>NC_047090.1:155432452-156068285 GCF_902459505.1 Geotrypetes seraphini | reverse complement strand
TTTGTCGCTATTCCACATCTTTTGTGACATTTTTCTTTTTTCCTTTTTTACCATGGACCCCTAACGAAGGTTTGTCCGAAACACGGAGCGTGTTGGGTCCCTTGATTGGTAAAAGGGTTGTATATATATTTTAATTGGTCACAATAAATTTTGCCTGCGTCTTGTACCGATCTGCAGTTTTGTTTTGTTTGCTCATAGTTTGAGTAATGTCAGTTCAGAGATAATTCCAAGTTACATACACAGCTGATAGTTTAATAATTGCTAGACTTATCTGGGCTTGAACTAGCAGCTCTGGAAGAAAATCAAGCTCAGAGTATGTAACCAATATACCACTATACTCAGAGATATTGTAGATTGTATGATCAGTAAATCAGTCAGCAGGTATAAGAGAAAAGATCTGGTCCTAACAGGGGAGCATCCCTCGATTTGCAAGAGTGTTTAAAGTTAGTTACAGTAATTTTATTTGCTATCCTGCACCTTACTGACAAAAAAGTCAAATCAAAGCGGTTTACATAATAAAGCTCAGAACTCTCTTGCCTTTTTGCGGATGCAAGCAGAATCCAGGGGCTTGTTTCCTGATTGCTGGGCTTTTGCTTTCTAAAAAGTACTTATCTGGATTCTAGGCTTCCTCCGGCCTGCACACCTGCAGGATCTCCCCAGCTTCATCCTCTTGGATTCTAATCCAGCCTCCTGGCTCCATGGTCCTAGGATAATCTAGTCCTGTGTCCAACACACATTTGAAAGTGTCTGACAGGGATGCACAAATTCTTGCAGTTTCTTTTCAGATATTTAAGCCAATATGGGAGATCTTCAGATCAGTTCAGGGGAAAAATGGGTAGAGAGGGCTTCCTAGCTAATAATAATAATCTTTATTCTTGTAGACCGCCCAACCATGAGTTCCAGGCGGTTCACATCAAAGAAGGACTGTACAATCAGTGAAATACACTTCTCCCTCTGTATTTCCTGTGATAGGGGATTACTAGACCCATAAATACAGAAAAAACGCACATAACTTTTTCATATGTTATTTGCTGTTTTCTATTGAAAAAACATTGTGAATATAGTGAAACCGTGAATAACATGGTGGGAGACCTGGCCTGTTCCTGAAGGAGAGGTAAAACAATCAGTGGGAATCAGTGATTTTCTCTGTAAACGCTTGGAATCAGCGATTTCTCTATGCAAGTTGATGTCATTTGGGGGGAGGAGCCAGCAAGCTAAAAACTGCAAATAATCAAAACCGCAATTGCTGAAACCGCGAATATGGCGGGAGAAGTATATACATATAGGCAGAGATACAGCAATATTCAAGTTACAAACTTATCAAATAGATAAGTTTTTAACAATTTCCTAAAAGCATAATATGATTGTGCTTGTGGAAACAGAGTACTAAACCAGGAATTCATTTTTCTAACTGAAATGCAAAAGTCTTGTCTAGAAATCTCTTATAGCGACATGCTTTTAAAGATGGATACATAAACATGTAATTATTTCAAGCATTTTTATTGGACTTATGCAATTTATATTGGGAGGGTAGGTATCCTGGAACCAGACCGAACAATGCTTTAAAGCAAATGCAACCAAATTTAAACAAAGTTCTTGCCTCAAATGGCAACCAATGAAGCCGTTGATAAAAAGGACTCACATGGTCACATTTGGGCAACCAATGAAGCCCAAAAATCAAACGCACCGCTGTGTTTTGTATTACTTGTATTCTATTTAAGATTTTCTTATAAGATGCCAGGTAAATGATATTGCAGTAATCAAGGGCAGAAAGAATTTAAGACTGAATCACCAACCTAAAAGATGCTAAGTCAAAATATTTTTTAACAAGTGTTTAAGCCCATTACATTAACGGGTGCTAGAGTAGATGTGTCTGTCTGTCTTTCTTTCTTTCTCTCTCTCTCCTTTTTTGCTGTCTGTATTTCTTTCTTTCTGTCTCTCTCTCTCTCTCTCTCCTTGGCCGCTTTCTACACTCAGGCCCAACAATTGTCCCTTTCTTTTCCCTCCCTCCTTTCTTCCCATGTCCTTAGTGCCCCAGTGCCTCCTTCCTATATCCTTAGTGTCCCCAGTGCCCCTTCCCATGTCCTTAGTGCCCCCAGTGCTCCTTCCTATGTCCCCCCTCACTACCTTCCAGCCTTTGTCCAACCCCATCCTCCGAAGCTAGCCAGCCTACCTCCCTCCCTATCTGCCGTGCTAAAGCCTGCCTGCCTCCAGCGCCGAAGCTGAATCATGTCCTCCCCCCCATACCGGCCTCCGTTGCTGCTACCTACCGTCTGGCCTACCGCCGTTTCAAACACCACCCCCCCTCTTCCCCCCGGTCCTCCACCACCCACCGAAACAAAACCAAAAGGAAAAAGTCCGCCACATAGAAACCGCCGCAGGCTCCAGCTGAACGTGTCGAACACTGCCAAGGAGCTACACATCACGGAGGCAGGAATCACGCCATTGTAAGTGCGCATGCATGCTTAGGGTTTTATTATAGAGGATGGTTTGAAGTTTCCAAAGAATCACAAAGCATTTTTTAATCATTTGATTGGTATGATCTTCTAAGGTCACCCCCAAGATCTTAATCCCCTCCCCCGATCCAGCAGGGGAGAACACTTTAAAAGAAGTGGTGCCAACGGCTCACCGAGACCAGCAGCAGTATCGGGAGCCCCTCTCCAGCAGGGCACCTGATCACAGTTACACCGCTCCCCCGATCCAGCAGGGGAGAATATTTTAAATATATATTTTTTATTTCTCTTGATACTTATTTTTTATCTCTATTTTTTATTTATTTTACTTATTTTTAATTCTATCTTTAATTTATTTATTCATTATTTGGTGAAATATTCATTTCTATCTCTATCTCTATATCTATCTCTGTCTTTATATTTTATCTTTATTTTTCATAAATTGTCTCTTCAGGTACTTTAGTTAGATTGTGAGCCTTTGGGACAGTTAGGGAATTTCCAAGTACCTATCTTATTTATTTTTATTTATTGTATCTTTTAATGCATTCATTTTTGTAAACCGCTTAGAAACCTCATGGTTATTAGCAGTATATAAGAATTAAATTAAATTAAATTAAATTAAATTAATGGAAGTAGCTATGGCAAAGTTCTGACCTTTAATTTGAAGTGTTTTATCCGTAATTCTATCATTTGGACTAGCAAGAAAAAACTTAGGGCTCCTTTTACTAAGCTGCGATAACAGTTTAAGCGCGCACTTAGTGCGAGCTAAATTTCTGCACGGGTTTAGCACGTGCGGCAATTCTGCACATGCTAAAAACGCTATCGCAGCTTAGTAAAAAGAGCCCTTCGTTTTTTCTGGATTAAGCTTAAATTTAAATTTGATCACCCAATGTTCTATCTGTGCCAAAAGAAATACAATCTGATCTTTTATATCTGCTTTAAAAGCTGCCATTGTTATAAGTATTGTAATATCGTCCGCATAGATATAAAATTTGACTTTCAATTCATGCAATAGATTAGCCAGAGAAACACAACAGATGTTAAAAAGAGTAGGTGATAATGGAGAGTATTGTATCTGTGTTATTTTTTAAATCTATGTTATTTGAATGTTCTAATGTGTGCGTCATTGGTATTCTGCTGACATCATCATTATCATAGCTATGTAATATGAATGTTCTTCCATGTTGCCTATTATGGTGCTGTTAAATCCTTTATATTTATGATACCACATCACAATAGTCCTATGACAATGATTCAATTTGCAGTCTCAGGTTTACCTCATTGATTGTAGTTAGGCATATATGTGTTCATTTTACTACTGTTTTGCTGTTAATAAGATTGTAAGCTTTATGGCAAGCTGTGCCTAATGTATACAACCTTGGGTAAATCTCTTCATAAAGATGGCTGATAAATTCCATTAAATATTATTATGGGGGGGGGGGTGAGGGTCAGGTTGTTCCTATAGTATGACTTTTAAGAAATTACTAAAAAAGTTTCTATTTTGTAAAATGAAATATGGGAATTAAGTTTTTCAGATAATTGTAAGCACTGGTTGCTGATATGTTTTCACTGTTTGCTTTGTATTGTCTGTGAAGCTGTTTTAATTATGTATGTAACATTTGGAACCCGCTTTGTACAAAGCGGGATATAAGTCAATAAACCAAAAACCATAAAAAACTGGTTGATGGGGATACTAATTTATTTATTAAGAAAGGTTTGGACAAGTTCCTGGAGGAAAAGTCCATAGTCTGTTATTGAGAAAGACACGGGGGAAGCCACTGCTTGCCCTATATTGGTAGCATGGAATATTGCTATAACTTGGGTTTTGGCCAGGTACTAGTGACCTGTATTGGCTACCGTGAGAACGGGCTACCATTGGTCTGACCCAGTGAGGCTATTCTTATGTTCTTAGTTTGCACTTTCATAAAATTTCTAGACAGAGTTCATATTTACATATACAATCTGATTCAGTATGATACAATTATTAGTTATAACAAAAATATAAAACCATACATAAAAATAAAATAAAATATCTTATTAAAAATTTCACCTCAGCCTCTTCATTTACATCAATAAATCTCTTTCAGTTCCTGTCATATTGGTTATGATTGTTAACATCCAGTTATTCAAAAAAAAAATTAACCTTTCAATATCTAAAAGCTTCCTGAAATGCATTAGAACATGATATTAAATGTTTTTAAAATCTTTCACCACTCTCATCTGGTCAGGAAGCACATTCCATAATGGTAATGTTAATATTGCAAGGTGATGAGTGGCCTAGTGATAGAGCTGTTGCCTCTCCACCCACAGGTTGTGGGCTCGAATCCCAGCGCTGTTCCTTGTGACCTTGGACAAGTCACTTAATCCTCCATTGCCCCACGTACAAAATAAGCACAGTGGTTAGAGCTACAGCCTCAGCACCTTGAGGTTGTGGGCTCAAATCCCATGCTGCTCTTTGTGACCCTGGGCAAGTCACTTAATCCCCTATTGCCCCAGGCACATTAGATAGAGTGTGAGCCTGCCAGAACAGATAGGGAAAAATATTTGAGTTCCTGAATGTATACCACTTAGGTGATAAGTGGTATATAAATACTAAAAAATAAAGAAATAAACTGTTTTGAATGTGTAAGCACAAAAAGGCAGTACACTTCCCCCTCCGTATTTGCAAATTCCGTATCTACGGATTCGCTTATTTGCGGTTTTAAACCCAAGAACCCATTTTAATTTTTGGGGTTATTTTAAGCCCTGTAAGCCCCCCCCCCCCCTTAAGCCTTACCTGGTGGTCTAGCGGGTTTTCAGGGCAGGAGCAATCTTCCCATACTCCTGCCCCATGCAGATCGCTCACAGGAAATGGCTCGAGAGACTACGGGAGCTCAAGGCAGCCAATTCCTGTGAGCAATCTGCACGAGGCAGGAGCATAGGAAGATCGCCCCTGCTTGAAAACCCACTAGACCACCTAATTGTAGAAACTTGTGTGCACATTGTTACACTTACCCCTGGATTCTATATATGGCGACTAAAGTTGTACGTGAAAATTTGGTCAAGTGGCCAAATTGTGCACACAACTTAATTGTTCAACAAGCCCATCAGCACCAATAATTGGCCACTAACAAGCAATTATCCGCGCTAATTGGTACTACGCTTCTCCCTCCATATTCGCGGTTTTTAGCTTGCTGGCTCCCCCCCCCCCAAAAAAAATGATGTCAGCTTGCTTAGAGAAATTTCAGATTCCAAGCATTTACGGAGAAAACCACCGATTTCCAGCACTTTCGTCAACCGTGTTTTGCCTCTCCTTCAGGAACAGGCCAGGTCTCCCACCGTGTTATTCACAGTTTCACCATATTCACGATGGTTTTTAATAGAAAACCGCGAATAACATATGAAAAAGTTATTCGCGAGTCTGTCAATTCCCCTATCACAGCGAATACGGAGGGAGAAGCGTAATTAGAATTTATGTGTGCAACTTTATAAGCATATGTAATTGTACCGGAAAAATTCCCCCCTGTATCCCTAAATTACCTTCAATGTTAGGTAACGCTCTTCTGTTACCCAAATTTATTGTTACTCCCCACTGTATCCTGTAACTACCTGAATCTGGCTATGTAATTCTATCAGAAAAATTTCCAGATGTCTCTAAATCTGTAACATTCTACCATAACATGTAATTTACTTGAATCATTGTATATGTAATTCTCTCGGTAATGTCCAGATCTCTTCTAATTGTAATCCGCTTAGAACCGCAAGGCACAAGCGGAATAGAAATCACTAATGTAATGTAATGTAATGTAATATTTTACAAAGTGGTGCGTGCAGCTTCTAATATGCAGATCTCAGAACGGGGTGTGGCCTTGAGAGGAGCATGGGCAGGTCGTGGGCATTCCTAGAAATTACGCGCACTGTTATAGAATATGCCTGATCTGTGCAGCATTTAGGCCCGGGCTTTACACCAAGTTTTAGTTGACGCAATTGGCCATGCCAATATTTTAGCCATGGGGCCGGCAATTACACCTATTCTATAAATTGTGCCTAACTTCTATAAATGACTGGCACTAATTGACAACAATTTGAATTTACGTGCACATGTTGCCAGGGGCGCAGTAAGGGTGAGCGATGCCCCTCCCCTGTCCTTTCCCCCCCCCCCGCCGTGTGTGCGCCCCCTTCCCTTTCCCCGTACCTTTTTAACTTATCTGGCGTGAGCAAAGTGCCCACCTCAGTGTAGGCTTGCCCTTTGATGTCACTTCCTAGGTGCAGGTCTCAGAAGCGACATCAGAGAGAGTGCCAATGCCGACGCAGGCAGCAATCTCACGCCAAGGAAGTAAAAAAGGTATATGGAAAGGCAAGGGGTGCATGTGGAATGGCAAGGAGAGGAGTGGGGGGAACACAAAGCAGGAGGGGGTGCCGCGCCCTTAGTTAGACAGCGCCCGGGGCGGACCGCACCCCCTTCCCTACGCCAATTCATCTTGTTAGGTGCAGTTCTATAAAGATGTGCACATGGCCATTAAAGTGTCATGGGTGGGTCAGGGACGTTCACTACAGATGTGAGCAGTGTTCGAGAATACGGGAGATCCATACCTAATTTAGGCCTGAGGATTTACACCAGCACATGGCACGCAGCACCTCCTCCCTCCCTCTCTCCACTACTTTCTCCTCCTCCACTCTGGCCCAAGAGAGGAGGGGAGCATGCGCACCAGGAACTGGACGCGGCGGGAGCAGGAGTGGTGCACAGCGGAGCTTCGGCAGACACACGCACTACCTCCAGCAGCCAAGAAGTTGGAAACTGAAATGAACTATCCAGCTGTTTTCAGGATCTGCTTCAATATCAGACTCCTGAGGCAGGCCCTTTGGGGCCGAAACACATTCGTGTCGAGTCTTATGACACAATAAAGCGACTGAGCACTATAGGTCACCTTTGCCCAACCCAGAGGACCATTTGTAGAACGGAGTTCAGCACTCTATTTTTTTTTTCAGTGCCCAAATTTGGGCACCATTAGCATTTCCATCAGCTTTTGCGCTAGCCTTAGGTGCTCACACTTAAAATTAGGCACATAGGCCAAGATTCTGATAAAAGATCCATAAAGTTGGGCATAAAGCCTAACTTAATTTTCTTGTCTTAATCAGCACTTTTTGAAAGCACCATTACAAAACAATTAAAAAAGCTAATCAGCTGGTAGGCCCTGCCACTTCGAGGTGGGCATCTCCGCCAAGGTCCCTACCAATAAGTAGGTGTGGTTAGGGGCAAATTCTTGGCAGATTTGGGGGTTGATTTTGGGCTTGACTTAAGCACCAGTAGGTGCACTCATTTAGGCCCAGAACACCCTGGCATTAAGCCACCGTTTATAGAATCATGGCCATAAGGCCATATTTTATAAACGGCAACTAAAAAATCGATGCTGCCTAGACTAGGGCTTAGCATGATTCTGCAAGGTGCACGTTCCTTTTATAGAAGCACATAAGTCAGGCACACCCATTTAGGCCAGCTAATAGTAGGCCTAACTCCTCAACCCTGAGATGTTCTGTCTGTCTGTCCAAATTAGATTGTAATCTCTTCTGAGCAGGGACCATCTAGTGAATATTAAATGTACAGTGCTGCGTACGCCTGTCAGTGTTAAATGTACAGCGCTGCTTACACCTTTCAATGCTATAGAAATAATAAATAATAGTAGTAGTAAATGCCTGAATATAAGTTGTGTATGCATCAAGTCTATTCTGTAATGTTGTGGTTAAAGCTACAGCCTCAGCACCCTGAGGTTGTGGGTTCAAACCCATGCTGCTCCCTGTGACCCTGGACAAGTCACTTAATCCCTCCTTTTGCCCCAGTACATGAGATAGATTGTGAGGGTTCATAGACAATGGCGCGAAAGACAAAAGCACGCACCGACAATTGAGCGCAGCGCGCGCCGCCGCGCCGCTCTAAATTACAGTTTTTAGGGGCTCCGATGGGGGATTTATTGGGGAACCCCCCCCAGTTTACTTAATAGACATCGCGCTGGCGTTATGGGGGGTTTGGGGGGTTGTAACCCTCCACATTTTACTGTAAACTGAACTTTTTCCCTAAAAACAGGGAAAAAGTGAAGTTTTCAGTAAAATGTGGGGGGTTACAACCCCCTACACCCCCCACAACGCGGCGCGATCTCTATTAAGTAAAGTGGGGGGGTTCTCCCCCCCACGCCCACCTGTCGGAGCGCTAAAAACAGTAATTTAGAGCGGTATGGCGGCGCGCGCTGCGCTCAATTGTGTGGGCGCGCCTTTGTCCCGGCGTGCTTTTGACCTGACATCGATTGTGAGCCTGCTGGGACAGACAGGGAAAATGCAGTAGCAGTGGACAGCGGAGCTTCCGCAGACACATGCACCACCTCCAGCAGCTAAGAAGTTGGAATCTAAATAATTTCATGTCAACTGTTTTGAGCTCCCTTGGGAGAACGGTATAGAAAACTGAATAACTAAATAGTTTGAAAAGTTTCAACCTCTGATAACCAGAGCTGGTATTGTGATGTCATAATGCCTCATTCCACCAATACCTAAGAGCCAACCTCATCAGTGATGTCACAATGGTTTGATTGTCCTATACTTGGCTCACTTTTGCTACATTCTGATTTCTAGAGTGGTGCAGCAGTTAAAGATATAGCCTCAGCACCCTGAGATTGTGGGTTCAAACCTACGTTGATCCTTGTGACCCCAGGCAAGACCCCCATTGTCCCAAGTACATTAGATAGATTGTGAGTCCACCAGGACAGACAGGGAGAAATGCTTGAGTACCTGAATAAATTCATGTAAACCATTTTGAGCTCCCCTGGGAGAACGGTATAGAAATTGAATAAATAAATAAATTTCCCCATGATCTGCTCCTGTCCACACTCCCTTTTTAAATTCACGCATTGCAACTGGTGCATACGTATAGATTCACACTTTCCAGTTTCTGCGTGTAACTTTTAAATTAATGCCAAGTAGCATGAATTGCAAGGTGTTAATTGCCAATTATCAGCAGCAATTAAGCCAACTAATCAAGTTGTGCAGGTTATCTGCACGCAATGCATGCGCATGACTTTAATCGACATACGAGTTGTACAGAATTTGGGAGACAAAGCCTAGTGGTTAGTGCAGCAGCCTGAGAACCAGGGGAACTGGGTTCAGTTCCCACTGCAGCTACTTGTGACTCTGGCAAGTCACTTAACCCTGCTTTGCCCTGGGACAAAATAAGTACCTGTATATCATACATTAATCTGCTTTGGTTGTAACCACAGAAAGATGGGGTATCAAGTCCCACCCGTTTCCCTTACACTAGTATTCTATAATAGCAATTACATGCTTAATTACCAAAATAGAATTTTGCAATTAATGTGCATCGTCCCGGCACCCAGATTCAGGTGATCTTTTGAGAGTTACCCCCAGAGAGCAAACAATTGCTCACTAATATGTGCTGTTTGTCAACAGAGGCAATGCTAAGAAATAATAATAATCAGTTGATATACCGCAAGGCCATAAAGTTCTATGCGGTTTATAATAGTTTAAAAAAAAAACAATAAAAGAAGTTGAATAGAATTAAAAAAGTTAAAAGCCAATACTTAGAGACACTAAAATGATCAAAATTGTTACGAATTAGCTGCCTAAATACTACGAAAACAGGTGATGTTTTTAGATGTCTCCTAAATTCCCCATAAATGTCAGTAAGCAAAAGCAATTGTTCTAAATCCTTACCCCATATGATATGAAAAAAGATTTTGATGATGTTTTTTAAGTTGACATCCTCTAACAGGCAGAAAAACAAAACCCAGATGGGAGTTTCTCTTATGTCTGTTGGTTGCAAAAGAGAAAAGCTCAATTATATATTTGGGAGCTAAACCAATCAAAACCTTACAACAGAAGCAACCAAACTTAAACTTCACCCACGCCTCCATTGGCAGCCAATGCAGTACTCGATAGGAGGGTGTCACCTAAAAATCAGCCTGACCGACACATTTTGTACTATTCGCAATCGTTGCATATTCTTCTGGGAAATTGCCAAATAGACAGTAATCAAGCTGGCTTAGTATATCAATAATAATGGCCCTGACAATTAAAAAAAACCCCAAAAACCCTCCCTCCCCCTTTACTAAGCCATGGTAGAGGTTTCTACTGTGGCCTGGAGTGCTAAATGCTCCAATGCTTATAGAATTCCTATGAACGTCAGAGCACGATAGAAACCTCTACCGAGGCTTAGGGCTCCTTTTACTAAGCCGCACTAGTGTTTTTAGCGTGCGCTGCATTGCCGTATGCGCTAGATGCTAACACCAGCATTGAGCTGGCATTAGTTCTTGGCACGTAGGGTGAGGTTAGCGCACGCGGCAATGCAGCGCGCGCTAAAATCGCTAGTGCACCTTAGTAAAAGGAGCCCTTAGTAAAAGAGGGCCAAAATGAATCTCTAAAAGACATAGGAAATGAAACAAAAATATTCAGTCCGCCCACCAGTGGCGTACCTAGGGGGGGCGGGGGGGGCGGGCCGCCCCGGGTACCAGCCCTAAGGGGGTGTTCCCGGCCTTGCCGTTCAGTCCCCCGCCACCCCCGAAGGACCGCTCGCCCCCCTGGCCTCCCCGCACCACCTATGAACAGCCGCAGCAGGATCGCGAAGTCAGCGTCAGCATCCCTGCGCTGCTTCCTACGACGCGATCCCGCCCCTCCTCTGACGTCAGAGGAGGGGCGGGACCGTGGCGCAGGAAGCAGCAGGGATCGCTGACGCTGACTTCGCGATCCTGCTGCGGCTGTTCATAGGTGGTGCGGGGAGGCCAGGGGGGCGAGCGGTCCTTCGGGGGTGGCGGGGGGACTGAACGGCAAGGCCGGGAACACCCCCTTAGGGCTGGTACCCGACGCTGACTTCGCGATCCTGCTGCGGCTGTTCATAGGTGGTGCGGGGAGGCCAGGGGGGCGAGCGGTCCTTCGGGGTGGGTCGGGGCATCAGGCCTTCAGGGTGGGGCGGGCGGGCAGGCAAGCAGGCTTTCAAGGGGGAGGGGGTGACAGGCAGGCAGGCAGGCCTTCAAGGGGGGACAGGCCTTCGGGGGGGGGGGGTGCAGACATTCAAGGGGTGCAGGCCTTCAAGGGGGGGAGGCAGGCCTTCAGGGGGGTGCAGACCTTCGGGGGGGGGGGGTGTAGGCCTTTGGGGGGGTGCAGACCTTCAAGGGGGTGCAGGCCTTCAAGGGGGGAAAGGCAGGCAGGCCTTCAAGGGGGGGTGCAGGCCTTCAAGGGGGGGTGCAGGCCTTCAAGGGGGGTGCAGGCCTTCAAGGGGGGAAAGGCAGGCAGGCCTTCAAGGGGGGGACAGGCCTACAAGGGGGGGGACAGGCCTACAAGGGGGGGGACAGGCCTACAAGGGGGGGGACAGGCCTTCAAGGGGGGGTGCAGGCCTTCAAGGGAGTGCAGGCCTTCGGGGGGGGGGTGCAGTCCTTCAGGGGTGGGGTTTAGGCCTTCAGAGGGGGACAGACCTTCGGGTGGGAGGTAAAGTCCTTCGGGGGGTGCAGGTCTTCAGGGGTGGGGTGTAGCCCTTCGGAGGGGGGACAGACCTTCGGGGGAGGGGGGTCCTGGTGTAAAAGTACACAGAGGGAGAGAGGGAAGGGGGGGTTCAAAGATACATGCATATGCCAGACTTTGGGGGTTAGAAATAATGGGTCTAAAAACAGAGGAGTGGGAGAGAGATGGTGCATAATGGGATTTAGGGAGGGAAGGAACAGAAAGGGAGAGAACTTGGAAACAGGGGATGGTGTGGAGGGGGGATAGAGATACTGGATAGGAGGATAGTTGGGAACAGAAAGGGAGAGATGATGGATCCTGGGGTGGTGGGGAGTTGAGAAAAGGTGAATCTGTGGATGGAGACAAAAAAAAGGAAAGATGCCAGATCTCCGGGAGAGGGAAGGGAAACGGAAGGGGAGAACAGAGATGGCAGACGGATGGTTAGCACGGAGAAAGGAGACCCTGGCAAGCAAGACAACAAGAGCCTGGGACCAACAAGATTTGAATATTGATCAGAGAACAAAAGGTAGAAAAAATAATTTTATTTTCTGTTTTGTGATTACAATATGTTAGATTTGAAAAGTGTACATGAGACAGCTTGAAATGGGAACTTTTCTATTTTTGTGAATGGCAAGGCTGAGTTCAGTTAAAATATATGCTTTATAAGAAAATATAATAATGTGTTTTATAAAGTTTATAAGCATTGCTGGCATACTCGGTGAGGTGTTCCTAGTGTTGGTGGTGGTGGTAGCATGTCAGTGTGTTGAGAGGAAGAGGTAGTCTGGGAAATTCTGCTGAGCAAACTCTGGGCCCATTTCCACCCCCAGTTAGTCCACTCCACTCAACTGGTTCACACACTGAGTGGGTCTTTGGGTGTTATTTCTGGGTAGTTGTTTTAGAATCTCTTCCAGTGGTTTGTCAGTATCTCCTTCTGGTCCAAGGAAGGAAACTTTGTCAACCTTAGCATTGACCTTCAGAATATGTTTGTAACAGCGCTGCTTGTGTGGCATTAGGCTATGTAGTGATCGAAAGAAAAAAACAGACCTTTGCACATTTTTGCACTATATGGTGGGTGTATGAGGAGATTCATTTCCTGCACAGTTAAGTCCATTTTTTCTACTGAATAATAGTATAGGTACAATGAAAGTAAATAGCAAAAATGTTTGAGTAGATAATTAAGGAAATCTTTTTCATATTGCTTGCTTATGGACTGGGAAAAAAGACTGTTCAAGCAAATGTCTCCAGAACTGCTTTAATGGAAAAATGTGATTTTTTTTTTTTAAGTACTTTGTGAAATTTATTGTTGTTGTGAAATTTATTGTTATACTTTGTTTAAACTTAAAAAGCGGTGTCATTAACAGTGAATCTAATCGAAAAATCGATTCAACAGGGTGAATCGGATCGAATGAAATATTTTTCTCTGAATCGGGCAGCACTATTGGCTACCATGAGAATGGGCTACTGGGCATGATGGACCATTGGTGTGACCCAGTTAGGCTATTCTTATGTTATGTTCTCATCTGTAGGGGCCTTTGTTTTCACTTCTTATTTTAATGTATTTTTTTCCTGGGAACTTATCAGTGTTTTTTTATAATGGGAACAAAAATGGAAGAGAATTAATGTGTGTGGAATGGGGGGGGGTAACTAATTTCTTCAGCTAAATAATTCAATCCACTTCAAACAGACATAGGAGAACTCACGCACCATTCACACACCCTCCAACCAAAAACGTCAAAAGAAAAAAACTGTTCGACAACCTCCTAGCCATTCGAGCTGCAACACTTGACCCCCAACTCTACAACCTATTGACCTCGACCACAAACTACAAAACCTTAAAAAAAGAAATAAAAACCCTTCTATTAAAAAAACACATAAAACCAAACTAACATAATCAGAACTGTCCCAAGCATCACCTGCAACTACTCCATATGTACTTCTGATGTCATGACAATTCAGACATAATTTATGTTATGTTATGTTTGGAATAATGGTTACATAAATGAGGTTCAATAAAAGAAAATTTTCTGTGGGAGCATTTGTTGGAACTTCTGTTATCCTGATTTCTTCTATCTGTGGGCTTTCTTTAGCTAACCTACTTATCTGGGGCTTTCCACTTCTGCAGCTGCCCTTTTCACGGTCCACTTTGCGCTTGCACTCTCTGGGGAGGGGGGGTTGGGTCTGGGCTTGGTGGGGTAGGTGTGTCTGGTAGTTGTGTCTGGGTGGTGGCTGGGTGTTTCTTGGGTGCTTGTTGTGCGGATTGGTGTGTCTGGTGAGCGGTCTGGGTGTTGTTGCTTGTGGGGGTTTTTTTCATTATAAAATATGGCTGAGGGTCTAGTCCGGCTTATTATTCTTGTGGGTTCTGGGGTGGGATTTGTTTGCTTGCCCCAAGTTTTGGCCTTTTGTTGTGTATTGCTATGCCTCTCATTGGCAATTTTCTCTTGGGAGAGGCTTGTTCATGCTTGTTGTTGCTGTTACTCTCATTCTGTGTTCTTTTTGATAATGTATAAGTTTCTGTACAGACCATGGTTGCTTGTCTGGACCTTTTGCCATTCTCAATAAAAATACTTTGGAAAAAAAAAAAAAAAAAAAAAAGAAAATTTTCACTGCCTGTTTCTATTCTGACCATTTATTCCATTTCATGGTTATTGCAAAAAAAAAAAAAAAAAAAATTTTACATGAGGGGGGGGGGGGGTGTCAAAAAATGATGGGCCCCGGGTGCCACATACCCTAGGTACGCCACTGCCGCCCACCACCCTACTTCCAACTAGTATCATCGACCTGTGAATAATATTTACATCTTCAAAAAGTGTTTAATAGTGAATACCATATGCTTCTCCCTCCGAGTTCGCGAGGGTTAGGGGCAGAGCCTGCCCACAAATATGGAAAATTCGTGAATAACTTTCTGGGCTGACTCTGATCCACCCCCGCCTCCTTCCTGCCTCCCTCCTGCATCCCGGACCTCCCCAGTCCTTACCTGGTGGTCTAGCGGTGACACGGGGCAGAAGCAATCTTCCTACGCTCCTGTCCCGTGCAGAGCTGTCATCCAAAATGGCTGCCGTGAGTTCCCGTTGTAGTCTCATGAGACCACGGGAAATCACGGCAGCCATTTTTGATGACGGATCTGCACGGGGCAGGAGTGTAGGAAGATCGCTCCTGCTCCCCGTCACCACTAGACCACCAGGTAAGGTCTGGAGAGGTCCGGGCTGCCATTAAAATGTAGACCGGAAAAAAAATCACAAATAACTGAATTCATGAGTATTAAACCCGCAAATTCGGAGGGAGAAGTGTACTGGTATATTGTTCCACTCCAGAAGCAGAGAAAATAATAGACTGGATTTTAAAATAAAACATAAATAATTGACTCTCTAAATTACTGTGTTGAGATGTTTTAGAATTTTTTTTTTAAATCATTTTAGAAAAATATGTATTGTAATTTATTTAGTTGGAAGCATGTACATCCCTGCTAATCATTACATTTCTCAGTGGTTTACAGAGACCATAACTAAAAACAGCAATGCATCATGAATGAAACTGTTTAATTCCCAGGTCTAATAGACTTCCATAGCAGCAGAGTCCTAATAAATAACAAAATGCTTTCCATGAACTGGGAAAGGGAACAGAAGATATTCACTTGGTTGGAGTTTATCCCAGAAGCACAGTCCAGTCCAATTGACGCAGATTATCAGCAAGCCTGCCCTCCCAGCCTCTTGTGTTATTCCACGTGATAAATTAGACACCAGTCTGAAATTGAAAAGAAATCTTGTTTTTTTATTATCGGTGACAAATCTGCCAAGCAGCAAGCATATGCTGTTCCTGGGAGCCCATGCTGGGGAAGGGGAGCTCGAGAGTCTCACACCTATCAATTACTTCAAAGAATACCCAATGACCACCTGGGACAGAGGCTGTGCCATTAGCCTTACTGGGAGGAGCCCTCTAATGCCAGAAAAAAAAGCCCCTAGGACCAAAGGAAGCAACTGACAGAATGTCACCAGAAAAGGGGAAAGAGAGAATCAATATCAGGGATATTGATTTGCATTGTTTAAAATCTTTTATCCTCCTCCCCCCTTACAATTTGATTTAAAAAAAAAAACATGTCGACTGAAGAACAGCGAGTGGGGTTTTATAAATGATTGTGGGGGGTTTATGTGAAATCTTTAATGTTGCGGAGCTAACGGGAGGATGACAATGAATGCATAGCCCTGAGAGAGCTGTAGTTTCCAAGGGGCGGTGTTGGACTATTGATCTGTATTAGAAATGATAATGAGACTGTTTTGTGGTTCACTGGAATACGTTAACTGTTTCAGTGCTTCACATACATCAGGTTTTAGGATGAAGATTTAATGCTTCTGCTATCAGGTTCCACATTTTTGTTAGTCTCTATTTCAGCTTTTCAGTACAAAGCACCTTCCTGTTCTTATTGTTTTCAACCTGATCATTTTATAGTTTTGTGGGATTAATTTTCCATTAAGTCAACAGTACAGCGTTGAGAGGAGCTGAAACTCAGATCTGATTATAGGAAGGCTCCTTCATACTATTTTTATCTTTTATTTTATTTTTTAATGTTTGCGCATTAAGGGACTCTTTGACCAAACTGTGGTAAAATGTGACCTTAGCATATCTTTACGCGAGTCATCCCCAACACGCTAAGGCCATTTTAATGGTGACAGTAAAATAGATGGGGGTTTTTTCTATTTTTTTTTTTTAGTTACTGGTCATGTACTGATTTTCCTACCCTGTTTCCCCGAAAATAAGACCTAGCATGATTTGTAAAGATGCTCCTAATATAAGCCCTACACCAAAAATAAGCCTTAGTTAAGATTGATCCCCGAAACCCCCTCCACGAATGTCTCCAACACTCCCTGACTCCATCCCTGACACTAGTGTTGCCTGATTTGCTGAAAAAAATCGGACTCGTCAATTCAGTAACCCCCCACCCCTGCTGCTTTAGGAGGCTTCAGAGCCTCCATGGTGGGAGGGTCGGTGGAGTTCTGCTGCACAAGAGAATGGGTGAGAGGGGAGGAATGATGGGGTGGGGAGGGGGGAGAAAAGAAAGAGGAAGAATTAGGGTAGAGAAGAGGAAGGGAGAGATGATTGTTGTACATGAAAAAAATGAGACATTCTCGAAAAAAAGCCCTAGTGAGTTTTATGGATCCCAAATTAATATAAGACACTGTCTTATTTTCGGGAAAACGTGGTATTAGCTCGCAGCCATTAGCACTTGAGCTCCTACCGCCACCTATTTTGTAGGCGGTAACTGGGGAATTCTATAAATGGCACCCAAATTATGGCCGCCTAGCGAAGCCTAAGCTCAGTATCCACGTCAAAATTAACCCCTCCCCCCCCTTTAATGAAACCGTGTTAGCATTTTTTATTTCCGGCTGTGGTGGTAAAAGCTCCGACACTCATAGAAGTCCTGTGAGCATTAGAACTTTTACCTCAGCGGCCGGCGATAAAAAAACGAGAATGTAGATTCATAAAAGGAGGGGTTATTTTTTAATTGACATTAATCAGTGTGGTAAATGACCATGATTCAGCCAATCAAAAAAAATAAAATAATATATGCATACATAAAAATGAAGCAATTTAAGAGTTTGGTGTTGAACTCTCAGGATACCTAGCAACACCTAAAAGTGGAGATGCCGTCCAATACCTACAACCTCTTTTACAAAGCCCATAGAGATTTAAAGGACTTTGGGGCTGTTGCTGTGCGGCTTTGGAAAAAAGGCCGCTAGGGATGCATATGTTAAAAAGTAAATGAAACTGTAATATACATATGTAATATGCAGGGGCACACGGTAGGGAATAGCAGTAAGAGGTGGGTGCAAATGTTGCATATAAGATGATTATGATAGATAATTAAGGATGAGTAACTGATTTTTCTGTCTTTTTTTTTTTTTTAATAGGGGAAGTCCTTGAAAAAGCTGTTTTTGTTTGGCGAAACATGTTGGACATATTCCCCCTGACTGACAGACAAAATGCTTTAAAGATAAGTTTATGTCTCTATTTATTGCAAAATGGAAATTAGTCCCCATTATAGGATCGTCTTCGTCAAATATGCTTTTCAGGCAAGAATTGAAAACATACTTGTTCAAGAAATTCCTAGTAGAGCACTAAACCCTATGCTCTCTTCGCGTGTCTCTCATTCTCCTCAAGATGAAGGAACGCTGTAGGAGTGAACTCATTTCTCCCTTACCTCCCTCAGATTACAAAACAGTATTTTCTCTAGACATGAGTAAGCATACATTGCAAAGTCGGGCTTGAAGTTAAGCCCCTTATAAGTGCATACTTCTGTTTTCAGGTTTTTCAGAACAGATCATATTTAGAGGTAGCGCGAATCTCTATAAGAAGTGAATTCCAAATTTTTGCCATTTGATAGTTAAATGAGTTGCAATGAATCATCTTATATTTTATACCATATATTTTATTGAATTCATAAAAATCTGTCTATAATATTCCTAGTAGAGCATTAAACCCTATGCCCTCTTCGCGGTGAGCATGCCCAGACCGTCTACAGGCAAAGGAGGTAGCTCCACTCACCCCTGATGTCAACAAAGCACCAATCAGGAACTCCTCCTTAAAAGAGGAGGAGCCAGTGGCACTTGGAAACAGCTGAGCCCAGAGAGCAGGACAGGCAGTACAGAAGAGAGTTGAAAGGCAGGAGAGAGTCGGGAGGCAGGAGACAAGAGGGGAGAAGAGGCAGAGGAGGCAGGAGAGAGTGAGGGGAAGCGGCAAGAGGTAGCTCCGCCCACCCATGATGTCAGCAAAGCACCGATCTGGAACTCCTCCTTAAAATGGGAGGAGCCAACAGCGCTTAGCTGAGAGCGCCTTTGTGAAGGGCCTTAAGAAGGGACGCATCACTGCAAAGAAGAAGCGCTAAGGAAGGACACCTACACAGGCAAGTACAACAAGGGCAAAGAGGACAGACAAGCAGTAGATTAACAAACACAGCAGTAGCAGAGGGCAACCACAGCAGATACAGGGGACACACAAGCAAGCAAGGGTAGCAGGTCTAAAATCAGGTGAGGGACCTCACAGTAACATCAAGGACATTATATAATCAGACAGCAATGAAAACAGCAGATAGAAGCAGGATGTTGAGCTACCCAGTTTTCTGCACCGTCTGCCATATGTATGACTACCTCCCCTCTGGGAGGCGGTCTTATGTATGCACTCGATGCGGGAAACTGGAAAGTCTGAAAAAACAAGTCAGACTCCTGCAGAGCAGAATACTGGAAATGGAAGCACTTTGAGTAGTGGAGGAGGAAGACAGAGATGCAGAGAACGTCAAGACAGAGGAAACCATTGAGGAAGAAGTCCGTGAGTTAGAAAAGTTCATCAAGGAGGCATACAGGGAGGCTGTAGAAAATCACCAGCAACAGTGGAACTGCCAAGATACACCTACAGAGAGTGAGGATCACCTGGAGGACAACCACAAGGAAGAAAAGGGTGACACAGCAGCAAGCTCTGGAAACAGTGGAGGGAACCCAAAAGAAGACGAGTAGGGTGCAAGCCTATGCCAGGATGTGGGAAGATAGAAGTGCACAGAGGACATGGATCTACGGCTTGAGAGATGGTCATACACCAAGGACACAGACCTGCGGCTAGAGAGGCAAGAGGAGATAGAGAGGACAACAATCATTGTGGGGGACTCCATCATCAGACAAGTTGACAGCCACATAGCGGGAAGAAGACAGGATCGGATGGTGACCTGCCTATGGGAGCCAAGGTAGAAGACATAGTGAGCCGCATCGACAGGATCATTGACAGCGTGGAAGAGGAAGATACGGTGGTGGTGATCAATGTGGGAACAAACAACGTGAGCAACAGGAACTACAATAGGGAATTACTGAAGGACTAGTTCCGGATGCTAGGAAGGAAGCTGAAGACCAGAATGCAGAGGGTAGCATTCTCAGAGATCCTGCCGATACCCAGGGCTGACGAGAAGAGGCAGATGGAGCTGCAAGCAATCAACGTGTGGATGTGGAGCTGGTGTGAGGAAGAAGGATTCCACTTCATGCGCAACTGGACGACGTTCTGGGGGAAGAGCAAGCTATTCAGGAAGGATGGACTCCACCTCAGTGGAGACGGAACGAGGCTACTTGCAAGCAACATCAAGAGAAAAATTAAGAAGTTTTTAAACTAGGAAGAAGGGGTTACCGTGCAGGAAGATAGCGGGGAAGACTCACCGGATCATGGGCAGGACAGAAATCCTGATGGATCAAAAGGGACACAAGAGGGAAGGAATTGCAAAAAAGTAACAGGCTACAAACTTAAGTGTATGTACACGAACGCAAGGAACCTAAAGAATAAGATGGGTGAATTAGAAGCTATGGCACAAAACGATATCATCGGCATCACGGAAACATGGTGAAATGAGGAAAATGTCTGGGACACTGTGCTACCGGGATACAAACTATACCGCAGAGATAGAGTGGGTCAAAATGTGGGGGCATTGCCCTATACATCAAAGAGAGAATTGAGTCTACCGGAGAGAACACGAAGAATAAGTTAGAGTCTATATGGGTCAAAATTCCAGGAACAAATGGAACGGAAACGAAGATCGTCATCTTCTACTGATTCCAGGGCAGTCCGAAGAAATTGATGGAGAAATGACGGTCGAGACTAAACGCAAATGCAAGGGAGGCAATGCAGTTATCATGGGTGACTTCAATTATCCGGGGATAGACTGGAACCTATGCACTTCTGGCTGTGATAGGGAGACCAAGTTCCTGGATGCTGTGGGTGATTGCTTCCTGGAACAACTTGTCAAGGAAAATACAAGAGGAAATGCAATTCTGGACTTAATTCTAAATGGCCTGCGAGGACCGGTGCATGGTATAGAAGTAGAGGGGACGCTGGGGACCAGTGATCATAATATGATCCACTTCGATCTGGACACAGGGGCGAAAGATCGATCCAGAATGACGGCCACGGAGCTGAACTCCCGAAAAGGAAATTACGAAGGGATGAGACTCATGGTGGGGAAGAAGATTAAGAAGAGGATTAGCAGTGTAAAGATGCTAGAGCAAGCATGGTCCCTTTTTAAGGACACAGTCACCGAGGCGCAAAATCTATATATACCGTGTATCAACGAGAGATCCAAGAAGAAAAAGAACAAGGAACCGGTATGGCTCACTGTAGGGGTGAAGGAAGCAATCAGAGACAAGAAGACTTCGTTTAAGGAATGGAAAAGGTCAAAAACGTACGAAAACTGGAAAAAGCACAAACAGCATCAAAGCAGGTGCCATAAGGTGGTAAAGGTTCAAGGTTCAAGGTTCAAGGTTTATTAATATTTGATTTATCGCTAAATCTATTTACAAAGCGATGTACATAACTAAAAGAGTAAAATATAAAGATACAAATAAAAACTCAGTAACAACAGTTTTAAAACAAGACAAACTTGAATTGGGAGGAAAAACGGGGAAAAGATTACATCTGTTATATATAGAAAAACAAATACGGGAAAAAACATAAGGAAACAGGGCTAAGTAGAAGATTAAAAAATTAAAAAAATTTTTTTTAATAATGAGTATTAAAAACATCTTTAAAAAGGTAGGTTTTCAAAATTTTTTTAAAAGAATGGAGATCTCTTTTGTTTGTGATATGGTGTGGTAAAGAGTTCCACAATTGTGGACCCATTACAGAAAACATGTCTGCTCTTCTTGTTCCTATTGCTTTTAGAGAGGGTATCACCAATAAGTTTTGGGAAGACGATCTAAGTGAGCGAACGGGGTTGTAAGGGATTAAAAGAGACTACGAGGAAAAAATAGCCAAGGTGGCAAAAAACTTCAAGCCATTCTTTCAATATATTAAGGGGCAATGACCCGTGAAGGAAGTGGTGGGGCCATTGGATGACCATGGAATAAAGGGAGTGCTAGCCAACAAACTGAACACATTTTTTGCATCTGTATTTACCGAAGAGGATATACACAACATACCGGTAGCCGACAGACTATACGTGGGAAATGAAGACGGGAAACTGACAGTTGAAGGGTCAGTCTAGAAGAGGTATGCAGGCAAATTGATAGGCTTAAAAATGATAAATCCCCAGGACCGGATGGCATCCATCTGAGGGTAATCAAGGAACTGAAAGAAACTATAGCTGAACTGCTTCAGCTGATAGCCAATCTGTTGATCAAATCGGGAAGGATTCCAAAAGACTGGAAGGTGGCGAATGTTATTCCAATTGTCAAGAAAGGTTCAAGAGGTGAGCTGGGAAACTACAGATTGGTGAGTCTGACCTCGGTACTGGGAAAGAAGGTAGAGGCGCTGATAAAGGACCGCATCATTAAGCACCTTGACGCACACGATCTGATGAGGACCAGCCAGCATGGCTTCAGCAAAGGAAGACCTTGCTTGATGAACTTGCTGCACTTCTTCAAGGGAGTACACAGGCAGATAGACATTGTATATCTGGATTTTCAGAAGGCGTTCGACAAGGTCCCGCATGAATGACTACTTTGAAAAATTGCGAGCCATGGAATCGAGGGTGAAATACTCACGTGGATTAAAAACTGGCTGGCGGATAGGAAACAAAGAGTGGGGTAAATGGAAAATACTCTGACTGGAAAAGCATCACCGGTGGAGTGCTGCAGGGTGCTCTTCAACATATTTATAAACGATCTGGAAATTAGTACAAGTGAGGTGATTAAATTTGCAGATGATATGAAGTTATTCAGCGTAATGAAGATGCAGGAGGATTGCGAAGACCTGCAACGTGACATAAACACGCTCGAGAAATGGGCCGCTACATGGCAAATGAGGTTCAACGTGGATAAGTGTAAAGTGATGCATGTCGGTACATGAATACAGGATGACCGGGGTGGTACTTGGAGAGACACCCCAGGAAAGAGACTTGGGAGTACTGATCGAAAAGTCAATGAAGCCATCGCGCATTGTGTGGCAGTGGCGAAAAGGGCAAACAGAATGCTAGGAATGATTAAGAAGGGGATCATGAACAGATTGGAGAAGGTTATTATGCTGCTGTACCGGGCCATGGTATTCCCTTACCTGGAATACTGCGTCTAGCACTGGTCGCCATACATGAAGAAGGACATAGTACTGCTTGAAAGAGTCCAGAGAAGAGTGACTAAAATGGTTAAGGGGCTAGAGGAGTTGCCATATAGCGAGAAATTCGAGAAACTGGGCCTTTTCTCCCTTGAAAAGAGGAGACTGAGAGGGGACATGATAGAAACATTCAAGATACTGAAGGGAATAGACTTAGTAGATACAGACAGATTGTTCACCCTCTCCAAGGTAAGGAGAACGAGAGGGCACTCTCTACAGTTAAAAGGGGATAGATTCCGTACAAATGTAAGGAAGTTCTTCTTCACCCAGAGAGTGGTGGAAAACTGGAACGCCCTTCTGGAGGTTGTTATAGGAGAAAATACCCTCCAGGGATTCAAGACAAAATTAGACAAGTTCCTGCTGAACCGGAACGTACGCAGGTAGGGCTGGTCTCAGTTAGGGCACTGATCTTTGACCTAGAGGCTGCCGCGGGAGCAGACTTCTGTGCATGATGGATCACTGGTCTGACCCAGCAGTGGCAATTCTTATGTTCATATGTTCTGTGAATGCGTCAGGATCGCTGTAGAGCGATCAGTGCAGTCAGTAGGGGGCATGCCTACAATCGCCCCATTTGCATGAGGAAGCATTGAGAATTTGTAGGCCTGCCACAGATCGGACACAATTGGGAAGGTAAGTGAATCTAGCCCTTGGAAAATTGTTCCAGATTCCTGCTTGGAAGGAAAGTTTCTTGTCGAGGAATCTTTTAAATTGGCATCCTTTGGGAGTCAGAAAGGCGAATAATAATGTTCTGCGTGAGAAGCGGAGTTTGTCTTGGAGAACAAAGTGTTTCAGAAGGTAGGTGGGTGCAGTGCCGAAAAGGTACATACAGTGTAAGAGAAAACTGGGTTATACTTCTAACAAAGAAGTCAGAAACAGCAGATTACAAAACAGTATTTTCTCTAGACATGAGTAAGCATACATTGCAAAGCCAGGATTGAAGCTAAGCCCCTTATAAGTACGTACTTCTGAAAACAGCCAACTTTTCAAGATGTTCAGAACAGATCATATTTAGAGGTAGTGTGAATATCTATAAGAAGTGAATTCCAAATTTTTGCCATTTGATAGTTAAATGAGTGGCAATGAATCGTCTTATTATTTTATACCATATATTTTTATTGCATTCACAAGAAATCTGCCTATAATATCTCCTCTAAGATAATGTGTGAGAGAGGCCTTAAATGTATGTCATCCCTAAAAATCAAATAATTGATAACAAGAGAAACTGGAGGGAGAGATGGAAAAATTATGTTCTTACCTGTTAATTTTCTTTCCCTTAGACGCAGCAGATGAATCCAGAGACCAATGGGATAACTCACATCTACCAGCAGGCGGAGATAGAGAAACTGATTAACAGGTGGTCATATTGGCTGGCACTCCTCCTGTTTATCTAGTATCGCTCCTTGCCCAAGCATCCGTAACCATCAATAGGCATAGAATGTAAAAAACTTCTTTCCCATAACAAATTTCAAAATGCAATAATACAAAAAACAACCTGCCATAATAACAAACTGCGAAAGTTGCAAAAGAAAGAAACAAGAGACAATATCCAGAAAGGGTGGGGCTCTGGATTCATCTGCTGCGTCTAAGGGAAAGAAAATTAACAGGTAAGAACATAATTTTTCCTTCCCTAGCAACAGCAGCAGATGAATCCAGAGACCAATGGGATGTAGCAAAGCAATCCTCAATCTGGGTGGGAAGCCAACGCCGCCTCCGCAACAACCGAAGCACAAAACACCTCTACCGCATGCGCCCCCACATCCAAGTAGAAATGCGGAGAGAAAGCACTCTCGGAAGACCAATTAGCCGCGAGACAAAGCTCCTCCAAGGAAAATACCTCTGGGCGGAGCCCAAGAAGTAGCCATCGCTCCGGCAGAATGGTCATGAAGTTCCTTCGCCAACCGCTTCCCTGCCAGCAAGCAAGCATAAAGAATGTCCTCCTGGACCCACCGTGCGATGGAGGCTTCGGACGCCGCCATACGTTTGAGGCGTCCCTTGAAGAATACAAAAAAGGAGACATAAACAACTAAAAGCCGTTAGAAACCGAGCTCACAGAGAACGCTACGTACGTATCAAAAAATGCAGTGAATAAAAGCACTGCTTCCAATTTCTCCTCCCAGGAAGAAGGAAGGAAAAGCGAGGATGACATAAAAGAAAGGATGACACCCCCCCTGGAAAGAAATAGGGGTACCATCCGAACTGATACCCCATATTTCGGAAATCAGAAATAGGAATTCCCAGTGAACAAGGCCTGCAACATAGAAAACTGCAGAGCTGAAGCCATGGCCACAAGAAACCCCATGTTCAACGGCACAGCCCTTTAGAGTCCCAAAAGACAAGGATGAAATGAAGCCTTCGGTAAATTGAGAAGAAGTACATGAAGATAGTACTCCAAACATGAAGCTGAGAAGTAAGCGAAGAGCAATATACCTAACCCTTGTAACAAGCCAAGAACGGCACTAGAAGCTGAAGGGAATTGAACGCTAAGCCCGCGGCAATACACTTGTGTCAAAAAGGAACTCTGGAGTGGTTCAAACGTGAAGAAGCACCCAAGAAAGGAAAAAACCTCCAAAAGGAAGCAGACGCCACAGGAGAAGGCGTCCGTAGCACCTGGATAAGAGAAGAAACAACCTGCTTCGCATAACCCTTACACGTCAGCCAAGATTTGTCAAAAAACTAGGTCATAATACGAAAGTAGAACAAATATCCAGGTTGATCGGACCCTAGGCGAGCATAGCCGGAGGTACCAGGAAACTTCCTAGTCTGGCTGTCAAAAGACTCAGCAAATCCGCATAGTAACGATGGCGCCGCCAATCCAGAGATTCTACAAATACTGTGCCCAGAAAGCGAGCTTGAAATGGCAAAACCAAGCCATCATCAGCCAGCGGAAAACACTGAAAAAGAGAAGGCAGAGGCGAGAAAGGAGCCATGCAGCCACCCCCTCTAACTCCCACTCCCTGGGCCTGCTGAAGAAGCTAGGAAGCTTAGAATTGAGAGACGAGGCCATGAGGTCTAGGTCAAGGAGATCTCACGTCCAGAAAAAGAGCTAGAACGCCTGAGCCACAAAACTCAACATCCAGGATGCAGAAGATTACACTATTACCAACATGCACACTTTCCAGAGCGTACACAGCGCTGTACACTGGAACCTACAAGAAAATGGGCCATGCTCAGATTCCGCGGAGAGAAAGTCTATCCAAACCCTGCCAACAGAAGATGAAGATGAAAGTCCACCCATTGAAGCAGACCAACTTCACCTGCCAACTGAGTACAACACCTATTGCCCAAGCTGTAGAGAAATACCCCCATCCTAATACTGACCAAATGGTCGGCGGTCATGAGCTAGTCCAGCAAAGACCGAGGCATGCCTTGAAAAGAGAAATCGCTCTGAGCCACCAAACATATAGAGCGATGCAGGGGGAGCCTACCAAAAATTTGGAGCCCTGAGATACCAGGAACTACTGGAACAACAGCGACTGCTGTAGCGTAAGAAGGGGAAAGCAAGCCGAAGTTCCCAGTGGAGTCAGCAATATGGATCCCAGAAACTGTACAGAATCCCATACTCTTGGTCATGGTAAGCGAAGAAGAAGACCAATCTGAGACCGAGACCCCACGCCCAAGTCTCCGGAAAGAAACACATGTCACTCCTATATGAATAAAAACATCACCCCGTTATACCTATAAATAGTACAGGAGAGAAAAAAAAGCGCTGTGCAAATTCGAAGATGCACGTGTAAAGAAATGAGGGAAAGATACCACCCTTTTCGTGTCAGTCAAATGGCCCGACTGGAAGTCGTCTGAATCAAGTAGGCAGTCAAGAAAAAATTAGATGAATCGCCTGGCAGCGCCAAAACGGAACCACCGCCCACATCACCTAAAACGTTCGTGAAGCCTTGGGTAGGCGAAATGGCATGTGCCAAAACCGAAAGCGCCGCTCCAAGAGAGGCAGGCATACCAAGTGCCCATTCGGAGTCCATAGAGAAAATGTAAATATACTCCCAGGTTGTATGCAGAAATGTGTAACCCCGAGAAACTAATTCAGCAGAACGGGATTCAGCCTGCCCAATGCCCCCGTCTCAGGCCCCATGCAGGAAGTGGAACAACGTCCCTTAGTTCCCGAAGAACTACAAGAACTGCCCTGAGGACCAGGAACACTGAAAAGGGAAACACAAAACATAGAGACTCCAAGAACGAACTGGAAACCTGAGGAGGATGCAAAGATGCAAGCATCATGAAAAATCTACACACCCCCCTGACCTGACAGTACAGCGTCTTCTCCCTCATGAGAAAGCCTGAAGAGTCATTGGAAGAAGTCAAGATCCCCTCAGAATGAAGTGCAGAAGGTCAGGGAATGTCAGGATGAGACTGCCGGATCTGCAAGAAGAGTCTCCTAGGAAAAATCAAGTGTCACAATGTAAAGAGGAATATACTGGAACCATGAAAACAGTACTAACCCCATGCAACATGAGCTAAATACGTATGTCCGTTAAAGTGAATACGTACTAGACTCAATCAAGAGGCTGCATCTACCGCCCCGTGGAAAACAACAGCATCCTTACAGGTATCAAACAAAGCTCACATCGCTAATGAGAGCTTCAGGGATGAGGCTAACAGCCACATAGCGCGCGTCCTCCGCGGGTTTGATAGAATAGTTAACCGGCTCCTGGTTAAAAGGAGCTGTACAGCCCGTCTTGTCTGGTCGGGGGGCCCATCTAGTATGTGCCATGAGAAAATGGTGACAGGAGAAACCATGATAAGCATGGAAATCCATGATAAGCATGGAAATCCATGATAAGCATGGAAATCCGAAGTCCAGACCCCCTCAGAAACAAAGAAAGAGTGCCCTTAGGAAAAGTATACAGACCCGGATGTCTGAAAGATAAGACATCCATTCCAAAAGAAAAAACGTCAGGGAATATTCAAACTGACATATAGCCCTGGTGTCCCCTACTGAGAGTCACTGCAAGGTGAAATGAACCCTCAAACAACCTGGAAAAATAGGGTGTACAGCTCCATACGGCAGGAGAAGATGGTAGCCTCATAAGACTGCATAGAAGCCTGTAAAACACAGGACCTTGCATCACTCCTGAAAATAAGAAAACCTAGCCCTGCCCGTAGGAAAAGGCAAGGCACCACCCGGCTACCCCACTCCAGCCTTAGGTTGCATCTCACCAGGAAAACATAATACGCTAGGATAAAAAGTAATTTCCATAGCGCTAGCAGACCCCCGCAGCGCAGCCCGAAGGTGCAAGGAAGAGGAAAGCAGACAAACTGCATAAGCACCAGACAGGTACCCCGGGAGAGAGGAGGAGAGATCCGAACCCAGATCCGGATATCCCCCCGTTGCTGACCTCCGTCAGTGACAATCTGACTGCTGCTGCTCCAGTGCAGGAACAAGCTGCAACCCAGGAGCCAAGCACACCATGTCACCCCCTCTGGCCAGTCAGGACGGCTCCCATGCCCGAAAAAAAACAGATAGGCCCAAACAACAGCCTCGGGAGAGAGTCTATGGCCGCATTACTGGCAACTGCAACTCGCAGAAGCGTCCATGTCCAGCAATCGGGAGATCGCAGAAAGCGCAGTGAGAGGAGAGATGTCGAAACAGACACCAAAGACGCCACGGCGCTCCCGCCAGCGTCAGAGCACAAGCGTGAGCGTCCGGGCCACCGAAAGGCACCGGCTCCACAAACAGTCACCCGCAGTGCAATTAAACACAGCTGCAGGATACGCCGTGCAAACAGCAGTCTCAGTGACCAGGCCGTAACAGTCAGGATTTTTCCCGCCCACGCAAGAAGACAAGCTCGCGCCTCCCGTGTGCGGGAAGGCACCGGCCCTTTTTTTTTTTTTTTTTTTTAACTGAGCCCAAAAATCTTCAAAATTAACTAGATTGCATACACAAACGTACATTCCCTAGCAACAGCAGGGAGCCCTCCATCGAACATGTCCAGTTACATCAAAATTTAACAAAGCGTAGCCTCTGAGAAATAAATCATCCCATGGTTGAGCCATGCGACCACACCGCTGCAGTTTCCATAAATCACCAAACATAAGATCACCAGCAAAACCCGCAGCTCTAAGACAACGTCAAAAAACTAACACACCCAGCTCCAACATCACCAGAAATTATAACCCACCGATGTAACATAAAAAGAAATACTCACAACCTGGTGGATAGGGCTTGCAGAGCCGGTAGACCCTGGCTGAGCCCAAAGACAGAGCAGAATCATACATAGCAAATGCGGTCTCTTTTTTTTTTTAAAAGGGAAAGAAGAAAAAAAATTAGAGACCAAGTTAGACCCTCTATCATTGGAGGGAGGGTGAGGTAGGGACAAGGGGGGGCCCAAGTGTAACCTCTAAAGCCGGCACCGTTTAGCCGGCACCCCTGTCTCACTGAAGAGAAAAATCTCAACAGGAGAAACAGAATGGCAGTCTCACTGAAGAGAAAACCTCAACAGGAGGTAATAAAGTTCCAGTCACAGCCAGAATCCAGGAGCTAGTTGAATAGCGACTTCAACCTGCTGGGAGATAGAGAATACTGGATAAACAGGAGGAGTGCCAGCCAATATGACCACCTATTAATCAGTTTCTCTATCTCCGCCTGCTGGTAGATGTGAGCTATCCCATTGGTCTCTGGATTCATCTGCTGCTGTTGCTAGGGAAAATGCTAATTATGCAAATTAACTCTAACTATACTTATAACTATATCAGGGCCATCATAGCAATTAATAAATTATTATAAATGCTAAATCAAGATTCCTTGTTGAATATCTAGAACCAAAAAAGTGGTGGACATATCATAAATTATAGACTTCATTCTTTGGAACCTCTTATGATGTATGTCATTACAGGTTCCTGTCTTGTATATTATTATAATCATCTATGTCCACCACCCCCTACCAAATAATATTTTATTTATCCAACTACTTAAGTATAAACATTGCTATTGTTCCCTAATAAATTTGTTAACGCTTTATTTTATTAATGCTTTATTTCCAAACAAAATTAAATTAATGTTTCTGAATTTATTGTAATAACACATTTAGATCTTATTAAAATATGTTATTTTTTAAAAAAGGCTGTTTTTTAATATTATTATAATGTTATAATGTATAATATTTAAATATTTTTTATGTATAATAGAAGAAAGAAATAAGAAAGAGAGCTTAAAATATTAATTCATATTGATGCAATGGATAGGTGAAACCTTAAAAAGTACTTTTGAAGGTGCTAGTGGAATTTAATAACTTTGATAAATGTTGACTTTGGAAAAACTTTTTATAAAGTGCATGATAAATTGAAAAGATATGTATGATAAATTCATAACTTAAGAGAACTTTTTATAAGGTGCATAAAATACATGTGAAAAACCTTACAAATAGATGATATTGTGTGCAAAACAGCTGATTAAATATAAAAACATATATAATGTGCAAAATCGCTAATGTGAAAGAAAAAAGTGGAACGATAAAAAAGGAAAGCAACACTTAGCTTTATTGTGAGGTGGAACCAGCCACCATCAACGTTGATATATTAAACAACTCCTGACGCCTTTTATTTCTGAAGGTGTTTCAACCCTGAACCGGGTCTTCTTCGGGGGAATTTCCAAACACGAGTTGCCTTGCTAATTAAACATAAAAAGAAGATGAATTAGCAAAGAATGCGACAATCAAAAAAGCAAATACTGAGAAAGGAAAAATGATTAAAAAAACATAGAAAAAAATTTATGTGCGTGAGTAATGAAAGACCAAAGACATGAAGGAAGTAAGGAAATAAAAAGAAATAAAATCCTCCATACTAATCGGAAATCACAAAGATCGAAGAGGTACGGGGGAAAGGAGAGCATGAGTGTGGAGTGGAAGTGGGGTGGGGGTGGGGAGGAGCTAGGGACACAGAAGGAGCAGGGGCATTGAGAGGAGGGTTGTGTGGAGAGGGGGCGTGGGGGTCCACTGCCCCCGAGTGTCTCCTATCATTACTACGCCACTGTGTGCCATGCCCATTGATGAATTCCTCCAGCAGATATATCGGACCGTAATAAAATCCTTTCACCTCCTTGACTTAGAATCTTTTTTACTTCAGAAACTAGGGCTACCAGGAGACATTCAGTACTGAAAGGAGATCTAAACCTGAATTGAGAAGAATGCAAGTAGACAATTTGAAAACTGCTGGGCCACAAAAGTTTACAAAAATTTTGCAATAATGGGTATACTGGCAATAGGTTGAAAAGTACATGGAAGAGACAAATCCAATCCCTCTCCTTTGGGAATAGGTGCTAACATAATTCCTGCCAGAAAAGGGTGGGACTTCATTACTATAGTTTTAATCACTAGGGACAAGCAGGTCCTCTTGAGTCCTGTAGAACCTACCTGTCCCTCCCTGTTATAGAAACATAGATATATGATGGCCCAAATGCATGACCTTGCATTTCTTAGCATTAAATTTTAGCTGCAAAATTTCAGACCATTCTTCAAGCTTCACCAGGTCTTTCTTCTTGCTATTCACACCATCTGGTGTGTCTACTCTATTGCAGATTTTGGTATCATCCGCAAAGAGGCAAATCTTACTCGACAACCCTTCAGCAAAATCATTTATAAAAATGTTAAAAAGAAACAGGCCCAAGAACAGAATCTTGAGGCACACTACTGGTAATATCCCTTTCCTCGGAGCACCCCTACTTACAGGAATGTAAATGGAAGACTGCCACACAGGTTAGAGGAGGCCTCAATTCTGATTTGAGGGACCTTTCTAAAATACTGCTCTATTTGTCTTAAATGTAAGTTAACCGAGGAATCATACAAAGGTGCCGGTAAGTAACTGATAAGCTCCTTAGGCACAAAAGGGTGTAATTCTGCATATGGGTGTCTGGTAGGAGCCAATATTGTAAAGGTAGGTAGGCACCCACTTTCCTTTATAGAAAGTTATTAGCGTCGGAGCACTTATTTATTGAGTTTTATATACCATTCTCCCAAGGGAGCCCAGAATGGTTTACATAAATTTATTCAGGTACTGAAGCATTTTTCCTTGTCTCTCCCAGCTGGCTCACAATCTACCTAATGTACCTGGGGCAATGGGGGGGATTAAGTGACTTGCCCAGGGTCACAAGAAGCAGCGAAGGTTTGAATCCACAACCCCAGAGTGCTGAGGCTGTAGCTTTAACCACTGCGCCACACACTCTCCTCTCACCGGCCTGCACTAAAATCCACTAGCGCAGCTCGATAAAAGGGGGGGGGGGGGAGGGTTTAGAGCACGGTTTATAGAATGTTTCTATTTATTTTATTTTTTAAATTTATATACTGTCTAACCCTAGACAGTTTACAAATAAAACATTACAAAAGACAGAGTGGTATAAAATATTTAGTGCTTTTTTTTCGGGGGGGGGGGGGGGGGGAGTACCTCCTTGGGTGTATCTCTTCATAAAGGTGGTTAATAAATCCCAATAAATAAATTCAATTTGGTCCATTGTGTCAAATGTTTAGAACAGATCTAATTTAGGACAGAAAGAAGGATCTACAATTATCAGTTACTCAGTCCAATATTTTTAACTGGAAAATTAATGGGCACCATCATCGAGGTTAACTGTACAGGATGCCTACAGGCAAACCAATTAATTAAGACAAGGCAGAATTGATGTAGCAAAGGGAGAACTTTGCTCAGCACATGTGTTAGAATCTGGGTACAATCAGACAGCAGACGTTATCTGAAGTACTTGGCATTAGTAAGATTTTGAATAATATGCATTTTTGGTAGATAAGATTAAGAATCATGGAGTCGCTGATGCAGAGATCACCTAGGGGCTGATACATAGGGTTACCATATTTGGAGCCTCACAAACCCGGATGTACGGCCCTGCCCCATTCCGCCCCCATCCCCACCTTGTTCTACCTCCATCCCCGCCCCATTTTGCTCACAGCCCCGCCCCCTCATAGCTTTGTCGTCTTCCCCAACAAGCTCCGGCTGCGTCTGGACGGCCTCGAGTATGCGTAGACATCTGTGCATGCTCAGAGGCCCTCCAGATGCGGCGGGAGCTCGTTGGGGTTTTCCAAAACCCAGACAAACTACTGGGTTTTGGAAAGTCCTACAAAGAGGACATGTCCGGGTTTTCCCAGATGTCTGGAAACCCTACTAACACAGAAAGTTAGTGTGGATGGAACTGTGCTTTTAGTGAGACATCTGTGCTTAAGTTTCTGGGTGCACAATGCAAATAAGAGTTTTGGTGTAGAAGTTAAAACTCGTATTAGACTTCAGAACATATTAAAATAAATGTTAATGAAGCTATTATTGTACCTACTTGGATCCAATGCAGAGAAGTATGCAGAAAACTTTAAGTTCGACAAGTTTCTGCAAAACCGGAATGTAAGCAGGTAGGGCTAGTCTCTGGTCTGTGACCAGAGGGCCGCCACCTGAGCGGACTCCTGGGCACGATGGACCACTGGTCTGACCCAGCAGCGGCCATTCTTATGTTCTTAACTTGCATGTCAGATTTGAGAAGGTGTTGTATGGATAGTCCATTCTTCTGGAGTGGGTCGGAGAGGATTTAATACCTGCAACTTTTAAGACAGAATGGAAGGTGAGAATTCCGTGCACAGGCCTGAGCAAACAAAAACATTGGGTCGAAATATTTAGAAAATATTAAACTTCTAAATTTATGCATCTAAGTTAGCCTCCTCACCTATTTTCAACCAAACGTAGGAGCGTAGCATTTGAGCTAAAAATTCACTTTTCAGCTAAAAATTAATCTTAAGTTTGGAGCATAAAACTTATGCTCAATAAATTTTGGTCTGCCATTCATTTGCCTGGATTTATGAGCCTAATTTAGGAGCTTGGTATTGAAAATCAATGCTAATGGGCTCATAATTAGAAAATACAAATGCCTAAAAAGTGTCCTAAATCAGCACTTGGACGTCCGAATCTCCGGGATGTTCAAGTGCGGATAATCAAAACCACCTTTCTGAATGTCTTGCGTGATGTCCCAGCCTCTATGTGTCCAGAGATCAAAGTGGGCGTGTTGGAGGTGTGTTACGAGTGTGTTTTGGGCTTACTTAAGGGCTGGTTAGACTTCCACATCTTGCAGCGATAAATGTTTTGCAAGACATCCTGGATGGAACTTAGACGTTCAGCGCTAAATCTGTTTTAGAATCATCTATGTGCCACAAAGGTGTCCAAAGTGATTAGATGACCAGTGCATGCATCAAGGTAAGACACCCCCACACTCCCCTAGTGTTCACTGACCCTCTTCCACTACACAAAAATGAGACCAAAAGGGTACATTCCTGGCTCTAGAACAGCAGCATCTGGTGTGTGGAAGCCTAGTGGGGCTGCACACAGGTGTGCAGAGTTACTTGGTGAGTGGGCTAGTGAACCATAGAGAGGACGACCCAGGCCCATAAGCCACTCTAACCACTACATTTATGGCAGAAAGTGTGAGGTCATCCAAACCCACCCAAACCCTCCACCACGAAAACTCTCTTGACAAATTTAAAACAAAACTTAAAACTTTTCTATTTCAAGACGCTTATCAAAATACCAGATAAGACCCTCTCTCAATCCATCTCCTACAAATAATGAGAACCGCTTTTAAGAAGCGACACCCCTTCCGCCTCTGTATAATCCCTTCCCTTCTCTCCACCCTTTAATTTTTTTTTTTGATGTAATTTAAATCTTTCCCTCCCCCAGCACCTCTCGCATCTGTCTTGTCTATGTCTCCGTCCTTGTCTTGTATACACTTTGCCCTATCTTATTTTTATTTTTATATATATAACTAAAATTTTAGTATTGTAAACCGGCCAGATACTTGTCGATGGCTGATATATCAAATTATAAATAAACTTGGAAACTAAACTGCTGTATAAGTGCCACCTACATCCATAAGGGATAATGGGATGGTACACAGGTGGGTATAGTAGGTGGTTTTTTGGGTTTTTTTGGGGGGTGCACCATAAATTATAAGGGGGTTCTGGTGAGATATACATCTGGCACTCTTTATGTGAAGTTCACAGCAGTGCCCTCTAAGGTGTCCCACTGCTCTTTCAGGATGTTTATGTTGCCAGTCCATTACTGTGCTGGCCCCTCCCAAGTCCAAATGCTCTGTATTTGGACGTTTTCAACATGGATGTTTTTCTGATCGAAAATGGGATATAAAGTTAGACACCCCAGTAGCCATGACCTTTCAGTATATAATTTTTTTTAAAAAAATTAATTATATTTGGAGTCCAGCAGTTGCGATTCGAGAATGGTCATCTCTGTTCCTCCAACTTTGGACGTCCAACTGGAAACATCCAAGTCGGAGTTAGACTTTTTATTTGAAAATGCCTCTCCACGCTTCTAACTTCTTTTCCCCGCCCTAAATCTGCCCCATTGCCACCCATTTTGTATGCCATTCAGTTATGTGCGCGATTAGCTCCGGACAAGTGACCTAAATGGCGAGGAGCCATTTCTGAGGATTTATTTATTTTATTTTGAAGCATAGATCACTCTGAATATTGACCCCTTAGTGAAATTTTAAGTCACAATTTTCGCACTGAGCAGTAGTAAAATTTGAAATAGGCCAAACAACTTTTCAGTACAACTCTCAAAGATAATTCCTTTGAATATCGGGTCCATGGTATCTGCACATTATGGCAATGTGGTTCTGCCCCTAAATCACTGATTGTAAGTAACTGTCGCTTTTGTATCTATTTAGTCTATTTTTAACAATTGTACTTCTTATTGTTGCACTTAAGGTGTTTTTATTTATTTAATTATGTAAAAAATTTCTAGCCCGCCTAGAGCTAACTGGTTTACAAAACTACAAACACAATCATCATATAACCAACATACAAATGAGTAAACAAACATAGGTAAAACATGTTCAGTCAAGATCAATCAAGAGAATGCCTCCACAAACAAAGTTGTTTTCAATGGTGTTTTTTTGGTAACTGTTGTACTCATGTCAGTAGCGGTACATCAAAACAATAAATCCGATCTGACTATCAGTATCCCAACAATGTTGGTGCAAAAACTTTTTGTGACGCTGATATTAATCCTCTTTAAATGTGCCTGCTTAGCCTTCAAGATCCTACATGGCGTCCTTCCTCCCGTTATCCCACTCTTTTGGAATTCCTCAAACCCACACTCCACCAGATCCTCCCCAAAACTGAAACTATCATTCCCCTCTATAAAAGGTATATCTCGCGCAGGAAAACTTGGAGCATCCCTCCCCTTTAGAACCACAGAACTCTGGAACAACCTCTCATCCCCACTCAGAAATTCAAGCTCCTTCCAATCCTTCCGCAAACACTTGAAAACTTGGCTCTTTTCAAAAATCTAATTCACCTCCCATTCTCTAGTATCCTGTCCCTCGTTATCCTCTTAGTCCCTCTCCTATATCCTTTCATTGTAGTTCCTTTCCTCCTAACTCTGTAAACCGTACCGAGCTCTGCGCTTGCGGAGATGGCGCAGTATACAAACCTAAGGTTTAGTTTAGTTTAGTTTAATCGCAGAATAACATTTCCACACACGTGCAGGTATGTGCTGACGCTTTCATGTTGTTTGGGCATGCTCACTGTACTAGCTGCTGTCCACGTAAAACCTTGTGTGCATGCATTCCAATGTGCTTTCTTCGATTAGGGCGCGTGTCTGGGATTTATGAGGCGCGCTGTGCCTAGTTCATTTAGCAGATGCAACAAATTCAACTCTCACTGTGCATGAAGGTCTGATTTTGGATTTTTTTTATTTTTTTTTGTAAATCTTTATTAGTTTTCAATTATTAACAGTGCAATACAGTGAATTTAAACATAAACGAATCAAACAAAAGCACTTTAAATACACAAATATTTCAACAACAAACATTTTCACACACCCCTCCTCCCCTTAACTAATGAAAATAAAACCACACGTATCATTTCAATAAAATAGATATAATGAATAATAATTATAATGTTTTCCCATCTCCCTCCCTCCCACCCTGGATGTGTAAGGAGGACAGATAAAAAGAAAAGGTACATGATAACTATTGTGACTCAATAAATGCATTACTATATCCTATATCCTAAAATTTCCGCATTCTTTCTTTCATATTTGTAGCTAGAACATAAGTTTGCTCAACAGAAAGTATAATTAAGTCTATCATAACTCTTCCAGTTGCGTGTTATCATCTGGATGGCTATTCCTGTCATTATTAAGAAAAAACGGCTTTTATAGCGATCCAAAGAAGGTTTAACATGTAATAGGCTACCACAAATTATGGCTTCATAAGTCAGTAGTATTGATGACCCAAGTACTACATGGATTTTTTTTTTTTTTTTTACCCCCATTTTATGTGTATGGGAAAACTGGGCTTTAAAAGCAACAGCACATATTCTTGGTGAATAGGCAAGTACGAGAATGATGAAAATCTAGAACCCTTGGGTCATTGACTTTGCTATTTGACGAGTGTGGATGTTTGCACTCTTTTCCATTGCTTTCTAATGATCTTCTGCCAACTTTCATTGTCCTACATTTATCTTGTTTAAAGTTAGGGTGATTTAAATTTGAATTGAAGAGATGAATACCTGAAGCTCAGATAAAGAGCTTGTAAATTCTGTGCTGCTGAAATCCCATTATTCTACTCTTCTGTTGTTAAGTGGGCCTCGGAGATATTTGAAAATATCTTTTTGGTTATATGGAAGACTTTTAGCTCATCTTTATTCTATATACAGTAGACAACAGCTTTCAAAATAATTTATGAGGAATCAAAGCCTTTTACCTATGTAAACTGGCTAAAAACTGGCCACATGCAAGGCAGTGAAAAACACATGTTCCTCCAGATTTATCTATTTACTTATTTAATTCATTTTATATCCCATCCCCTCCCCTATATACTCATCCAAATTTAGCCACAGATCCCAGATCTATGCATGACATGGCACCGGGCTATGTGATGGCTAAGCTTCCTCCATACGTACTGAACCAGTCTCTCCATTACCAGGCTGAAATACGCCTCAAAACGTGCCCCCCCCCCCTCCCGAGCCACTGGAATTGACTGCCCCTACAGATCAGATCCCCTGAAGGACACCTCAACATTAGGAAAGTAATAAAAACATACCTCTTCACCTAACTCCCCCGCCCACAACCGATAATCTAATCTAATCTAAACCTTAAGATAGATTTCCCATCCTCCAAAGAAAAATAATACTAACCCCCTCTTTTACGAAACGTAGTTTCTAGCGCGGGGAGCCGCGCTGAATGGCCCTTAGGAACTCAATGAGCGTCGGGAGCAGCGCGGGCCATTCAGCGTGGCTTTCCACGCTAGACACTGCTATCGCAGTTTCGTAAAAGGAGGCCTATGTTTGTCTTTTGTTTTGTTTTAAATGTTAAGCAACTAAAGGGTGAGCAAGATAACATGTAAGGGCAGGTAATGGCTGTTTCTCCTCCTCCTGCTAAAATGTGATAGCCTAAGGGACATATACCTGGTGTAACTATCATTGTCTTTAAGCCAGGTTTTAGTAATCAGAAATATGTCCCAGTTTTTATGTGTGCGGTCTTTTAGTATGATGTCTTTGTTGTTTACTGGTCTGGCATTTATGAGGGTGGTAGATACGTTTTTTTGTTGTGGGGGTGTATGGGAAAAAGGGGATTCCTCTCAGGTTGTGGGGGCTGTGTTGGGAGGGATTTAGGGGGGTCAGCATATCTGCCCTGGTTGATGGTACACTCGGTTAAGCCAGGAAAACCCAGGCATAAATAGGAGTCATTAAGCGTGCTTCCAGAGGCTGTTGTAGACAAGAAAACATTAAATGGTTTCAAAGAAAGTTTGGATAGATTCCTAGAAGAAAAAGGGATTGAAGGGTATAGATAGATATAGACCACTACTCAGGCGATGGGCCTGATGGGCCGCCGCGGGAGCGGACCGCTGGGCAGGATGGACCTATGGTCTGCCTCAGCGGAGGCAACTTCTTATGTTCTTATGTTCTTATTCTATAAAGTGCGCCTAACTTTTATACAATTGCGCTTAGCACTGCGCTACTCAGCACCTAATGTTTAGGCGCCATTTATAGAATGTCCCCCCCCCCCCAAAATGCACACTAAACCGGTGTGCACTGCGATCTGAGAATCGGATGAACCTTGAAATTCCGTCATTCCGTTTGGTGAGGCCGGTCAGAATTCGACAGTCCATGGTGTCAGTACTGGGTGGAATTTGTTACCGACTGAAATTAAGCAGTCTTCCACTGTGATGGTAACGAATTCCACAATTTGGAATTTGTTACCATCACATTTAAGGTCTGAGCAAAAATTACATAAATTTAAGGGAAACATTAGAAGCTTCCTATTTAAAGATGCATATGAATGCTAGATGATTTCTGGATCCATTCTGTATTACTCATACTCAACACTGATATGATTTCTCCCATTTTCCTCTTGTTTTTAACCTTAATTGTACTCTTAAAAAAAAAAAAATTGTATTTCTCCCTAATATCCTATTGTTTTTCATGTAAATTACGTCTTGTCACTAATAAGTATGTTAATTGTTCCTCATTTAAATGTTTTAATAGTCAAACGCTTAGAATTTATGATTAGCGTTTCATCAAATTTTAATAAAACTTGAAACTTGATGCAGTTTAAAAGCGTAAAAACTTTGCTATTTGAGAGAGAATATAAGTACTTTCATTTATTGCAGGCAAATTTTTAGTTTATTATGTTTTTGCAAAATGAATAGTGATCATAATAGTAGAATGTAAATTTTATAAGAGTTTTACTTTATGGGCTCCTTTTACTAAGCTGTGCTAGCGGTTTTAGTGCATTGCCACACGCGCTAGACCGCTAATGCCTCCCTTGAGCTGGCATTAGTGCGTGCTAAAATCTGCTACCGCAGCCCTATATGTTGTTTGCTTGTCTTGTCTACTCAAAATAACCATAAAATTAGAAAGCTGTCAAATTATTTCCATCCAATAGAATAGAAAAAAGAAAAGCAAGAAGAAGATATATTGGATGTTTCAAAGGAAGGAGTTTTTTTTTTTTTTAAATGACTGATGATGACTCAATAATATGTGAGTGGGTCAGGAAAGTCTGTATGTTCCAAATTCTGAAGTCTTTTCCTCTACCCAACAGAAGTTGTTACATAAGAACATAAGAGCTGCCATCTCCGGATCAGACCTTAGGTACATCAAGTCCGGCTATCCGCACACGCGGAGGCCCTGCCAAGTGTACCCTGGCATAATTTTAGTCACCCGTATCACTCTATGCCTCTCATAAGGAGATGCGCATCTAGTTTACCCTTAAATCCTAGAACGGTGGATTCCGCAATAACCTCCTCTGGGAGAGCATTCCAGGTGCCCACCACTCGCTGATATTTGTCCTGGACTTGTTCCCCCTCAGCTTCAGTCCCTCTTGTCTGTGTCAAATTGGACATTGTAAATAACTGTTTTTCCTGCTCTAATTTGTCGATTCCTTTTAGAATTTTGAAAGTCTCGATCAGATCCCCTCGCAGTCTCCTCTTCCCAAGGGAGAACAACCCCAGTCTCTTAAGTCGTTCCTTGTAATCCAGTTTCTCCATACCTTTCGCTAGCATCATTGCTCGTCTCTGCACCCTCTCCAGCAGTTTTATATCTTTCTTTAGGTTGGGAGACCAATGTTGGACACAGTATTCCAAGTGTGGTCTGACCATCGCTCTATAAATCGGCATTATTACTTTCTCCGATCTACTCGTGATTCCCTTCTTTATCATGCCTAGCATTCTATTTGGACATAATTTAAGAGCTTTCTAATTTTATGATTATTTTGAGTCTTTAGTGTGGACATTTTTTGAGAGGGTTTCTTTCTTGTGTTACAATTTGTGGAATCATTTCCCTCTCTGTTTACTCTAGTCCTCTAAATTTCCTCTTCATCTTTCCCTCCACTGGAGTTCCTTTCCACCCTAATTCTTGTTAACCGTGTCGAGCTCTGCGAATGTTGAGATGATGCGGTATACAAACCTAAGGTTTAGTTTAGTTTAGTATAATTAGAAAATTTGAAGAAATCATTGGTTTCAAACATAACATTATTGCTAGCTTTAATAAGAAATGGGCCCCACTAGATGATTTCTGTAGAAACACTTTGTAATCTCACTTGACTTCTCTATATCTGAAAAGATTATCTGCAGCTCTTGAGCATTTTGTTTTCTTTTATGTTTAATTTGTCTAATTTGTTTTAGGTTATTTCCTCTATTCTGTTGTTTTCAATATACACTTCTCCCTCCATATTCGTGGTTTCAGTATTCGCGGTTTCGATTATTCACGGCTTTTAGCTTGCTAGCTCCTCCCCCCAAATTACATCAGCTTGCGTAGAGAAATCGCTGATTCCAAGCGTTTACAGAGAAAATCGCCTATTCCCAGCACTTTGTTCACTATGTTTTGCTTCTCCTTCAGAAACAGGCCAGGTCTCCCACCATGTTATTCACGGTTTCACCATATTCACGATGGTTTTTAATAGAAAACAGCAAATAACATATGAAAAAGTTATTCGCAGTTTTTCTGTATTCACGGGTCTGTTAATCCCCTATCACAGCGAATACGGTTCATATGAGCACATATATAAAGAGGAAACGTAACCATAGTAATGAAAATGCATTCACATGACTTATATTCAAAGCAAAAAGAGGCAAGGTAACCATACTGATAACGTGGTGACGTGGTGAACGTGCGCGTGACTTCCGCCATGCGCCATTTTGAGGTGCGCTGAATTGTCATTGCGCTGAGTTGTCCCTGCGCTCAATTGTCTTGCGCGCTGTTATCCTTGCACTCAATTGACTTGCGCACACTTGTCTTGGCGCTTATGTCAGTGCGCTTTTGTCTTGCGCGCATTTGACCTGCCACCGCGAATACGGAGGGAGAAGTGTAATAGTGTATTATTGTATGTAATTAATTTATGTTGCTAGTTTTATTTGTATTTGATGCATCTACTTGGTAAAATTAATAAAAAATATTTGAGAAAAAACAAAAACAAAACAATTTGATTGCGTCTGTTTTAGTAGAACCCGCGCAGAACTGTGGATGCAGTGGGATACAAATTTTTAAATAATAAAATAAGTATTCTATAAAGGGCGCTTCACACACAATGCTCTTTACAGAATACTAGCTTAGGACGAATCTTGTCGGGAGCTAACTTTGGGCACCATTTATTGAATTTAGCCATTTTGTATGTAGTTTTGGCTACAGTTAGAAGAGGCATTCCCAGAGGTGTGATGAGGCTGGGGGAGGAAAAGCACATGCGCATTTTGCATTTGCAAACCTATAGAGCCTAATTACTAAACCACATTAAGGGCCTCTTTTACTAAAGTGTAGTAAGTGTTTGCACAGCCGTAAGGTCCACAGGCTGTATGGCAACTGTTGGGGACACGCTCAGCATGTCCTATGCGCTTATTGCCAAGCAAAAACAGGAGGATCACCTCCGCAAGACAATAGCGAACAAACAGTGGAGATGTCTAAGAACGCAACGGTGCTTTTTCTTTCAAAACACTGCTTTTATTATTTGATGGCTCAACACGTGTTTCGGCCTCTCCGGCCTGCCTCAGGAGCCTATTGTCCGATGACATACACTTCTGGTTGAAAACCAAAAGTAATGAAAAACCACGGTGTCAGGTCAAAAGCGCGCCGGGACAAAGGCGCGCGCAGACAATTGAGTGTAGCGCGGAGGTGCGCACCGCAGAAAATTACTGTTTTTAGGGCTCCGACGGGGAGGGGGGCGTGGGGGGGGAACCCCCCACTTTACTTAATAGAGATCGCACCGCGTTGTGGGGGCATTGTGGGGGGCTTGGGGGGTTGTAACCCCCCACAGTTTACTGAAAACTTCACTTTTTCCCTGTTTTTAGGGGAAAAGTTAAGTTTACAGTAAAATGTGGAGGGTTACAACCCCCCAAACCCCCCACAACGCTGGCGCGATCTCTATTAAGTAAACTGGGGGGGCTCCCCAACAAAACCCCCCGTCAGAGCCCCTAAAAACTGTAATTTTCTTCGGCGCGCGCCTCCGTCTTGCGCTCAGTTGTCGGCGCGCGCCTTTGTCTTTCGCGGGGTTGTCTATGAACCAAAAACCACAGTGGAGATTTCAAGAAATGTTGGTGTGCAGTTTATTCAATATTAATAACAATAAATGTTTGTGCGATGGCTCGACACGCACATGTTTCAGCCAATGTGGCCTGCCTCAGGAGCCTTAAACTGAATGTTCAATTACTTGAGTGGTATTTGCGTGTGCAGAGACCAGTATGGTATCCTTGCCAAAATTCATACTTGAATGAGGTGTTTCATTTGTAGTTGGTCACACCACTCAAGTAATTGAACATTCAGTGTAAGGCTTCTGAGGCAGGCCACATTGGCCAAAACACGTACGTGTCGAGCCATCGCACAGACTTTTATTGTTATTAATAGTGAATAAACTGCACACCAACATTTCTTGAAATCTCCACTGTGGTGTTTCATTTCCGTTGGGATTGTGGAGTTTTTTTCTCCTGGTTTTTTTTTTCTTTATAAATTTTGAATACATTTACAATATCCAATAATTCCAAAGGAAAATAAGTAAATAAATCAATACATAATCAAACTATACATACATAATTCCTTTTAAGCCCACATTAATAGGGAACACATATTGCTATTTCTATCAAATAAATTCAGGAAAATAAAGGACAATAATTCTCGATTCAAACTAGAGAACCTTGAATCATTCCTTAAAATAGGATATTGTTAATTCTAATTTCTCCTCATATTCTCAGTTAAATGAAACAAATCTCATCTCTCATTTTTGTTCTCTTGCAACCAAAAATTGTTGTAATTGTATAGGATCCCAAAAAGCGTACTCAACATCCTGTAATTTAACTAGACATTTACAAGGAAATTTCAGATAGAAAGATGCATCCAGGGCTAAAACTCTATCCTTCAATTTCAGAAATTCCTTCCTCCTCATTTGAGTGGTCCTGGATACATCGTTTGTTTTTCTATGAAAACCAAAAGTAAAATGCCCAACCTTTAGACAGTTTTAACACTGCGTCACATCTTACTCTGCAATCACCATGCTGTTTCAATAGTAGGTATTGAGCTGTAATACAGCATAGTGCGATATTGACTTCATACGCACCAGTGATGCAGTTTTAAAACTGTCTAAAGGTTGCGCGTTTTACGTTTGGCTTTCAACTAACTTCAGACTTGTCTTATGAATTAGCAAAATGCCATCAGCATAAAAGAAATATTGAATGCCTTGTTCCTGGATTAGAAGTGCTGACGGGAAAATATTAAAAAACAGAGGGGCAAGGACCGAACCCTGGGGAATACCACAAGTGATAGGAAAGTCGTTAAACTGATGTTCTGAAAAAAAGGACCCGAACGGAGCGGTTGCTTAAAAATTAACTAAACCAAACGAAACACAGCCTTTAATACCTATATTCTGAAGCCAAGAGAGAAGTATAGAATGATCAATTTATCAAAGGCAAGATCCAGAGACCCTAGTAAAATAATAATACCCATATCCAAAGCAGAGTCGGGGAGATTCAGAAGAGTGACCAGAATTGTTTCACAGCTCTGTACGGGTCAGATGTTTTTAGTTTCTGCAAAATATAAGAGCTGCTTAAAGACGATTTGTTCTGTGAGTTTAGAGCAGGGCTGCCCAATTCCAGTCCTCGAGATCTACAGGCAGGCTGGGTTTTTAGGATATCCACAATGGACATGCATGAGAGAGATTTGCATACCAAGAAGGCAGTGCAGGCAAATCTCTCTCATGCATATTCATTGTGGATATCCTGAAAACCCGGCCTGCCTGTAGATCTCGAGGACTGGAATTGAGCAGCCCTGGTTTAGAGAGAAAAGGTAGATTTGAGATCCATGCTAAAGTAATATTCTATAAATGCCATTCTACACAGAGCACCCTTTGCAGAGTACCAATTTAGCATGGATCTGTCCGGCACCTAAGTTTGGGCGCCATAAGAACTCAATCGATATACTTTGGAGGAAAGGCGGGAGAGGGGAGTTATGATAGAGACATTTAAATACTTACATAATATAAATGCACATGAGTCGAGTCTCTTTCATTTGAAAGGAAACTCTGCAATGAGAGAGCATAGGATGAAGTTAAGAGGCGATAGGCTCCGGAGCAATCTAAGGAAATACTTTTTTACAGAAAGGGTGGTAGATGCATGGAACAGTCTCCCAGAAAAAGTGGTGGAGACAGAGACTGTGTCAGAATTCAAGAGGGCCTGGGATCTCTCGGAGAGAGAAAGAGGTAATGGTTACTGCGGACGGGCAGACTAAATAGACCTTTTGGCCTTTATCTGCCATCATGTTTCTATGTTTCTATATATAGAATTCCCCCCTAAATGTTTTAAGGGGCAATTCTAGAAAGTTAGGTACAGGAATCCACACCAATTGCTACTCTACAAAAGTTACTTAGTGGTAGTATTGATGCTTGGTGCAAATCATGTTAGCATCTAACGTTAGACGCCATTAACAGAATTCCCCCCATAGAAACCTATGTCTTCTAGGCACCTTATGATAAAATTACCCCACACAGTTTGGTGTTGCATCAACATTTAACCCAGGCACAGTCTGGTATCCAGAGACTGATACATTTACTTCAAAATGAAGAAGGGTGTCCATTTTGAGGTGGGTACTCCTACAGTTTAGCACACATAGAATTATGGGAGTCTGCAACTATTTCAGCCATCTATTTGGTGTGAGTGACATAGAGTTAACTGAAAATTACTGCTACAAATGTAGTTTTATGGATCTAAGAGACCTCCTATGAAATGGACTATTTAAATGAGGAAGAGATATGACAGCCTTTTAAAAAGCAATGTGACTGCATTAGGAAGAAAATACTATAATTCTTTCTGACTCCACCAATCAATTTCTTGCCAAGTAAAGGAAAATGCTTTTTAATGTTGAGATTAATTATTGATCAAAGGCGGCTATGTCCAATTTTTGAAGCATGCTTGCTGACATGAAGACTGCAATGAAGTTTATAAACTAGCAGCTTCGTTTTGGCCAACAGCAATGGCACCCAATTTATCTATCTAAAGACATTCAGGAACTGGCTTAAGGAGAATGCAACAGAGCAACAATGCTGAGTATATCCGAGGGGCAATGGAAGTCATTTTATATGGTATCCATGGAACTAACCTCCATCGACCTAAAACATAGTAATTGTGTTTATATATATTTATTGAATTTTCAATATAATCAAGTTTAACTTGTACAGAAAGGAAATTCAGCAAGTAAATAAATTCAGCAAGAAAACATTATAAAACATCAAACATCAAATAAAAGCTTAAATTTCAACTCAACTCCTCAAATAAGATCCAAGTTGGATGATAGGCGAAAATAAAAGGAAAATTTAAATTACAAAAATATACTAGTTGACTAAGGTCAGTACACCCTTTCTTAAACTAGCACTCATGTTCCATCTTTCTCCGAACACGAAGTTGAGAGAAAGGTTGTCAGTTGAGATGGCTCAAAGAAAACAAATTTATGTGAACGATAATTAATTACACATTTACATGGATGTCGCAAGTAAAATGTAGCCCCTAGAGCTATAACACCAGGTTTCCTTAATAAGAATTCACGTCTCCTTCGCTGAGTCTCCTTAGCCAAATCTGGAAACATCTGTATTTTACAACCTAAGAATTCTTTTTGTTTATTTTTAAAGAAAAGTCTCAGCAACCAGTTTTTATCTGGTGCGAGAGCTACTGTTAAAAGCAAAGTTGCTGGAACTGCTAGTTCTTTATCAAATGTTTCCAAAATATTAGATATATTCATTGAGTTATGTCCCAAATTCTGTTGTTGTTGATCCTGTGTCTTATTTGAAAGGTAATAAACCTGTGTGAATGGAGGTAATGTTTCTTCAGTGAGCTCCAATATTTCCATCAAATAGCATTTTATCATTTCTCTAGGGGCTATCATAGGCACCCTGGGAAAGTTAATCAGTCTAAGGTTGTTATTCTGGGAAAAATTTTCCATTGCCTCCATCTTCCTTCTTAAGTTAGTATTATCTTTAATTAATCTCAGTAATTATTGGTAAACATTTTGTATTGAGGTCTTAGAGTCCTCAATTCCAGTCTTCAAGTTTTTAATCTCAGTCTCTTGATAATTGAATTTATTTTCAAGTTATTGTAATTGTGGGTTTATGGACTTTGCCAAATTAGCCACAAGATCCCATAGGGAGTCTAATGTTACCTCCCAGGGCTTCTCTATCTGAAATGGGTGTAAATTAAATTTACTTAGCTCACCCACTGGCAATCCAGCTCTTCGAACGTCCTGTTGGGCTTTTGCTTCTCCCTTCGCTTCCTCCTCAGTCTCAACATTCGGGCTTCCCTGTAGCAACAAGGACCCCTGCAACACAGTTCCCCCTTCGATCTCATTAGCCTCCGGGAGGAGGTAAACTCCAACATCCGGGCGTACCTCCGCTCGCGGGGAACTGGTGGACTGAGGGCGTGGGGGAGGTGCTCTCACATCGAGGCTTAACGATGTTTCCAGCCCTATGGAGAACGGCACAGATTTGCCGCCATTGCGTGTCTCCTGCAGGGAGCTCCCTGATGGTGTCGGTGTTTCCTGCATTCTCCTCACCAGCTCTTCAATGTTGCCAGAGACGGCCGTCCTGGAGCGCTGTGAGGCTACACCAGCACTTCGTCCTCTCCTCTTCGGCATTTTAAAAACCAGGTAATGTTCTTGCAGACAAGTAATTCCAAAGGGAGCCAGGGAGAATGAAACTTAGACCTCCTAGCTTTCGGCCATCTTGAATCCAAAACATAGTAATTGTATAAGGCAGTGGTGTCCAACACGCGACCCCTGACATCCTCCATTGTGGCCCTCAAACAATTGGCCGAAATTTTCTTTAAATCCTGTAAATACAATAATTTCAATCTTGTCCAATTGATATGACATCTATATCTTGAGTTTAGACATTTTACGGAACACGCACAAAAATCCAGTAGTGAGCGTGACCATTTTCAAAATGGATAGATGTCTTTATCTTTTTGTTTTGAAAATAGCCATTTTGCAGACGCATTTGTGCTTAGAGCATCTATCTTTTTGAGCCATTTTCAATAAGAAAATCGCACAAAACAAGTCACTGGGATGTAGGAGGGGCCAGCATTTTTAGTAGACTGGCCACACAGATATCCCAGCAGAGAAGTGGGGCACCCTAGGGCAGAGTTCCTCAACTCGGTCCTGGGGGTACCCCCTTGCCAGTCAGGTTTTCAGGATAGCCACAATAAATATGCATGAAAGAAATTTGCATATAATGGGGCAGTGTATGCAAATGAAGTTTATGCATTTTCAATGTGGATATCCAGAAAACCTGACCGGCAAGGGGGACAGTTGAGAAACACTGTCCTAGGGGACACTGCAGTGAATTTCACTTAAAAGGTTCTAGGCACACATCTCACCATAACTCCCCTATATTGAACGATGAGCTCTCCAAAATCCATCCTAAACCCACTGGGCCCAACTGTACACCACACCAAAAGCCATTATGCCTGCAGGTGTCACCTTTAAGGCTCACATACTCCATTATAATGTTAGTAGTCAGAGTGGGATATGGGCTTTAGTCCCCATCTCTATAGTTCACAACATTGACTACCAAGCTACTCCAGGAAGCTGCTTGCTGCTCTACTAGGACTGGCCATAACATCTGAAGCTTTCATATAAGCAGGTATGTACTGTGTCATTCATATCTTTCAGAGATGGGAGGGGGGATCAGTGACCACTGGGGGAGTAAGGTATAGTCATACCTTCATCCTTCTAATGGTCCTCTGGTCGTGCTGGACACGATTTTGGCACTTATTCTTTATTAAGAGGAGGAAATATTTTTTCACTCAGAGAATAGTTAAGCTTTGGAATGTGTTGCCAGAGGTTGTGATAAGAGTGGATAGCGTAGCTGATTTTAAGAAAGGTTTGGACAAATTCCTGGTGGAAAAGTCCATGGCCTGTTATTAAGACTTGGGGAAGTCTCTGCTTGCCCTGGATACATAGCATGGAATGTTGCTACTCCTTAGGTTTTGGCCAGGTACTAGTGACCTGGATTGGCCACCATGAGAAAGGGCTACTGGGCTTGATGGACCACTGGCCTGACCCAGTAAGGCTATTCTTATGTTCGTATGTTAAAACAGGTCTAGCCTCAAACATCCAAATTGTGCCCTGGACATACTCCAAGCTCAAAACCTTGTATTGCATCTCCACTAATGGGTGGTAAAAGCCTATCTCATCACTCTTGGTGTACAATTTAAATCTATAATAACATGTGAAAAATATGGCCACATATAACTGCTCTGTGGTGCACATGACTCCAATATCCAATTAACATGGAAATTCTCCACTTTCAAATTGTCTTCACAATGTCTCAAATTGTGGTATCAAGATAACATTCCCATGGAAGCAATGGGGTGAAATGTGATGTGGAGGAAAAAAGAGAGCCTTTGCTATCCAGCCTTAGCTAAGGCACGAATAGGGTTATTTTCTACTTGTAATATTGATTGTAGAGTTCAGGCATTTCTTATTTACCATATTAGGATATTGATCAGCAGCTGCTCAATTGCTTAATTCAAAATAATTTGATTTTGAATTCTTTAGTGAGCTATTGTTAACTGTAGATAAATACATGTTCCATGCAAGTGTGGCTATTAGAAAATAAAACAAATTAAACATATGAACAGCCCAAGAGATCAGTAGACGACCATTGTGATGACATTGTGGACTCCAAACTGTTTTCGCCCATTCTGTGCCTTTGGATAAAAAGCTTATGGAAACAAGACCCTGGGAAATCATATCATCTAATAAATGAAAATTAGTGGGTATTAGAGAAGGGCAGCCAAAAGTTTCATTTAATCATCCCCCCCCCCTTTTTACTAAGCTGCGATAGAGGTTTCTACCATGGCCTGGAATGTTAATTGCTCCAACGCTGCTGCGACCCTCTTAGTATCCCGAGCAGCAGTAGAAACCTTTACCACAGCTTAGTAAAAGCGGGCCTTTATTTTCTATGCCATGTGCAGTGGCATAGAAAGGGGGGGATGGGGAGGCAGACCGCCACAGGTGCCCTTCATTCCCCGCCTCCCCCATACCTCTTTAAAACATTTGCCAGCACGAGCAACTACTCTAGCCTGCTGCTGGCACCAGCCTGGCTCCCTCTGAAATACTGTAAAGTATGTTTATGCTTACATTTATTTAAGATTTGATATACCGCTCCTGCATTTTACTGACCTAAGCTGTTTACAATGTATCAAACTAAAATGAAATTAGGTACTTGAGAAAAACTACCCTATTTTTCCCGAAGGCTCACAATCTAGCTAAAGTACCTGATTAAAATAAAAATATGTAATACATTTCTAAAATCAAAAAAATAGAAATAATGAAAAAATATAAAAAATTAAAATAAAATAAAATAGAACTAAAATAAGAGATAGAAAAGTCTCTGAGGTGGCTTGATAGTAAATTCAGTCTGTAGAACCAGGTCAACCGGCCACCACCAGGACCAGGAATCACGCCAGTGAAGACCACCATGACAGCAGTCACCAGACAGGCAAGGCAAGTATAAACTATTCTATCAGATTTTCTCACAGTTCTGTAGCTGAATTTTCTATTTGTTCAAATATGACTTTAAACCATCCTTGTCTGCCGTCTGGACATAATGATTTTCTACCACAGATATAATTTATAATGACAGAGTTAGATCAGTGCAAACAATATTACTGATCATAAGGGTAGATGGCAGCCAAGTGAATGTAGTTAGAGACCAGGATTCATAGCCAGTGGCCTCATGTAAACCTATTTGTTGTCCCCCAGGTTCAACAATATTTTCATTTTGATCTCTCTTCAGCGAGGCTCTGGCTTTGGAAGCTTTCATAACACTGTTCTGATAGACAGGCTTTACGCTGAACTATTTCTGCAATTTGCAAGCAGATCATGTTTTCATCTGGAAAGAAGAAACCAAAAAGACAGCCAGAATGTAATAGAATTTGATTTAATGCATTGGTATGAAGTGTAAATACATACCGCATATAGATATTACACTTCCCTTTCTCCGAAAGGAAATAATTACCCTGGGGAAGTCTGTGTAAAATAAAATCCCATAACCATTCAAACATAGTATGGATGATGCAATTCCAGTGACAACTTTTCAGTGCTAAAGGTCAGACACTAAGCAGAAACTGGCATATTTATTTAGGGCCCGATGTGGTTTTTGCATTTAGAGGCAAAGATTTTGAAATCTGAAAAATTTCAGGGACGGCTGTTCACACTGTATGTTTTCATGTCTGCCTTTAAATTACATTCATAGGATCGGTGTGCAAGAAGAAACGAAGGCCTTACCTCCAAAAAAGCTGGTGTCGATAGCCAATTAATACCACAGAGGTAATTAGTTTTCCTGCAGTGGTAGCTAATGGATAATACTTCGCCTTCTTCAGTAGTTCAGTGTCATCTTCTGTCTTTCCTTCAAAAGAGCCTTTGAATCATAGGGTGAAAAGAGATGACTTTTCACGTGGTACCGAGAAGCTGGGCTGTATTAAGAAGGGGTGAGAGATTTATGTTTGGAAGGCTCAGGCACCCTGATAACCTCTTGACTGAAAATCACTTTGGTTCTTTCAGTTTGTTCTTCCATGAAAAGTCATTAACCCAAGCCAGAGTTGCAAAGTATAAAGTTATATTTCAACATTCGAGGACATGCCAGCTACAAGGAGTGTGACATCTGTGAATGGCAAGGAAGCTAGTCAGCTATTTCAAAGCTCAGGCATCACAAGTGGATGTGCACCGTGAAGAGACTTTGATATTTTGATGTCTTTCCATGTTATTGGTTTAATCTTTCTATCAGCAAGGCAATGAATCAAAGCGCTCCACTTCAGAAGAACTTTAATATGTTCATAAGTACGTCAACTTTGTTTTATTTGCATCCTAAATGCAATATCATTCTATATCCTCCAGAACTTACAGGAGCATATTTATCTTGATTTAAAAAAACCCTAAGGATTATGAAATATTTTTTAAGTTCAATAAAGTTTTATTGATCACTAGTCTTTAAGCCCGTTACATTAACGGGTGCTAGAATAGATGTATCTGTCTGTCTGTTTCTTTATCTCTCTCTCTCCTTGGTCGCTGTCTATATCCTTCTGTCTCCCCCCCACCCTGAGCAAAGCCCCCAGGACACACCTCCCCCCCAAAGCAGCCATCTTTCCCTCTCCCTAACTGTCTCTCCATGGCCCTCTTCTGTCTCCCCCCCCCAGCAAAGCTGTCTGTCCCCAGCACACCTCCCCCCAAAGCAGCCCCCTTTCCCTCTCCCTATCTCTCCATGGCCCCTTCTGTCCCCCCAGCACACCCCTCCCCCCAAAGCAGCCCCCTTTCTCTCTCCCTATCTCTCCATGGCCCCTTTTGTCTCCCCCCCCAGCACACCCTTCCCCCCAAAGCAGCTCCCTTTCCCCCTGGCTCCCGGTATTGATTCCCTTCTTACCCTCCCAACATCCAGGCGTCTTCTGGCCTGCTCCTCTTCACCAAAGCAGCCTGCAATCGTGGTGGACGGCTTTAGCGAACCTCGCAGGCTGCTCTCCAACTCGGTAGCACGTTCCCTCTGACGTGATCCCGTGCGTCAGAGGGAGCGTGCTACTGAAGCTGGAGAGCGGCCTGCGAGGTTCTTTAAAGCCGGCCACGATCGCAGGCTGCTCTGAAGAGGAGGATCAGCGGCAGCGGCGAGTGAGGGCGGGAGGTGACACGGCGACTCCTTCTTCTGCAGGTGGAGAGCGGCTTGCAAGGTTCGCTACAGCGGCTGGCGAACCTCAGCAGGCCGCTTTGAAGAGGAGCGGGAGGGAGGAGTCGCTGGTGTCTTTGGCACAGGCGCCCTGAGGACTGGCACAGAAGCACACCTCCAGGCGCCAATGCTCACGAAGTTTTAAGAGCGCATGCGCCTCTAGCATTTTATTATTGATAGTAAATACAAGTAACAGCTCTCAATACAAATCCCTCTTGCCTCTCTTTTTTTTTTAGGGGGGCTGTCAGGGGTGCAGCCATAATCAGGAGGGGCGGCATGGGGGGGGCAGCATGACTTTTTAAAAATAGGGACAGGTATTGTGTGTGTGTAACACAAGGACAACATCTGTGCCATTAAAAGAAAAAAAAGTCTTCCTGCCCTAAACATGTTCTCTGTTCAGTTTTTAAGCTCTGTCTGCTTCCTGCTCTGTTGGCTCCTCCCTCTCTCCATGCTGGCTTGTTTGCTTCACTTGCTGCTCATGGCTGAATGAGTGATGCCCGTTTAAAGCTACAGGTTCCTGAGGAAGGGACCTAGAGTCCCCGAAACCGGGCTGGTTGAACCTTATCCCGAATTTCATCTGACTTGGCAGTTTACTGTGTTGCCTTGCCTCTGTTTTCATCTTCGGACTATGCCTGCAAGCTAAGTTTTTCCTTTTTGATCCTGGGAGTCAGCTGGGGGGACCTTCAAAGTATTTTTCTCTGTTTCAGCATTGTGAATATGTCACTGTTGAATTTCATGTTTTCACTTTATTTTGTGATTTGGTTGGTGGGTGCACACAGGAGGGACTCGATGATGGTGTGCAGGTGGAGGTTATTAGACCTTCACCTCAGTATGTGAGTGTTGGAGATTTTTTTATCCTTTCGCTGTTCCATCACACTGAGACTCCCTCCCCCCTTCTTTAATGATTTATATATATCTTATTGTATATAATTGTTAGTCCAGTGCCTGAAATAGAAGTTAGTTACTTTGAAGGTCCATTAGACCTTTTTTGCTGCTGTCTGTGGCTTCTTTTTTTTTTTTTTTTTTTTCTAAACAGCTGAGTGGCAGAAGGCTGCTTCGGGGTTTCCCCTGGCGCTCACTATTCGGACTTCACCTGCTGGCTCTGCACGTGTGAAAGTTGCATTTCCTGTGTCTAAAGCTGCTTTTACAATGAATGTTGGGGTGGGATTATAGCCGACCTCCGCAAAACTAATTTGCATGCACAGCCGGCTGAACATTAATCACCCTTTTAAAATTGGTCATTGAATCGGCCCACAGTGACCCACATGGTCTTATGACAATTTTTAGTGCACCTGGGCCCCAGTGTACAGTATACTTTGAGCCTGAGAGTGGGCCGGGTGCACAATATTTGTTTTGGGGGGCATTAGCCAGAACTGGACACTTCTCCAGAAGGCTGAGGAAGGCTGCTAATCACACATTTCATACACTCTCCTTCTGAAATAACAAAGACCACACTGCATATGTGCTCTGACCCACTTCTTTTTTACTGAATTACTTCAAATCAGTTTAAACTTGCACATTTTCATGTTAGTATTTGTTTTCTGGCAGGTACTGTGACCTGGATTGGCCGCTGTCGGAAACAGGAAACTGGGCTAGATGGACCACTGGTTTGACTCAGTATGGCTGTTCTTATGTCCTTCTCAAACATAGCTACAACTGCAAAGGCTCCAGTTTCTTAAATCGAAAACCTTTGTAACGCCACTGTGAGAATGGCTCATTCTTCAAAGTTCGCCTCCATAATTACACCTATCTTTAGTAGCAGTTCTGATTATAATAAAGGGAATCGTGTTTATGTAGCTTTGATGATCTCTCTGGTAATCTAGAACACCGGAGAAGGTGGCTCTCCTGATGGCTGGAGATAAGCTGAAGTCCTCAGGCCAAGGCACTGCTAGGTGTTTATATGAGGGTTCCTTTCCTTAACCTTGGTGTGGGATATTCAGTTGGATACCAAGTCAGTAGACTAGTTAAAACTAAAACAGTTTACTTCCTCTTCTCCTACCTTTTTTTTTTTTTTTTTAATAGGTGGAGGTGGTCCTCCATGCCTCTATTTTACCCAGACCGCAGGACAGAATCTCTGTGATGACAGGACCTTGACAGTTATATCATTCTTGATAGTAAAAAGGCGCTTTAGTAAAAAGGATGGATGTCCAGCTTTGTAAAATCTGCCCTTTGTGTGTAAATGGCTGCTCTTCCAAGCCTACATTGCAAATTGCCATCTAATATAATAAAGCCCTAAGCGCATGCACACTCCCACCTGCATGCTCCCGTTTTCCGTGAGCTGTAGGGACCCGCAGGTAGGAGTGCGCATGCGCACGGCGGCGCGGAGCCTGTCGGACATGGCGGCTCTTGCAGTCTCAAGGATGTGAACTGGCCAGGGCGACGTCAGTGGGGGCCGGAACGGACTTTAATTGCTGCCTCCCAGGCTTCTCCTCCTGCTCTGGCTGGGCCCACGTAAAAAAAAACAGACCCCAGAGCTCGCTTCGGGTCCGGCAAGGGCTGCGGGTCCTGAAATCTTCTGATTCAAGCAGCATCTGCAGCACTCTGTGTAGAGTGCTGCAGACGCTGCTGGAATCGGAAGGTTAGTCGGGGCCACGGGAAGGGAGGGGGGGGGTGGTAAGGGACTAAGGGAGCTGGCCAGACCGCGGGAAGGGAAAGGGGGGTAGGGGAAACGCTGCTGCTGCTGCACAGGGAAGTGGTGTGGGGGGAGGGACATGGAGGGGGAGGGAATCCTGCTGTGGCTGCTGCACAGGGAAATGGTGGGAGAGAAATGCTGCTGCATAGGAGGCAGGGAGAGAGACTGATAGAAAGAAAAGAAGAAAGACACAGGGGCAGGGAGAGACAGAAAGACATACAGACAAAGGAGGCCAGGGAGAGAGACAGACAGCGGGAGGGAGAGAGAGACAGAAATAAAGACACACAGACATATATTCTAGCACCCGTTAATGTAATGGGCTAAAATACTAGTTTCTATATATAACTGTTTCAGAATCCCAGTGACACTGCTCTCCCATTGCCCCAGGTACAAAATACATAAGTATCTCCATATAATATTTAAAGCACTTTGACTGTAACCACAGAAAGGCAAAATACTCTATAAAGCTTTCACCTTTTCCTATATTTTTTTAAGCACAGGTTTCTTTGGGAAATAACAACTCTCCCAACCTTTGCCAAATCGGGTCTCCTATTTATCTGAAAGTTTCATAGAGCTAGTTTTGAAATCATTTCATAAATATCTGAATGTTCTTGGCAGAATCTTGATGAGGGCCTAGGAAGCAATTATCAAACCATGAATCAATAATGCAGATTTAATTGAATAGGTCTTCATCCATCACGTTTACGCTGCTAGGACAGAAAACCTCTGTCATGTCACGGTGTGCATAACTAGGCTTTTGGTTTGAGAGACGTTTGTCAGAAGAAAAAAAAAAAAGCCCATTACTGTGGAAATACTAAGCAGTTTCAAGATACAACAGAGATGCGTGATATGTTTGGGCTGCGGGGAATTAGCAGGCCAAATTTTGATGATTCTAGGCAGGTGCCAGAGATGTGTCCTTTCACAGCCTTCAGGATATAAGATGACCACGTGGTGTTTGAATCGAGCAAATTCTATAAGTAGCATATACAAACACCCGGTAACTGTCAGAAAAGAAAGCTCCAAATAAAGAGGACAATATGCAGATTGTTTTTCCTTTGTGTGCACGTCATTCTTAATGCTATGAGCCTTGATAGACATCTTCAAGGGACTGTGACCAAAGGACCTCGAGATCAATAATCCTCAGTCCTCAGCATTTAGTTTGTATTCATGCAACCCTACCAGTTGAGCCGGTGCAATCTAGCTGTTATCCAAATTTGTAGCTCAGACAGCCAAATGTAGCTGTAGATGCTCAAGCCCTGTCTGTCTCATTGTGACTAATGCAGAGAAAACGATGCTTCTGCTACAGAGCTCAGAACTGCCACTATTCATTCAAACCAAAGAATTTCCCCTTTGCACCATCCCGTCTTTACAACCCTTCCTGGGCAATGCAGCACATCACTCAAAACACAGGAGATAACACTTTTTTTTTTAACGCAAAGCTATTTTGTTTTTAATGAATTTGGTACTAGAATAGATATGTACAGTTGATAAATGTAAGAGATGACTTATTTAATGAATATAAAAGTGTGTGCGTGTGGGGGGGGGAGGGGGTCGTTGCTTTTAATTAAAAAGAAGGAACAGTGTGCAGTTTGTTCAGTATTTTTTTTATTTATTGGTCAGTTTATTTAATAATTGCTTCTAGTCTTAACGCCTTAAGCCATGATGCAGTAATTCAAAGGAAGCCCTTATCAAAACCAGGGCAAAAAAAAAAATAAAAAAGAAGAAAACTGTCTAAGAAAAAGAAAATTGTCTAACTCCGTTTTTTACTAAGGTGCGCTAACCGATTAGCGCATGCTAATTGAATTAGCCCAGGCTAAAAGCTAATGTGTTCATAGACTAACATGCACGCGTTAGCGTTTAGCGCGTGCAGATTCATAGTAACATAGTAGATGACGGCAGATAAAGACCCGAATGGTCCATCCAGTCTGCCCAATCTGATTCAATTTTAAATTTTTTTTTTTTTTTTTCTTCTTAGCTATTTCTGGGCGAGAATCCAAAGCTTTACCCGGTACTGTGCTTGGGTTCCAACTGCCGAAATCTCTGTTAAGACTTACTCCAGCCCATCTACACCCTCCCAGCCATTGAAGCCCTCCCCTGCCCATCCTCCTCGATTCGATTAACGCACCTTAGCAAAAGAGGGCCTAAAACTCCTGGATTTTCAAAGCAAACGGAATGGATGCACTGTATAGTCGCTGTTTCCTCTAAGCTGAATGGGAGTCCTCTGACTGCATTCCTGCCAGTAGGGGGTGGTGCAGTTTCCCGGGACTGCCTGTCCCTCTGTATTGACTCCTGGGACTGAGTTTGTCTTCCTTTTCTCCTTTGCTCTCGAGTTGCTGAAGAGCGGTAACATGCTCAGGATCCTTCCAGGCCTGTGATTTCCAAGTTTCCAAACCAATGTTGCCTCTTCAGAGTTTCTTGAGGATCAACAAAACAGATCGATTGATTCAAAATATGTGGTCTGTGTACCCCAGCTAAAGAACAATGGCATATTTAGAGGCTTATTTACTTAGCTGTAATAAGGCCCGGATGCTGTATAGTTTGGCCCAAGTTGCACACACAAATCCGTGCACAGCACAATGAGAAAAATGGCCATTTATCCCTACCCTTTGTCTTCTGTCCAGTAACCAATTGCTGTTCCAGAAGAGAATACTGCTTCTTATCCCGTGACTCTCCAATTTTCTCAGGAGTCTCTAATGAGGAAATTGATCAAAAGCTTTCTGAAAGTCTAGATACACTACGTCATCTGACTGACCTTTATTCACTTGTTCATTCACACCTTCAAAGAAATGAAGCAGATTGATGAGGCAAGACTACCGTTGGCTGAACCCATGTTGACCCAGACCTGCCTACTTGCTCCCCAGGAGCCCAGAACGGGTTACAAGAATACATGCACAAAGTTTTTAGGAGCAGAGATCCATACATTATAGAGTCAACTAGTGTTTAAGCCCATTACATTAACGGGTGCTAGAAATAGATGTCTGTCAATCTCCTTGCCCCATCTTATCTTTTTTTCTTTCTCTCTCTCTCCCTGCCCCGTCTATCTTTCTTTTTCTCTCTCTCCTGCTGTCTATCTTTCTTTCTTTCTCTCTCTCTCCCTGCCCCATCTATCTTTCTTTCTCTCTCTCTCCCTGCCCTGACCCTCACTGAAGCCGCCTTCCAGCTGTGCCAGCTAAGGGATCCCTTGCCCTTTCCTCAATCCAGCTGTGGCTTTCACTTTGCAGTGGCTATCTCATGTCTTTCTTTTCCTCACCAACCCAGGCCCCAGCTCCCAGTCAGGCATCTCTTTCCTCCCCCACCCAAATATCAGTAGCAGCGGCAGCAGCCCTGACCCGCCAACCCCCCCATTCCTTACCCAAAGCAGCAGTGGCAGCGCTGTAAACAGGCTGTTCGCGGCCAACCCTGACAGGGCTTTTCTTCTACCTCATCCAAAGTAATGCGGCAGAGGAAAGGCCCTGAAGGGCTTGCCGTGAACAGCCTGTTTACAGTGGGGGGTTGGCGGGTCAGGACTGCTGCCACTGCGCTGAGACGCTTCTCTGGTCGGCGGTTCCTCTCCTGTGCATGCGGAGGCACGGCATTTCAAGTGTGCATGCGCGGCTACGGTTTCATTATTATAGATAACATGCTATAGGATCAAAACACAAAGCTATGGAATCAATAACTTATAGAGAATGTGACTAAGAACACATGCTTTGAAGAATCTAAGAAAATAAACCATATAGTCACGAATGGATATTAACATATCTGCAGTGAATGGTAGAAGAACTGGTATAATAGTTATAATGGTTATAACTAACTAACTAATCTCCTACCCTTCGCACAAGCTCTCCCACTCGTGAATAACACATTAGTCAACTCCTAGAACCTCACCTTCCAAAATTATTATGATTCCTAAATAAGCATCTACCTACAGTATCCAACAAACTTCTTCCTTCGTTGTTTGGTAATCTTTCTTCTGCAGCCCATATATACTGATATTCTCCACGATATCCTGTTATCACTTGATTCTCTGCTATGTAATTCTTTTGGAAAAATCCAAATATCTTATAATTTATAATCCTCTACCAGACCATGTAAAGTACATGAACCACTGTTATGTAATTCTCTCGGTAATCATTGTTACGTAATTTCTCTCGGTAATGTCCAGATCTCTTCTAATTTGTAATCCGCCTAGAACCGCAAGGCACAGGCGGAATAGAAATCACTAATGTAATGTAATGTAGTGTAAGATTATAATAGTTCCCACTATCTTGCTCAGAACTGATGTCCAGTCTGTAATTTCCCAGATCACCCCTAGAACCCTTTTTAAAAAAAAAAATAATAATAATTGGCATTACATTGGCTCCCTTCCAATCTTTGGGTATTATGGACAATTTTAATGACAGATTGCATATCACTAACAGCAGATCAGTAAATATGTCTTAACTAACCATATAATTAAGCTCTGGAGCTCATGCGTAAAAGCAGTTTAATGTAGCTGGGTTGAAAAATGTTTTGGACAAATTCCTGGAAGTAAAGTCCATGGATTATTTTTTAGGAGGATTTGGGGAAAGCCATTGCTTTTTCCTAGGAAAAGGTAACATAGAATCTTGGTACTTTGGGGAATTCTGCCAGGCGCTTGTGACCTGGATTGGCCACTATTAGAAACAAAATACTGATCTAGACTAGAGGAACCTTTGGTCTGAACTAGTCTTATGCTTTTATATCACAGTAAAATACTGGGTGCTAACTGCAATATGCCGCCCACAATCATTCCTCCTTGCATAACATACTGGGTCAGACCAATGGTCCACTTAGCCCGGTATCCTGTCTCCAACAGTGGCCAAACCGGATAGAATACAAATACTAAACTAAACTAAACCTTAAGTTTATATACCGCATCATCTCCACAGAAGTGGAGCTCGACACGGTTTACAGGAATTAATAAAGAAAGGAACTCCAATGGAAAGAAGAAGGGCTTGGTAAAAAGGAGGGAAAGAGGGGACTTAGTATAATGGAGAGGGAGGGAGTAGGTACATTTTGGAGAAAAGCCAAGTTTTCAAATGTTTTCTGAAGTGTTGGAGGGAGGTCGAACTCCGAAGATGGGCAGTAAACCCAAACCATGCTATCGATTCCAGGGCAAACATTGTCTTCCCCCATGTCTGTCTCAATAACTCCCCTGCCTAAGGCCAATAGGTTACAAAGAAATATAAATGGATATTGGTACGAGATCCTCGGTATGTGTCAATTTGGATGAAAACTTATATTGATAAATCTTGCACTGTAACTATGACAAATTTAACCTGTAAACTGTATATTATGTATATTGGTATTAGATACCTAATATGTGTTAAATTAGGATAAAAACGTGAGCTCTTTAGGGAGAACAGGATAGAAAACAAATAAATAAATAGCAGATTATGGACTTGCCCTCCAGGAACTTGTCCAAACCTTTTTAAACCCGGCTACACTAACTACTGTTATCACATCCTCTGGCAATGAGTTCCAGAGCTTAACTTATTTGTTGAGTGAAAAGAAAATTCCTATTAACTTATGGATCTGGAATGGCCAAGTTGTCGTCCCCTCGCCCCCTTTATAACCCATCACCCACCCCATGATTACTAAAACCTCCCTTCACTGTACTCACGCTATTATATCCTCAGCAATAATGTTATTGATAAATAAAACACAGACACTTTATTGATGGTAAAATTCAGGCCGCAGCTTTGTTTATTGGGTCAACCAATAAGCAATGAACAATTGCTTCACCCCGAGCTACAAGACATTGCAATTTTACAGAAATCACAATTGTATTCCCCTGATCCTGCCGTATCAGCAAGAGCCTAGGGGGTGGCATGAATCTCCATGCCCCTCTTCCGTGCCACGGGCCTCAAGACATATTCGCTCACTTGAGCTCCCTTCCCCTTAACCACTCATCCCCAGATGAGCCTAGGGGTGTAGGCATGGACCGCCATGCCCCTCCCCTTACAGGGTCACCTGACCCGCGGCCTCACCACTCATCTGAGCTGACTGCCAAATACCCGCTCATCTTCTGATGAGCGAAGACCTTGTAGCTCGGGTTACCGCCATAGGCCTGTAACTTACAGGCCCCCCCACCCAAAAGCAAAGCTGCGACCTCTGGGAATCCCAACAGTACAACTAATCCCAGCAACCCTGTTAAAGAACAACCCAGGAAGGGAACACACAGGAAAGAACCAGGTCCCGCAGAACCCCGGAAACCAGTACCCGGAAAATTCAACCCCCCCCCCTCGACACTGTCTCGGCAGCAATAGTCCGAGATGTCATGTCTAAAAACGCCCCAGTAACAAGCGAGATGAAATCGACTAACTAGAGCTTGGGAGGACGGCAAACCCAAACACACCAACATACCAGTGTCAAAACATGCGGCCCTTGACCCTGACCTGCCGCAAGAGTCATGGGGAGTGGCGCATCCAAACATGCCCCTATAACCAGAGTCACCAGAGCACGAGCGTGACTCCCTGCCGGTCCCCCGCTCAGTACCTGCCGAGTCACACGTTCGGGATAACTGCATCCCTAACTTGCCAACAAACCACGACAGAACCTGGGCGCAGCTCCCTGCCAACCTTCCCAATCATCACCTAATGAGACACATCAAACAGAGCGTTGGAGAACCGCAAGCCTGGACATAACCGCAACCCAAACGCCCCCACGAACCAACCTCCAGCGACCAGTACCCGGAAGAAGCGGCCCCCGACCCCTGTAACTCCTACTACCGGCAAGCTACCAGCGCCACCTGTCCCTGCTCAGCCTGCCCCCGAACCACATCCGTTCCCAAACTGCCCCCACAGAGATCCCCAGAACCCCCCAATCCTACCCCAGCCATGAATACAACAGCACAGCCCCGAACCAGCCCCCCGGATGTCAGCCAAATCCGGACGGTCCTGGCTCCCCCCCTGAAGTGCCCCAACAATCCCCGGGCCTGCCCATCTGGGAGACCCCTGAACTACCCCCCAGTCCAGCCCCAAACCACCCCAGCCTTGCCCCCTCAAGGAGACCCCAAAACCACAAAGGTCCAGCCCCCCCCCGGAGAGTCCACAGTACCACCCGGTCCTGCCCTCCACGGGGAGTCACAGAACTCCCCCCTGGTCCAGCCCCCGGGGAGTCCACCGAACCACATAAGGCCAACACCCCCGAGGAGTCAGCAGAACCAAATCTGCCCCCCCCCTCCGGGGAGTCCACAAAACCACCCTGATCCAACCAAATAGCTTTGCCATCAATCCTTCTCTTCCCACCCCCCAAGTATGCCCCATAATGAATCATGTATGCTTAATCTCTTCAAATGTTAGTATCCCTGTTATGGTTTAATCTTGGTACAACACTTAGTATCTTCGGATAAGCATTCAATCAAAACAAAACAGGAATAACTGGAAACTAGAGAAACATGAAACTGGAGACCACAGAATCACCTTGGTCCTGCCCCCCAGGGAGTCCACAGAACCACCCCAGTCCTGCCCCCCCGGGGAGTCCACAGAACCGCCCCGGTCCTGCCCCCCGGGGAGTCCACAGAACCGCCCCGGTCCTGCCCCCCCCCCGGGGAGACACAGAACCGCCCCGATCCTGCCCCCCCCCGGGGAGTCCACAGAACCGCCCCGGTCCTGCCCCCCCGGGGGAGTCCACAGAACCACCCCAGTCCTGCCCCCCCGGGGAGTCCACAGAACCGTCCCGGTCCTGCCCCCCCCAGGGAGTCCACAGAACTATCCCGGTCCTGCCCCCCCGGGGAGACCACAGAACCATCCCGGTCCTGCCCCCCCGGGGAGTCCACAGAACCGCCCCGGTCCTGCCCCCCCCCCGGGGAGTCCACAGAACCGCCCCGGTCCTGCCCCCCCGGGGGAGTCCACAGAACCACCCCAGTCCTGCCCCCCCGGGGAGTCCACAGAACTGTCCCAGTCCTGCCCCCCCGGGGAGTCCACAGAACTATCCCGGTCCTGCCCCCCCAGGGAGACCACAGAACCATCCCGGTCCTGCCCCCCCGGGGAGTCCACAGAACCGCCCCGGTCCTGCCCCCCCCGGGGAGTCCACAGAACCGCCCCGGTCCTGCCCCCCGGGGGAGTCCACAGAACCGCCCCCAGTCCTGCCCCCCCGGGGAGACCGCAGAACCATCCCGGTCCTGCCCCCCCCGGGGAGTCCACAGAACCGCCCCGGTCCTGCCCCCCCCGGGGAGTCCACAGAACCGCCCAGGTCCTGCCCCCCCGGGGGAGTCCACAGAACCGCCCCGGTCCTGCCCCCCCGGGGAGACCACAGAACCGTCCCAGTCCTGCCCCCCCGGGGAGACCACAGAACCCACCCGGTCCTGCCCCCCCGGGGAGTCCACAGAACCACCCCAGTCCTGCCCCCCCGGGGAGTCCACAGAACCCCCTAGGCACTGCCCCCCCGGGGAGTCCACAGAACCACCTGGACCTGCCCCCCCGGGGGGTCCACAATACCAGACCAGCCCAATCCCCCTGAGGGGAAGCCAGGCCACCAGCCAAGCCACATTTCGCTGCCACAGAACAACGCCATGTCCTGCGGTCAGCTGGCAAAAGGGGCATGCCACCGAAGCAAAGGGCGCCCTTGTAGCAACCCCCAGTCTCACAGCAATCCCAGAACCGGAATAATGGCACCAGCCGCAGCTACCACCGCGGCAGCAGACCACCGCCAGCTCCGGCGTTCCTGACAGTGAAGTAGAGATGAGCCCCTGAGACGGCCATTCTCGGACTGGAAGCAATAATGGCGCCATTCGCAGCAACCACCATGTCTGCTGGCCCCCGCAGCCGTGTCAACCAGGGTCACCATCATTCACAGCACTGGCATTCCTGGCCAGTGCCCCACCAGAGAAGCAGAGAGGATCAGGCGAGACAGAGTCGCTAATTGCAGCAACCACCAATGCCCCCGATCCATGTCGCCCACTGTGCCGGCCAGGGCACGGTCACCAACGGATCTGATACCCTGTCCAATGACCAAAAGCGAAGAAGAGATGATCCTCTGTGACAGCCACTACCGGACCTTAAACAAAACCAAAAGAACAGCAGCAACTGGCCAATAGCACCCCATACCCACACCCCAAAGCACCCGCACCCGATGTACCACCCTTCATGGCCGTAGCCCCCCACTGCCAACCCCCTTCAAGCCATCCCCCACTCCAACTAGAGAGGGCAGACCTAGCAGGTGTCCAAATGCACGCCCAGAGAAAAGGGGAACCATGCCCTAAGGCACCGCGACAAGGGTACTAACTCCCCCAGCCCCAGGGAAGGACCCTGACCCCCTACCTAACGGACCCTAAGCCCGCGAGCAAGACCAGCGCCCACGAGCAAGAGCAGTACAGATCAACTGGCAGGAGCCACCAGGCAGAAAACTCACAACTGCAGGGGACCTAGACAGCATCTGTGTCCCCGGGGCCCCAATCAGCCGCAGTCCAGCACCGGCTTAGGGAGCAGCAGAAACAGACGGGGGAGAGACCCGACTCAGAGGGGCTCCCACAGGCAAAGGCAGCGGAATGGCTGTGAGGAGAAGGACCAGCCTACCAACCTCCAACAGCACCCCAATGTCCGCCAGTGACAACGCAGAAGAGCAGGAGCAAGTGCCCCAATGTCCCCCACACCCGTCTCCCCCCAACCCGTCCCAGGAGAAGGACGAGCAGTATCCGCAACGCATGTTCCTCGGGGTACAATCCCTAAGACGCAAGGCACCCCCATAGCATGGAACACCGCCCCCCCATCCACTGCACCCCCAGAACAACCCTGAATGAGGAGCCGAAAGTCCTGCGATAGCGCCAGTACCAAGGCGTAGAAATGCAGCAGCACCCAAAGCACTCCCCAACACCCGCCTCAACACTCAAAAAGAAAAACAAACAAACCCAAAACAACATCCGGCACGATATCGGCAGAGAGCAGGGCTGCTGGCACACCCCACGACCACCCGAAGCAACACCCTTGCGCTAGCCCCTCCCCCCCAGCACACGCACACCGCACCAGCCACCGCCCGCAAGCATGCAAACACGGCTCAACAGTGGGATCGCGCCATGGACCCCCTGTCCTGACCCACACCACCAGAGGAAGCCGAGCACGTGGCCCCAAAGTCCGGCAAAACACCGGTGCCGACCCCGTAAAACGAAAATTTCCCCCACCGCGCCCGTAGTCCGAACGCCGCACTACCCCCGAAGCGAGGACCCACCCGCCAGCGAAGAGGAAATCCCGAGCACAGCCCACGGCGCCTGACGCACAGCACAGGCCCCGCACACGAGTCATCATGCTCAGGCACATGGAAAAGAGGCCGACCACGTCCACCATCATCCGGGAGCCCAAGAATGTCGCCACACCGCCCCCACAATGCGCAGACATGATCCCCAAGCAGGCCTAGCCAAACAAGAAGCCCTGCAGAAGGAAAGGTAAGACTTACAAAGTAAGTTGCCTCCAACGGACAGGGATGCACGCTGTTCCCCGGAGGCATGCAATCCCCTAACACTCCTCCCATCATGCCCTACTTCCCGTTGCTCCACCCCTCCCTTCGAGGTGGGAACCAAGTCCCTCCCTCCTACCTCCTATCCTGTTACCTCCCCTCATGCCCTTGCAACTGTCTCCACATGGGCGACTACTTGGGCCATCCAGCCCATTGTTATAGTCGCCCATCGAGACAAGCTCTTGGGCTCTTTTTTGTTTTAAAGGTATTTCCGTGCAGTTCGCATCAAATTACCGCACGATGCCATGCCAGCGTAGTAATGGTACTGTACTCATGTGCTATTAGCAAGCACTAGTTCTCATGCTAAGGTGCTTAGCAAACTTTAGTAAACAATCCCCCTGAAATATAGCCATTTTTCCTCTACCAGATTCACTTCTTGCGTGTTTATTTTGCTTCATTGTTCAATGCAGCTTACAGTCTTTAAAAATAGTATGTGATCATTCTTTTGCCTAATGCATTCTCAAATCTTTGTCTTTTATGCAGCTGAGAATGATAAGGAAATGTTATTAATTAATTAAGAATATGTTTCAATTACAAACCCCAATGTTAATATAACTAAAGGATGGCATTAGTTCGGCAAAAACAAATTAAATATAAATAAAAACCATGTTAGAAATATTGAAAATTCTTTGGACCATTAAAATGGCAGCTGTTGTTCAAACAGCTACTTATGCAAAGGTAATCTTTTCTCATTTGTTCCAAATGCTTCATTTCTTACTTATTTGCGAATGTCATAATCCCTGGAGGAAAGGATGACTCAGCGCATTGGCCCAGCTTTGGAGATACTTTAGTCTCTACCACTGGAATGCACATTTTGGCTGCTTTATGAGTGCCACCACATATGTTAGTTATTGAGTAATAAGGTGATGATGAATAGGAGCCAGCCTTGGCTCTCATGCTAGTTTACAGGTGACAGCCGGCAAAGGTCACGGTTTAAAGTCAGAAAAGTGTGAGCTTAGATCCCGAGATCCTCCACTTTAAAAAAAAAAATAGTCATAGTAACATAGTAGATGATGGCAGATAAAGACCCGAATGGCCCATCCAGTCTGCCCAACCTGATTCAATTTAAATTTTTTAAATTTTTTCTTCTTAGCTATTTCTGGGCAAGAATCCAAAGCTCTACCCGGTACTGTGCTTGGGCTCCAACTGCTGAAGTCTCCGTCAAAGCTTACTCCAGCCCATCCATACCCTCCCAGCCATTGAAGCCCTCCCCAGCCCATCTTCAACTAAAAGGCCATAAACAGAGACATACCGTGCAAGTCTGCCCAGTACTGGCCTTAGTTCTTCAATATTTACTATTATTTTCTGATTCTAGATCCTCTGTGTTCATCCCATGCTTCCTTGAACTCCGTCACCGTTTTCCTCTCCACCACCTCTCTCGGGAGCGCATTCCAGGCATCCACCACCCTCTCGGTAAAGTAGAATTTCCTAACATTGCTCTTGAATCTACCACCCCTCAACCTCAAATTATGTCCTCTGGTTTTACCATTTTCCTCTCTCTGGAAAAGATTTTGTTCTATGTTAATACCCTTCAAGTATTTGAATGTCTGAATCATATCTCCCCTGTCCTTCCTTTCCTCTAGGGCAGGGGTGTCAAAGTCTCTCCTCAAGGGCCGCAATCCAGTTGGATTTTCAGGATTTCCTCAATGAATATGCATGAGATCTATTTGCATGTACTGCTTTCATTGTATGCTAATAGATCTCATGCATATTCATTAGGGAAATCCTGAAAACCCGACTGGATTGTGGCCCTCGAGGAGGGACTTTGACACCCCTGCTCTAGGGTGTACATATTCAGGGCTTCCAGTCTCTCCTCATACGTCTTCTGGCGCAAGCCTCCTATCATTTTTGTCACCCTCTTCTGGATCACTTCAAGTCTTCCTACATCCAATCAAGATGACTATGGAATCAATGGCTTAGTAAGGGGATGGTCCGCTCCGGGAGTTGTCTTGATAGGGGTGTGGACCTTTCCTCCTCTCCGCCCCCCCCCCCCCCCGCTCCTTCCCTGCCCCTCCCACTCATAGAAACATAGAAACATAGAAGATGACTGCAAAAAAGGGCTATAGCCCATCAAGTCTGCCCACCCTACTGGCCCTTCCTCTTAAGTCTATACCTAGTGACTATTTCTTCAGATTGACCCTCTTAGAGATCCCCTATAGGCATCCCATTTATTCTTAAAGTCCAACACGATGCAGGTCTCGATCATCCCATCAAGTCTGCTGACCCATCCTCTTAAGTCTATACCTATTTATTTATTTATTTATTTATTTATTTAGATTTATATCCCGTTCTCCCAGTAGCTCAGAACGGTCTACAAGTAAACATACACAGTAGAAGTAGTTAGGCAAATAAATGTGCAATAGGTTTAGATGCTTGGACATACAAGATTGAGCAGTATTTATCAGGCTACAGACAATTTTTCAGAGTATAGACAATTTATCAGAGTACAGACTAAGAGAGGACTATACTGAAATTTAGGAGAAGTTAAATAGGGGAGAGAAGAGAGAGGTGGGGTTTAAGGGGGGGTGTAGACTGAGGGAGACCTTTAGTTGAAGAGGAGGGTCTTTACCATTTTACGGAATGTCAATAAAGAGTTCTGTTGTCTGAGTTGGGGGGGGGAGTTTATTCCAGAGATGTGGGATGAAGTGGCTGTAGGATCGTTTGCGGGCAGTTTCTGAGAGGAGGGACCTTCCAGGGGGAATGCATAGGCGTATTTCCGATTTTGAGCGGAGGGTGCGAGTGGGGGTGTAGATGGGAAGCTTAGATTTTATGTAGGAGGGGGTGGTGGCATAAATTCTCTTGTGGGCTACTGCTAGGGCCTTGAAAGCACAGCGCTGGCTAATTGGGAGCCAGTGTTCAGCGCAGAGTGCTGGGGAGACGGGATCATGGTAGTTGAGGTTGTGTAGGAGGCGGATAGCTGCATTTTGGACACGTTGGAGGCGTTTGAGATTATTTTTGGTTAGTCCATTGAATAGGGAGTTACAGTAGTCCATTCTGGAGAGGACATATGCGTAGAGGAGTTGGGCGAGGTCCGGTGTGGAGATGTAGGGTTTGATCTTTTTCAGTTGGCGGAGGTAGTAGAAGGAGGTGGAGATTACTTGGGATATGTGGGCAGATAGGGATAGGTGTCCGTCTAAGGTTACTCCTAGGCTGCGTACCTGATCTGTTGCCGTTAGTAGAGTGGAGTCCCATGCTAGGGTAGGACGTGTGAATTTGGTGCTTTTTTTTCTGATCCATAAGAGTTCTGTTTTAGTGGCGTTTAGTTGAAGTTTGTTGTTTGACATCCAAGTTTTCATATCAGAGAGGCAATGTTGGAGGTTAGTAATTTGGGACGATCGGTTCTCGCCTAGTGGGAGGAGCAGCTGGATGTCATCTGCATAAGAGTGGATTTTAATGCTATATTTCTGCGCTATATCAATGACAGGCCTGATGTAGAGGTTGAATAGGAGGGGGGATAGAAGGGCGCCTTGAGGAACACCATATTTTATAGGCTTGGGGCGAGATTTGTGAGTTCCTAGTAGGACAGTCTGGGTCCTTTGATGGAGGAAGGAGGTGATCCATTGGAGGGCTGTGTCCTTGATTCCGAGGTCATAGAGTCTGGATGTGAGGAGGTGGTGGTCGACTGTGTCAAAGGCAGCGCTGAGGTCAAGTAGGACTAGTAGGGCATCACTGCCTTTGTCGAGTATTGCCCAGCTATCATCAATGATGTCAAGGAGTACTGACTCTGTGCTGTGGCCTTTTCGGAAGCCGGATTGGGCAGGGGATAGAGCAGCTTGTTCTTCAATGAAGGGGTGAAGTCGGTGGAGCACAATTCGTTCAAGGAGTTTGGAGACAAATGGGAGGTTGGAGACTGGGCGATAGTTGCCGGGTTCGTTAGGATCAAGAGTGGGTTTTTTGAGAGTGGGCTTGATAATAGCTGACTTCCAGCTGAGGGGCACAGTCCCAGTGGTTAGAGAGGTGTTAATGATGGGGAGGATGGATTCTGCCATGGCGTCTTCTGTGGACAGCAGGAGGCTGGATGGGCAGGGATCGAGGATGGTGTTGGAGGGTTTGAGTTCTCTCAGGGTTTCGAGAACCTCGGCATGAGTGGCCATATGAAATTGGGAGAGAGCGGCGGAGGGTGGGGTATTTGGAATCGGTTGGGGTTGAATAGGAGTGGGTTTGGTGTTGGTGTCAAGATTATCTCGGATGGTTTGTACTTTGGACTGGAAGAAGTCCGAGAGAGTCTCGCTATCAAGTTCTGTTTGGTTGTTGTGACTTTTTCTTTGGGCGCTGGTGAAGAGTTGGTTTGTGAGGGTGAACAATTGTTTGGATCTAGAAGGGGCTAGTTGTAGGAGGCGAGAGTAGTAGGTCTTTTTTGCTTCTAGGATGGCAGCTTTGTAGGTGATGGATATGTTATACCTAGCGACCGATGTTTCAGTTCAACCCTCGCTTCCCTTCCCCATACCTCTGTAATGTCCCTTGCGGTGAGCAGCAACCCCTAACCTGTTGTCGCACTTGTGTCGGCTCTTCTTCTGATGTCACTTCCTGGACCCGTTCCTTGGAAGTGACATCAGAGGGAGAGCCCACGCAGGTGCGATGAACCCTCGTTGAAAATCTGCACGGTATATGAAATGGTATGGTACGGCCATAGGCATCGGTAACGAATCAGATTGAAAACTGCTTCCTTTTAAAGGGATATGTTCATCTGTTTGGAAAGTTTCCAAGCGGGTCTGAGGATGTCCTGAATGCACCGTGGAACACTGACTGCTGTTTCCAGACGGTGAAAGATAGAGGTGTGGCCGAAGAATACAGCCCTTCTGTTAAATGAGTAGTTCTGGGAACGGGAGTAGCTCTCAAGTTCTCAAGAAGAGGGAATACATTTTATTGGGGGCCAGAAGGGCTTTGAGAGAATTGTGGTGCTTCAGTTTTGTTAGTGAGTCCATTACTGCAATATGAGGTGAACTTGAGAAGATGGGTAAAGTATGGAGGACAGAGGCTGGGAGAACGAATCCCCACTATAACTTTACATCTGTACAAAATGTAATAATTCTTTAATAATTGCAATAATTCTACTCTGATAATCCTCTATACTTTTGCTATTTGTACTTCCCTGATTGTCTAGCTCTCTTCAATGTAAACCACCGAGAAGTCGTCAGATTGTGGCGGTATAAAAGAATAAAGTTATTATTATTATTATTATTAATAAATGCTTTCTGTTTTGACTTCGGGTACTGACTGTATGGCACAAACATGGCCCATAAACATCTGGATTTTATCCTCTGGGGAAAAAAAATTGTACCTGGCCTGGAAGTTCTTTAGAATCATCCAAATAGTATTCAAGTCAGAATATATATTCATTATATATTCTGGCTTGAATACTGGATTACTCAGGTCTCCCTTCCTATTCATGGGTTTGGCACTCACGATTTTGGTAATTCAGCACCGTAACCAAAACTGAAGATTGGCCTCTAGTCAGAGTATGTGATATTACAGTAATCAAGCCTAGTGTTGAGAAGCGACACCGTTAATGCAGTGTTTAACTCTTTTTGCTGTGTAATCCTAATTTTTTTTTCCATTGTGTATGGTTTTCCTTTCCTTCCATTTTATATGGTGGCTTTCATTCCCTCCCTCCCTTCTTGCTTGTACTGTTATATGCAGCATGTGCCACTTTGTTGTATGTCTCAACTGAAACAGTGTTTCCAGTGTCTTTTTCCCCCTCACACTTTATTGTATCTCTTTTATTCCAGATTTATGCTCTTTATCTGTTTAAGAACCCCCTTCTATCCTTTTATCCTTTTTATTTCCAGCTGGCAGTCTCTGCTGGTAATATTTTCTTCATCTCAACCCTGATAACTTTTTCATTCTTATACATGCCATCTGCAAAACCATGAAGAACGAGTTGAAGTGAGTTATGACTGTTAAATTAAAACAGAATTCACAAGCAGTTTTCTATCACTTGGGCTCTCATACAGTATATACACTATGGACTAGATGGAGGAATAGCCTAGAGGTTAGAGCAGCTGCCTCAGCATCCTGAGGCTGTGAGTAGAGAATGACACGGGGACAAATTTTTCCCCACCCCCAGGGGAACTCATTTTCCCGTCCTGTCCTGGCAAGTTCTTTTCCTGGCCCTGCCCCATTCCTGTAAGCTCTGTCCTCATCTGCGCAAGCCTCAATCACTTTAAAATCATAAGTAACAACATTCTAGAGCTCAGATTGTGATGTCATAATGCCTCATTCCACCAATGCCTAAGCTCCGTCCTCATCTGCACAAGCCTCAATCACTTTAAAATCATAAGTAGCGCGTAGAAAATTGGAAACTTTGGAGAATTTTTCGCGTAATAATAATCTCCGACTGATTAACTTTCCTAAGATACCCTCGGTGACGCCTAGGGATATGTTGAAGCATTATATGTTGGAGATTTTGGGTATTCCAGAGGATACATTACCACCACTTACTCAAGTATATTACCTACCAACGAAACCTATTAAATCACCATCTAAACAACAGGAGAATAATCAACCAATTAATGTTTCAGCAATTTCGGAACTTTCGGATAGAGAGCTTGCATCTCCGGCAACATTGCTTCTTACTGTGGCTCTTGCCCCAGATAAAAACTGGTTGCTTAGATTGTTCTTTAGAAACAAAATGAAAGAATTTCTTGGACAAAAAATATTAATGTTTCCAGACTTGGCACGGGAAACCCAGAGAAGAAGACGAGAGTTTCTTTTGTTAAAACCAGGAGTTATATCTCTTGGTGGGACTTTTTTTCTTCGATACCCTTGTAAATGTGTAATACAATACCATATGAAGAAATATGTATTCTTTGAACCATTCCAGTTGACAGCCTTTTTGGTAGGAACTCGGCTGGATGAAGGAAAATTAAAATCAAAGTGAAGTGCATTTGAATAATGATATCCTTCCTCAGCCAAGGGATCTTGTTTTCCTAATATTTGAATTGATAGTTGTTAGTATTTGTTACTAAGTCCGCCTTATCCTTCTTGGATCTAATTTTGAGGACTTGAGCTGAATTTAAGCTAAATTTTATTTTATTTTACTTGATTACCATGTATTTTACTTTTGAGTATTATTTTCCTGCTTTTCTTCAACTTTCTGTACAAGTGGATACTTGATTTATAACATTTAAAAATTTGATAAATAAATAATTTAAAAAAAAAAATAAAATCATAAGTAGCAACATTCTAGAGCTCAGATTGTGATGTCATAATGCCTCATTCCACCAATGCCTAAGCTCCGTCCTCATCTGCACAAGCCTCAAACACTTTAAAATCATAAGTTTTTGAGGCACATGGTTAAGGCAGAGATTACAAGAATGGGGCAGGGACAGGAACAGCGACAAAACTCGTGGGGACAGGAGGACAGGGAAATGAGTTCCTGCGGGGACAAATTTGTCCACATGTCATTCTCTAGTTGTGAGTTTGATTCCCACTGCAGTTCTTTGTGACTTTGGGGAAGTCACTTAACACTTCATTGCCCTAGATACAAAATAAGTACCTTTCTAAAATATGTCAATCACTTTGATTGTAACCACACAGAAAAAGCAATATATCAGTCCCATCCACTTTACCCAATTTGGGCAATAAAAACAATCAGCACTGCACAATATTCTATAAACTGCGCTCCAAGTTGGGCATCATTTATAAAATAGCACATTGCACCAGGATCCACGCCTAACTTATGGCTGCTGATTGATACCAACCAAAATCTGGTGTAAATCCTCATGCGTAAATTAGGTTCAAATCCCTCAAATTCTGTCATACTGCATGCATTTTTATTGAACACCCTTGACCCACCCATTTTCCTTCCATGGACACACCCTTGCTTCAGTTATGCAGTTAAAGGTTTACACACACATCTTCATGCATGTATAAATCCAAATTGTTGCTAATTAATGCCAATAATTAGAAACATACGAACAGAGAAACATGATGGCACATAAAGGACAAATGGCCCATCCGCAGCATCCACTATCTTCTCCTCTCCCTATTGGCTAAGGTTCTTTATACCTGCATTGTGATGTCATAGAACTTTATGGTTATAGAAGCATTGTAACATGATGGCAGATAAAGGCCAAATGGCCCATCTAGTCTGCCCATCCGCAGTAACCATTATCTCTTTCTCTCTCTGAGAGATCCCACGTGCCTATCCTAGGCCCTCTTGAATTCAGACACAGTATCTGTCTCCACCACCTCTTCCGGGAGACTGTTCCACACATCCTCCACTCTTTCTGTAAAAAAGTATTTTCTTAGGTCACTCCTGAGCCTCTTGACTTCATTCTATGCCCTCTCTTTGCACAGCGTCCTTTCAAATGAAAGAGATTTGACTCATTTACGCCATGTACTGTAGATATTTAAACGTCTCTATCATATCTCCTCTCTCCCGCCTTTCCTCCAAAGTATACATGTTGAGATCTTTAAGTCTGTCCCCATACACCTTATTGATTGTTAGCACCCAAATACTGGTGCAAATTAGCTCAAGACTCAAATGATGTGTGCAAATTGGGCGAAGATTTTAAAGAGGTACAGGGGTGTGGAAGGGTCAAACCGATTCCCTGATCATAAAATTCTTCTTCAAGGCAACTAAGAACAATACGATCCCTTCTGAGCCAGGCTAATTTTGGAACTACAGCACAGACCACCGTAGAAGGTAGCCAGGCTGCCACTCCCAGTCTGAAAATCGGCTTCATTAAATATACTTTTTTTTTTAACCTGTACATTTTGTTTCCTTTTTGGAGTCTAAGCTGGCTGTTTCTCCTGTGCCACAGCAATCAGTTGGGTTTTGGGTTTTTTCAGTCCCAAAATGTATAGAATATTGAGAGTATGTTTCCAAATTTCAAGTTTATTAAAAATTTGTTATGCCGCTTAATCAGACTTCTTGGCAGTGTACATCTAATAATTAAATTTAAAAAAAGAAAAAAAAAAGAAAAGGATATAACAAAAATCATAAAATAACAGTAAAGTACTTTTAAAACCCAACAATAGTTCATGTACATTAATACAGAGACAAACAAAATGAATTAAAATAAACTGAAATGGTGGGGAAAGGGGGAGAACTACATTATATCAGAGTATAGAATGGAGAAGGGAAGATACAAACGGGAAGGGAGGATGGAAAAGTTTAACGCTTGTAGGTAAAAACGCCCTTAAGGGGACAGTTATGATCCAAAGGCATCATGAAACAAAAAAGTTTTTTTTTAGCTTTGGCGTAAAGTAATTTAGGGATGTTTTGTCTCTTAAATGGTTTGGGGCGGAGCTGCAGAGCGAAGGAGCGGTAACCGAGAAGTTATTAGTGTGCATGGTATCGATGTGCCTTACGGATGGAATAGCAAGCAAGTCTTGGGAGACCGATCCGAGGGGTCTTTGAGGGGCATATGGTATTAGTAATTGATTGATGAGTTCAGGTTGACAAGAGGTTCGAGTTTTGAAAGTTAATAAGATTTTCCCCCTCTTTTATGAACGCATAGCACGGGTTTTAACACCGGCAGCGGCGGTAAATGCTCCGACGCTCATAGGAATTCTTTGAGCGTCGGAGCAGTTACTGTCGCTGCCGGCGCTAAAACCTGCATTATGCATTCGTAAAAGAGTGGGTTTATATGTTATTTGGTGCTCCAATATTTAGATGCTAACATGTACACCTGCCTTTTACATGGCATAAGCGATGGCACCTAATTGCTGAAATGCACATGCCCACTTATGGTCTGTTCCATAATAGAATCCAGGTGGCCCTATGCCATCTTTGCGCCCAGATTTGTGGTAACTAACATTTAGCGCCCTTTTTGGAATTATTCCCATAGAAAGCGGGAAATGATCTAAAGCCCACCTCCACGGGTGAAACTCTGAAATTGGCTTTGAAAATTAATACTTTCCTGTGCACAAAGAATAAACACCAGTGGCGACAGTTAAGAATCAGACTCATGGAGTAAAAATGTGATTATTTTGCAATTCACAATGTCAAACGCTGAATATATTTTCCAAATGGGAAATGAAGTGCAGAGTTTTGAACTCACGGGGCTAGCAAAAACAGAGCCATTGTCTTTAATTCTGAGATCTAATTAAAACCCAGAGGTTGATTCCAAACCAAATCATACCAACACCTAATTATCACGAGTGTTAATTACAAGTCTTGCTTTTACTGAATGACTAATAGCACAGGATGGCAAACACTTTCCCTACAGAAAGCAGATTTACTGACAAATGAGGCTGGATGCAAATTGGGGGCATCTTCTAGTCTTTGAAATTCTGCCTTCCACTGCTGTGAGGAATAATTGGGGATTGCTCGGCCGCTATTGGAGGCTGTTTATTGTGAAATTCTGTTGGCAGCTTAACTATATAGTTGTGAAAAAAGAAATCTGACACTTTTTTTTATATAAGTTAACACATAAAATGGGAGAGAACCTAATAAAAATAATAAATAGTGAAATAAAATCTGCTTTACAGTAGGCCACTTTCCTGGAAGTTGTTTTTAAGAGCAGCTGAGCCCTTCTGCGAATCCTTTAGAGCTTTCTCCAGTAGACAGTGCGTTTATAAAGAGTTTTGTACTTGAAGTGCTTTCGACTGCTGTAAATGCAAAGCAGATACGAGAGTGTGCTGAAAAGTTGTCGGCCCAACCTACCAACTTCCTAAATTCTGAACATTATTTTGACACTGTAACTGAAAAAAGAGTTATCTTATCTGATTAAATGCCAATTTGCAGAAACAAAATTCAATGTTTTGACATTGTTTCAGGAACAAACAAACCAAAACTGCAGATATGTACAACGATGTAGGTGAATTTTATTGTGACAAGCAAGCTATATATTAAAACCTTTTTACCAAACGGGGGACCCAACACGGTCCGTGTTTCGGACAACCTTCATCAGGGGTCCATGGTAGATAAAGGAAAAAACATATGTCACAACAAATATTGAAAAAGATAATATAAAACCAAACAGATGATGTGTCACGCCGAGAGTCTCTGCAAATAGTAAAAATCGCTCACTCTATCAAAACAACTATTAAACTTGAAACTTGAAACTTGTACATATCTGCAGTTTTGGTTTGTTTGTTCCTGGCTGGTTTTTTTTAAAGCAGACGAGGTTGGACCTCCCTTCTTTTGGTTCTGTTGACATTGTTTCAGATCATTGATTGAACCCTATCCACCTCATTCTCGTCTTGGTTGGGCTGAGAACTTTTCAGCACCCCCTCATAGTGTGAAGAGTTTCACTATCTGGTAACCAGAGTTGAGATTGTGATGTCATAATGCCTCATTCCACCAATAAGAGCCAGTGATGTCACAATGGCTTGACTGTCCTATACTTGGCTCACTTATGCTGCATATGAGGGGGGTCCTGAAAAGTTCTCAGCCCAACTTCCTAAATTCTGAACTTTATTTTGCCCCTGTAACTGAAAAGAGTGTTATCTTATTTCATTAAGTGCCAATTGGCAGAAGCAAAATTCTGTGTTTTGACATTGTTTCAGATCATTGATTGAACCCTATCCACGTTTTTCTCTTCTTGGTTGGGCTGAGATCTTTTCAGCACCCTCTCATAGTGTGAAGAGTTTCACTATCTGGTAACCAGAGTTGAGATTCTGATGTCATAATGCCTCATTCCACCAATAAGAGCCAGTGATGTCACAATGGCTTGATTGTCCTATACTTGGCTCACTTATGCTACATGTGCTGAAAAGTTCTCGGCCCCATCACCCAACTTCCTAAATTCTACTACTATTTATCATTTCTATAGTACTGAAAGACATATGCAGCACTGTGCATTTAACAAACAATAGACGGTCCCTGTCCAGAAGAGAAATTCTGAGTGTTACTTTGCCACTGTAGGTGAAACGAGTGATATCTTATTTTGCTAAGTGCCAATTTGCAGAAACATAACATAACAACAAATTTCTAGACTGCATAACCATAAGTTCAATGCGGTTTACAAAAGATTATACTAGGGAAGAGAAAGCCAGTAATTTTATGAAGAATACAGAGATAACTAATTTGTCAAAAATGTAGAAAAGAGATAAGTTTTCAGCAACTTTCTAAAGTGCTCATATGAAATGGAATTGGCTAAGAGTAATCGGAAATCTTTGTCATGATATGCTGCCTGATAAACAAGGGTACGTTCGTGATATTTCTTACTTCTACAGCCCTTAACCGAAGAAAACACAAACAGGCATGTGATCTTCTATTATTCTTCTGTGACAGAATATCAGATCTGTCAACAAGATATCGTGGGGCAAGTCCAAAAGCTACCTTATAATACAAACAAAATGCTATGTTTTGACATTGTTTCAGATCATTGATTGAACCATATCCACCTCATTGGGCTGAGAACTTTTCAGCACTCCCTCTTAGCTGCCTTTTAATGTGCAATTCATGGCTTAGATATGCAGCCCCCCTTTTTTTCCTCCCTATTTAAATGATAAAATATCTGTATGGAAGTAAGGATCAAAAGGGATTTGGGGTATATGCATCAATGTTCTTCATTCAGCCTTTTGTCCTCTGGTGATGCACGGGTTCAGATGACAGATAAGCTACATAGGGTGGCACATTATTTTTACTGGCTCAGTGGGATTGAGCGTAATACCTGGGATGTGTTAGTTTACTGCAGTGTTTATATTTCTACATATCAATGAATGGACAATGCTTCTATAAATGAGAACAGACAAATAACGTAAGTCTTTCCAGAGGTTTCCTTATAGATACCACTAAGTCTTACGCAGGGTTTTGGAACATTTTCACGTCTAAGGCAAATCTTCATTAATAAAATATATGTGGCACACCAGTGTCCGAGGGGTAGGCTTTGTCAACATGACAAGGACTCATAGGGCCAGAAAAGGAGAATACTGAAAGCCCCAGCAATTTAGCTTTTACTTTTTAAAACAAAAGATAAAGGACTAAATGCCTTAAATGGAGCCCAAATTTAAGCAACAACAAAAAAAAAAAAAGCATGCCGAGTGCTTTTCTATAAACGGCACTCTGAGTTAGGCACTGTTTATAGAATAGCGCACACCAGGGGCCGCTGAAAAGTTCTCAGCCCAACCAGCAAAGTTGGGGGGAGTCAACATCGAGGGCTACACACTTAGACCAGTGGTCTCAAACTCGCGGCCCGCCAGGTACTATTTTGAGGCCCTCGGTATTATAAGGAACTAGCTCTTTAAGCCCGTTACATTAACGGGTGCTAGAGACGCTTCCTCCCTTTCCCCTTCCCCTTGCATTTCCCTTTGCACGGTCTCCCTCGTGATCAGGACGGGGTGGAGGGGGCTGCCGGCCGGGGCCGGCGGAGAGGAGCTAGGCGATTGGAGGAGTAGCAGCAGTTGCTGCCGATCGCAGCCTCCGTCCTACCTGGATTTGCTTTTTTTTTTTCTGCATCGGGAAGGTGGAGAGCGGCCTGCGAGGTTCGCTACAGCGGCTGGCGAACCTCAGCAGGCCGCTTTGAAGAGCAGCGGCAGCGGGAGGGAGGAGTCTCTGTAACACACGCCTCCAGCTAGCGCAGGCGCCGTGAGGTGTGACACAGAAGCACACCTCACGCCACCAGGAATCACGATCTTTGAAAAGCGCCTGCGCGCTTAGCCTTTTATTATTATGGATGATTCTTTATGGAAAACTTGTGCCTTAACTGTCTGGCGGTCGCGTCCGGCGGTAACCTCATGCAAGCGCTCTCCTCTATCTGTACGCGATTGTGAGGTCGAGTCCAATCGTGTTCGGACGCTGGAAAGCGTTTGCGTGAGGTCACAGCAGTGAGGCGGGCAACGTTCCAGAACGCGTACGTGTGTCCGCTGGCTGGAAGAGGTGAGAGCTGAAAGCGGTTGTGGACGCGACCGTCAGCCGCTTAACGCACTTAAGGCAAAAGTTTTCCATAAAGAATCATTCTTTATAATACCAAGGGCCTCAAAATAGTTAGTCCAAAATCTTGTTTATTGCAGTTGATACTTTGATAGTTTTTCACTTTCTGCATGTTGCACTGCTTTCAGCTGTGTATAGCTGACTTATAGTTATAAGATTTATAAACTATATTACAACTATATGACAACGTTATAGTTACTATAATGAGTTTTACCTCATGCAAAATTGTCATTTCTTTAATAACACATCAACTATTTTTTTCTGCGACCCTCCAAGTACCGACACATCCAAAATGTGGCCCTGCGAAGGGTTTGAGTTTGAGACCGCTGACCCAGGCCAGCAATTTTCCACTTTTTTTGTTCCGTATTTTTCCGACAGAATGAAAAAAGTGGAAAATCACTGGACTAAGGGCCTGATTCTCTAAAGGATGCCGATCTTGGCAGCTGCCTAAAAAGTGGCTGCCAATTGTGTGTCAATCACGCATCAGCATCCTGTAGAGAATTGCGTCTACTTTTACTAACGACCCCTTAAATGTAGGCCAGCATTTTACTGGCATACATTTAAGGCGTCTGTCTCGCGCCTACAAAGACATGTAGGAACGCTTACAGACTGATTCCGGTAGCTGTGCCCAAGCAGAGGTTCCGATGGCATTGCCACATTGTAGAAGGTTGGTTATATATACATAAACATGTATGTGCACAGTATACATATGGAATGAAAGAAAGAAAGTTTCATGTTTATTTGTCTCTTGATATACCGTCTATCAGAGGCTGGCTAAACAAAAGAATAGTCTATAAAACATAGCAATTTACAATTGAATTTAAAACAAAAGAAAACAATAGTGGAAGACAAATAGACAGATGTACTGGAATGGGGGGAAGAGAGGGGAGGGAGAATAACAAAAAAAATTACAACGAGATCAAAGAAATAAAAGGGAAGAGGAGGGAAAATACAAGAGGGGAGGTTGTTGTTTCAAAAGAAGCGTTTGTTTTTCCTTGCTATGCCCAAAGCATATCCAGGATCACGGATTTCATCTCAGAGGCAGATAGCAGATGTGTTCCCCTGGGAGGAAGAGAGTCCAAATTACTTTTGTGGATTCCCCACAGTTTCAGTACATTTCCCAGTAACACTTTTCTTCAGTTTCAGACGTATTTAGTATGGACGAGTATCGCTCACAATGACATTTCTTCTGCCATTTCCTCTTGGCAAATGAAACTGGGAAAGGTTTTGTTTGCTAACGACCAGCGTGAAAACAACAGCCCCTCTGCACCTCCCCACAAACCAACCCTCTCTTCCCACCTTGGGCCTACCTCCCCAGCAGTCTAGCAAAGTCTGTTGGGGATAGGGACAATGCTGATATGCTGCTGCCTCTGGCAGTATGGTGGCTGTGACTTTTGTGCAAAGTTTTGCGTTACTGCAAGTACCGCCAGGCTATGGAGAAAGGTTTTAGTGACCATATTGGATGAGGCATTGGTCTTGGGTGGAAGTGCATCAGCATCCCTCCTGCCCCAATGGCACTGCTTAGGGCAGGGGTGTCAAAGTCCCTCTTCGAGGGCCGCAATCCAGTCGGGTTTTCAGGATTTCCCCAATGACTATGCATGAGATCTGTTTGCATGCACTGCTTTCATTGTACGCTAATAGATCTCATGCATAGTCATTGGGGAAATCCTGAAAACCCGACTGGATTGCGGCCCTCGAGAAGGGTCTTTGACACCCCTGGCTTAGGGCTACTAGATTTTACGTCAGTAAAATCTGGACCCCTAGATCCGCTCTCCGGGCCCGCCCAGTTCCATCCATTCTACCAACCCCATTACTCCCCAGCCCCATCCCCCACTGCCTGTTTGTCAGACAGGAAGGCATTCGCGCATGCGCAGATGCGATGTGATGACATCACCGTGCTCATGCATGGATGCCCCCCTCCCGACGCGATTTCTTTTCAAAACCCGGGCAAAGTGGTGCTTGAAGAAAATGTCTGCCTTAGTTGGCCATGATCTGCCTGAGCCATTGTGTGGTTTGTATGGGTGTCAGGGCGTGGCAGCAGCAGCGATGGAATGAGTTGATGGCTGCCTTGCTCCTTCCCTCCCTATGTCTTCTCTACAGGTCCCTCTGGTACAGGACAGGGATGACAAAGGAAACAATGGCATGAATGACCTAGGTCAAAAGTAGGAAATGCTGAGACCTAATCCCAACGTTCTGCATCTCAGCCCAGAGACTGAAACTTCTTCAAATCTGAGCAGTCGGTAAACAACGTACATTGAAACTTTATTCTCAGAAAAAGAAGCTCCCGTCTCTCACAGGCCATGACAGCAAGTCTGTACTCCAAAGTGAGGGTGGCAGCATTTCAATTTAGGTACAGAGCACACATCTCTTGCTCTTTCCTCGCTTAACAAATTAAAACATTGATTTTTGTGTCTGGACACATTACAAATAAGCACAAAGAAATGATAATTCAGAAGATCCTCCCCTCCCCCTGTCCTCTACTGATCCTACAAGGGTGGGGGGGGGGGGAACCCTCAGGCCCACAGTGCAGCCCTGATACTGAAAGGTTAGCTCAACTCTGGGTTTGGGGATGAGATAAGCTTTCTCTCCAGTAGCAGAAGGACCAGCATAATGTGACCCAGCATAATGTCATCCACTTATCAGTAGCAGTTTGGTACTGTTTATGATCAGCAGGGATTAATAAACTCAGTAAGATCATATACCACTCTCTGCCCCTGAATTAGATTAAGGTAAATCAATCCAGTGTTGTTGGGTTGTTGTTTTTTTTGTTGTTGTTGTTGCTGAATGAGCTAATTTCTTACAGAGCAGAGGAGCTGAAATGAAATCACAGCATAATGTAGCATGCAAGACATTATTCAGCAACGAGTTAACTGAGAAAAAATAAATACATGTGGAGATAGTACCGAGGTTGAATATATTCAGTGGAAGATCCTAGAAGCTTTGGGAACGCAAGCTTTGAATTAAATAATGTTAAATATTTAGGAAATGCAAATGAAGTTCACAAACAATAATTAGTAAGTCTGCTGGTGCCTTTGTTGTTTCTACATTGCTTCTGGCAAGCAAATCTAAATTTCATAAGGAACTTCAAAGCTCTGAAGTAATTTACCATTAACGAAGTGGAAGCACAACCATTTGAATCGTGCTTAAAAAACCCCATTGTGCTCTGGATTTCTTAACAGTGGGGACCAGAACACTGTTTTTATATCTTGCTTTTCTTTGTGATAAGAAATGAATTGCTTACAGTAAACCTACACTAGATATCTATCCCAGTCTCGGAAGCACTATCATCAGCTCACTGGCTACACATTACCAAATGTTGTATCTTCAAAGGCTTAGTAATGGCATCCAAGTCCACACACAACACGGGGCCCAGATACTTCCTGGTCAAACCCTCCAACTCCAAAGCGTCAGACGCTTTTCCCTCTCTCACTTCCTGCCAAGCTATTGGAATCAATTGTCTCCTCATGTCAGATCCCTGAAAGGACTTCTGAACTTTAGGAGAGAATAAAAACGTATCTTTTCCCATAAATCCAGCCACTATCTTCCGACCAAATGTATTCGAAAGGATGTTAGCTAGTTCCACTCTGCGTCAACGGAAGAAATTAATTTATAATGCCCAAATTGTATGTGAAACTTGTCTCTCTGTATATGTCAACCTAAGATGATCTAACATCACGATACGCATGGAAATTCATAATCCACTTATCTATGTATTATGTACGTCAACGCTGTAACCTGTTCTGAGCTCGTTGGGGAGAACGGGATGTAAATCGAACCAAATAAATATAGGTGCTGTGTAATACCATGCCATTGAATAACCAAACCATCCTTGTTAGATGGAAGACACATTTTACATGGAACTTTGAGGCTTGAAATCAGACTGCTAAATTCAAGCAGTATTTTGCATAAGGCTCTGTCAAATGCAGTCTTTTGAAAAAAAAAAAATTAAGAAAGTGCAGGAGTTCACCTGCCCGCACTACAGTGGGATCCATTATTTATCAAACTGTCGTCAACACTTATACATGCAGGAAGGGCCTCGGAAAAGTTCTCAGTCCAACCAACAAAGTTGGGGCAGTTTCCATCGAGGGCTATACACTTAGGGCTCCTTTTACTAAGCTGCGATAGCGGTTTTAGCACGCGCTTAGTGTGCGCTGAATTACCACTTGTGCTAGACGAAGGGTAGGATTAATTCGTCGAGGGGCCCCTAGGCACACAAGTACACTGGGCCCCCTGCCCCACCCCACCATGCGCCCAAGCGGAAACAGGAAGCTGCGTCAGAGGGAAGCTTTGGGCAAGCAGCACCGCTTGCACAATTACAAGTTCCCGTAGCCTTTCTTACCCGCGTTGCTTGCTTGTCTTACTTTCTGTTGATGAGGGGGGGGGGGCGTGTTGCCAATCGATGCTGGAGGGGCCTGTCGCCGTTTGGAAAAAACAATGTTGATGCCCTCCTTCATCGGGCCCCCCAACCATTTCGGGGCCTAGGCACGTGCCTACTTGGCCTATTGGTTAATCCTGCCCTGGCTAGACGCTAATGCCAGCATTGAGCTGGCGTTAGTTCTAGCCGTTTAGCGTGGGTTTAGCATGCACTAAAATGCTACATGCGCTAAAAACACTATCAGAGCTTAGTAAAAGGAGCCCTTAGTGCAGTGATTTTCTACTTTTTCGTTCTGGATTTTTCTGACAGAATGAAAAAGTGGAAAAATCAATGGACTAAGTGTATAGTCCTCGATGGAGACTGTCCCAACTTTGTTGGTTGGACTGAGAACTTTTCCGAGGCCCTTCCTACATGTATAAATGCTGCCAATTAAGTACTGAGGCCAAGATTGTTTAATTTTTTTTCTTTTGATGGCTTTCTGAAATCACCAGTCATACATGTGTAATCTACACTTGTAAATGCCACTATTTACAAATGGAGATGCCTTTAAAAATAAGGATATTACTTCTAATACCCACTTGGGACTGTAATCTGCAAAACTTTATTTACTAAAATGTATTAGGACTAACACAAGCATAATTTTTAATCTTTACAATATTCTATTAATGGCCTCCACACATCTTGAAATTTGTTATACTTTCCTTTTTGGACAGCTAGTGTCCTTTCCATTTTACAAATATGGCAAACAGAGTTCCACCAAAAACAATAATTCAATCTATTCCAATTCTTCCAATTATAAGTGATCTGTTGAATAAAAAATTTAAGACATTAAGGGAGGGGTGGGGGGAGGGAATTTGGTTTTGATTATTAATAAAATAAATCATTTTCATAATTGAATAAGGGAGGGGATATTATTCTATAATATGAGGACCAATTGTAAGATTTCAAGTGTATTTGAAAGTTAAATTGATAAATGTAATTATTGTACTTGTTTTAAGATTTGAAATGAATAAAGATTTTTTTTAAAAAAAAGGACTAACACAAGCATTAACATGTTTTGGACATCTCTGCTAGCAGAAAGCATCTAACACATGTTAAATAGGTTTTAATGAAACTTGTATTAAAGTTAGCAAATGATTTAATTTTTGTTAGTGAGATTAATACTTCATTATTTGTTGTCTATAATGACACCTAGAGCCCAAGAAAAGAATCTGAGTGAAATTATAGGCAATACGATGTGCGGCGGCGGCCAAAAAAGCAAACAAGATGATAGGAATTATTAAAAAAGGGATAGTTACCAAGATTAAGAATATTATAATGCCTCTGTATTGCTCCATGGTGTGACCTCACCTCGAGTAAGTGTCTTTCTGATCTGCTCCATATATTTATTGTTTGTGGTACCTTTTTCAGTTTGTTCATGGGGTTTTTTTTTTTGTTTATATGGCTTCAAAGGGTTAATCTGCCTGTTTGGAGAGGATTAGACCTTTGGTCTGCAGTTCACAGATGTATCCTTCAGAGACCTGTATAGCCAGCCTGCTGAAGATTTGTGGAGCTCAGGATTCTGGGCCCTCATCGCTTGCTTGCTTCCTTGACATGGTCAGGAACTTGAGCACAGGCTATTAGGCATAAATAGTGTCCTTCGAGGTGCTCAGGGTGCCAACTGCAGCTTCGCCTTCCCTCCCTCTTTTCTGCATCTGTTGCTGCCCAGGGGAGGTTAGAGGATCTGTCTGACTACAGTCTGACTGGTAGCCGAAGATCTTGGCTTGGCAGCTGACTGGCACCTTGAGACAGAGAACCTCTCCAGATCCAGCTACACTTTAAAGGAGCTGAAGCAGGCTGCAACACATTTTCCCAGCACCTGGTTTGTGATTATAGGCTGTGACAGCCTATGGGAAAATTAGGGGAGGGGGGGGTCTCGAAAACGATGTTTTAACTATTATCCCAGGACACCTATGGGTGACGTCATCAACGGAGCCCCGATGTGGACAGCCGCAAAAGCACTTTTGCTTTAAGAACTTTAGAAAATTTGCGACTGACCACACTGCGCATGCACGAGTACCTTCCAGCCCGACATAGGGCATGCATCTCCTCAGTTCTCTGTTTTCTGAGGAGCTATGAAGTCGTATTAGTACATTCTGCGTGCCTTTTTGCCTTCCCACTCACGAAAACTTTGACTTTTTCTATTATTTCCCTTCGGGATTTTCTTCTCTTCTCTACACTAAAATAAAAAAAGAACTTTTGTTCCTTTCTTTCTTTTTTGCCATTTCTGACGGCAGGGCCTTTGCCTCTGCCTCAACCCTTGAGTTTTGATTTGGCTGAGGCGGTTTTCCCTCTTATGACCCACCTATTAACCAGCTTTAAAAAGTGTGGCAGGTGCCAGTGCACTATTTCTCTTACCAATCCCCACAAGTAGTGTATCCAGTGCCTGGGCCCAGACCATCGTGTAGAGTCCTGCTCATGCTGCTCCATTCTTTAGAAGCGTTCTATCAAAATTCGTCGTCTTCAGCAGAAACAACTCTTCAGTACCATGGATGCATCACAGGTACCTCGACGCCAACTAAGCCATTGACATCTAAGGCATCACCATCGGCAGAGATACCTGCTTCCATGTCGGTGTTGCAGTCTATAGCTCTGTCAGGTAAGCTAGCTAAGAAGTAATAGGCTTCCCAGATGGGATCTCAGGCCATAAAAGTACAGAGTCAATTCATACCGGTCAAACAGAGACCTTTGATGCGGCTCGCTTCTACTTCAAGAGGTGCATCTTCTTCGATGTCATCCTCACCGAAACGAGCTGCAGCACCAGTCTTCAAGACATCGATCTCCTACACCACAGTGTCGCTCCTCAAAACATGGGACTCCTTCACCAAAGCGTCGCTCCTCAAAGTATCGGACACCTTCAAGAAACGTCGCTCCTCGAAGCATCGGACACCTTTACCGAAGTGTCACTCTTCTAGGTACCGATAACATCCTCGGAGCATATGCATAAGAAGCAAAATTCCTCTGGGCATAGATCTAGTCATTCCAGACATTTGTCTCCACGCTCTCCATCTTCCAAATCTGGCAAACTTTCTATAAAATCCAAGCATCTTTCTCCTGCATGCTCAGATAAGCGTAAGCAATCTATATCACCTGCTTCTTTGGCTCGGTACCGTTCTTCTTCTATTCCTGAAGATTCAGATCTCCATCTTCAGTCCATTCATGAGGCCTCTCCTTCTTCCACCGAAGCTTATAGTTCCCAAGCGTAGTATTCTCTTCATTCCACTTCCCATTGAGAACCTTCACCTTCTGAACCAGTCTCCTTTACCTGATTCATTAGGCAGATGGGGAAGGACCTGGAAGTAAAGTTGGAGGCAAACTCCAAATATTCCAGGGAGTATATGGAAGCCTTAGATATCTAGCAGGGTACACTATAAATGCTCCTGTTTAGCTTTCAAAATCCTACACGGTATCCTCCCCCCCTTTATCCCTCTTTCTTGGAATTCCTCAAACCCTAATACAACCAGATCCTCCCACAAATTAAAACTATCCTTCCCCTCGCTAAAAGGCATTTTCCACACTGGAAAGCTAGGGACCACCCTTCTCTTCAAAATCACTGAGCTTTGGAACAACCTTATCTCCCCTCTTCGGAACTTGAGCTCTCTCCAAGTTTTCCGCAAACATCTGAAAACCTGGCTTTTCTCAAATATGTAAGTCTCCCTCCAACTTAGGAATCAAGGATACTCTTATATCTTGGCATCCCAAGTCCTCTAAATTTTCTTCACACTTCTATCTCTAACCCTCTGTTGTAGTTCCTATTTCTTCTAATGTAAACCGTGCCGAGCTCTACGAATGTGGAGATGATGCGGTATACAAACCTAAGGATTAGATTAGATTAGATTAGAGTACTGCATTCAATTCTGGTCCTCCCTTATCTCAAGAAAGACATAGCGGCACTAGAAAAGGTCCAAAGAAGAGTGACCAAGATGTTAAAGGGGATGGAGCTCCTCTCGTATAAATAAAGACTAAAAAGGTTAGGGGTCTTCAGCTTGAAGAGGAGATACGATTGAAATCTACAAAATCCTGAGTGGAGTAGAACGGGTACAAGTGGATCGATTTTTCACTCTGTCAAAAATTACAAAAACTAGAGGGCATTCAATGAAGTTACAAGGAAATACTTTTAAAACCAATAGGAGGAAATATTTTATCACTCGGAAATAGTTAAGCTCTGGAACACATTGCCAGAGGTTGTGATAAGAGCGGACAGTGTAGCTGGTTTTAAGAAGGGTTTGGACATTTTCCTGGAGAAAAGTCCATAGTCTATTATTGAGAATGGAATGTTGCTACTCTTTGGGTTTGTGGTGACCTGGATTGGTCATCGTAGAAACGGGCTACTGGGCTTGATGGACCATTGGTTTGACCCAGTATGGCTATTCTTATGTTCTTACGTGAGCCAAGTATAGAACAATCAAGCCATTATAATATCACTGATGAGGTTGGCTCTGAGAAACTGTGGAATGAGACATTATGACATCACAGTCTCAGCTCTGGAACGTTGCTCTTATTGGGGTTCCAGAATGTTGCTATTCTTTGAGATGCTGAAATGTTGCTACTCTTTGGGTTTTGGCCAGGTACTGGTGACCTGGATTGGTCACAGTGAAAGCGGGCTACTGGGTTTGATGGAGAATATGCCTGGGGGTGGACTGAAGATGGCACAACCCTGGTAGCGCCCCTGGCAGTGTTCCCGCTAAGCTGCGTTGGCCTGCGCTCACGCACAAAATATTACATCGCAGCGCAAAGTTTCTCTTCACAGCGCACACACGCGTCGGTAAGGTAAGGGGACGCATTGGGGGGATTGCACTTCCCCACAATTGCCATGCTTCGGTTCCTCTTCTTCCTTCCTTCCTCCCCCCCCCCCCGCGGGACCCTGCGGCACCATCAACTCTTACTCCCTCTAATGTCGGCCCTGCAGCTCCAGACTTCCTCGCACCTTCTCCCCTCCCCCTTTGGATCGCTATTATTTTAAATGTTATAGCCGCGGAGCTGTATCCATCAGTGGAGATGTCTAACCTCGGCCTGCCCCGGAACTCTTACTGCAACAGTGACTTCCTGTTCCTGCCTAGACGGGCGTCTGCTGCAGTAAGAGTTCCGGGGCAGGCCGAGGTTAGACATCTCCACTGATGGATACAGCTCCGCGGCTATAACATTTAAAATAATAGCGATCCAAAGGGGGAGGGGAGAAGGTGCGAGGAAGTCTGGAGCTGCAGGGCCGACATTAGAGGGAGTAAGAGTTGATGGTGCCGCAGGGTCCCGCGGGGGGGGGGGGGAGGAAGGAAGGAAGAAGAGGAACCGAAGCATGGCAATTGTGGGGAAGTGCAGAGCTGCAGGGAAGAGTGTTGCGGTACCCAGCTGGAGGGAGAAGGAAGATGAGGGAGGGAATTAAAGGAGATGCCAGGGCTTGGAGCGTAGGAGGAAGGTATGCCAGTCGAAGGGAAAAGGAAGGGGGAGATGTGAGAGCATGGAGGGGGAGCGAAAGATGGAAGAAAAGGAAAGGAGAGAGATGCCAGAGAATCAGGGAAGGGGAGATACCAGACTATGAGGAGAGGTGTGGGAGAGGGAAGGCGAGGAGAGAGATGCCAGACCAATGGGGTGAAAGGAGAGATGGAAGGGGGAGGCATACAGTTTCTGGAAGGGGCATAGAAGGAGAGAAGATGCCATATAGGGGAAGAGAGACGGCAGACAGTGGATGGAAGGAAGAGAGTTACAAGAAGATGAGGAAAGGAGAAACCACAGAAGACAAAGGTAGAAAAAAATTTCTATTTATTTATTGCTTTAGGAGACATGTGTCACTGTTTCTGTGAAGCATTGTATGCAGAGTCCAGCTTCTTGCTGGTTCAATTTAACCTTTGTCTATGTATTTTTATTTTATCCCCCCTTTTACAAAACTGTGAAGCGTTTTTAGCACCAGCCTTGGTGGTAGCAGCTCTGATGCTCAGAATTTTATGAGCATCAGAGCTGTTACCTCCGTAGCTAAAATCCACACTACAGTTTTGTAAAAGAGGGAGGGGTTAGTTTGTGATTACATATTCCTTACTAGGCGAAGGTGTTTTCTGTGTTCTGTGTGTTCGAAAGACATGGTTTTCTGTTAGGATTGACGGTGTAGGATTGATCTGTGCTGGTCTGGCTTGTTTAGTTTTACAATGGGTGTATTGATGTACTGCTCACTGCAATATGTAAGATGCTGCCTTTTCCTAGGTACTCATGTGTGACGTGTGGTTTGTTACTAAAAATCATGTTTTTCTTACAGATGGGGGGGGGGTGCCAAAAAATGATGGGCCCCGGATGTTACATATGCTAGGTACGCCACTGTATGTAAAGATACCAGAAAGCTGGCGTAGCAAAAACTTCTAAGTTTTGAGTATTTAACCCTCCCACAATCTCACGGGCACTCGTTTCAAGTTTATTGAGATTTTGATTTAAACGCAATATCAAATATTTTCAATGCGTATAACAAAAATAAATTTGGGGAAATAAATAAAACCATTTGAACCAGTGTTCCCGCTAAGCTGCGCTGGCGTGCGCTGGCGCACAAAATATTACATCGCAGCGCACACGTTTCTCGTCACAGCGCACGATCGGAAGAGGCGTACGGCAGATGGCAGGGCGGCGAGAGGAGAATCGGGCGAGTTGGCTCATAACTTGCTGGCGCCCGATATTTTTGGCTCACGGTGAAAAAAGTTTGCTCACAACACCCGCCCGCTTAGAGGGAACACTGGCCCCTGGGTAAGGGGATGTTTGTCAGCACTGTTTCCTGATGTGATGGGTAAAAACAAGGGTAATGTTAGAACTTACCTGGACCCTGGCGTATCTTCTCTGGTATCAAGCCTGACAGAACACTTATACACTTCTCCCTCTGAATCCGCGGTTTCAGGATCCGCGGATTTGGTTATTCACAATTTTTTTTTTACAAAAAAACTATTTTCATTTTGTGGCTACTTTTAAGTCGCCGAAGCCTCCCCGGAACCTTACCTGATGGTCTAGCGGTGAAGCGGGGCAGGAGCGATCTTCCTATGCTCCTGCCCTGTGCAGAGCCGTCATCAAAATGGCTGCCATGAGTTCCCGTTGTAGTCTCAATACTACAATGGGAACTCCCAGCAGCCATTCTGATGACGGCTCTGCACAGGGCAGGAGCATAGGAAGATCGCTCCTGCCCCGCTTCACTGCTAGACCACCAGGTAAGGTTCCGGGGACGCAGATTCGGGTTCGCTGCCCTTTATTAATTATTGTATGGTGGTTTTTCACTCTGTAATTTACACATGTGATTTGTGCACTCCCCTACCCTCATAATCTGCCCATTCTTCACCTATGTGTATGGCCACTTCAAACTATGCTGTATCACATTTAGGCTGACACTTAATATCGGCCAGAACCTGCATAGCTTCTAGATAGCATCCAAAATTGTATCCTGGCCCAGGTCCTATGCACTCAGAGAGGAACGATCTCTGCTCTCAGCATCCTATAGCCCCGGCTATCAACCCCCCCGGCAAGCGCCTCTTTCCTGCATCCTCCTGCCACCGCCGCCTCTTCGCTCCCCCGGCCCAACACTGAAGCGGGGATAGAGGAGACTGAATCACCAGCACTGCCCCCCCCCCCTGCAAACATGCAACACACACGGAGGGAGGCGATCAACGGAGGCGGAGACCACCAGGTAAGGTCCAGGGGTGGGTCAGAGCCGGCACAAAGTTATTTGCAATTTTTCACATTTTGCGGCTCGGCTCTGCCCCTAACCCCTGCGAATACCGAGGGAGAAGTGTATATTGTTTGCTTGGATAGAGGAATAGGTATTCCAGTTTGTGATGAGAGGATAGGGGGGGGGGGCAGTCCTTGACATCTTTGCTACAATTTCAGATCCTGGTACCACCTGAGAAGCCACCCCTGAGGAGATGCGTTGACGTACTTAGATTGGACACCACATTGTGACAGCAGCGAAACGGAGGAAACTGGAGGTCCAACAAAGCCTGGGAGTGAGAACAGCACAGCAGAGGAGGCTGTGAAGGCCCAGCAAAGCCTGAAAAGTAGGAAGTTGAATCAGCAGAAGTGGAGTGTCATTTGTGAGGGGAAGAAAAATGCTTCCTTCCTTCAACAGAGCAATTTAGCTGGCTGCAGAGGGGTTGGGAGCTGCTTCTGTGGAAGTATAGAGGATTCTTTCCTCTGGGATTAGACTTTTAGGGGATGTGAAATCAGTTCTTTTACCTCAAAATGTTAGGAGGCAAAAATGGAAACTAGTCTCTGGCTACCTCATAGAAACATAGAAATAGACAGCAGATAAGGGCCACGGCCCATCTAGTCTACCCACCCCAATGACCCTCCCCTACCTTTCTCTGTGAATAGATCCCACTTGTCTATCCCATTTGGCCTTAAAATCAGGCACGCTGCTTGCCTCAATAACCTGAAGTGGAAGACTATTCCAGCGATCAACCACCCTTTCAGTGAACAAGAATTTCCTGGTGTCCCCGTGCAATTTCCCACCCCTGATTTTCCACGGATGCCCCCTTGTTGCCACGGGACCCTTGAAAAAGAAGATATCTTCTTCCACCTCGATGCGGCCTGTGAGATACTTGAATGTCTCGATCATGTCACCCTTCTCTCTGCGTTCTTCGAGTGAGTACAGCTGCAACTTATCCAGCCGTTTCTCGTACGGGAGATCCTTGAGACCCGAGATCATCCGGGTGGCCATTCTCTGGACCGACTCCAGTCTCAGCACATCCTTGCGATAATGCAGCCTCCAGAATTGCACACAGTATTCCAGGTGGGGCCTCACCATGGACCTAACAATACTGTGTCCCCACCTCGTTCATGGTTTTTTTTTTGTTTTGTTTTTTTGAAAGAGAGAGAGAAAGATAATATTGAAATTATGAAAGCTTCATAGAGAGACCTAGGAGAACTCTTTAGGGCTAATAGTTGTGAAGGAGTGATAAGGATGTCTGGAAACTTAATGTGATTTTTTTTTTTTCAAAGATAAATAGTTGTCCTTGGTTTGAGTCCTAAAATGACTGACTGAGTTAGGAAATTAGAAAAATAGGAAATCAGCCATTTTATGACTGTGGCAAAAAATGGTCTTAGCGCATGGGAAAAACCTACCTAAGAGCACACTAAGGCCACTTTTTGCTGCAGCTTAGTAAAAGGACCTCATAATGCCTTCTAAATAAGAGGCTCTAAGGGGTTGATTCTGTAAGCGGCGCCTGCCGTGTGTCAGTCATGGACAGGCATTGCTTCCAGAATCAGGGATACCCTAGGCACTGGAAATATGGATCAGGGTTTTACAGGCCTACATTTCTGGCACTTAGGGTCCTTGCAGAATCGCAGCCAATGCCACCTAGTGACACCGCTAGTGTGCCATGAACCGAGGCGCTAGTCACGGAGGGCACCTAGCGGCACCTAATTTTTTTAAATACGTTTTTTATTGTTTTTTTTTTCAATGGCGCAACCAATTTTCCTGACATTTAAAAACGATTAAAACAGTTAAGTTAGGCACCAGCCAGAGCCTACCTTTCAGCAACTTTTTTGAGAATCCTAACACCCCCCTCCCATTTTACAAAATGGTAGCATGGTTTTTAGCGCCAGCCGTGGTGGTAACAGCTCCTACACTCATAGGGATTCTATGAGCATCGGAGCTGTTACCACCATGGCCGATGCTAAAAACCATGTTACGGTTTTGTATGGGGGGAGGGGAGAGAGTGTTCCCACATTAACTTTCTGCAGGTACCACATGCTAATGGGAACATTAGAGAATAAACTTAAACAAAAAATTCCCTAAATAAAATGCTATGTTGAATTTGGGCTTAGTGTGTGGTAAAGTCCTTAATGATCCTGTTTTAAGCCCAGATTTTACTTTATTAAAAGGACCTCAACGTGAGGAGCATAAATCCTTGATCTTTTTTACGGATCAAGAATACACATATTTGCAGATTTTACTACACAAAGGAGGTCTCTTTCTTTACACCCTCAGTTTTTGACCTGGATATGGGGCTCCCCCCCCGTAAATGTATTCTTAAAAGGAGGATACTGGTTCTGATCACTTAAGAGATTTTCTGACGGTAAGAAGTCATGAAGTCTTGGGCACCTTTTATATGACGATAAGGTAGCGTAACATTGTTGTGCTGCAGTCTTTAATGGGTTTTTTTTTTCCTTACCGTATTTCTGCTTCTTGAATTATTATGATGAGATAATCTGTCTTTTTTTGTTAATTGTTTTTCACGGGCTTAGTGTTTGTTTTCCTTTTCTCTTACTTTGATTTATAGCTTTATTTGCATTTGTTTCCCTACTACTCTTTTTTTTAATTATTATTTTGGAAAATTAATAATGGGGGGGGGGAACCCCCTGAAAAACAGATGTGCATTAAATAGTGCAAAAGTTAGCACCCACATTTATATGCAGAATTGAGAGATGTAGTTAACTGTTTGCAGTAATGTCAGCATTAACAAACGTGCAGTCCAGTACATTTTGCATATCATAAATACCGTATTTTCGCGGATATAACGCGCACCATTGTAAAACGCGCACAGGGGTATAGCGCTCAGAAATCACGATGATATGTACAAAAACTTTTCTATACCGCGCTCAGGCATATAACGCGCATGCTGCCCGACTCTCCTTTCGCCCGCCCTGACTTTCCGTGCGCTGTCCCGACTCTCCGTTCACCCCCCCTGACTTCCGTGCACTGTCCTCCCTTGAAGTCCTGTCCCCCCTTGAAGGTCTGTCCCCATCCTGAAAGCCTGATGCCCCCCCCGACGTCCGATACATCCCCCCCCCGGCAGGACCACTCGCACCCTCACCCCGAAGGACCGCCGACTCCCCAACAATATCGGGCCAGGAGGGAGCCCAAACCCTCCTGGCCACGGCGACCCCCTAACCCCACCCCGCACTACATTACGGGCAGGAGGGATCCCAGGCCCTCCTGCCCTCGACGCAAACCCCCTCCCCCCAACGACCGCCCCCCCCCAAGAACCTCCGCCCGTCCCCCAGCCGACCCGCGACCCCCCTGGCCGACCCCCACGACACCCCCACCCGCCTTCCCCGTACCTTTGTGTAGTTGGGCCAGAAGGGAGCCCAAACCCTCCTGGCCACGGCGACCCCCTAACCCCACCCCGCACTACATTACGGGCAGGAGGGATCCCAGGCCCTCCTGCCCTCGACGCAAACCCCCCTCCCCCCCAGCCGACCCGCGACCCCCCTGGCCGACCCCCACGACCCCCCCACCCCCCTTCCCCGTACCTTTGGAAGTTGGCCGGACAGACGGGAGCCAAACCCGCCTGTCCGGCAGGCAGCCAACGAAGGAATGAGGCCGGATTGGCCCATCCGTCCTAAAGCTCCGCCTACTGGTGGGGCCTAAGGCGCGTGGGCCAATCAGAATAGGCCCTGGAGCCTTAGGTCCCACCTGGGGGCGCGGCCTGAGAAACATGGTCGGGTTTGGCCCATGTGCCTCAGGCCGCGCCCCCAGGTGGGACCTAAGGCTCCAGGGCCTATTCTGATTGGCCCACGCGCCTTAGGCCCCACCAGTAGGCGGAGCTTTAGGACGGATGGGCCAATCCGGCCTCATTCCTTCGTTGGCTGCCTGCCGGACAGGCGGGTTTGGCTCCCGTCTGTCCGGCCAACTTCCAAAGGTACGGGGAAGGGGGGTGGGGGGGTCGTGGGGGTCGGCCAGGGGGGTCGCGGGTCAGCTGGGGGGGAGGGGGGTTTGCGTCGAGGGCAGGAGGGCCTGGGATCCCTCCTGCCCGTAATGTAGTGCGGGGTGGGGTTAGGGGGTCGCCGTGGCCAGGAGGGTTTGGGCTCCCTTCTGGCCCAACTACACAAAGGTACGGGGAAGGCGGGTGGGGGTGTCGTGGGGGTCGGCCAGGGGGGTCGCGGGTCGGCTGGGGGGCGGGCGGAGGTTCTTGGGGGGGGGCGGTCGTTGGAGGGAGGGGGGTTTGCGTCGAGGGCAGGAGGGCCTGGGATCCCTCCTGCCCGTAATGTAGTGCGGGGTGGGGTTAGGGGGTCGCCGTGGCCAGGAGGGTTTGGGCTCCCTCCTGGCCCGATATTGTTGGGGAGTCGGCGGTCCTTCGGGGTGAGGGTGCGAGTGGTCCTGCCGGGGGGGGGGGGGATGTATCGGACGTCGGGGAGTCGGCCGGGCAAGAGGGCTTGGGCTCCCTCTTGCTCCGATCGTGGATGCTGGTGCGGGTGGGAGCGCGTGCGAGCGGTCGTTCGGGGTGGGGGTGCGAGCGGTCCTGCTGGGGGGGTGAATCGGGGCGTCGGGCGGGGTGGGAACTATGTTTAAAAACTTTTGTATACCGCGCTCAGGCATATAACGCGCGAGGGGTATGCGCGGTACGTAAAATCACGTATAACGCGCGCGTTATATCCGCGAAAATACGGTACAGCTCTGAGAGTCGTCTACTCATTGAGGAAACAAGACCACATTACAGAGGCATACCTCAACTCACACCGGCTTCCAATTCTGAAAAGAATACTATTTAAATTGTACTGTCTACTATTTAAAACTTTAAACGGAGACAGCCCAACCTACCTGAACAACCGCCTCATTCAAACTACCTCAACCATAGAAAAAACATAGACATAGACATAGACATAGAAAAAACACACACCCCATTCACCCCTCCCCCCCCCCCCCCACAATCAAAGAAGTTAAATGGAAAAAAATTATATGATGGACTCCTGACCACTCAAGCAGCAAAACTAGATAACCAAATCTCCAATCTACTGATAACAACCCCAGACTACAAGATGTTCAGAAAAGAAATAAAAACTATACTCTTCAAGAAATCCCTGAAAAAGTCTTAACACCACAAGCACCTCCCTTCTTCCCATCTTCTTCCTGACTCACCGATTCTACCTGATCTACTCTTTACCTTCACTAGAAATGACCAATGTTCTTCTTTTGTAACCCACCTTCTATAACTCTTTTGTAATCCGCCTTAAACCACAAGGTGATCTCTAATGTAATTAACATGGTCATTAATTTTAACTTGCCAGTTCTAGGCCCTCTTTTACTAAGGGCTCCTTTTACGAAGCCGCGTTAGCAGTAATAGCGCATGCAGCTTTTTAGGGCGTGCTAAACCCACGCTACGCGGCTAGAACTAACGCCAGCTCAATGCTGGCGGTAGCGTCTAGCGCGGCCGGCAGTTTAGCATGCGCTATTACGCGTGTCAAACCGCCAGCGCGGCTTCGTAAAAAGGAGCCCTAAGTCACGGTAAAGGTTTCTATCGTGGCTCAGAGAGCTAAATGCTCCGATGCTCATAGGAATTCTATGAGCATCGGAGTATTTAGCGCTCCAGAATGTTTTAGAAAAAGGATTTTTCACTCTCTGGAAACTTAGGTCCATTAGAGCATACTTCCACGCTCCAGCATTCAGAATTCTAGTACAATCCCTTATACTAAGCCACCTTGACTATTGTAACATTACCCATCTGACAATCTCCCAGAAGCAAATGCAAAGACTGCAACTGATACAAAACGCAGCAGTCAGGCTGATCTTCGGGCTGAAGAAGTCCGATCACATAACCCCTTCCTACCAACTCCTGCACTGGCTGCCAATGGAGGCACGCACGAAGTTCAAGCTGGGATGTCTCTGTTTCAAGGTATTATATGGTCTAGCCCCTAAATACATAACAGACCTCTTCTCATTCCCATCCAACAGACATGAGAGAAGTACACACCTGAAGTTTGTCTCCCCACCGGCTAGAGGATGCAAATATAAGAGATACCACCAACAACTTCTATCGTATCAAGCAGCCTTATGGGGCAAAGACTTAGAAAAACTAATTACTCACACAAATGACTATGGAGAATTTAGAAAACACCTAAAAACGTACCTATTCTCGAAACACCTAGGTAACGAACCAGGACAATAGCCCCCTTCGCAATATCATTCCCAAAACTGAATTTGTAAACTGTTAACCCCCAATCACAAACTATGAATACCCCATTCAATTTATGGAATTTTTCCAATTCTTTGTAAGCCGCATGGCACTTCAAGGCCCTGCAGCATACGAACTGTTGTTATTATCATTAATGTTCCCATTATCAGAAGTACACTGCTATACTCTGTAATTCGCTGTATGTACAGTTTCTCTTTATTGTAAACCGCCTAGAAGTCGCAAGATTGTTGGCGGTATATAAGAATAAAGTTATTATTATTATTACTGTGGCTTAGAAAAGGGGGGGGGGGTTGTTAGTGTGGATTTGTAAATAGAACCCTAAATGGGTCTAAAATAGTTTAAAATTCTGGTGGGAGCCATAGCAGAAAAAGAACTGAAGAGTCACAAAGTCTTTCTTAATACTGATGCATAATTCTCTCAAGCGATGACAAGACACATTATAAGCCTCCATGGTTATGTTTTATGCATTAGGATTCAGGGGATGTGTAGGGTATTATTGAGATTCCTGACTTTGGGTAACATCACTAAATATTATATTTTATTCACATTAATGTTTTATGGGACAGTATGCTATTTTAATATGAGGAGAAAGAGAAAAAAAAACCAAAACCCTCCTTTATGTCCCCTGGGATTAAATGCTTTGTGAAATTGATGTGATTTGGGGTTTGATTTAGCCTGCTGATTATAATTTCATGATTTTGTTTATGATTTTCTTAGCATTGGAGATAATGTTCCAAACTGATTGATTTTTTTTTTCCAAATCACTAATGATATTGAAAATTTTAAAAAAAATCTGGACATTAACAAATTATTGTAATGAATAGGTATTATTTTCCCTGATGTGTACAAATGAAAGAATGGGGTGGGGGGAGGGGGGACTTTATTATATGGTGTTATGGGGTATTGAAGGGAAGGGAGGGAAAGGGATAATTCTATGTAATTTAAGGAATTGTAGAGTTTCAAGTGATGTATTTAAGTCAAAATGGTGTTACTTTTTGATGCACTTGATGTAAGTTATAAAAATGAATAAAGAATTTAAAAAAAAAATCTGGTAATTCCACTTAGCATAATAATAATAATAGCAGATACTAGTAACATGGTCTATAAGTATAATGTTATAACCACCATATAGAAAAGCCACATAAAATGAAAAAAAAATTAAGATTTTATAGGATTTTTGAATTCCCTCAGACAGACTTAGGAACACACAACACCTAATATTATATATTATATATATAAAACCCCAACTTGTGATTTTCATTAACATTGTGGAGATGCAAGAATTAAAGACAAAGGGCTCCTTTTATCAAGCCACGCTAGTGGTTTAACACGCGTTATAGCGTGCGCTAAACCGCCAGATGCGCTAGATGCTACCGCCTCCTCTTGAGGAGGCGGTAGTTTTTTGGCCAGCGCGGGGGTTAGCGCATGATGAAACATCGCGCGCGTTAACCCCGTTAGCGCGGCTTGATAAAAGGATCCCAAAGAATTGAAAGGGATAACTATATGTTGAGACCTGACAATAGAGAATGACATGGGGAAAAAATCTGTCCCCATCACTGCCCCGTCCCCGGCCCACCGGCCCCTTCACTGCCCCGTCACCACCATTCCCTTCATTGCCCCGTCACTGTCATCCCATTCACCGCCCTGTCACCGTCCCTGCAGCATCCATATAAGCCTCAGTACTGCAATATTTAGCTTATTCCTTCCTTATAAATCAAAGTCTGCTGAACTAGAGAAAGAGATGTTCAGCTGGCAGGGCTTTGTTTATAAATTTTTATCAACACAACTAATGTACTACTTTATCCAAAAGCAAAAAGAAAAAGAAAATAAATAGAATTTTTTTTCTACCTTTGTTGTCTAGTTTCTGCTTTCCTCATCTTCTCATTCAATTCCTTCCATCCACTGTGTGTCCTCTTTGCGTCTTCCATTTGCTCTGTTACTGTGCCTCTCCCTTCAACCCCCCCCCCCCCCAATTGGTCTGGCACCCATCTTCTTCCCTCGGCTCTCCCATAGTCTGGCATTTGTCTTCCCTTCCAGTGTCTTCTCCCCATTCTGTCTTCCACATTTCCCTTCAGGGTCTGTTTCTCTCCACCCACCTTCAATGTTTGTTCTATTCCTTTCCACCACCACCCTTCCCTCTCTCCTTCACCATCTGTTCCTTTCTACCACCCTTCAGCTCCTCTCGTGCGGCCTATCTATCTACCTCCCTCCCTCTTACTTTTGTGGAATGTTACAATGTAATTTGTGCAAGCTGCTGGAGCCTGCGAGCTCGGTCCCCAAACAATCTCGCTTCTGTGTTCCTATTTTCCCCATTTCTAATATATCCCCTAGGTTTAATGTGCCCTGCTCAAAAACATTTGCGAGACACTGACCTATTGTGACACTAGATTTGTGACTCTCATTGGACTGGCAACCCAACGTGAATGGGTCGGTCACTCAGAAAAGCATAGGCAAGTTGTTTTCAAGAACTTTGCACCAACTGGAAAGTGACACCTCTGTCTTCTTCCCCCAGTTGTACGAATAAACCGTTACCAATGATTCCAGTTCCCAGGTTATATTTAGGGTTACCAGATTTTTACGATCATAAAATCCAGACCCATAGCCCCTTCCTTAGGTCCACTCAGTTCCACTAAGTCACGCCCCGTTCCACCTAAGACCAACCCCCCACCTCTCCTCATGCTCAGAGCCACTTCGGGAGGGTATTTACGTATGCACAGATGTGAATCCTGAGCTGGAAAGTTTTGAAAACCCAAAGTTCAGGGTTTTGAAAAGCTGTACAGACGCCCGGATAGTACTCTAAAAAGAGGACATGTCCGGATAAATCCAGACATCGGGTAACCCTAGTTATATTCCCTTGTCAGGGTATTCAATAAAGGCGCTGCCATATTTATTATTTTCATTTCCTCTAATTGTACTGTGAATTTATTGTTAAGTGCAGCCTCAGCTGAGGTTTAGGCCATACCACGGTTGCTCTTTTGGTGGAGCCGAAGCTTTTTACCTCAGAACGTTCAGTCTGGCGATCTCTGCACACAGAGTAAAATGAAATACAAGCTTTGTGCCCTTAACTCTCAAAGGCTTCGTTCCAACACAATTAATGCATGAATTTTATGAAAGTGAAGTACGGTTTTGTTTTGAATTGTTAGATTTTTAAAAATGCATGCCCATTGCACTATAGGCAACTGATATTCAAGGCTGAAAGCCCAGGTAGTAAATGACATTTTGATCTGAAATGTCAACGTGACAGGAGAGGCCCATTAATCACCGATTCCCTTGACCCTGAACATTTAACAAATGCTGATTCTTCAAACTAACTGCTGCCTTAAAATACCAAGAAAAGTGTACCGGTTAAGAATTCAGCCCATTACAACTGTGTAGAGTAGAAGTGTGCAGAGGGAAATGGTTTGCTTTGTTTGCTATTCCTCACCCCCCCCCTTCTTTTTTTCTGTTTTGTTTTGGTATAAGCTAACAAAATGGTGGGTTTTCTGTGTTTAGGGATGGAATATAATATGTAAAAAAAAAAACCAAAAAACAGTGTAACAAATGTTGCTAGCATTTTCCACGTTTTAAATGTCTGCACTTCCCTCCTCAGGAAAAAGTCGTTCGTGCCGTGCAGACCGTATAAAGACTAAGTGGCCCTAACCAGTAACGAAGATGATTTCAGTCTCTCAGATTCACTGCTCGAGTTCATCTCATCACTTGCATTGTTCCAAAAAGGAACCTCCTTCTAGAATTCACAAGCAGACAGCAGATCAAGATGCACTTTGAGATGCCTTCTAATCAGGGTAGTGGCGCCCAGAATAATAGGGGCAATTTCTGCACCTTTCCACCACATTTCTTTGGTCTCTGATTGCATTTGCTGGCACTTGAAGAGCTCCTCTTTCTCGGCTGTACTGCAGTACAGAACAGCGGCCTGGCAATGGCACCTTCTATGCCGCTCTTATGCTTTTACTCTTTCTGCTATGCTGTCTGGTTTTCTCGCATCATGCTTTTTCATCTGTGAGAACAGGAATGTCCATGTGATAATAATAACAACTTTATTTTTATATAATGCAATACCAAAACAGTTCTAAGCGGTTTACAATAAGAAATGAACTGACAACCAGTGAAATACAGGCAATAATAATAATTTAAAAAAAAAAGATAGAAGAAATACATTATGAGGTAACAAATTTGTCGAATCACAACATCTTTCTCCACAATTCCGTCAGGCTTGCAGGGCCAAGATTGGTCTGGCAGAGCAACGTTAGAGTGCTTACCTAGCCTCCTGAGATGAGACTTGCTAGCTCATTTGTTCCTTTTGGTACCCATGTTTTCTGACATCAGCATGTCACACCCGGTGATAAGACGTGTGATCGTTTCCAGTTCACGGCTACAAAATCTGCACTTGCTTGCTTTACCTTTTTTTTTTTTTATAATCCTGTCGCCCGTCCTCCACTATTCTGTTCTTCAGTTATCCATCTCCCATCCTTGTGTGTACAGATTCCCCTCCTTAACCATTCCTGTATTAGGTTTAGATCTATTTGTTTATACACTTCCCCCTCCCCATTCGCGGTTTCGGCAATGGCGATTTCACATATTCGCGATTTTTAGGGGAGGGGGAAAAAAAGAAAAAAGCTCACAGTTTAGCCTTCCCCCGGCATTCCGGCCTTACCTGGTGGTCTAGCGGGCTTTTGAGGCAGGAACGATCTTTCTACACTCCTGCCCCGTGTAGATCGCCAATAGGAAATGGCTGTAGGGAGTTCCCATCGTAGTCACGGGGCAGGAGCGTAGGAAGATCGCTCCTGCCCCGAAAGCCCGCTAGACTACCAGGTAAGGCCGGGATGCCGGGGGAAGGCAGGAGGGAGGTAGGGGTGGGTCAGAGCCGGACCAGAAGATATTCGCGGTATTTCACCATTCGCGGTCCAGCTCTGCCCCTATCCCCCGCGAATCCGGAGGGAGAAGTGTAGTTTATGATTCATATTTAACCTTTATACAAGGCAGATCACAGCATCACCTACATAATTTAAAACAATACAAAAATATAAAACCTATATACTGTATACACTGCAATAATGTCAGTGTAATATGTATCAATGAGAACTTCGTCACATTTGATTTTCCAAAAGGAAGATAAGCTGTGGTTTCTGAAGAAGTCCTCTATATTTCAAAGTGCATTTGTGCTTTAATTAGTTGGGTTTTTTTTTAAAGTTTTATTATTTTATGGTGCTCATGTTAGTCCCTACTGGCACGAATAATATTCAAGTTCTCTTGTATTTGTTTTAAGTCAGTTTGGGGAATAGCCCCTACCTACCTCTTACCTCATTTTGTGCTATACATCCCCACTAGGTTAACCAGAAATTGTAATCTTTTTGCCTACCCAAGGATCAATGGTTGTAAATACAGGTCCTTTCTGGACAGAACTTTTATGTTTCAAACAAGTAAACAGCAGTCTTGTTTAGGCAATTACATCAATGGAGCCAGGTTGACTTTTGGCGCATTTCAGAAAGAAATTAAGACTGCATCGTTTGACTGATTTATCTCATAAACAGAAATCTTTTTAAAATTAACTCTATACAGACTTTTCTTGAGAAACATGTTATAGTTTTACTATTTGTATTCTGTAATTTGTTGATTGTCCAGTTCTCTTTGGTGTAAACCGCCTAGATGTCGTAAGATTGTTGCGGTCTAGAAGAATCAAGTTTCAAGTTTGTTATAAATTTGATTGATCGCTTATTCAAAATTCTAAGCGATGAACACATCAGTAAAATTACAAAATTAAGGGGGCAACAAAACAAAGAACTAAACCTTACGAAACATATTGAACACTAACTTTACAAATATATTAAAACAAGAGGAAAGGATGGGAAAAAAATACAAATTGTTGATAGGAGAGAAGACAATTATGGTAAAAAACAATAGGAAGGGAGGGAACAATAAACCACCGAGAAGTTATGGAGTTGGAATGAAACTCCTAGTCAAGTTTTCTAATTATCAAATGCATCTTTGAAAATAAATTTTTTAGTTTGCTCTTAAATTTATCCAAATTGTTTTCTTCCCTTAAGTAAATAGGGAGGGAATTCCATGTTTGAAGGGCTGTGACAGAAAAGATGAAATGCCGACGTGTGTTAATAATTTTAAGTGAGGGAATAACTAGTAAATGTTGGACCTCAAAAGTCTAGTTGAGATATAGGGAATCAATGATTTATAAATGAAAGCAGGAGCTTTTTTTTTTTTTTTTTTGCTGTTTTGTACATCTGAAAACTGACACCACTCTGTCACCACCCCCTCCCCTAAGCTCTGGCATTTCTCTCTTCTCCTTTCTTTCCTTCCCACCCCACAGTCTGGAATCATCCCTTCCCTGATTCCCGGCATCTCTCTCCCTTCCTTTTCTTCCATCTCTCCCTCCCCCTCCATGCTCTGACATCTCCTCCTTCCTTTCCCCCTTCCTTTTCCCTTGGTCTGGCATACCTTCCTTCTTCCCTCTATGCCATGGCGTCTCTTCTTCCCTCCAAGCCCTGGCATCTCCTTCCATTCCCTCCAGTTGGGTACAGCAACACTCTCTCCAATTCTCTCCTCCTCTGCTCCCTTTCCTCCTTCTGTCACCTAAGGCCTGGTGTCCTGAACTTCATCAGGCAGCAGCAGCATTCACAATTTTCTGCTTTTGCCGGCTTCGGGCCTTCCTCTCTGTCGGATCCTGTCTTCATGAAAACAGGAAGTGGGCAGGACCCGGCAGAGAGGAAGGCCTGAAGCCGTCAACAGCGGCAAATTTAAATGCTGCTGTTGCCCGAAGAAGGTAATGGCGCTAGGCCTTGGAGCACCGAGGCAGACTGCTTCTCCCACCTCCCAGCCGAACCCCTGCTGACCCTCCTGTCTCTCCCCCCCAAGTGAACCCTTCCGACCCTCTCAGCGAGAGCAGCAAACCTCCCTCCAGTAGCGTTGGCAACCGCAGCGCTAAACAGGCTGCTTCGCGGCTTTCTCTTGCCGGTGAAGCATCACAGATGACGTCATCAGTGATACTTCACTGGCAGGAGAAAGCCGCGAAGCAGCCTGTTTAGCGCTGCGGCTGCTGACGCTACTGGAGGGAGGTTTGCTGCTTGGTCATCTCGCTGGTCACCTTAAGTAAGGAGGGAGGGAGCGCAATAGGGACCAGGCCGGCTGTCCACACCCCCTAAGGCTGCACCCGGGGCAGACCGCCCCCCGTCTCCCCCCCCCTTGGTACACCACTGCTGCTGTTTTAGAGACAGGTATGTACCTTTATTGTTCTCATTTTTATGTGGTAAAAGGATGTCAGTGAGCACTGGGGGAGTGTGTGGGTATCTTACCTTGATGCAGTTTGAACACCTTTGTGGCACATCGAGCCTTCTAAAACAGATCTAGTTCCAAATGTAAAGTTCTGTTCTGGATGTCTCGCAAAATGTTTGATTGTCCCTGGAAGACATCCATGACTAACAGGCCTTGAGACTGGCCATAACACGCCTCCACCACACCAATCTTGTGCTCTGAACGTACAGCAGCCGGAACACCTTGCTAGATGTACAGAAAGACAGTTTCGATTATCGGCATTTGGATGATCTGGTGATTAGGACGTCAAAGTGCTGATTAGGTTGCTTTTTAGACGTCTATGTTTTTTGATTATGAGCCTGTTATTATACAAAACGGAGTTGGCTTATGTGGTCTGTTTCCATTTTCCTAAACTTCCATTACGAGGGGGCATTGAAAAGTTCTCAGCCCAACCAACCAACTTAAATTCTGAGCATTATTTTGCCACTGTAGCTGAAAAAGAGTATCTTATTTCATTAAGTGCCAATTTGCAGAAATAAAATTCTATATTTTGACATTGTTTCAGAGCATTGATTGAATCATATCCACCTCATTCTCTTCTTGGTAGGGCTGAGAACTTGTCAGCACCCCTCGTAGTGTGAAGACTTTCAGTCTCTAGTAATCAGAGCCGAGGCTGTGATGTCATAATACCTCATTCCACCAATAAGAGCCAACCTCATCAGTGATGTCACAATGGCTTCATTGTCCTATACTTTGCTCACTTTTATTACATACGAGGGGGTGATGAAATGTTCTCAGCCCAACTAAGCAACTTCCTAAATTCTGAGCATTATTTTGCCACTGTAGCTGAAAAAAAGAGTTATCTTATTTTGTTAAGTGCCAATTTGCAGAAACAAAATTGTTTCAGATCATTGATTGAACCAGATCCGCACCATTCTCTTCTTGGTTGGGCTGAGAACTTGTCAGCACCCCCTCATACTGAGAATAATCCTGGCCCCCCACCCTCCCAAATAGTAGCGCAGAGCTGTACTGGCAGTGTGGGTGGTTTTAAGGAAAACACAGAAAGTTTCTGGCCCATGCAATCAGAGCAACGAGCGGCACTTTTGTCAGAGTTATGTTTACAATTATTTTTACTGCACTTTCAGAGAGCACTATACAGCCACTGGGATCATTTGAACATAATTAACTTTTGAATTAGATATGCCAAGGCACTCTGTTTACAAATATTTGTGTTTTTCTATACCGTCTGAAGGGAAAACAAGAAAAAAGTGTATCCTGCAGAGCGAAAAGGCCTTGTGATGTAGACACAAGAGAACTTTTTATTTTTTTCTAACTGATATCAGACGCTCATTAATAGATATTAAATGAAGAACACGACTCAGAAAATGAAAATATAGTACTGTCTCCTTGGATGCTTTCTTATATATACTGGCATATAAAATAATGGGGGATTTTGTTACCATCTAATTTCTAATGTATAAGAATTGCTTTAATGCCGTGTCTGTGTCAGGTGGGATTTACACTGAGTACACCTTGAGCAACGTGAGCCTTAGAAAGTGAAATGAAACCTTTTTCCCATAGCTCTGAGTCTGCTTGTAGCTTGTATATTAAAGTTTGCCTTATTACTTCCCCCCAAATTGAAGCCTAAGGCCTGAAGGACTGAAGGACCCTTCTAGCTCTTATAACCAACAGCCTGTTTTAACAAGCAATGTGGGTCTATCATTCAAAGTGGGGAATTAAAGAAAACCATCAGTGCTTTAAGTTGTTAACAAAAATGAAAGGCTTGAGTAGAAAAGGAAGGCCAAGAAAAGGGTTGCTTTATGTGATAATACGTAACTTTAAAAAGCTACACAATATAGAGAAACCCATCTCTAGTGATAGAGAATGACACGATGACAAAATTCATCACCGTTCTCGTCCCCGCGGATAATCGCGGGAAACCATTTTCATGTCATTCTTTAAGGAGAGAGGAAAGAATCAGAGTATGAATGGGCCCAGCCACTGACCCTCAAACCTTGCATTGAAGAATGCTGGTGTAGAAGGATTGAGGTTGAGATAGACACTACAGAATGGTATCCAGAGCAGATATTGTGATGTCATAATGCCTCATTCCACCAGTGCCTAAGAGCCAATCACATCAGTGATGTCACAATGGCTTCATTATCCTTGGCTCACATAAGAATCAGAGTATGAATGGCCACAACCACTGACCCACAAGCTTTGCTTTGAAGAATGCTGGTGTAGAAGGATCGAGGTTGAAATAGACACTAGAAAATGACATGGGATTATTTCCCGCGGTTATCCGCGGGGACGGGGACGGTGATGAATTTTGTCACCGTGTCATTCTCTATCTAGTGATTTGTGGTCCAAATTTTCTCTAACTCCCTCAAGCCTCATATACATCAGAATAACCTCCTGACAGTTATCAAAATCGAACCCTGCTGTCTCAAATTTTGGGAAAAACTGAAGCCTCTCCTCTTCGGGGCAACACACTACATCGACAACTGTAGCCTACATGGACTGAGATTTCAATTTCTTCAGTGTAATAATAATAATAATAATTTATTTTTATATACCGCCATACCCGGGTGTTCTAGGCGGTTCACATCAATCAATCATTATACATACAGTACAAACAGATATTTAGAATTGAAATCATCTAAAATTTCGGCAAAGTTAAAAGCTTACAGTGGGAAGATACAAACAATTTAAAATGAGATTTATAAGTAATAAGATATATTAGATTGCCAGTCTATTGAATAATTGAATTTTTATCTGTTTTCTAAAATCAAGATAAGAGGAAGCTTCTAACGCAATTTTGGGAAGCCATGTATTCAGTGTGGCCGCCTGAAAAGAAAAGGTTCTGTCGAGGAACCTTTTGTAATGACAGGATTTTATTGAGGGATATGTAAAGTGTACCGCTACGCACTAACTCATTCTAGAAAATCTTCCTCCTTCCCTCTCTTCCTGTCTCTTTTCCTCCCTCTCCTCCTCTGCCTTTACTCAACTTGTACGTCGCCTTGAACCTATTGAGGCATAGAGCGACTCACAAATTGTAGATTCAATTAGATTAGAAAGCGCTACCTTTCACCTCTTGTACTAATCTCGGAATCAGTTTCCTATAACTTTAGCTTTCGCCCAACACACGTAAGTCATATCCCAAAGAGATCGTGAGAAAGTGACAATAACCCATTTGGAGAAAATTCTCTGAAGATAACGTTCTTGTCCTAGTTTTGAGCTACTGAGTCATCCATCGAGGCTATTCACGACAAGTCATAGTTTGGAAACACACTGTGGGTATTGATTAAGCAGAACTTCTTTGCATTTTTCAAAAAAAATAAAAATAAAAATAAGATCTGTATTTTGGTATTAAACTAATACAAGTTGGAGAAAAGTGCCGTAGTAAGGAAAGAAATGTGAATAGAGGACAAAGTGCAGGAGATGAGTTCATCCCTCTCCAAGTTAGCGATAAGGGAAGGGATTTGGATTTGATATTGCATTACATTACAGATTTCTATTTCGCCATTACCTTTCGGTTCAAAGCGAATTACAAAAAGAGTTATGGAAGAAGGGTTACAACGTTAGATCAGAGAAGGTTTCCAAGAGAGAGAAAAGTAGGATCTGGGGTTAGTGAGGGGATGGTAAGACGGGGGTTAAGCTTTATCATGGTATTAAGCTTTATTAAGGGATTTCTTGAAGAGTATAGTTTTTATTTCCTTTCTGAACATCTTGTAGTCTGGGGTTGTTGTCAATAGGTTGGAGACTTGGTTGTCTATCTTCGCTGCCTAAGTGGCCAGTAGTCCGTTGTATAGTTTTTTCCGTTTTACTTCTTTGATTGGGGGGTAAGTGAATGGGGTGTGTTTTTCTATGCCTGGTAGAGGTGGTTTGGATGAGGCAAAGAAACAAAGAAAAAGAAAGGAATCTCTGCAGATAGTCCAAGGCAAAAAACATAGCGCAAGCAGCCAAACAAATGGAGACATGAAACACAGACAGTGGCATAATGAGGGTCAGCCCCTCCTCCGCCACCTTGCTGCACGCGCCGGTGTCAGCTCGCCCTTTGGTGTCACTTTCTAGGTGTGGGTCCTGGAAATGATGTCATAGAGAGAGTCGATATCGATGTGAGCAGCAACCTCGTGCCGTAAAAAAGGGTATGGGAGAATGCAAGAAGAGGAGTTGGGGAAACGAAGAGGAGGAGGGGTGCCACACCCTTAGGAAGACCATGCCTGGGGGCGGTCCACTCCCCCCACCTTTACTATTCCACTGATCACAGATGCTAGTATGAGGTCTTTATTAGTGGGCTGACTTGACACAGTTATGTTTCAGAACAATGCCTGTATCAGGGGGTCAGTCTTTCTTAGATGTGCTGTGAGGTTCAGGGATTCTGAGGCTCCAGAATGGCTACTCCGGTGACTTAATCCTGGTCAGAGGTGTGCTGATCCACAGAAAAAAGCCGACGCCGCTCTTCGAAAATGTCTCGGCGATTTTTAAGAATCTACCAGAGGGCTCATTTCAATGGTAAAGAGCATATTTGCATGCCATTGTCTGAGACTGCTACAAACCTCGCTAAAGACAGAGATAATCCATTTTGATAGTCCGCCGCTAAAACGCATGCAGGCTAAACCGCCGGAAAAAAGTTTTGCGATGGTGTTAAAGTTTTGAGAATCTTGCCCTAAAGAGTATAGCCCTCAATGGAGACTACATTGCTCTTTTAGCAAACTTTTCAAACCATCTTCGTAGTATATTAAATAAACTGGCTCAATCACTGCTTTTTTGGCAGCTTTAAATTGGAGAGAGTGAGTGAGGGAGAAAGAATGCACCCGGGGGGGGGGGAGGGGGGAGGGAAAGGAGACTTTGCAGCACTTTACAGGTTTGTTCTGTAGTATCCTCTAAAACCAGTAAATGGTTTACGTGGATTTTCTACCCAGAATGTTTCTTCTGCTCCATTGCACTGGGAATGGAAGTAATAATGTGAGAGAGAATACACACGAGTTCAATGGCAGAGACAATTTTAACAAAAGCAATAGTACAGAAAGGGGAGAATCTATCAAAGAGAACAATGGGCAATCAGCAGCAATCTGGGGTAAGAAAGTGAGTCGTCCTAATAGCTGCATCGCCTGCAATAAAATAACACAAAGGATTTGTCTGAAAAAACAGAAATAAAACAATTTTTTTTTGGTTACGCTTTATGGTTTGTAATAGTGCTGGTATGAGGTAGGAAAGTAAAGCATGTTTCCATCTTCTATAAATGTGCAGGGCAGGGCAATGGTGTAGAAATGTTGAAAATGCAAAATCATGGGGAGGCAATGACAGAAATAGTGAAAATTCAGTATGAATAAAACTCTTAGTGCTGCTGCCGGTGCACCCTCTCCAATGTCATGTACTTCTTCCGGACCAGAGCCGGCAGCCATCGCGGAACCTTCCTGCACTTCAGCGCGGCTGCCGGCTCTGCTCCAGAAAAAGTAAGGCAGTCGCGCTGAGGTGCAGCTCCTGTTAAAGAGTAGGGTGGGAGGTTCCGGACCCAGCCGGCTGTGCACCCTCCTAGGGTGTGCACCCGGGGCGGTCCTCCCCCCCCCCACCTGCCCTTGGTACGCCACTGTTTCTAAAGATACAAGCTGGTCTAACCCTTGCTCAGTAGGGAGCTGCTTCTTTTTAGGAATATAATAATTAGACATTGGCATTGTGTCAGCATTTTGTAATCCTAAAATCTCTTTGAGGTATAGGAAAATTAACTCCAACTTTTCAATTTTTTTAAATGTAAGCTATAAGAATCTTTAACTGCAGATCTGGAAACAGCTTGTAAGGAAGAAACCAGAGTTTCAGCTAGCAATAATCGTTTATCAAGTATTTGTACATTTGAGTCCACATTTCCCAATTTATCAACAACTTCCTGAGAAAAAAGTTTAATTTTGAGATATAACTATAGGCACTTGGATGTTTTGGTGAGAAAAAAAAATGTGTAAGTGCTGATTTATGCCACTTTTGGACATCTTACAGCCTCTTTTACAAAGCCGTGCGGCAACAGCCCTGAAGCCCTTTAAATCTCTACGGGCTTCGGGGCCGTTAGCGCAGCCGCTGGTGCGGCTTTGTAAAAGAGGCCGTTGGTATTTTGAAAATGCTCCAGATAGTGTGGTTTGTAGGAATTAGCCACGAACACATTTGAACTAGGGCCACCAAATTGGGAATTTTTCAGGATGATCCAGAGCTGACTTTATCGCAGTGTGTACATGGAAAGCATTCCTGCATCTTTTGGGAAAGTCAGAGTTTATGGAGCCATCTATCGATACTATTTCATAAAATTAGGAATGGAGCAGCCTGGGGGGGGGAAGGGGGAACTAGAGACAGCTGCCAAGAATGTCAATCACCTGCTATTACCAACTGGTTTTCACCAACACTTAGGGCCTAAATTATAAAAGCTATTATTTCTGGGGGGAAAATGCAGCGATACAATAGATAGTTTGCAGTTTTGGAAGACTGGATGTGTGTGTGCTGCTGCGGCTGCTTTTATGATTATTGGCTTTTTTTTCCTATATCTTCCCCTAAACATTTCTGCAATTCTCTCCGGGGTGCTGCAGTTATGCAGTTTCCAGCACCTTCTGTCTTTTATAAATCCAAGCTGTTCAGTAAGATCTGTTTGCGTTGTGTAAAAATCAAACCAAATTTCTGCCAAGTCATGTGAGAATGTACTGTAGTGGAAAGAAGCTGTTCCTCGTCCCTATGCGAGAGATGGTTTTAATCAGGGCAGAGAACAACCGGGGGGGGGGGGGGGGGGGGGGGGGGGGGGGGGGGGAGGGGACTATGTTTAAATATTTTTCAAAGGTGTAGCAAGAGGCAGGTGGCACCTTATAGTCTAATCAATTTACTGAGGCATTAAAGTATCTCATGAACAACTCTTGAGGAAATTAGTCATGGAATAGGAAGAAGTGGATTAAGAACTAGTTTAAAAAGACAGAAAACAGAGAGTGTTTATTTAGTTTAAAATTTTCCATCCCGCTTATAGCCTTAGACCAGTGGTTCTTAACCTGGGTTCGACCGAACCCTATTGGTTGAGGTCAAAACACACCTCCGACTCATATAGCGCTTCGGTCACGTTCAATCAACTATCAGTTATTCAGTGATTTCGATCAAGACTGATCGTGTACTCGGTTTCTTGATCTATCAATCAACAGCAGAAGTCACACTGATTTGCAGTAAATTTCATTATTATGTTATTATTGTTTGAAATATAGGAGAACTTTTTTGTTTTCAAAATTGATATTATTTTTTCCCTCACTGTATACCTATGTTTTGAATTTGTAAAAATCATATTTTATTTTTCCAATAAAGAAGGGTTCGGTGAACACGCATATGAAACTGGTGGGGTTCAGTACCTCCAACAAGGTTAAGAACCACTGCTTTAGGGGATTCCGATATCCACATACTATACATAAACAGATCAAACATAACAAATGCATCAAATTTACAAATTCTACAGATTTAAACAAATTAACTTAAAAAGTTAAGTAAGCGGTTCTTTTTTTTTTTTTTTTAATCCTGGTTTTTTTCTTTGCCGTTTTGCATTTGTCTGCATTATTTAATGTGATTTTGTTCCTCGCTTAGATTTGTGGATAAGCTGGTTTTAAATCATTTTAAATAAATAAATAAGATACATCAAAACTCCCATTCCTATGAGCGTCTAAGCTATTCCTGCCGCAGCCGGCGCTGGAAACGCTAGCGCAGCTTTGTAAAGGAGGGGGTATATTTTGGCTCCTTTCTTACCAGGTTCTTTTTCCAAAATATCTGTGCATTGAGATTTTTCAGGCTAGATTTAAATCAGACTTGTATTTGTTATCTGTCAGCCGCTTTTCACAGGGGGGCTCTTCATAATTCCTCTTTCAATTTTTTACTTTTCTCTTTCTTTATCTTCCTTCTCTGCTTTGCTTCTTTATTTTTTTTTTTGTTCCTTTTATCATTGCTTTGGAGATCTCGGTTCTTTCCTATCTTCTTTTCCCTGTGATGCTATGTAAACAGTCTCGTAGCAAACATAAATATAAACAGAACGAGTCTAAAACCTCTTTTGAGAATCTCTTTCGTTAAAATGCCGTCCAATATATCGACACCTGCATTTTTGTATTTGATGAATACCTCCCTTAAGACTGGATATGGCTTTTGAGAACGGAAGGCTGCTTGCATTGGGCCACTTTTGAAGACGGCTGTGGCTGATTCCAGGATTCCTTCTAAATACCACTCTGTTTCAAAGTTGCCACGTTTTGTCAAAATCGTAGAAAAGGCATGACCAGTTAATTACTTTTGTGGCTAAATCTAATGTGTATACAACCACAAAAAACAGGGAGGAATGGAGGGAAGTATAGTACAAAAATTAAAAAATACCACTCCAAAACAAAAGCACCAAACAAGCCAAGAAAGCTAGCTTATTACTTAAGCGAAAGAAAAGCCTCAGACAAATGTACCCACTTTCTTCCACGAAAGCATCATAGGCAAAAAACTTTCGCACAAGTTTAAAGTTAGCAGATGGGAGCAAAAAAATAGCCAAGAATGATTAATGGTAAAAACCGCTGAACACAAATAGGCCAGGCCAACGATCGTTTCATGGCCGGTAACCATTGCTTCAGGGCCTTAGCGCCAAATCCAGGCTATCCTATAACACAAAACGCAAACCCAAAAGGGAAATGAAATTGCTCACCTGCTAAAAGTTGAAAAAGAGCAAAAGCTCATTCAACTATTTACAGTACGCAGATCCTAACTGCTGCTTTCAACCACAACTTTCAAAGCACTGTTGTGGGGCTTATAACCATGTCCAGCTCTGTCAGGTGAAAAGTCACGTGACAGGTCAGCTGAACACGAACCAGCCAATCCAGGCAGACCATGTCAGCTCATTCACAAAACAGAATGATTGAAATCCCTTTTGGGTTTGTGTTTTGTGTTATAGGATAGCCTGGATTTGGCGCTAAGGCTCTGAAGCAGTGGTGCTTTTGTTTTGGAGTGATATTTTTGAATTTTTGTATAAATCTAATGTGTTGCATCTCAAACAACTGGCTTTTGGGAAAGGGGCACACTGTATTATGGAGAGCCTTGTTGAGTATGATCTTGGTTGTTGAGCAGTCTGAAGTGGAAAATTTAGGGCTCTTTCTCTCTTTTGAGGGAACAGCTGCGCTTTCATCTTATTGACAATTACTTTTAGAGAGGTTGGTCAGGGGAGTGGTTCTTAGATGACTCTTCTGTTATAGGAGAAAACGCCCTCCAGGGATTTAAGACAAAGTTGGACGGGTTCCTGTTGAACCGGAACATATGCAGGTAGGGCTGGTCTCAGGGCACTGGTCTTTGACCCGGGAGCCGCCGCGGGAGTGGGCTGCTGGGCACGATGGACCATTGGTCTGACCCAGCAGCGGCAAATTCTTATGTGTTTATGTTCTATCCCGTTTCCCCCAAATTGCTCAGAACAGGTTACAGGTTAACATATATAATATACAATTAACAGATTGCAATTTACCATAACGTGTTTCCCTGAAAATAAGACATGGTCTTATATTGCTTTGTGGTCCAACAAATGCACTAGGGCTTATTGACGGGGAATGCCTTATTTTTTTTCATGTACAACAATCATCTCTCCCTTCCTCTCCTCCACCCCAATTCATCCTCTTTCCTTTCTATCCCCCCACCCTCCATGTGCAGCATCTTTCCTCACCTCTCACCCATCCCCTTATGCAGCTGCTCCTGAGGCCTCCAAAACAGCAGTAGTGCTCTGAATGAGCTGCTTCACTGCCTTCCCCGCTGGGGCCTTCCCTCTGCCGCGTCACTGATGATATCATCAGTGATGTGGCAGAGGGAAGTCACGTGGTATAGGGAAGGCCCCGATGGGGAAGGCAGTGAAGCAGCCTGTTCAGAGCACTGTCACCGCTGCACAGAGGAATGGGAGGGAGGGATAGAAAGATGCTGCAGAGGAAATGGGTGACAGGCAAGGAAAAATGCTGCACATGGGGGGGAGGGGGCGGGGGGAGAAAGGAAAGAGGAAGAATCGGGGTGGAGGAGAGTAAGGGAGAGGTGATTGGCAAATAGAGCAGTACTAGTATCAGGGAGTCGGGGAGTGTTGGGGTGGCTTTGGTGGTCAGTCTTAATTAGGGCTTATTTTCAGAAAAACATGGTAGTAACAGTACAAGGTTTTGATACATGTTTCTATCCCAACTCGATACATACTAGGGATCTAATATCAATATACCGTACATAATATACAGTTTACAGGTTGAATTTGCCATAGTTCCAGTTCAAGATGTTTCAATAACAAGTTTTATCCTAATGTAACATATACCAAGATCTAGTGCCTATATACATTTCTTTTGATTCATTGGTTGAGGTGGGAGAGTTAGGTGAAGAGGTTTGTTTTTATTGCTTTCCTAAAGTTGAGGAGTCCTTCACGGGAAGTTGAGGAGTCCTTCAAGGGAAGTTGAGGAGTCCTTCAAGGGATCTGATTTGTGTTCTTGTTGGTTAGAACTTTCAGGTGTTTCAGGTGGGATTTACACTGTTGGGTACCAAATGGCTCTATATTGAACACATTGGCTATTTAGGTGAGGGAGGTATTGAGCTGCATTAGGGTCTTACATGGTGTTATTTGACCCCTAATACAAATTAAAGGGCTCCAACACAATTTGTTGTGCCCTACCACGGTGATATTTAGTTTCACGCAAGACAATTTTTTCATGGACCGGGGAGGAGGGATTCAAGCATATAATCGATAAAGTGCATAATATATAATCTAATTATTACATATATAATGTATATGTAATTATTACATTTTATATTCTGCTCTTTATTTCTGTTATTATTACCATGTTCAGCATCTTTCACTCCTGCCCACCAGCCCCATACCCAACATGTCTCCTTGTATCACCTATCTCCAACATCATGCCACATCTCTCCCTTCATTACCTCCACCACCATATCCAACATTCCTCCCTCCCTCCCACCAAGCTGCCCGCAGCTAACCCAGAAGCCTTCCCTCTGACCAACTTTTTGCCCCTCCCAAAGTCTGATCCAGTACTCTTCCCACATTCTCCACCTCCTTGCGGCCTCTCTTGCATCCCTTTCCATCTGCCCCCCTGTTCCCTCTCCACCATCAAATCGAACATTTCTCCCTCTCATCTCTCTCTTCCCCATGCATCTCTACCTCACTCCTCTCCCACCACCATGTTCAATAAGTCTCTCTCCCTCCCTATGCCCAACAATTCTCCTCTTTCTTCATTTCCCCATGTACACCGTTTCTCTTTCCCTCTCACTTAGATGCCCATGCCCAACAATTCTTTCTTTCTGTTCCTTCCCCCACCTCAGCATTTCTTTTCCTCACTCCTTCCATTCTTCTATAAGAACATAAGAAGTTGCCTCCGCTGAGGCAGACCAGAGGTCCATCTCGCCCAGCGGTCCGCTCCTGCGGCGGCCCATCAGGCCTATTGCCTGAGCAGTGGTCCCTGACTATTTCTATAACCTACCTCTACTCCTATCCCTATAACCTACCTCTACTCCTATCTGTACCCCTCAATCCCTTTGTCCTCTAGGAACCTATCCAAACCTACTTTGAAGCCCTGTAACGTGCTCCTGCCTACCACAGCCTCCGGAAGCGCGTTCCATATATCCACCACCCTCTGGGTGAAAAAGAACTTCCTAGCGTTTGTTCTAAACCTGTCCCCTTTCAATTTCTCCGAGTGCCCCCTTGTACTTGTGGTTCCCCATAATTTGAAAAATCTGTCCCTGTCTACTTTTTCTATGCCCTTCAGGATCTTGAAGGTTTCTATCTTGTCTCCTCTAAGTCTCTGCTTCTCCAGGGAGAACAGCCCCAACTTTTTTAGTCTGTCAGTATATGAGAGATTTTCCATACCCTTTATCAGCTTAGTTGCTCTTCTCTGGACTCCCTCAAGTACTGTCATGTCCTTCTTGAGGTACGGCGACCAGTACTGGACACAGTATTCCAGATGCGGGCGCACCATTGCACGATACAGTGGCAGGATGACTTCCTTCGTCCTGGTCGTGATACCCTTTTTAATGATACCCAACATTTTGTTTGCTTTCCTTGAGGCTGTGGCGCACTGTGCCGATGTCTTCAATGTTGTGTCTACCATCATTCCCAGGTCTCTTTCAAGGTTATTTACCCCTAGCAGTGATCCCCCCATTTTGTAAGTGAACATCGGGTTCTTTTTCCCTACATGCATGACCTTGCATTTCCCTATGTTGAAGCTCATTTGCCACTTTTTGGCCCACTCTTCCAGTGTCGTCAGATCCTTTTGGAGATCTTCACAGTCTGCCGTGGTTTTAACCCTGCTGTATAGTTTGGTGTCATCTGCAAATTTAATGACCTCACATTTTATTCCCATCTCCAGGTCGTTAATGAATATATTGAACAGGAGCGGTCCCAGCACCGACCCCTGCGGAACTCCGCTCGTGACCCATTGCCAGTCTGAGTAATGGCCCTTTACTCCAACCCTCTGTTTCCTGTCTGCCAGCCAGTTTTTGATCCATTGGTGGACCTCCCCTTGCACCCCTTGTTTCCTAGCTTCTTAAGCAGTCTTTCGTGTGGTACCTTGTCGTAGGCTTTTTGGAAGTCAAGGTAAATGATGTCTATGGATTCCCTTTTATCCACCTGGCTGTTTACCCCCTCAAAGAAGTACAAGTTTGTGAGGCATGACCTACCCTTGCAGAAGCCATGCTGACTCGACTTTAGCTGTCCATTGTCCCAGGTTCATGCTCCCCTCCCTCCATTCTGTTTCTCAAGTTCATGCTCCCTCATTCCTCCCTTCCTTCTTTCCATCCTTGGTCCGAAGTTTGTGCTCCCTCCCTTCCTTCTGTATCCCAACGCACCTCCTCTCGCTCAGGACCCAACATACCCCTCTTTGTCCTTCCCTCCCTCTATTCTGTGTCCCAAGTTCATGCTCCCTCCTTCCTCCCTTCCTTCTTTCCATCCTTTGTCCAAAGTTTGTGCTCCCTCCCTTCCTTCTGTGTCCTAACGCGCCTCCTCTCGCTCAGGTCCCAACATGCCCCTCTTTGTCCTTCCCTCCCTCTATTCTGTGTCCCAAGTTTGTGCCTCCCTTCTACTAGTGTTTACCTGTTCTGGACGGCTACTTCCTCTCAGTTACACTTCTCTTCAAAGCTGCGGCTGCAGTTCCTGCACAAATTTCTGTGCGGCCTGGTTCGTCACAGCCCACAGCCTGGTATTGGTATACAGCCTGGTTGTTGGGTACTTCTGCTCCAGCGGGTCACCGATTAGTATGCTTGAACTACATATATTTGTGATAGTCCCTTCCTACTTAACCTCAGTCCTCTTTCTTTCTCTTAATTGAGAAAACAGAGGAGCAGAGCAATGCAGAACTAGAGCACATGCAGTGGCCAGAGAGGGTAACGAGGGGAGCGTTTCAGAGAGAAACAGAGAGCAAGATCTCTGCCTCTAAAACTTGGTACCTCTCTCTCTCTCTCTCTCTCAGTTGGAACAATTTTAGGACTGATTATTAAGCAAGTAAACTGTTTTTAGCATACTCGAGTTGCTTAAAAAATTACCCCTTGTATGGGCTTTGAAAATTTCAGTGCAGTACAGCTTAATACAGACTCATTTAAGAACACACAACAAATAGGCAGTGTGTGTGTGTAATAGAAGTTTTATGAGAACTAAGGGTGCTGCTCTTTCTATGACATTATCCTTTCTGCTGATAGGCACTTGTAACAAATGTAAATTGAAAAGCCTGCCTCTCCATGCAGAATGTGCTGTGCATAAAATGTGTTTGCCAAATACTTTCCAGGCTGCAATAATCCATTTCATGATTTAAAAGCCTTGTAAACATGTCAAAATGGTGGGTTGGATCTACCATCTTTGTGCCATCTATTGTGCTGAATAAATAAGGAGGAATGCAATTTGTTCAGTGCTCTCCAAGCTCTCCTGCTGACGTGACTAGTATTATCATATTTATTGTCAGCGCACACTTCTAAGCAGGCAGGCGAGTAATCCGGACCGATAAAGTCCTTAAGAACCTCTCGCTGGACATCTGCTTAGCGCAGTCTGCATATCCACGCGGATTATCGGGGGGGGGGGCCCACGTCAATCCGATTCGCTGATGAAAAGACCCAAGTTTGAAGAGTAAGGGGGCGGCCTTTATAAAAGAGGACTGAGGTGGGTTTATTGCGAATGAACACTGCGATCAGTCACCACTGGTCCTGAGAAAGTCCCCTTTAATATGACCTAATAGCACTCTAACACAGTGAAACACCGCTTGCTCGTGCACCGTTATTGTGTGGGATTGGATTACACGTGATAGCAACATGCCTCCTGATGATGCCTAGTTTTTTTTTTTTTTTTTGGGGGGGGGGGTTTCAGCCTCTACCTGCTTCCAGAGTTTTTTGTTTTGTTTTATATATAACTCGCTTTTCCCAAAGCGGCTCACAAGTATAAACATACACAATAAAAAATATATAAAATACAACACAAATATAACACAATCACACAAATAAGCAACCAGCGCTTACACCTAAACAGCAATCTTAATACCCATACTTTACATTACATTACATTAGGGATTTCTATTCCGCCATTACCTTGCGGTTCAAGGCGGCTTACAAAAGATTTATAAACGGGGGTTACAATGGAAGAACGGTTGATATACTAGAGTGGTAAATAGTAGATCTTTTGACATTTTCGGGGCAAGGATTAATACAGCTTACAAGAAGTGTGTAAATGGTTGTTACATTGGTAGCATAATTGTTATTGCTGGGGTAGTAAGGGCAGATTTTTTTGTCAATTTTAGCGTTGTTAATAGTACGTGAGGTTAGGGCTGATTTAGGAATTTCTTGAAAAGTATAGTTTTTATTTCTTTTCTGAATGTCTTGTAGTCTGAGGTGGTCATCAGCAGGTTGGAGATCCGGGTATCCAGTTTTGCGGCTTGAGTGGCTAGGAGGCCGTCGTGTAGTTTTGATCTTTTTACTTCTTTGATCGGAGGAGGTATGAATGGGGAATGCGCTTTTCTGTGTCTGAGTGTGGATGCTTGTTGTATACTTCTTGTATAAAATGCCTCTTCAATTGCTTCTTACACCTAGCGAGATTAAATTGCTTTCTGATGTGCAAAGGTAGGAGATTCCATTCCTGGGGGTCCCACTTGATTTAATGATTTTAATCATAGAGACTTCTAAAAAAAAGAAATGATAGGTTAAAAACAGATATAGAGAAGTGTTTTAATATTAATCTAATCTAATCTAGTCTTCAATTTATATACCGGGTCATCTTCCAACAGAGCTCTACTTGGTTCACATGTAATTAAGACTAGAATGTATAAGAAAGGGAGCATAGAAGAAAAAAAAAAAGCTGGATTATCGCCACTTCTTTGATACTACAGTTAATCCGTTTAAGTTTTGTGTAAACAGCAGAGTTTTCAGGGCTTTACGAAACTGTTGTAGCTGGCCTATCAGTCTAATGGAGTCAGGAAGTCCGTTCCACATCTCTACCAGCTTGAAGACAAAAGATTTACTAAGCTTTCCTCTAGATTTAATACCCTTAAAAGAAGGGAAAGATAGTTTATATCTCTGTGTATTCCTCAGATGGCAAGATCTGAAGGGGTTCCAATATAAGGGAACTAAAGGATCAAATATTCCATAGAGAAGCTTAAAGATAATGCATGCACATTTAAACTGAATCCTGAAGCGGACTGGAAGCCAGTGAAGCTTTCTCAACAAAGGAGAAACATGATCGTACTTTCGCTTCCCAAATATAAGCTTAGCTGCTGTATTTTGTATCAGCTGAAGTCGTTTTAGACAAGAAGATGATAATTTTGAGGTTATCAATGAAGGTATAAATGAAAAACTGGACGTATTTAGAGGAGACATTAAGAAAAAGAAGAATATAAAAATGCAAAGAGATAATGACAATGAGAGTCCATCATAATAAAAGAGACTGAACACCAATTGGTCACCTTTGTTGTTCTGTTTGCTATTCACTGGTGTGAAGGCAGTTTCTTCTGTTTGTTTCCAAGAGTCCCTTACAAGAGAACATTGTCACACGTGAGGAGTTCAATCTCAGGTCCCATATAGACGGCACAGATAAGTCGCTCTGATGAACAGAACACAATTTTGACAACGGGACGAAAGCGTTGACATAAGGGGACATAAGAGTTGTCTTACAGAAGTCGCCAAAAAAGCACACACCCCCTAAGATTTTTCAGTGGCCTCCCACCTGCCTCTGAAGTTATGCGAGGGCTTTTTTGGTGACTTTTTGTAAGACAGCTCCAGAGGCAGATTCACTTATACTTGCACTGATAGTGGTTTTGCCTGACAATCACATCGGCGACCTTCAATGCATGAGACTGCTGCGATAATAGCGTTGCGGTTATAAGAACCTAATAACTGTTTCTCAAAATGCTGTCCTGAAGAAGCTCTCAATACTTAGATGAGAGTATTGAGAGCTTCTTCAGGATAGCATTTTGAGAAACAGTTATTAGGTTCTTATAACCGCAACGCTATTATCGCCGCAGTCTCATGCATTGAAGGTCGCCGATGTGATTGTCAGGCAAAACCACTATCAGTGCAAGTATAAGTGAATAGATGAGAGCGAAACGGAGATCTTCCGTCGTGGATGAAAGTTGGGCAATATATAATACCTGAGCTAAGTATTATACAGCATAAGTTAATTATTATATAGTATCACTGTATACTAAGCCATAATTAAATATACACATTGCTCACAGAGAAAATAAGACGCTTATCAATGATAGCCATTTTATAAGCCAAGTAACTATGATTTGCTCTGGTAACTGGCTTTGGGCACTTGAGATATATGGTCTTCATCTCTGTTTATGAGCACGTTGGGATCTTTTTGATCTTTTGTTGGCCTTTTTTCAAGGATCTTGACATACTAAAGTGCTCCTTTGTAGTGGAAATATGCCTTGTATACTTAGCAGAGTCCAGTAAGTTAAGCCAAATATCAGTAATGGGCATTCATTTGAAACTACAGGAAGAATGTCAAATAGTGTACCTTATTGTTCAGTCATAAGCACTACTGCTCAATAGTGCATATTATTTATCAGTATATACAAGATTGAAGAACAGTGCTCCCTATTCCAAATTTATTTTCTATTTGATATACTGACAAAATGAAAGAAAGTTTAAGTTCAAGTTTCTTTAAAAATTTGATTAATCGCCTAATCATATATTCAAGGCAATATACAATATTAAAATTATTTTACAACTTATAAGGGGAAATACAAATGCTACAGACATGACTTACAAGACTGACTGAACCACTAGGGAAGGCAGGGATAGAAATGCATTAATTGATAATAAATAAGGCCATAAAAGGGGGCAACACAAGGTCCCACAGGAATGCACAAGCCAAGCAAAAACAAAGTAGAACTATTACAATTGATGTGTTTTATGCTGTTCTGGCAGCAGGCCTCTGAAAGAGACATTTTGATACATTCAGTGAAAAGAACAGCACAATGGACTGAATATGTGAATTGCTCACTGTATTGAAAGGCAGAGTAATGAGCAATGTTTACACACTTCGTGGATGATTATCTATTAAAGTTGGTGAATAAAGTACACACATACACACTAAATTAAGGCAACTAAAGCTGGTTAAGGAGTAAGGGAAATCTCCACAGTCTTAGCAGTGACTTCCCTGGAATTCTGACCCTTCAGCCAACTTCTCAAACATACAGATATTTTATCTAGAATCTCAGTTTTTTGGCCTTTTGGCTGAGAGAGGAGGCTTCTCTCTCTTGAGGAACCCCTAGAACTGCAAGCCACAAGCTCTATAGGACTTGAATCACAGAGAGTTAGACTCACAAAAGAGCTAAGAACAGTGGATATGACAGGGAAGGGAAACATGGAGGCTCCTTTTGAAGACAACGGACGGCCCACTAGAAAGAAGTATGGGCCCAACTACAGACGCCGGTTACAGAATTGGGTTTCTATAGGAGGGGCCTTAGGCGCTTGGGCCAATCAGGTCCTAAGATACTGTGGGTTGGGCAGGAGAGGGGCGGGCCCGCCTCATTTGGACAGAGATGGGCCTGCTGGCCGGACGGTGTGAGGTCCCGTCCGACCAACTTGCAGGTAAGTCCGAGGGGGGTTTTCCTGGATGGTGGGTTTCATTGGGGGAGGGGGTCTGGCAGCAGGGGTTGGGCACCCTCCTGCCGGTGATCTTTTTTTGGGGGGGGGGGTTGCGGGGTCTAGCAGGAGGAGTTGGGCACTCTCTTGCCAGCGATCTTTGGGGGGGGTTGGGGGGGCCGGGGAGAGGGGTTGGGGCAATTTGTTTGGGGGGTCGTTGGGGGGTCTGGCAGGAGGGGTTGGGTACCCTCCTACCAGCGATCTTTGGGGGGCGGGTTTTGTCGGCTGGAGGGGTTGGGCACCCTTCTGCCACGATCATCAGGGGTGAGGTGGGGGTGGGCCTACCGGCAGGAAGGGTTGAGTACCTTCCTGCCAGTGATTGCGGGTTTTGTCGGCTGGGGGGGTTGGGTACCCTCCAGCTGCGATCGTCTGGGGGGGGTTGGGGAGGGGAGACTGGCGGCCGTAGCCACGGCTGCTATACTAATCATGGCAGGGAGATCCCTTGCCGTGATTAAGTATAGCGGCCGCGTCTACTTACCATGTAGGCCAGCATTTTGCTAGCCTACATTGTAAGTGTCTCCCGCTTTGCTAGGGAGATGCATAGGGCCACCTAGGTTCGCCTAAAGCTACCACCTAGCCTTAGGCGAGCTTAGGCAGGCTTGCAGGCCTCCCTAGGCTCCCGGAAGTGCCTTCAATATAGGCAGCCTGCCTGAGGAGCATTTTTTTTAGAAAACGTGCCTCCCGATTGGCTGATTAGACAGCTGTAGGATGCCTGCTGCTGCCTACATTTGGGACACACTTTGAAGAATCAGAGCCTCAGTGCCTGAGGCCCAGGAGTAGGCTTAGAGCAGGAAGGCCCTTGGGAGCAAGCTCAGACCAAGATGAAAGGCCTCCGGGGGTAAAGTGTATACTCAAGGCTCAGCAGCAGAAAGGCTCCTGAGAGGGCAATTGGTACTGGAAGCCTGGAGGAGGATTCTAGGAGTCCAATCATAGAGGGTTCCAGAGGTGATCCAGGAAATTATAGACCGGTGAGTCTGACATTGGTGCCTCACAAAATGGTAGAGAATATTATAAAGAACAAAATTACAGAGCATATACATAAGCATGGTTTAATGAGGTAAAACCAACATGGGGAAATTTTGCCTCACCAAACAATTACATTTCTTTGAAGGGGTGAATAAACATGTGGATATAGTTAAGCCGATTTATATAGAGACACAAAATAGCATAGTAACCGGTGGTACTTTGTGTGTCTAAGTGATGTGAAAATTAGCCCCATTGTGATCTGGACTTGCAAAAGTCATTTGACAAAGTACCGGTACCTCATGAAAGACTTCTGAGGAAATAAGAAAGTCATGAGACAGGAAGTAATGTCCTACTGTGGATTAAGAATTGGTTAAAAGATAGAAAACAGAGAGTAGTGTTAAATGGTCAATATTCTCAATGGAGAGGACATAGCAGAATTCCTCAGGGGTATATACTAGGACCGCTGTTTTTTTTTTTTTAACACATTTATCAATAATCTAGAAATGGGAATAATTAGTATCATAATTAAATTTGCTGATGACACAAAGTTGTTCAAAGTTGTAAAATTGCAAGAGGATTGTGAAAAATTGCAAGACTGGGAAACTGGGCATCAAAATAGCAGATGATGTTTAACGTGAACAAGTGCAAAGTGATGCATGTAGGTGAGAGGAGTCCAAACCAGTGTTTTCAACCTTTTTACACGTATGGACCGGCAGAAATAAAAAAATGATTCTATGGACCGGCATCAGTCCGTGGACTGGCAGTTGAAGAACATTGGGCTAAGTCGTGGGCCAGACCCCGCCCATCTCTACCCAATGTCCACCCCAGACCCCACCCCCATAATAGTACTAATTGCACCTTGCACGTCCCGTGCCTCATCTGGAAGCCTTCCCTCTGACGTTGCAACGTCATAGAGAAGGCTTCCGGTTCAGGCACAGGATGCCTGTAGAAGCTACTGCCCGTGGCTTTGTGCATTGAATCAGTTAGGAAGAGGGAGCTGGCTCGAAGATAACACCGCATCGATCGGTTGAAGAACACTGTTTTGGGCCTGATGCATGTGCTGGCCCTGTGGACCGGCAGGAAATTTCTGTGGACCGGCATTGGTCCATGGACCGGTGGTTGAAGAACAATGGTCTAAACTATACTGTAGCTACAGGGAAAGGATCTGGGATTTATTGTTGAGGATATGTTGAAACCCTCAGCTTAATGTCCAGCAGCGGCTAAGAAAGCACATAGAATATTAGGAATTTTCAAGGCAGGAATGGAAAACAAAGATGAGAATGTTATAATGCCTTTGCATCACTCCATGCTGCAACCACACCATGAATATTGTGTGCAGTTATGGTTATCGCATCTGAAAAAGGATACAGCAGAATTAGAAAAGATACAGAGAAGGAATGGGACGACTTTCCTATGAAGAAAGGCTAAAGTGGGTAGAAATCTTTAGCCTTGAGAAGAGATGGCGCAGGGGAGATATAATCGAGGCCTATAAATTACTAAGGGCTCCTTTTATGAAGCCGTGTTAGCGGCTTTATCACACGCGACTTTTTAGCGTGCACTAGCCGAAAAACTACCGCCTGCTCAAGAGGAGGCGGTAGCGGCTAACACAGCCGGTAAATTAGCGTGCGCTATTACGCGCGTGAAACCACTAACGCGGCTTCGTAAAAGGAGCCCTAAGTGAAGTAGAATGGGTAAATGTGAATCGCTTGTTTACTCTTTCCAAAAATACTAGGACTATGGGGCATTAAATGAAATTACTAAGTAGTAGATTTAAAACAGACTGGAGAAATTATTTCTTCACTCAATGTGTAGTTAAACTCGGGAATTCATTGCCAGAGAATGTACTGAAAGCAGTTAGTGTACCAGGGTTTAAAAAAGGTTTAGATAATTTCTTAAAAGAAAAAATTCATAAGCTATTACTAAGATGGACTTGGGAAAAGCCATTGCTTATTCCTAGGATAAGCAGCTTAAAATCCATCTTGCTTCTCGGGATCTTGGTAGTTCCTTGTGACCTGGGTCGTCCACTGTTGGAAACAGGATAGTGGGCTTGATGGACCTTTGGTCTGTCCCAGTATGGCAACTCTTATGTTATGTAAGCCAGGGAGATCAATCAGTGTTTGGAGTTTGGCAGCAGAGATTAGCCAGGCCAGGTTAATTCAGCCCCTCATTGAATGTTCAGCTGCCACCATTCTAGAATTCTCCAGCAGGAGGGTGAGATCTGGGAGCCATGGCGGAGAAGTATAGGGGAAAAAAAAACTTGGGGAAGGAGCAGGGCACATGGGCTGCCAGCTTATTTAGATCCAGATATTCAGTGCTAGACCATATTTAGACACCATCACTGAATATCAGAGTCAACCGCTGTAGCCAGAAGTTATACTGGTATAGCCAGTATTCAGAGCGGCACCCAAGTAAAGACAGGATTGCTATTTAAGCAGTCCTAATTGCCCAGTTAGCAATGAAGGCAACAGCGTTGAATATTGCCGTGCCCCTGCATAACTCCTGGCTTTACTCAGACTGCCCCAGCACTTCCCAGTCCGAGGGGTATTCAGAAGGGTGACGGGACTAAATCGCGTGAGACAACGGCGCGCAGACAACTGAGCGCAAGGTTGACGGCGCGCCGAGGAAAAGCACTATTTTAAAGGGCTCCGACGGGGGGTGTGGGGGAGGAACCCCCCCACTTTACTTAACAGACATTACGCTGGCGTTGTGGGGGGTTTGGGGGGTTGTAACCCCCCACATTATACTTAAAATTAAACTTTTTCCCTAAAAAACAGGCAAAAAGTTCGGTTTCAAGTATAATGAGGGGGTTTACAACCCCCAAACCCCCCACAACGCCAGCGCAATGTCTGTTAAGTAAAATAGGGGGGTTCCCCACCAACATCCCCCGTCGGAACCCTTTAAAATAGTGCTTTTCTTCGGCGCGCCGTCAACCTTGCGCTCAGTTGTCTGCGCTCAGTTGTCGGCGCGCCGTTGTCTTGCGCGATTTTGTCTATGAACCATTCAGAAGCACTGGACAGTTACTTGCTGCTGAATATCTGCTCCTGCCCCTTCTCTTGCCCAATTAAATCATTTTGAATATTGGGCTCAATGTTTCTCAATGTTTTCATTCAACAGGTACGACCGCTAAGCATCTTCGAGGGGGATCAAATATTACATTACATTTTTACATTACATTACTGATTTCTATTCCGCCAATACCTTGCGGTTCAAGGCGGATTACAAAAGAAGTTATCTGGCCATTTCCAGAGGAATTGAAGAGTAGAGTGAGTTGCTTCAGAGAATTGGGATGAGTCTTGCGGTGTTAGTTTGTCTTCAAGGATTTCTTGAATTGCAACATTTAGGAGCTTAGCACAGAAAAAGCACAAAAATTAAGTAAAGACTATAAGAAGCAGAGGGAAGGGCAAGTGGTATTTTTCTGGTATTTATCCATTAGACATCCATTTTAATTGTATTTACATTGAAGGTCAAGGTCAACTTAACCATTGGACCAGGTGAGCACTGACTCAGGGGGCTGGTGATACAGGGCACAAAATCCCCAGCCTTTGGCATCAATGTTAGCGTTTTACCTGGTCCAATGGTTAATGTTTCCACCCCTCCCCTTCCAGAGGGTTGGAATTCACTCTCCCCCCCCCCCCCTTTCTCCCAACAACCCTAGTTTAGTCTCTCTTTCTATTCTAATTCTGCTCCCTCCCCTTTGGGCTGCCTTTGCTCTGAATCCCTTCACCCTCTGCCTCATGGATTCAGCATCATTTCTCTACCTCCTTCCCCCCCCACCTACAGTCCTGCAAACTTGTGGTGGATTTATGGCAGCAGTAGCGTGAAAACAAATTGCCTCCTGGCAGTTCCTTGGACTTCCTCTGCTGCACTCAACCCATAGGAAATTACACCAGAGAAGGGAGGATGCAGCAGAGGGAGGACCCAGGGGCTGGCTGGAGGTTGACATTTTTCATGCTGCTGCTACTTCCGTGTTTCCCCGAAAATAAGACACTGTCATTTTAATTTTGGGTCCAAAAAACACACTAGGACTTATTTTCGGGGGATGTCTTATTATTATTATTTTTGTGTGTGTACAATAATCATCTCCCTCCCATCCCCCGTGCAGCAGAACATCAAAAGCAATTTCATTATGTTGCGTTAGATCTAATCTAATCTAAACATTGTTCTTGTATGCCACGTCTTCCCTATAAAATAGAGCCTTAAATGGTTAACAAATAAACAAATTGCAGATCATCCTTAAACAAACTGAATTTCAGATGTCATAACGTTTCTGAAATAAAAAAAAGTCTTGACATCTTTGTGGAATAGATAATAGGAGGACATTCCTCTGTGCAGCAGAATCCAGATGACACCGCCAACCCATCCCCCTGCGCCATCTTTCCATCTTTTCCTCCCAATCCCCTGCACAGCATCTTTCCATCTCTTCCTCCCATCCTCCCATGCAGCAGAACTCAGACGACCTGCCAACTCATCCCCCTATGCAGCATCTTTCCATCTCTCCCTCCCATTCCCCTGTGCAGCAGAACCCCGCAAACCCACCGTGAGGCCAAACAGCAGCGGTGGCAGCACTGAACAGGCTGCTTCATGGCCTTCCCCACCAGGGTCTTCCCTGTGCCACTGCGTCACTAATGATATCATCAGTGATGCGGTAGAGGGAAGGCCCCAACAGGGAAGGCCGCGAAGAAGCCTGTTCAGTGCTGCCACCTCTGCTGTATGGAACGGAGGTATGTCGGCTTCGTGGTGAAAATGTCATTGGAGTTCTGCTGTATGGGATGGGAAGGAGGAATGGAAAGATGTTGTGCAAGGGGATGGGTGAGAGGGGAGGAAAGATGCTGCACATGGGGTGAGGGGCGAGAAAGTGCTGCCACCAGCGAATCAGGGAGTGTCGGGGACATTCAGGAGGGGCTTCGGGGGTCGAACCAACTAGGGCTTATTTTTGGACTAGGGCTTATATTAGGACCTACTCCAAAAATCATGCTATGGCTTATTTTTGAGGTAAGTCTTATTTTCAGGGAAACATGGTAGTAGCCCATCACAAGTTTGCAGGATCACAGGTATGGGAGCAGGGGGAGAGGGAGTGATGCCAGACTCTTGGGGAGAGTGAGCAAAGGGAGGAGCGGAGGGGAGAGACAGTAAATTGGGGTAGGGAGAGAGGGATAAATATTGGAGCAATGAGGGAGGGAGAAAAGGAAGAGGTGCCAGATCCACTCTTTGGGGAGGAGGAGAAGATAGGAAACCATAGGAAACCAATGAGAGGGAGTAACAATGTGGGTGGAAAGAAGTACAGAGGGAAGAGTGGGGGCAGGTGCCAAAGCAAGTTGGCTCAGGTTACCACAGTCCCTTGACCTGGTTCTGTTGGGAGAGATAATAACCTAAAATCAGAAGCCCCAAATATAATAAAATACTATAAAAATATACAGTCAAAAGCATAGTTGACTGGTTATCCTTCCCATTCCTCTCCTCACCCTATTAAATAATCCAACCTACCTTCTAATATCTACTAAACAACCGAATACTCAATTATCATATTCTCAAGAGTCTAATTGAAGGATAGACCCAACTTCTTAATTTCCAGCATCATCCCCTAAAATATTTTTTAAACAAAATCTTGAAGACAGGAGCAAAGTATGAATTCCAAAGGAGTTGCATTCCAAAATAATAATAATAAACCAACTGAGATGAAATAGGCAAAGCTTCAATGTCTAGTTGAAAACAATTTAATCTTGTCAAGACTAAGCACATTTAGCAGTAGCTGCTCTAATGTTTGTAATATCCAAGAAGGAATATGATTGCCCAAAAGGTCAGCTAGATATTTAAAGTCTGCCTGATGGAATGATCAAAATACCAAACAAATGTAGTAGGCATCCCAATGGAGATATTTCAGTGAGAGATATGAATAAACTCTTCCTTCCCGACAGCAAGCAATGGACTATCTACATTTTATGACAAGATTTTGGGAGCTGAGAAGGCTTATATAAATTCTTTTATTTATCTAATTTAAAAGACAACCTTTATGAGAGGCAAAGATAGTATATTCAGGGCTGCTGTGATGGGCCACTGAAAAGTTCTCAGCCCAACCAAGAAAGCTGGGGCAGTCTCCAACAAGGACTATACACTTAGTCCAGCAATTTCCCACTTTTTTTCATTCCGTATTTTCAAGACGGAATGAAAAAAGTGGAAAGTCACTGGACGTGGAGGGACCTAATCAAAAGATACATCTAAGTCTGATTTGGATGTATGGCAGTAGATGTCCAAAATCAGCAGCGAATAAATGTCCATTCTCAAAAAATACGTCTAAAATAATTTTTGTTGAGAATTGTCTATCTGGATGTTCAAGCTATTGTTCCTCCAGACTGCCAGGTCGTCTACCTTTATACCACATTCTCGACCAAAATTTTGTCCAAGTCCCAAACGCCCAGAATAGGACCTTTTGGATGCGGGAGGGGCCTGCATTGTGATGGACTGGCTACCATACATGGCAACAAAGCAGTGGGGTACCACACAGGGCACTGATGTGAACTTCACAAAAAGGGTACTACATATTCATCTCACCAGAACTCCCTTATATGTTATGGTGAGCTCCCCAAAACACATGTAGTGGTTAGAATGATTTACGGGCCTAGGTCCTTCTCTCTATGGTTCACTAGCCCATCCCCCAGGCTATTTAAGAGACCTCTGTGCAGCTCTACTAGGCTTTCCTATACTAGGTGCTAATGTTCTGGAGACAGGTATGTACGTTTTTATTCCAATCTTTTTGGAGGTGTGAGGGGTCTTTACTTTGTCTCTGCAATGGTTATCTGATCACTTTGGATACTTTTTGGGCAAGTATACCTGTTTTTACATCATCTAACACACAACGTATAAGTTCCATCCAAGAAGTCTAGTAAAACATTTGATTATCCCTTCAGGACGACTACGTCTAGGTCGGCCCACATCCTGCTCCAACCACTCCTCCAAATACGTCGCTTTCAGCTCTGGGCGCACAGTGGCATTCAGAGGCCTAAAAAGTCCCTGGATACGTCCAAAAAATAGGTTTAATTATCGACACTTGGATGACCTGTCTTTTAGGTCATCCAAGTGGTGACTTGGGCAGATTTTTAGATGTATTTAAGTTTTGATTATGAGCCCCTAAGTGTATAGTATAGCCCTCGATGGAGACTTCCTCCATCTTTGTTGGTTGAACTGAGAACTTTTCAGTGGCCCCTCGTAGTGCTGGGCACGATGGTACCTCAGGTCTGACCCAGTGGAGGCATTGCTTATGTTCTTACTGTAATTGCAAAATTACTCTGACTCTTCTACTTTTAAAGGACTGTGTGAGGAATTTGGCTTGGGGGGTCCTTTTACAAAGCTGGGGTAGTGAGTCTGCTAAGGCAAATGCACCAAAGACCAAGACTGCTCAGTTCCTATGGGCTTCGATGCATTTACCGAGGCAGACTTGCCCACGCGGCTTTGTAAAAAGGATCCTTGATTTGGTGAAGCCTAAGAACACACATATCTTGCTGTGCTTGAACCCCTGAAGCATCAACAGACCGAAACGGGTGATTCCTGCTGTTTACAATAAAGGTTGTCAGATTTGTTTGGGCAGTTTGCTGTTTTGTTTTCTAATGTCCTAATTTTTTGCAAGCGGAGCTTCGTGTGGAAAAATATACCAAAATGCTGTGAAACAAACTATAATTTTGGAGGCTCACACATTTTTCGGGGCGAAGCACTGTTAATATTTGAAAATTAATAAAGATTTTTTTAAAAGAAAAAAAAATTCTCAAGCTCAGGAGTTCATTTTTCCAACACAGGGCTCCTTTTGCAAAGCCACGCTTACGCTGAACGCGAGGAAGCCCCATGGGAAAAGAATAGAGCAGCTTTTAAAAAGGAACCCTTAGTCCACTGCACAGAAAAGTTTATTTAAATTCAAAATTAATGGACTTCTGCGATGCAAAAGTATGCAAAGCAGCTCATTAATTTCAAACTTCACAAATAGCGATGCACACACACAAAAAAATCTCTGCAAATAAAGATAATTACATCTCAATTATTGCAAAGGCCAAATCAATTAACATTTTACGAGGACCAAAATTGTGTCATATAGTCTCTAAACATTTTCTTACCTGTTCCTAAGAAAAATATGAATGTGACAACTGTATATTTCTTGGTTTGATAGGGTAGGTAAAGTCTGGCATACTATCTTTTGATTAAAGTAGGATTTATAGCAGAGAGGCTGAAAGACCACTGGGAACAAAAATACAAACAGAGGCTGTAGAAATATAGAAGGTCTTTCAGAATGTATATATCTTCCTTCTAGTACAGACTGGTTCCTATCTCAAGGGCTTTAAGAAGTCACATTACTGTGAAGTAGCCAAGGAGCTGTGGTTCATTTGCAGTCTGATAGTTTTCCTATACTATACTGAATATATATATTTTTTTCTACTAGATCTTTGAGCTCTAATTTCTACATAGTTCTCTTGCATAGGGACGTATGGAACAGTAGGAACGGCATTCTGAATTGAAATATCAAAATAAAGACGTGCAGCGCATATACTGTATATACACATATATATATACATATATTTTTCTAGATTCTATAATGGTGTATTAGATGTATATTCTTGTCCATACTGTAGAAGCTGTAAGTAGTTAATGAAGTGCAAAATTAACATTTAATAATGGCAAGTTAAATGGATAATCTCAGAGGGGCTCTCTGTGTCTGGTGTGCCTGATGACATATTGACTATCTTTCTAGAAAAAAAGGGGGAAAACAGGAAAAGCATATTTCTGCCCATTTGTATAAAAATCAAGAAGGTTAATCATTTATGATTTTATGCTTGAAAGCACGTGTGGGCTTCATGCAGCAGACAGTTCTGAAGCATTACTCCAAAGTGCAGTGTACCGTGCCGGCCTCCCTGCTGCTCCAAAGCCAGCCTCATCAACCCAAGCTTTGTCTAAGAGCGGCGACAAATGTGTTATTCAGTGCAAGGTACAACGCGGTCTAATTACGCAAGACTCAACTCCCAAACAGTGGTTTAGAAGGTACAAGGCATGTGAAGGAGGGGGGGTTGACAGTTTAGGGGGGGTTGACAGTTTAGGGGGGGTTGACAGTTTTAGGGAAAAAGTGAAGTTTTCAGTATAATGTGGGGGGTTACAATCCCCCAAACCCCCCACAATGCCGGCGTGATCTCTGTTAAGTAAAGTGGGGGTTCCCCCCTACACCCCCGTCGGAACCCTTTAAAATACTGTTTTTCTTCGGTGCGCTTCCGCCTTGCGCTCAGTTGTCTGCGCTGGGTTGTCGTCGCGCGCTTTTGACCTGTCACCCAATATTCTCAATGGAGACAGGTAAATAGCGAGGTTCCCCAGGGGTCTGTGCTGGGACCGCTGCTTTTTAACATATTTATCAGTGATCTAGAGATGGGAATAATTAGAAAGATAATTAAATCTGCTGATGACACAAAGTTGTTCAAAATTGTTAAATCGAAAGAGGATTGTGAAAAATTGCAAGAGGACCTTGTGAGACTGGAAGACTCGGTGTCAAAATGGCAGATGATGTTTAATGTGAGCAAGTGCAAAGTGATACATGTGGGAAAAGAGGAACCCGAACTATAGCTATGCGATGCTGGGTTCTGCGTTAGGAGTCACTGCCCAGGAAAAGGATCTCGGTGTCATTGTTGAGGATACGTTGAAACCCTCAACTCAATGTGCGGCGGCTGCTTAGAAAACAAATAGGACGTTAGGAATTATCAGGAAAAGAATGGGAAACACAAAGATGAAAATGTTATAATGCCCTTATATAGCTCCATGGTACGGCCGCACCTCGAATACTGTGTGCAGTTCTGGTTGTCATATCTCAAAAATGATACAGCGGAATTAGAAAAGGTACAGAGAAGTGCGACAAAAATGATAAAAGGTATGGGACGACTTCCTTATGAGGAAAGGATAAAGTGGCTAGGGCTTTTCAACCTGGAGAAGAGACAGCTCAGGAGTGATATGATAGAGGTCTATAAAATAATGAGTAGAATGGACAGGGTACATGTGAATCACTTTTTCACTCTTTCCAAAAATACTAGGACTAGGGGACATGCAATAAAGCTACTAAGAAGTAGATTTAAAACAAACTGGAGAAAATATTTCTTCACACAACATGTGTTTAAACTGGAACTCATTGCCAGAGAATGTGGTGAAATCAGCTAGCTTAGCAGGGATTTAAAAAGGTTTGAATAATTTCCTAAAAGAGAAGTCCATAGGCCATTATTGAGATGGCTTGGGGAAATTCACTGCTTATTCCTAGGATAAGCAGCATAAAATCTGTTTTTGCTACTTGGGATCTAGCTAGGTGCTTGGGACCTGGGTTGGCCACTGTTGGCAACAGGATACTGTCCCAGTATGGCAATTCTTATTTTCTTGTATTCTTGATGCCAATCATGGCAGTTAAGAATCATAGGGGAAGGCTGCGGCCATTCTGGGAAAAAATTTGTGGCAAAACTAGGCCAGACTTGCTCATTGAAAATGTTCATTTGATGGGAAGCCTGGCTACCTTTCTATCTCTTGTCACTATACCACTGAAATATTATATAAACCAGTGTTTTTCAACCTTTTTACACCTATGGACCGGCGGTTGAAGAACACTGGGCTAAGTCGTGGGCCAGACCCCGCCCATCTCTACCCCAGACCCCGCCCCCATAATAGTACTAATTGCACCTTGCATGTCCCGTGCCTCATCTGGAAGCCTTCCCTCTGGCGTTGCAACGTCGGAGAGGCTTCCGGTTCAGGCGCAGGATGCCCTTAGGAGCCACTGCCCGTGGCTTTGTGCACTGAATCAGTTAGGAAGAGGGAGCTGGCTCGAAGATAACCCCGCATCGATCGCACCGTGGACCGGCGGTTGAAGAACACAGTTTTGAGCCTGATGCACGTGCTGGCCCTGTGGACCGGCAGGAAATTTCTGTGGACCGGCACGGGTCCATGGAGCGGTGGTTGAAGAACACTGATGTAAACCACATAGGTACTGTGTGAAGTACGGTATATCAAAAATAAACTGAACTTGAATTTGTGGCCCAACATTGTGAAACACTTTACCCACACAGCTTAGGCTCGAAACCTCACTTGACAGATTTAAATCATCTCTTAAAACCTTTCTGCTCAAAGATGCCTTTGAATAGTCAATATCCCCCGTACTTACCTGAACCATTCTGAGTGTCGTGCTGTATAGACTGACAGACCCTATTTTCTACTGCCCAATTGATGACTGTAGTTCTGCTTCTTTTCTGCTTTACTTTTACTACCTTCCCCTCTCTCTCACTGTGCTATTGTCCTTCTACACCAGCATTCTTTCAATGCAAGGCTTGAGGGTCAGTGGTTGTGCCCATTCATACTCTTGATTCTTATGCGAGCTAAGTATAATACAGTCAAGCCATTGTGACATCACTGATGAGGTTGGCTTTTAGGCACTGGTGGAATGAGGCATTATGACATCACACCCTCTGCTCTGGATACCAGAGACTGTCATTCTTTAGTGTCTATCTCAACCTCAGTCCTTCTACATCAGCATTCTTTCAATGCAAGGCTTGAGGGTCAGTGGCTGTGTCCATTCATACTCTGATTCTGCCCTTTCTCCTTAATGAATGACACGGTGACGGTTATCCGCAAGAATGAGAACAGTGATGAATTTTGTCACTGTGTCATTCTCTACCGCATAGATGCTATATGAAGTGCAGCATAGCAAGGATAAATTGAACTTGAACTATGAGAAAGACCAACTGCTGGTGTGACAGAATCGGGAGAGGAAATGACCTTGAAAAGAAAATTTGAGAGAAAAAAATAGACCCTCTGTAAAAGGGCCAGTTCTGATAATCCTTAATGGTAAAGGCATGTGTGTTGTGGCCGGGCCAGGCCCCGAGCAAATGGGAAGACCCGTCTCGGACCACAGGTAAGATTTTTATGCCACTTTTATATGGCTGGTGTAAGGAAAACACGGACACTGGATTCAGTTCAAACAAAACCTCTCCCGGGTTTATTATAAGGAAAAAGAAAATTCAAAACTGCTTTCCATGGGTATGTATCACACAGTTCCCTCTCCACAGGTCCAGTAACTATTATCAGTAATATAGCTCAGGGACTGGACAGTTCTTGTCTTTTAGCAGTAAAAAAAAAATCAAAATAGGACTTCGCCCCTCAATATACTAGTGTGCCCCTCTTAGGGCTGCTGGCTACTTTATGCAACAGTTTTGGCCAGCACAGCTCTGGGACTTCAGGTGCCAGCACTTCTCTATACCATAGTATAAGAAAAAAAACCTTCTTTAGGCTTTTATTATTATTAGCAATTTGTCCCACTAAGGACTTTCACAGCCTGCACTGCAGTCTTAAGGCTTTTAAGCCTGGTTCAAAAGGACAGGCTCTGCTGCTTCTATGGCATTAATTAAGCACAGTATTTAATGTGCAATCTTTACTTTAGATCACATGTGTCAAACACAAGGCCCATGGGCCGAATCCGGCCTGCCTGGCCTTTTTATGTGGCCGGCAGCAATGCTACCAAACTTCACCTTCTCACAGCTCAGCATGTCTTCCCTCCCGCACAGGTCTGATGTTGCCATCACGCTGGAAAGTCTGCCAGCCTCGGCAGCAATTCAGTGGTGTTGTCCGTGGCTCCCCTTCCTGCTTTCCATCTGCCGTGGTCCACCCGGGTGGAAACAGGAAGCTGCACATCATTGGAGACAGACTGCAGCAGGCAAAAAGCAGGAGGGGGAGCCACGAACAACACTGCTGAATTGCTGCCGAGGCTGGCAGACTTTCCAGCGTGACGGCGACATCAGACCGGCGCAGGAGGGAAGACACGCTGGGCTGTGAGAAGGGGAAGTTCTGGAGCATTGCCGGCATGGGAAGGAACACATGCTGGGCTGTGAGGAGAGAGGGGCTGGTGCTGGAGGGAAAGACATGCTGGGCTGTGAGGAAAGAGAGAGCTAACGGGAGAGAGATTGGACCTGGGGTGGTGTGGAGGAAGAGGGAAAAAGATACTTGAAGGGAGAACTGTTGGGAAGAAAAAGGGAGAAATAGTGGGCCTGGGGGGAGGCAGGCAGACTGGGGGAGAGATGGGATGGGGGCAGTTGGGAAGAGAAAGGGAGAGAAGTTGGATCTGGAGATGGAAGGGAGGGAGAAATGCTAGGCCTGGGAGTGGAAGGGAGAGAGAGATGCAGCATCTCTTTTTTTTTTTTCCCTTCCATAGAAACATGATGGCAGATAAAGGTCAAATGGCCCATCTAGTCTGCCCATCCATAGTAACCATTATCTCTTTCTCTCTCCAAGAGATCAAGAGATCCCACGTGCCTATCCCAGGCCCTTTTGAATTCAGGCACAGTCTCTGTCTCCATCACCTCTTCTGGGAAACTGTTCCATGCATCTACCACCCTTTCTGTAAAAAAGTATTTCCTTAGATTATTCCGGAGCCTATCACCTCTTAAATTCATCCTATGCCCTCTCATTGCAGAGTTTCCTTTCAAATTCTCATTGTTCAGCATCAAGGGGGGAGGGAAGAAGAACAACCGAAAAGAGAGGGAGCAAAATGTTGGACCATGAGGAGAGAGGAGGAGAGATAGAAGGAAATAGGAGGCTGGGAAAGAAGTGAGATGGGAAATGGGAGAGCTACAGAATAAGAGAAGATGGAAAATTGATAGGTAGCTGAAAATTTAAAAAGAAGGAGAAGGATGAGAAAGAGGGCGCGATTTGAGTGGACAGAGGCAGAAAAGAAAAAGAAGAAAAATTGAAAGGAAAAAAATCAATATGTTGGAGACAGGGACTGGAGCAAGAGAGAAGAGGAGAAAAACAAATGGTTAGCAGACACTGGAAAGAGAATTCGAAGATAGACAAAATCAGAAAGAGAAACTGGGACCAAAAGCAAAATGATCAGACAACAAAAGGTAGAAAAATAATTTTATTTTCTATTTTGTGATTACAATATGTCAGACTTGAAATGTGTATCCTGTCAGAGCTGGTGTTAGACAGCAAGTGTGAACTAGGACCTAAAAGAGAGAGGAAAAGTTTTTTAAATTTATTTTGTATGTAACAAATAGCTGGCGTGGGGGTTGGAGAGGTTGTACTTCTACTTCTACTAACCCCCTCCTTCGCGTGGGTTTTGGTGCTGCCAGCGGCAGTGATTAATCTGACACTCATAGAAGTCTTATGAGCGTCGGAGCAGTTGCTGCCATTGCTGGGGCCCATGCTGTGCGTTAGTAAAGGAGGGGTAAGTATCTTAATAAAAAATTTGGCCCGTGAATTAGCCTGTGTTTTAGATTTTGGCCCCTTATGTGGTTTGAGTTTGATACCCCTGCTTTAAATGAAGGAATGTCACCACTTATAACTTTTAAATCAGGTTTCCATACATTCCTCTGGCACACCTATTTCCGCTTCACCCTCACTGCACCATCCCCACCCTGGGTCACTGGGGCTATAGTCATTGTCTTCTGTCTCCATAAATTCCCCTGCTTCACCTCCCATCCCCCTCTCTGGGTGTTTTGGAAAGTTTCCTGGCCAGGTTCTTGTCCATCTGAAAGAACCTCTAGCTCAGTGGTCTCAAACTTGTGGCCCACCAGGTATTATTTTGAGGCCCTCGGTATGTTTATCATAATCACAAAAGTAAAATAAAACAATTTCTTGATCCTATGTCTCTTTAGCTATAATTGACAATATTATTAACACTTAGCCAAAAGGAAAGATTTATAAACTATAAAGAGTTTTACCTCATATAAAGTTTTCATTTCTTTAATAAGACATTAGCTATTTTTTCTGAGGCCCTCCTAGTACCTACAAATCCAAAATGTGGCCCTGCATAGGGTGTGAGTTTGAGACTACTGCTCTAGCCCTACCCCCTCAGGCTTCCCTGGGAATTCACAGTATGCACCTAGCTGCTGGATTCCTCTCCCTGCTGGTTGGCCTGGGAAAACCCCACATTCCTGAGGGTTTGCAAAAGTGGTTGGGCTCCTCTCAGTGTGCCTGCTCTGCTGCTCTTGTTGGAATCAGCTGGGGTTAATTTATTCACCTGCCTTTCTCCTGCTTGAGGCCCCTTCTGTGTTCACTTTGTTTCTCCTTAGAGCAGGGAAAGGAATAATAGGGGATAGATTGTGTTTTGTGTGCCCTCCCTGCCTGAATTTCAGGTGGGGAAATCCCCTGCCTTTTCTCTTTTCTTTCTGTACTAACCTAGGGCTTTTAGCAGGGTGTACAGGCTTTATTTTAGGGACTGCGGGTTTGAAGGCTGTACTTTTGACAGGGCTAGCAGTCTTTTTAGCCGTGACAGGAGCTTCCTGTCACAGTGTGTGTTTGTGTATGTGTGAATAGAGTTACTTTAAAATCAATAATCACACTTGCCAACTATTTATGCCTAAAGCGACTTTAGATTACAAGACTGAAAAAAAAAAAAAAAAACAACAGCAACTTAGAAGTCAATTGAGCTAACCTGCTGGGATGGTCTGATTTATTTATTTCTTTTCTTAAAGAACGCATTTTCCCTTTCAAATTTTTCAGACTACGCTGATCTTCTTTTAAAGGCACACATCAATGCAGGGCTTATTACTCAGCTTATAGAGCGAGGACAAGGAGTTCAATCGGAATTGATCCTCTCATGGCTGCCCTTGTAGATGAAAAAGTAATAGAACCCGTGCCATGATGTAATTTCAAAAACAAAGGATGAGTTGAACAAACTTTCAGCAAGGGTATTGACCTTGTTCTCTGTTTCTCTCTGCCATTTTCTTGAAAATCGGATCATTATAAATACTATTCTGCTTGTTTGTTATAGTTTTGAAGTTAACATGTATTTTTGGCATTTAGAAGAAGAAGCATTGCCTATTGCACAGCTATGGTGGATGCGTAGTTGAGTTAGACAGAAAGGAGAGGAGATGTACAACAAGCCAAGCTTTCTTCTAAAACAAAGGAAGAAACAGTATTCCCGGCTAAAACAAAAAACAGAGAAAGATTAAGGTAGAGAAAGACCATATGGCCTATCCAGTCTGCCCTTCCATGCCAACTACTATCCTTTTCTCTCCTTTAGAGATCCCATGCACTGGTCTCAAACTTGCTTCAATTCAGATATAGTCTTCGTCTCCACTCCCATCCCCACCAAGAGGCCATTCCACAAATTCACTACCATTTCCATGAAGTAGTGTTTCCTCAGGCTTCTCCTGAGCCTGTAGCCTTTCACCTTCATCCTACGTCCCCTTATTCCAGAGTCTCCTTTCAATTGAAAGAGACTTGCCTCCTGTGCGTTTATGTCACAGAGTTATTTGAACTTCTCTATCATATTTCCCCTTCTCCCGCTTTTCTTTAAGCCTGTCACTTTATTCTATATGACAAAGACCACTGGCCATGTTAGTAGCCACCCTCTTGACCTACTCCTTCCTATTTATGTCTTTTTAAAGGTGCTATGTCCAGGATTGTACACAGTACTCTAAATGAAGTCTCACCAGAGGCTTACAGTAGAAGTCCAAAAAATCCAGATGACAGAAATCCGGACCGCCTGAGAATCCAGATCCTTCAGAATTGTGAGAATCTGGCCTAAGTATTAAACACAATTTCTCCCTCCCCCTTCGCCTGGTCTGGCATCTCTTCCTCCACCCCTAGCCTTGCCCATAGCTCTCCAACACTCCCACGCACAACTCCCAGTGTACCCTTTTCAGAGTAAGGAAACTGTCCGTCGTGTAGCGCTAGGGGCAGCCTTACTCACAGGCTAACTCTGACCTGTACTATGCCTTTCCCTTTGACCCATCCTACCCTTCTGAAAATAGGAAGTTGCATCAGAAGGGGTGGGGTGAGTCAAAGGGGAAGGTGCAGTGCAGGCCAGAAGGTACAGTATTGTACACCAGGTGTAGCACGAGGGAGTGAGGTAGATCCGCGGGCAGTGCTGGGAGTAGAAGCAGCCCATAATAGGCGAAATGAGGACTCCTTGTTAGGACTGTGTACATAAGACATCTGTTCTGGTGATTTAACACTGATTGGTCCTTGCCAATTCTGATGTTTCAAGCAGCGCTGGCTTTTCACTTGTTGTTGCAACTATTGTAAGATAAGTGCCTTATATTATCTTTTGCTTTTTTGGAAAGATGGACTGTTCTGTAAGTGTTGAGTAAGAGACTTAGGGCTCCATTTACTAAGGGCTCCTTTTATCAAGGTACGCTAGCGGGGTTAGCGCGTCGGACATTTCATCACGCGCTAACTCCCCGCGGCAAGCCAATAAACTAACGCCTTGTCAATGGAGGCATTAGTGACTAGCGCAGCAGGCGGTTTAACACGCGGTATTCCGTGCGTTAAACCCCTACTGCAGCTTGATAAAAGGAGCCCTAAGTTGCGCTAGTGGTTTTAGCGCACGCTACAATGCCGCACACACTAGACGCTAATGCCTCCATTGAGCTGGTGTTAGTTTTTACGCATAGTGCAGGGATTAGCGCGCGCTAAAAACGCTATCGCAGCTTAGTAAAAGGAGCCCTTAAATTAACATACAGTATTTGAAAGATGTTTAAGAAAAGCAAAAAAAGAACAATACAAATAAAGTATAATAATAATAATTAAAAGAAGAAGACACTTTGGGGAGCTTTTTTTAGGGCCTGTGATGGCAGAGTGTAGGTTTCCCTAAGTGTTTTGAGTGGGGATCGCTGCTGATAGCTAAGGTCATTTTTCTCCCTCATTTTTAGTAAGTGGACGTCTAGGACAGTGAACATAAGAACATAAGAACATAAGAACTGCCATCTCCGGATCAGACCCATGGTCCATCAAGTCCGGCGATCCGCACACGCGGAGGCCCAGTCAGGTATACACCTGATGTAGTTTTAGTCACCCATATCCCTCTATGCCTCTCATAAGGAGATGTGCATCTAATTTGCCTTTGAATCCCAGCACAGTGGATTCCTTGATAACCTCCTTTGGGAGAGCATTCCAGGCGTCTACCACTCGCTGCGTAAAACAGAACTTCCTGACATTTGTCCTGGACTTGTCCCCCCTTAGCTTCAAACCATGTCCTCTTGTCCGTGTCGCGTTGGACAATGTAAATAATTTATTTTCCTGCTCTATTTTATCGATGCCTTTCAGCATTTTGAACGTCTCGATCATGTCCCCTCGCAGCCTTCTCTTCTCAAGGGAGAACAGTCCTAGTTTCTTGAGTCGTTCCTCATATTCCAAGTTCTCCATACCTCTTATTAACTTCGTTGCTCGTCTCTGCACCCTCTCTAACAGTTTTATATCCTTCTTTAGGTTGGGAGACCAATGTTGGACACAGTATTCCAAGTGTGGTCTGACCATTGCTCTATAAAGCGGTATTATGACTTTCTCCGATCTACTCGTGATTCCTTTCTTTATCATGCCTAACATTCTGTTTGCTTTCTTTGCCGCTGCCGCGCATTGTGCCGACGGCTTCAGGGTCCTATCTATCAGTACACCCAGGTCCTTTTCTTGTTCGCTGTTACCCAGAGTTGCGCCTGACATTCTATACTCGTATTCCTTATTCTTACTACCTAAATGCATTACTTTGCATTTCTCCACGTTGAACTTCATCTGCCATTGATCTGCCCATTTCTCTAACTGATACAAGTCGCTCTGGAGTTCCTCGCTATCCTCCTGCGATCTGATTGCCCGGCATAGCTTTGTGTCGTCTGCAAACTTAATGATCTCACTGGATATTCCGTCTTCCAGGTCATTGATATAAATATTAAATAGGATCGGCCCAAGCACGGAGCCCTGGGGCACACCACTAGTCACTTTCTCCCAGTCTGAGAACTTTCCATTTATGCCCACTCTCTGCTTTCTGTTTTCCAACCATTTGCCTATCCACCTTTGTATATCTCCCTCTATTCCATGGCTTTGTAGTTTCCTGAGAAGCCTTTCATGTGGAACTTTGTCGAATGCTTTCTGGAAGTCCAAATATATTATGTCCACCGGCATTCCACTATCAATTTGCTTGTTCACGGTCTCGAAGAATTGAAGTAAATTCGTCAAACATGATTTCCCTTTCCTGAACCCATGTTGACTGGGTTTCATCAAGTCGTGTGTATCTAGGTGCCGGACTATGCTATCCTTGATCAGTGCTTCAACCATCTTTCCAGGGACAGACGTAAGACTCACAGGTCTGTAGTTGCCCGGTTCCCCTCTCGATCCTTTTTTGAAAATTGGCGTGACATTCGCTATCTTCCAGTCTTCTGGTATCTGTCCAGTTCTGATTGTCAGATTGGCAAGTTTCTGCAATAGCTCTCCGATTTCAACCTTCAATTCCTTTAAAACTCTCGGGTGAATTCCATCTGGTCCAGGGGATTTGTCACTTTTAAGTTTGTCTATCTGGTAGTATATCTGGTCCAACTCCACTTCAACTGTGGTGAGGCTGTCTTCTATTACTCCACTAAACACTTTCACTGCTTCTGGTATTTTAGCGGTATCCTCCTCCGTAAAGACGGACGCAAAGAAGGAATTTAGTTTGTCAGCAATTTGTTTATCTTCCTTGATGTACCCTTTCTTTCCCTGGTCGTCCAGGGGTCCCACTGCCTCTTTTGCGGGTTTTTTCCCTTTCACGTATCTAAAGAAGGGTTTGAAGTTTTTGGCTTCTTGCGCTATTTTTTCCTCATAGTCCTTTTTGGCATCCCTCACCGCCTTGTGACATTTCTTTTGATCATCTTTATGTATTTTCCATGCTTTGGTTGTTTTCATGTGTTTCCATTTTTTGAAAGAGTCCTTCTTTTCTTTTATGGCTACCCTCACCTGTCTGGTAAGCCATGCCGGTTCTCCCTTACCTTTTGTTCTCCCCTCTTTGGAGATCCTTGGAATGTGGAGATTTTGTGCTTCTGAGATAGTATTTTTCAGTAGGGACCATGCCTGGTCTACCGTTTCAAGTTTGTCCACCTTTTTCTTGAGTCGTTGTTTCACCATGGCTCTCATGCGATCGTATTTGCCCTTTTTAAAATTAAAGGTTTTGGTTAAGGTTTTGGCACGTTTTCTATTCCCGATGTCAAGCTTAAAGTTGATCACATTGTGATCGCTCGTCCCCAGCGGTACCGTAACTTCTACTTCTTTTGTCGGTCCCGTGAGGCCATTTAGTACCAAGTCCAGGGTGGCGTTGTCTCTTGTCGGCTCCTTTACCAATTGTTCCAGGAAGCAATCCCCTAGCACCTCCAAGAACTTGGCCTCCTTGCCGCAGTTGGAGGTTCCTAGTTTCCAGTCTATCCTCGGGAAATTGAAGTCTCCTAATATTATTACATTGCCCGTTTTGCTTTCTTGTTTGATTTCCTCTATCATTTCTGAGTCAGTTTCCTCCGCCTGTCCTGGGGGACGATAGTAAAGGCCAATTTTCGTGTCTGCGCTGTTTTGGCCAGGAATCTTGACCCAGAGGGACTCTAGCTTCTCTTTTGTTTCCGTTGTAGCCACTTCAACAGATTCTATTCCTTCCTGAACATATAGGGCAATACCTCCACCTTTCTGCCCTACTCGATCTCTTCTATATAGTTTGTATCCCTGCAGTACGGTGTCCCATTTGTTTTCTTCATTCCACCATGTTTCTGTTATGCCAATGATATCCATGTTCTCATGTCTTGCTATCGTCTCTAGTTCTCCCATTTTGTTTCCTAGACTTCTAGCATTTGTATACATGCATTTAAGTTCCCTTCGTGTTACCTTTTTGGACTTTCTACTCTTGGTTGTCCTTACAGTTTCCTTTACGGTATCCTTTACTGCTCCTGTGTTATCTCCCATGTTTGTTGTGTGGTCATCCCCTCCTGTGTCTGGGTTGTCCTTTCCTGCTTGTTCTCCTTTGTTGGCTGTGGGATGATTTGATTTCTTTATTACAGTACATATTTCTTCCCACTCTCTGTGATTGTGGTCTGGGGGACATTTTTGTGACCTGTGCAGATATTCTTATAAAAATTCAAACGTGGAGCTGTTCCCCATGGACTGGAAGAGCCAGTACAGCTGAAAAGGCATGGCATCAACACCATATGCTCCTGTCTGTACGATCAGAAAGCACCAGAGCATGAGAGTGGAACTTATAAGCTATACCCGGGAGAACAGGTGACATTGCAAGGAGGACCCTAGCCATATAGCAGAGGAAGCTCCAAGCATGTGATCCAACAAAGTTGGATCTGATCTACCCTGAGGTCTGTAACACTGTGACCAGAGCCAGAAAATATTCAGAACGATGCAGACTGCCATGGTAGCTTACCACGTAAAACCTGTCTGTGGAGGGAGGTCAAACCATTGGCCAGATAAGATGCCGCTAATGCTATCAGGATCTTTTCCCCATGGATCTACATTGTTTCTAGTATAATTGTTTCCTTGGGTCACAGAAGCCCTCTGACTTGCAAGAACCAGAGCGATTGCCAGGAACAATGAAAAATGAGAAGCTTTCCAGATGATCTTGAAGTAGATTCAGCTCTGGAAGCAGATGCACACATCAGGACACTTAAGCAAACCCTTTCACTGCATGATCAGAACCAAGGCAGGAGAGGAGATTGTACCAAGTGCAAGAGGATGAAGAGTGAGAGGAGCTAAAAATTATATGAATTATTGAAGTCCAGTGGGCTTCCGGTTAGTCCTCTAACCCATCAGCATTTGGGAGAATCCTCTTCTAATTTTCCCCATTGAATTTGGCCTAAGAGGATACAACTTCAGAGGATACAACTTCAGACGTTTGACCTCTACTGCGGTACATGTCACCAGCCACTCCTCAATTATGGGCTGCCAGGATAGAGGCCTGGGAGGCCAGCAATGTTCTCTCTAATTTTTGTTGGCCCAAATGCACATCAAAAACATTTTAGCCCAGATTCTATAAGACATCTAAAAGCAGATCTAGTTTCCTAACTTAATTATTTAGAAAGATTAATTGACGCTGGTAATGAGTAATTAGCAGATCATAATTGACAAAAAAAATTAATATTAATTGGGTGATTGGTACCTAATTTAGTAGGCGCCTACAACTTTCAGGTGGGCATAGTTAGGGGTGGATCTTGGGTGTGTTTTGTGTGTAGGTGCCTAAACTGGACCTAGGTGCCACTATTTAGGCCAAGAAAACCCTGGCATAAATAACAAGCACCTAAGCTTCAGGCACAGAACTCTTTAGCAAACAAAGAAACAATTAGAGGGACTAGCAACATGGAGGAGACAGGAGGCTACTACCCACTTGGAACATGAAAGGGTGAACTCACGAATAATACAAAGAAAGATGAATATATGATACTAGTTTTTTAGCCCGTTACATTAACGAGTGCTAGACTAGATGTGTAGACCAGGGCTGCCCAAGTCCGGTCCTCGAGATCTACTGGCAGGCCAGATTTTCAGGATATCCACAATGAACATGCATGAGAAAGATTTGCATACCAAGAAGGCAGTGCAGGCAAATCTCTCTCATGCATATTCATTGCGGATATCCTGGTGTAGACTTAGGCATTTTTTTCTTTCTGTCTTTCTACCCCTGTCTGTCTTCCCTTCTCCTTTACTTTTACCTCCCCCCTGTCCAGCAATACCCCTTCCCTGCTCCCCCTGTCCAGCAGTAGCCCTTCTCCGTTCCTTTTAACTCCCCCCTGTCCAGTAATACCCCTTTTCCCTTATCTGCTCACTGTCCAGCATCTGCTAGGCCGGGCAGCCTCGGGGCTTTTTGCTAGGCCGGCCCGCCTCTCATTATCGAAATGGGCCAGCCTAGTAAATGCCCCACGGCTGCTGCCGCTGCTGGTTCGGGGGTGAGAAGGAGAGGCGTCATCAGAAGTCAGCCGGCGTCGGAGATCGGGGCAGGAACGTTGCTGGGGAAACCGCCGCACACGTCGCAAACCGCCAAAGGCTTCTATTGCGCATGCGGTGACACGGAGCCATGGATCCGGGATCACGGATCATGGCCGCATGGTGTTTCAACTGTGCATGCGCGCTATGGGTTTTATTATAGCGGATACAGAAACTATAATAATAGTATAAGTACATAGATGGTATAAATAGGTAAGATATACATACAGTGGTGCCTCACACAACGAACTTAATTCGTTCCAGGAGCAAGTTTGTTATGCGAAAAGTTCGTTGTGTGAAACGCGTTTTCCCATAAGAATACATGTAAAACAAAATAATTCGTTCTGCAGCCCTACATTTCCCTCCCTCCACCTCACCTTATATGCAGAGTTTGCCAGCATTCTTTTTCACCCAGCCGCACGATTTCAAAAAGCTGTGCACGCGCAGCTGCTGGAGTTGATCAATGTTCTCCTCTCCTGCAACTTCCGGTTTCCGGTTGCGTCAGAGGAGAAGATTGAACAACAGAGCATGCGCGCATGTGCTGCTCTTTGAAAGTGTGTGGCTGGCCGAAAAAGAAAGCCGGAAAACTCGGTATCTAAGGTAAGGTGGAGGGAGATGATGGAACACTGCATTCAGACAGGAGGGTGCTGCTGTTCCCGGCTCACATTAGGAAGCGGCGAGAGTAGTTCCGCCCCCCCCCCCGGGCCCCTCGGGCGACTTCGTTGTGTGAAACGAAGTTCGTTATAGGGAGCAAGACAAAAAGTTCGTTATGCGCAGCGTTCGCTGTGCGAGGCGTCCGTTATGCGAGGCACCACTGTATATTTAACTCATGTATTATAACTCCATTACTGAAGCTCGTGTATTGTAACCCCATTACTGAAGCTAATGCAAAGTGCTGTGAATTCACTCCCCAGTCATTAGTAGCGGTATAGAAGCTTCAAATAAACATAAATCTACTGGCACCTAAGTCCACTTTTTAAGTGCTGCTAGGTGCGTGGTACCTAACTTAAGATTGACAAGAGCTAAGTGCCACATTTCTAGGCGCCTATAATCTAGTCACCGTTTATAGAATATGGCCCTTTGTGTGCAAGTTTTCAGCCTCAACTGATACAGACATGGGGGAAGCCACTGCTTGCCATGGGATCGGTAACATGAAATGTTGCTACCATTTAGGTTTCTGCCAGATATTTGTGATCTGGATCGGCCACTGGGCTAGATGTACATTTACTAGATGTGTGTGGTATAGTCTATGTTCACAATAAAGAAAGCCAACAAACATTTTGTGTACTCAGGTGCTACATATATGCGTTTCCTTTCTGACCCATGTGTGAACGCATATGTACAAGCAGGTTAGAGGGAATACTGGAGGCCAGTAGTGTCCTCACCACCAGTTCCACATCAATAACCTGGAAGGATACACACACTGGCCTTCCTGTGTTAAAGACCCTATTTGATTACATATGCCTGGTTGTTGGAGATACCCCTAAACTGGAGCAGGTCCTGTCTGAATGCTGCAGATCAATGGACGAGGAGAGAAATGGCCTTACATCCCATCCGTCAAGCCCAGGCTTGTCTCCTGAAGAACTCAACTTGACTTCTATGCTGATACCTCCCAAGCTGCTTTGAGGCCCATGGATTGAGCATGAAAGAGGAGGAGACCAGTTGATAAAATGGAACTGTGCTAACCATTCGAAAATTTGTGTGTAGCTTGTGGAAATTCTGCTTTGTCAACTTAGTAACTATGATTGTGGTGGAGCCAAAGCAGAATGTGTAGGTCAGAGAGGAAATATACTACAGGATGCAATCTGATCCTAAATATACTACTTTTAGCCCCAAATGACCCTATCATCAAATATCAATTTATATACTGGCAGATGGAAAGACCAATTTGGAAGCACTTTATCATGTCAGTAGATCATGGCCCAATAGCTAAATATTATTCAGTGACAAGGATCCTCCATGGAGGACATGAAGTTGAAAAGGCAAACCCGAAGTGGCACAGCCTCTAAATCAGTCAACCCAGCTGAGGCCTTAGCTTGAAAAGAACAAATTGACACTTATACCAAGAAGTCCAAGAAGAGACTTTTATGTGTTAAAAATAGTTGTATAGTTAGTCTGTGCTCTTTTACAAAGACAGTACAGACTTTATAATTCATTTTGTTTTTCCCCATGTGCATCACTTTATGCTTATTCCATGTTAAATATCACTTAAACAATTTGGCAAGGTCTTTCCACAGTTCCTTGCAATTTGCTTGTGTTTTAACAACTTTCAACACTCGATCCAAGATGGCCCCGGTACAGACGCTCTGAGAGCAACGCTTCTGACCGCTCTACTCTGCTTACCTTTGTGGCCCGATTTCTTCTTCTAATGCCGAAGAGAAGGGGCAGGAGTGATATGCCCTCCCTCAGCAATATCGACGAGTTGTTGCGGCGGATACAGGGGGCAACATTATCCATGTCGGCAGTTAGCCCGCAGAGAGCACCTGGATATGGCGAGACCGGAGTTGTCTCTCCTGGGCTGGAAACCACCTTAAGCCCCGACGTGAGAGCTCCACCTCCATGACCCCGGTCCACTAGTTCTCTAGGGGCAGAGGAAACCCTGGAAATGGGAGAGGTACTTTCCCCTGAGGCAGCAAGAACACCAATGGAGACTGTGGAAGCAGTGCTTTCTGTTCAGGGAATACTTGCAGGAGAAGCCGGGGTAGAACTAGCAACTGGAGGTGAAGGATTCCAGCCAGAACCAAACCAGGAAAGCTGCGTTCTGTCTGCCATGCGTCCTTCTTCCTGCCAGATTCTGCCTATGTAGAAACAGGAAGTTACTTCAGAGGAGGCGGGACGTGGTAGGCAGAAGGCTATCACATTAATTCTGTTTTGCAAGCCACGGGTCCTTCTGCCTACCACTAGAAACCTTTCTTCTCTCTTGATCACTGGTGCTGCAGCAAGTGGAGGATGGGGGAGGGTGTTGGAAGGGAGAAAAAGATGCTGGCATCACTGGAAAAAAGCTTTTCTATTGCCGTTGCCAGGCCACCCTGGGGGAATCTTGCTCACCCTGGCCCCCATCACCTTCTTGGGCCTGCTTAAGCATGCTTAACAGTGTAACCCTATGCTCTATATCCGGGGTTCTCAAAGTCCCTCCTTGAGAGCCACAATTCAGTTGGGTTTTCAGGATTTCCCCAATTAATATGAATGAGATCTATGTGCATGTACTGCTTTCAATGCATATTCATTGGGGAAATCCTGAAAACCCGACTGGATTGCGGCCCTCAAGGAGGGACTTTGAGATCCCTGCTCTATATCCTGCTTGTTTACCTACTTTCTCCTCTTCTCCCGATTTCCACTGTTTCAGCAAGATTTGATTAAAGCCGAGCAGTGCAGACTTTCTTGCTAGAGTCTGTGCCTCCTGTTTCTCCTTTCTGAACTCTGACAGGGGTGCTGCCTAGGCCTATTCTCTCCTTTTGCACTAACTTTAGGGTCTGGAACTCTGTGGAACTGTCCTTGACTGGTTTACTTTCAATCTTCCTCATTGCTCCTTCCAGGTCTCTGACAGTGGTTCTATTTCCTGTACTCACCCTATTTCCTATGGGTTTCCTTAGAAATTTTTTTTTTTGCTCCCACTCCTTTTAATATTTTCTTGGCTCCTCTTCCCCTTCTGATATTGATGATATCCAAAGCAATTGCACCTTTAACTTTTCCTGAGCAGATTTTTCTCCCCTTCAGGCTTATCTTGACACTACTGGTTCCTGGCTGTGGAACGATCTTTTTTTTTTTTTTTTAATTCTTTATTAATTTTCTAAACTACAACAGTGCAATACAACCAATGCAACTCATAGTAAAACAAAAAAAGCACATTCATCTTTTTCATGTTCATAATCATCCATTTTCCTCCCACCCACCCCTTCACCCAAACAATTATCATTCCGTATAACACAAACATATATTATCATAAATATACTATCTAATTTGAATAATGATACCTTCACACCCATCCCAATTATAAATATTCAAAAATCAATTTATGACATAAGAATCCCTCTCCCCCCCTGCCCTGGATATATACCATAGCAAAGGACAAACTGATTCACAGTCAACAAATAATTACAATGAGGTAACATAAGATGCCAATGGGCCCCATATTAATTTAAATATATTACCATGTCCTATATTTTCAGCATTTATTCTTTCAAATCTATAACTAGAGCAAAGACTTTCCCACCAGAACGAAAAATTCAAACAATCACATTTCTTCCAATTTCGGGTGATCATCTGGATGGCTATCCCAGTCATTATAAGGAAAGACGACTTTTATATTGATCTTTAAGGGGTTTAACATGTAATTCTCAAAATTATAAGTGGTTGCAGTTGAAGCAGGCCATTCAGAAGGGGTTCCCTGATTGGCAAAATCTAAAAAATTATTATAGTTTGCAGATCCTTTCCTTCCAGATAGATTCGTTAGGGCATCAAGCCTCCAGGTGGTATAAATTAATATCAGAGTTCTGGAATAAAAAAACAAAAAATGGTCTTCGTGACATTAGGAGCATCGAGATATAGCAGTATATTTCTGTGTCTCGATGGCCACGAATTTGGACTTGAAGATTGAAATGTAGAGCGTCAGCATCTATGAGACAGACATGGGTTTTTTTTATTACATAGATCTTTTTGGACCCTTGTTAGGTTACATAAGTTAGATAATTCTAAATCTAATAGATGCTGGCACTGTCATTTAGACATTGGGACACTGGATCATCTGTTGTTCTATTGTCTTTTGATACTTATCTTCTGGAGATCAATATGGGGTAGAATAAATAACATTTTGGAATCATCAATTCCTCTAACGTATGAGGCAGTTATTTGCGGTACAATATTACATGTTAAACCCCTTATAGATCTTTTTTTCTTAATATCTGTAAATGTGAGTCAATTCTCTTAACCCCGCCTTTGTGTATTCATGCCTCCCCTCTCCTTTTGAATAATCAGCCCCTCCTCCCCCCACCTTTGTTGAAGAATACTTCATAATTAATTTTTCATTCTGCTTTCTTCATGACATTTGTTTTGTCAAAAACCTCATTTTTTTATTAGTCATTTCCTGAATTGTTTACTTTAATGCCCTCTTCAATGGTTATCTCCTTTCCTCTCTCACACATCTCCAACTGATCATGATCATGTTTCTCTCCTTCTCAGATCGGAACAATAGCTTCTGGTTTCTGCACTTATTAAATTCAAGATCTTGAGTCTGGCCATCCAAACTCTGCACTCTGAAACCCCTTCCTATCTTTTGGCCCCTTATTCTCAGGGCTGTCCGCTCTGCTTTTCTCAGACCTCTCTGTTTATTTTGCTGCCTCCTTCACAACTCCACCTGGATGTTTCCCATAATGGCGTCTTCTTGTGCCTTGGCCATAACCCTCTAGAATTCTCTGCCTTTTTCCTATTCACAAGAAGACTTCCTTTACCAAATTTAAGAAAGAAGTCATAACTTGTTGTCTCAGGGTTTCACCAGCTGGAATTGTGCTTGTGTAGCAGGTTTCTGGGTCAGGTAGAAAACGACGTTTCAGGCATCATGCTGTGGATTTCTTCAGGGTATGCTCTGAAGTCTGCAGTTTGACTTTGTAAACAGCATGTTCACTGACCTGATTGGGAACAGGGCAGTCCACAAATTTGAATTTTAGTCGGAAAGTCACTTGGTCTCTTTTTTTTTTCCATAGAATGTAAAAGTCTCTGGTGGGTTTATAGATGTTTAATGAAGGTCCAGCTGCCGCAGGGTTTGCCCATTCCTTAAGCATCTTCTCTCTCTTTTTCCGTGTCTTGGTTTGATGTAACTTTGTAATACTGTATATTGTAACTGCCTTGCTGAACCTTTGCTCCATGGGCTGTATAACAAGCTCCCACAAATAGAGTTGTGCCATGAAAACTTGCATTTATCTTATGTCAGTTAGCACTAATTCTTTTTATAGCTGCTCATATACTATGGAGCTCAGCAGGATGTTAAGAGAATAATTATTTCCAATGTATTAAAAAAAAAATCCTATATACAAGGGCAATGGCCTGAGTTAGAATCTACTCATGCCTGGACTTCCACACACTGCACTGATGGAGTTTGTGTTGAGGTCTTTGCTGTAACAGATACTGTATTTCAATGACTTGGTGCGAGGTTACCCTGAAAGGGAACAAGATGAAAAAAAAGAAGCTTCCCATTGCTGCATTAGATTCATGCTCTTGTTGGTTGGTAGAGATGCATAGTAGAGATTGGCTATGCTTTGAGAGCTCAACAGTAACTTCTCCCACTCCAGATTCTTACAGCCAATGGTTTGGATACTGTAACAGTGGAGAATTCAAGAAATGATTAAATAACCTCTGAAGGTGCCCCTCTCTACAAAGGGGGGGGGGGGGAGAGGAGTAAGACATTTCCAGCTGCTGACTTTATCTAGGCACCAGGCTTTGTTACCCATTTAAAACCATTTGCAAATTGTCCTCTTTGTAGAATGAAATGTTACATTGAAAGATACGTGTAAAGCCGTTTTAAGTAACCATTGTAAACTGCAAAAAAATAAATAAATAAATAAAATAATAAAAGGCTTCAGAGAAGCAGTGATGGCAAAAATTGCTATAGAAATATGAATAGTGACTTCGGTGCTGCTCAACAATGGTTCTTAAATGCATTGTCTTTTTTTTGATTGTGGCTTTACAAATTCATAACTGGGTAAATTCTCCGGAGAAAGAAGGCTGAGATGTATAGCTGTTAAGGCAAGCCAGAAAATACAAAAACTGGAGCAGATGCTGTACAGAAAACTGAATAGGGAGAAAACAGGTGCATAATGAATCATTTTGGAACCTTCCTACTCAAGCAGGAGTAGAATGTTTTAGCGGCCTCATTTCTTTGTGCATGTGCCTCTTTGGGACATGCAAACTCACTTGAGTGATGTTCCCTGTCACATAGGGAGCGATTCTATAAGTGGCATCTTTCATTTGGGCACCTTCTCCCTGATATTCAGCAAGACTTAGCTGGCCAGAAACGGCACAGCTTCTGAACAGCTAATTCCCATCTGGCTGGTTATCTGCCAGTATTCAGTGGGAAATAGACGGCTATCTCCTGCTGAATATCTGGCCCCACCAGCTAGCCTAGTGGCTAGCTATGTGGCATGACATAGCCAGTCAGCTCTGATTTTTCATCGGCTGGTGTATTCCTCAGTAACAAACTCAATGTTTGGAAACAAGCAGCCCAGTAGTACAAAGGTGATTTTACAAACTCTGTATGATTCGTTCAACTGCATCTCTTCTCGAACCATCATCTCTCAACATACTGGTCCACTCCCTTATCACGAGCCATTTAGATTATTGCAATGAGTCAGACAGAAGGATGTAATAATGCCACTTTATAGAGCAATGGTCAGACCGCAATTGGAATACTGTGTCCAACACTGGTCTCCATACCTCAAGAAAGATATAACTCTGCTGGAGAGGGTACAGAGGCGAGCCACGAAACTTGTCAAGGGATTGGAGAATTTGAGCTACAAAGAGCGCCTTAGGAAATTGGGACTGTTTACCCTCGAGCAGAGAAGACTGAGAGGGGATTTAATAGAGACTTTTAAATTAATAAAGGGATTTGATAAAATAGACCAAGAAGAAGCTTTACTAACTTTTTCGGAGGTGACACGAACAAGAGGTCACAGACTGAAACTGAGTGGCAGCAGGTTCAGGACGAATGTAAGGAAGTTCTTTTTCACACAGCGAGTGCTGGGAATTTGGAATGCTCTCCCGGAGGATGTTGTGACAGAGATTACTGTTCTGGGATTCAAGCGCAAGTTGGATGCACACCTTCTTGCAAATCATATTGAGGGCTACGGTATATCTGGGTCTCCAAACAGGAGTACCTAAATGGGCCGCCGCGTGTGCGGATCACCGGACTGGATGGACCTCGGTCTGATCCGGTGAAGGCTTTTCTTATGTTCTTATCTCATTAAGCTACAACTGATCCAGAATACCTTAGTAAAACTAAATTCCCAAGAGCTAAAAGATACGATCACGTTAAACCACTTCTAAAATTTGCCCATTGGCTACCAATTGCACATAACTAACATATAAAGTTCTCTTGCTCATCTTCAAAATCAGACAAGAGCACTTTATTCCTTGTGCTCTGATCCGTACCCTTTGCTCTAGCCAACAGAATCTGTTGGCAATGCCATCCCTACATCATGTCACTTATGACACAACCCATCACAGTAATATTTTCTGTTATGGCACCCAACCTTCACCTTGAAACATCCTTAGCCAAATTCAAGGCTGCTCTCAAAATTTGCCTATTTAATGATGCTTACGACTCAAGTCCCTCTTTCTCTCTGAATATATAATGTGTCCCTTGATTACGATTCTGGCCCTTGGCCTGCCACAATGAAAGCCTGTGCATGAACCCTTTTTCTCCACCGTTTATCCCCTTTCTCTTTCCTATCAATGATTGTATCTCCTTCTATTTACCCCTCTATTTTTCCCTGCCTCTCTTTTTCTCTTTTCCATTTCCCTCCCTTATTTGAATTGTTATAATTTTATACTGCTCAGGACAGCTCTGATTGGTAGTTTATCAAAACTGCAATAAACTTGAAATGTGGTCAGATAAACCCACCTAAAAATCAGGTATATCATGGGCCATTAGCCTTATCTGGCCAGCCAATTAAAATCGGCTTTGCCAGCTAAGGGTGAGCGGCTGAACTTTGACCCAGTCAGCAGCTCACATTTAGCCGGCAAAGCTGATTTTCATTGGCTGGCCAGCTAAGGCTAAGGCTAAGACCCACCTTTCACATCAAAGTGATGATCTCCTTCCAAGTGACCTTTCTCCACCAAGACAGCACAAAGGCTATCAGGTGGCATGTGCAACTTTTCTCCTATGACCAGTGGCATAGTAAGGGGGGAGCGAGGGGGGGGGCGTGGTCCACCCCAGGCATGGTCTTCTTAAGGGCACGGCACCCCTCCTTCTCTCTGCCCCCCCCCCCACGTTCCTCTCCTTGCCACATGCCTGCACCCCTTTGCCTTCCCCCATACCTTTTTTTACTTCTCTGGCGCAGGGTTTCTGCCCGCGTTGGCGTAGGCGCTCTCTCTTGTCATCACTTCCGGGACCCGCGCCTGGGAAGTGATGTCAAACGGCAAGCCAACATGAGCATGCTGCTCACGCCGGAGAAATAAAAAAGGTACGGTAAAGGCAAGAGGGTGCGCACGTAGCGGGAGGAGGGACACCATCACCCAGGGCGCTGCTCATCCTTACTAAACCACTGCCTATGTCCTCTCTGTCAACCTCAGTTCATCCAAGTCTGTTACTTTCACCTCCAAACTAGAACACTCTTAATACTCGATGATCATCCCCCAATTCTGTGTCTACTTTTCACTCTGCCACAAGACAACAAATTTCATCCTCAAGATACTCTGCAAAACTGCTTTTCAATAGACGAACCTACAGCCATCATGGTACTATCAAAACAGCTATAAACAAGTCCGAATGGGTGCATTTTGCAGTTTATTTCTGAGGCTTTTCCCACTTGATAGGAAACTATCAAGGAAACTTGATAGGCCGGGGACATTCTCCATGTTTTTCCACAGGAGGAAAAGAAGAAAAGGCACTTTTTTCTGTCATAGGAATTAATAGGAACCATATGTGAGAAAAGAGGCCAAATGAACTAACTCCTGATTTGAGCAAACCTTGGGAAGACAAAAAAAAAAAAGACAAAGGGGCCCTTTTACTGAGTTGTGTTAGACCCTAACACATGCCTCACACAGCTAAAAATGGAGTACTGTGGGTCAGGCATCTTGTGGGAATTCTAAAACGTGTGCATGCTAACTGAGCTCTGAATAATATTTCTAATTTTTTTTTTTTTTTTAAGATGGCCGCACATTAATGGCAACATTAATGCATGAATTCTCACAACAGGATCTCAAAATTGCAAAAGCAAAATAACAATCCAAACCCACCGTACAAAAGAAAATGGAGGAAAAAGCCTCAGATGTCCGTCGGTGTGCAGTTGGTCTTTCTACTTAACCCTGCTAACACATGACCGGACTACTTTCACTCATCGGCAAAAAAAACCTTCCGTCCACTTCACTTAATGCAATGCAAAAATCACTGCCAAACGGTATTTGTAGCATGTGCACAAAATATACAAATGAAGCAGAAGCGCTTATCTTAAAATGCCGACAGGGACCCGTCTCACGTCTCGCTTCTTCAGAGGATGTCGCAGTGCTGTGTCGGGCATGTGTTAATACAGTATTGGTCACCGTACCTTAAGAAGGATATGGCAATACTTGAGAGGGTCCAGAGGAGAGCGACACGAATGATTAAGGGCATGGAAATCCTTTCATACACTGAAAGATTGGAGAGGCTGGGGCTCTTCTCCCTGGAAAAGCGGAGACTCAGAGGAGACATGATAGAGACCTACAAGATCATGAAGGGCATAGAGAGGGTAGAGATGGACAGATTCTTCAAACTTTCAAAACATAAAAGAACAAGAGGGCATTCGGAAAAGCTGGAAGGAGACAGATTCAGAACGAATGCTAGGAAGTTTTTCTTTATCCAGCGTGTGGTGGACACCTGGAATGCACTTCCAGAGGACGTAATAGGACAGAGTATGGTACTGGAGTTCAAGAAAGGATTGGACAATTTCCTACTGGAAAAAGGGATAGAGGGTATAGATAGAGGGCTACTGCACAGGTCCTGGACCTGTTGGGCCGCCGCGTGAGCGGACTGCTGGGCACGATGGACCTCGGGTCTGACCCAGTGGAGGCATTGCTTATGTTCTTATGTTCTTCCCTTTTGGAAGCATTTTCGCTGTTTGCATTATGTTCTCTTATACGAAAGCCAATAAAATTTTATGAACAAAACAAAACAACAAAAAAACAAACTTCAAATTCAATCACGCTGAAAACCACAAGGCAAACATAATAATGAGCATAAGTTCTTTAAAATAGTCTTCCATATTCTCAATTACTGTGAATAAAAAGGATTTGCAATAATCTGGATGATTTCAGGCATCAGGCAAAAATTTTACTGTTGAGCTTGAAAGCTGTAGGATATCCAGTCCATATTCTACGTTAGAGGTCTGCACGGGAATGGGGATCATGGGAATCCCCCCCCCTAGCCCACGGGACTCCCACGGGGACCCCCCTCTGGCCCACGGGACTCCCACGGGGATGGAAGGCTTTGGAAGCAGGGTTCGTCCATATAATATAATGGACACGTCAGCCTTAGTAAAATAGGGGGTTTATAAGTTAATTACCTGAACAGAAAACAAAAAAGGGTTCCACCAAAGAGATTCCACAAGGAAAACAGCAGCGCAAACACAAAAGAAACTGGAATTGATGATCCTGTCAGAAGTAATTGCTGCTTTTTATGGGGACGGGCGGGGATGGAGGTAATTCCTTGCGGGGACGGGTGAGGATGGAGAGGATCCTGGCGGGGATGGGTGGGATTTCTGTCCCCGCGCAACTCTCTATTCTACGTGCTGCATATATGCGAGTGAAATTTATGGCTCACTGACAATTGTGCGCAGGACAATGGTGCACTGACAATTGCACGCCAGATATTTGCACGCCAGCACACATTGAGACCCGAGCACTACACTTAAAACATTCAGGTGCTATCTAGTGTTAGTTTCCCATAACAATCATGTAAACCAGGGCTGCCCAAGTCCAGTCCTCGAGATCTACTGGCAGGCCAAGTTTTCAGGATATCCGCAATGAATATGCATGAGAGAGATTTGCCTGCACTGCTTTCTTGGTATGCAAATCTCTCTCATGCATGTTCATTGTGGATATCCTGAAAACCTGGCCTGCCAGTAGATCTCGAGGGCCGAACTTGGGCAGCCCTGATGTAAACCTTTCCCTAACACTAGATAGCACTTGAATGTTTTAAGTGTAGTGGGGGGGGGGGTTACTTTATAAACCTCAAAAATAAAAATATTGTCAGGTCTCAGTGGTGGGCGCTGGTGCGCAAATGTCCGGCATGCGATTGTCGGTACGCCATTGTCCTGCGTGCATTTGACGGGTCACCAAATGTACACCCACTGAATGGTTACACAGTGGTTTTGTGACTGATGATTCATCTGACAAGATAGGCACCTCTGCCGAGATATTTGTTGGGAGGGGAACAGGTGGTCAATATTCTACGGAAGAATTGGGGCATTGTGAAAATCCATGTTTTGTTTAGTGGACACCATTTCAGAGTGGCTTTTTCTAGAAACAAAAACCTCAAAGAGTTGCTGAGTCCAGCAACGTCGTCCGATGACCTGGCGTCTAATGATGTTAACATGAATAATGGGCGCCATAAATGTGGTTCTCGTAAATCTTGTGACAATATGATAGAGGTTTCACAGTTTGTGCATTTGGCAGATGGCAAAATGTATTATTGCAGATCTTCAACAACTTTCAAGCCTTCATTAGTAATATATAATTTAAGATGTCGTTGCACTAAATTATACGTTTGCAAAACTTGTCAGCTGAATGCAAGAGTAAATGAACATCGATCAAGCGTGTAGAGGGTGAAAACAGGAGCTCTTTTGGTAGAAATATACTTTTCAGGATTTTGAATGTTTTGCCTTTGAACAAGTTTTCCAGAACATAGAAAGAGATAACATGGATAGATTTCTTTTGCAATGAGAACAAAAGTGGATTTATACTTTAAACCACCTGTGAGTCAAAGGGATTGAACTCCTGTGCTGAATGGTGAGCCTTCTTGTAAATGAGTAGTCTGGATCCGCCCTTCGGTGGGTGTGGCTTATGTTTAGCATCTATAAAGTCAAGATCGCCATTTTCATTCTGAAAGACACAGTACGAAAAGCTTATATAGAATAAGTGAGCCCCTAATACTGGGTGTGGCTTATGTTTAGCATCTATAAAGTCAAGAACATAAGAAGTTGCTGAGGCAGACCAGAGGTCCATCTCGCTCAGCGGTCCGCTCCCGCGGCGGCCCATCAGGCCTATTGCCTGAGCAGTGGTCCCTGACTATTTCTATAGCTTGCCTCTTACTCCTATCCCTATAACTTACCCCTATTCCTATCTGACCCTTCAATCCCTTTTTCCTCTAGGAACCTATCCAAACCTTTGAAGCCCTGTAACGTGTTCCTGCCTATCACAGCCTCCGGAAGCGCGTTCCATGTATCCACCACCCTCTGGGTGAAAAAGAACTTCCCAGCTTTTGTTCTAAACCTGTCCCCTTTCAATTTTTCTGAGTGCCCCCTTGTACTTGTGGCTCCCCATAATTTGAAAAATCTGTCCCTGTCTACTTTTTCTATGCCCTTCAGGATTTTGAAGATTTCTATCATGTCTCCTCTAAGTCTCCGCTTCTCCAGGGAGAACAGCCCCAGCTTTTTCAGTCTGTCAGTATATGAGAGGTTTTCCACACCTTTTATTAGCTTAGTTGTTCTTCTCTGGACTCCCTCGAGTACCGCCATGTCCTTCTTGAGGTACGGTGACCAGTACTGGACACAGTACTCCAGATGCGGGTGCACCATTGCACGATACAGTGGCAGGATGACTTCCTTTGTCCTGGTCGTGATACCCTTCTTAATGATACCCAACATTTTGTTTGCTTTCCTTGAGGCTGTGGCGCACTGCGAAGACACCTTCAATGTTGTGTCTACCATCACTCCCAGGTCTCTTTCTAGGTTACTTACCCCTAGGTTGACCCCCCCCATTTGGTAAGTGAACATCGGGTTCTTTTTCCCTACATGCATGACCTTGCATTTCCCTATGTTGAAGCTCATTTGCCACTTTTTGGCCCACTCTTCCAGTGTTGTCAGATCCTTTTGGAGATCTTCGCAGTCTTCCTCCGTGGTTTTAACCCTGCTGTATAGTTTGGTGTCATCTGCAAATTTAATGACCTCACATTTTGCTCCCGCCTCCAGGTCGTTAATAAATATATTGAACAGGAGCGGTCCCAGCACCGACCCCTGCGGAACTCCGCTCGTGACCCATTGCCAGTCCGAGTAATGACCCTTTACTCCAACCCTCTGTTTCCTGTCTGCCAGACAGTTTTTGATCCATCGGTGGACCTCCCCTTGCACCACGTGGTTCCATAGCTTCTTAAGCAGTCTTTCGTGTGGTACCTTGTCGAAGGCTTTTTGGAAGTCAAGGTAAATGATGTCTATGGATTTCCCTTTATCCACCTTGCTGTTTACCCCCTCAAAGAAGTACAATAAGTTTATGAGGCATGACCTACCCTTGCAGAAGCCATGCTGACTCGACTTTAGCTGCCCATTCTTTTCGATGTGTTCACAGATGCTGTCCTTAATCAGCGCTTCCATCATTCTGAAAGACGCAGTACAAAAAGCTTATATAGAATAAATGAGCCCCTAACACTAGTATAATAGCTATACTTTCAAATTGCTTAGCCATGATTAAGTTCACCATGTGTTTTTCAGCATGATTGAACTGGAGATTATTTTCTAACACAGCACTGTAACATCCCCTGAAGAAGCGAGACGTGAAACGGGTCCCTGTCAGGATTTTAAGATAAGCGCTTGCGCTTCATTTGTATATTTTGTTCACATGCTACAAGCAATGTTTGGCAGTGATTTCTGAATTGCATGAAGTGAAGTGGATGGAGGTTTTTTGCCGATGAGTGAAAGTAGTCCGGTCATGTGTTTGCAGTGTTAAGTAGAAAGACTAACTCCACACTGACGGACATCTGAGGCTTTATCCTCCATTTTTTGTATGGTGTGTTTGGAACAGTAATGCATGGCCATTAATACAAAAGATAGAAAATAGGCCTTTTTATGAGTGTAGTAAAAATTGCCTTAGTGCATGGACAAGATCTGTTTAAGGACACACTAAGGTCACTTTTTGCTACAGCTTAATAAAAGGTCCCTGTGTAAGTGTAGATGGAGCATGTAAGTGTAGGCGGAGTAGAAATTGATAAAGGAGCATATAGACAGGCTCCTATATATCCTAGGCCACCTTGAATAACTTCCATTCACCTCCTGGAGCCCAAACACATCAGAGCTGTGTCCACCCTACTGGTACTATCTTCCTTTTGTTTTCTAACACTCCAACATGCTCAAGTGATATGTGAGAACATTGCCAGTGTACAGTAGTTGTTCTGTACCCCAGCACCCAGCTATCGACTTTATTCAACGATTTGTTTTTTTTTCAAGACTTGGAAAGTTACCGCCACAATTTTATACATACATCATACATCGGACCCTAGAGGAAGGCTTGTTAGCTGAAACGTGGCCCGTGTCAGGTCCGTTTTACCTCTGTATATGATCCATGTGGACAAGGTTTATTTTGTTTGAAATAAAAGGAAAGTCAAGAGCATCGTGTTTGCCACAGTATGTTTATCTTTGGAACGCTCCTTTTCCTGTGGAATATTGGGGTCTTCTTTCCTTGCTTTTTACTGTAGAACATTGCCAGCAAACATTTACAAGGTAACTCTAAGTACAATATCCATGCATTGCAAGCACATTATCATGCTGTGATGTAGATCAAATGGACAAAAAAATAAATGTATCCTTCATCTTCACCGGGATCCACACTGCTTTTAAGTAATCTGGTTTTAATAGAAACATGAAAACACCGTATGGAACCAGACAACTATTTCTATCTAGTGAGTTTTCAACATCTGTGTATACTCTAACTTGACATCTAATAAATCATGTACCCTGTAGCGGCCATATAAGGACAGTTCCTATTTGAACGGATATTGGAGCTGATGACATGCTGCGACCGGGCATTTATAAAGGAAATGAAAGGTTGCTGTAACATTTAATATTCCTTATGTTTCTTGAAGTTATTAGTTTGCAAACAAACACGTGTTTTTCTTCCTTTGAGCAGGAAAGATTAAGCGCTGCAGTGAAATAAGATGTGCCCCCCCGCCCCCTCCCCCCCTCCCCGGATAAAAAGACCAAGGCTGCGCATAGCCTGTTGAATTCATAAGACAGTTTGACAGCATGTTCTGGAAACAGATCCCCTTTCGCGTTTTATGTAGGAAGTAAATACACCTCTGGAGATAGTCTTTGGCGGTGGTAATTAAAATAGTACGACGGGCCTCGTGATCTCAGGGCACGTAACTGCAGAACAGCTCGACCTTGCTGCTGTTACAATGCCGGGTCTGGCTTTTTATTTTCGAGACAAAGGATGAAACACTTGCACAGGAAACATAAGAAGTATGGGCGTTGAACGGATATGTCATTTTTCTTCTGTGGCAAACAGCAAGAGGCTTCTTTGCTTAGATATCTTAAACCTTCTCTGTTAGTCATTGCTGTTAAGCTACAGAGTCATAGGGAGAAACAAAATGAAATCATTATATTTTCACCAGTGCTGCAAAAAAGAGACCAAAGAGCAGGAGAGTGCATGTCACTGTTATATATGCCTCATGTGGCATAACAAAATAACCCTCAAATACATTTCTAATATTTCTGTGCGAGATGAAAGGCTGAAAGAAGATATGCCCTGAATTCAAGCAGAAAGTGGTTATTTTAAAATGCCGAGTCACCGGCCACACCAAAGGAAGAGTTCATGCTTCCCATCCTGACCTTTTGCTTGCTTATGAACAAGTGCGGATACCAAAAGCTTAATCCTCATTTCCCTAAGATTAAGAAATGCAATGTGACAAATCTATGGTGCGACCGGAGTTTTAACAAAAACAGAACAAACTCCACAGGATACAACAGGCCCCTTGCCCCCCTTCCTTACTTCTTGCCCTCCTCCCAATCTCCTATTCCATTCCCCCCTTCCTTGACTCCTTGCTCTTCTCCCACTCCTCCTTAATCTCTTCACTCCTCCCATTCCATGCTCTCCTTGCTCCCTTCCCCTTTCAACTTTTTTTTTCTTTTTAAATCATGTTTATTGAGGTCAACCAAAGTAACAAAGGGCATACAAGAAATACAAATGCAACCGGGAAATTTAAAGGCAAACAAATACAAGAGTACAAAAACAATGCAGAACAAGCAGCCGCACCAGCAGAGAACATAATACTGGCATAAAGGTTACATGATGTACATTCGAAAAACTAATGAACAACAAAAATACCATAAGAAACCCAAACCAGGACCAAAAGAAGGAGGAGCCATCTACCCCCTCCCCCCCCCAAAAGCACAGGGGGGGCGGTAGAGGGGTGTTTGTTTGGGGTGGATGTGTGTGAGCATGGTTGTGTAATTGGTTTGTGGTGGCTGGTGTGGGTGCTGTTTCTTGTGTAGGGGTTTCTTTGGGATAGGTACTACGTTTTTATGACAAAAACTTTCTGGGGTCAAGTGGGGGAACTGGGCTGTTCTAGTAGTTGATCTGTTTTGTGAGCGCGGATGGGAGATATCTCAATGTTGCTGATCTCTTGAACTGGGGAGCTGGTTCTGTTCTGTAGCCCTTTCAACTTTTTAACTTCACCTGTCCCTACTACGAATGCCTTGTCATTAATTTACTGCGAATGTCAATTGTAACCCATTCTGAGCTCCCGGGAGAATGGGATAAAAATCGAAAGAAATAAACAAACACAGTGGAGCAGACCCAAAGACGATGAAGAAATTTTCTTTAATAAAATTCTTTCAAAAAGATTCAACACGGTCATGTTTCAAACTGTCGGTCTGCATCAGGAGTCTATACATACAAACTCAGACATTATTATGAATACAGTAAACCCCCGCAAATTTGCGGTTCATGGTTCGCAAATCACGGACTCAGTAATTTGCGGTATTTTCTGACCGCCTCTTCCTGGTACTAAAGTCATAGTTACAGCAATCAGGAGCTGCTTTGATACGTTGTCTGGCGTATCAAAGCAGCTCCTGATTGGTGTAACCGTGACTTTAGTACCAGGAAGAGGCGGTTGGAAGATGTGCTTGGCTTCGTAAGAAAATGTGACCACCCCAGCTGCCCTCTCCTGCCTTCAATCAGCTGAAAAAACCGTATTCACGGTCTTTTGAAATTTGCGGGTGTTCCTGGGACGGAACCCCTGTGAATTTCGAGGGAGTACTGTATATCAAAAATGTCTAATAGTCGCATGGCTTGCCTTAATTTGCAGGATTTGTACATTTGCCATGTCGAAGGAGCCAAAACGGTTAGCGCTGTGATACTGAAGCACAGAAATAAGCCAAAACCCCAAGTGCTGGGCTGGAGTCTGAGGACCAGTGCCATTCTCCCCTCCCCACTCCCGATCATGTCCCCAACTCTCCTGAAGCAAGCCCTCTACACCCCAGCGATGTAGTAAGGGGGGCAGACTGGCCTGGGTGCAGTCTTCCTTAGGGCGCCGGCACCCCTCCTCCTCTCTGCTCCCCTTCCCACTCCTCCCCCTGTTGTACGCACACCCGAAAGGGGGCGCACGCACATGGCAGGGGGGTGGGGAAGAGGGCGGGAGAGGGGTGCCATTGCCCCGGGTGCCGCTCACTCTCACTACGCCACTGTCTTTACCCCCTCCATTCATATTCTCAGTCCCCCAAAGCAAGCCTCTCACTCCCCCAAAAGGCTCACCCTTCACCAGATGATTCCATGGTGGTCCAGTGCACAGGCAGGAGTGATCCCCAGTTGTTCTTACCTTGGCCAGCACCATAATCCAACACGGTGCCTCTAGTGGTAAACTCTCACTACTATCATTAGAGTCATTACATTTAGGTGTCTGTAGTTACAACAGCCATAGACCTGGTATAACTGGGTGTGCCTAAATGTGACAAGGATACACATAACTCATAGTATTTCATAAGCTATCAAGGGGAATCTATAAAGGGTATTTGGATTTGTGCATGATCCTGAATTGCGTGTAAAACTAAATTGGGTAATGAGACAATTAACATGAATAATTGAACACTAGCTACTAATTATTGATAGAAACAGAGGAACATGATGGCAGAAGAAGGCCAAATGGCCCCACCAGTCTGCCCATCCGCAGCATCCATTAGCTCCTCCTCTCCCCAAGAGATCCCACATGATCATCCCACGCTTTCTAAAATTCAGACACAGTCTTTGTTATCGCTATCTCTACCGGGAGACTATTCCACGCACCTATCACCCTTGCTGTAAAAAAGTATTTCCTTAGATTACTCCTGAGTCTATCACCTCTTAACCTCATTCTATGCCCCTCTCACTCTGGAGTTTCCATTCATTTGAAAGAGATTTGCCTCTTTGCATATTTATGCCAGATATGTATTTAATCTAATCTAATATTCTATTTGTGCGTCACGCATACCTATGCAGGCTCAAGGCAACTTACAGAAAGAAGAAGGTTGAAGAGGAGCAGAATGGATTCAAACATCTCTATTATATCTCCCTTCTCCCACCTTTCCTCCAAAGTATACATATTGAGATTTTAAGTCTGTCCCCGTACGCCTTATGATGTAGACCAGCAACCATTTTTAGTTGCCTTCTTCTGGATTGACCTTTTCCTGTTATATCTTTTTGAAAGTGTGGTCTCCAGAATTGTACATAATATTCTGAATCAGGTCGCCCCAGAGTCTTATACAGGGGCATCAATACCTTCTTTTTCTTACTGGCTTACCTCTCCCTATGCACCCAAGCATCCTTCTAGCTTTCACCATCGCCTTTTCAACCTGTTTGGCTACCTTAAAGATCATTGCATGCTATCACACCCAAGTCCTGCTTCTCTTTCATGACAAAAGTTCTTCATCACCTAAACTTTACTATTCCCTCGGTGCTGTTTACGGGGTGCAGCTCAAACGCATGACTTTGCATTTCATAGTATTAAATCTTAGCTGTCAAATTTCAGACCATTCCTCAAGCTTCAATAGACACCATCAGGGGAGTCTATTGCAGATTTTGGTATCATCCACAAACAAGCAAATCATACCAATCAGCCATTCAGCAATATCATTTATGAAAATGTTAAAAAGAACATGCCCAAAATCTGAACCTTGATATACACCACTGGTAACATCCTTTTCCTCAGAGCGATCTCCACTGACCACTATCATCTGCTGCATTCCACTCAGCCAGTTCCTGACTCATCCTGAGGGCACTCAGTTTATTTATTAGATGCCTGTGTGGAACACTGTCAAAGGCTTTGCTAAAATCTAAATACACCACATCCAGCTCACTCCCTCTATCCAATTCTCTGGTCACCCATAAGAACATAAGATTAGCCTTTACTGGGTCAAACCAATGGTCCATCAAGCCCAGTAGCCCGTTCTCACGGTGACCAATCCAGGTCACTAGTACCTGCCAAAACCCAAGGAGTAGCAATATTCCATGCTACCAATAAAGAAATTGATCAGATTTGTCTGATAAAACCTGCCTGTAGTGAATCCATGTTGCCTTGGGTCCTGTAATCCACTAGATTCCATAAACATCACTATTCTCTGTTTTAAAAGCATTTCCATTAATGTAATTACTACTGAAGTCAGACTTACCAGCCCTATGGGAGTGGCCTAAGGGATCTGGTCAATCGGAATCTTAGGCCACTCCCAATCAGGGCCTTAGGCCCCTCCCTGGTGCATCCCATGATGCACCAGGAAGGGGCAGGTCTACCATTCAGTGAAGGTAGGCCTGCTGGCTGACTGGAGAAAGCATCCGTCCGTCCGACTAACCTAAAACAAGGTACTTTGGGGTGCAGGTGGGCTTGGGGGTGGTTCCAGCAGGAGGCCTCCCTTCCTTCTCCCCTCCCCCCCCTCTCCGTCTGTTCCTCTGTCTATCAGCACCTCTTTCCTGTTCCCCTGTCCAGCAGTAGGCCTCCCTTCCTTTTTCTCCCCCCCATCTCTTCCCCTGAAAGAATTTCAGCCCTGAGCACAGAACCCTGTCCAGTCTTGCAATATGAGTTTTCAAAACCTCAAAAAGCTAACAGACTCCAAAGAGCAAAAAAACAGAAGCGAGGGAAGGAGAAATTCTTTCGGGATTGGGCCAGCCCATTTGGATTTTCTCCTCTGATTTTGAAAGTGTCATGATGAAGTTTAAACCACGCATTTGGATGCTGATCAGGAGGCGATGGGAATGTTGGTGGGAGACGTGGGGACAGCGAGGGCATTGCTAACACCCCAGAGGTGGACGGATGAGACAGCTGGAGCAGACCTGCTGGAGAAACCGGAGCATGGAGGAGTGAAAAGCCCAGAGGGAACAGAGGGATTCAGGCAATGATGGGGCTGAAGAGTTCCTGCTGCAGAGAAAGGCCTTCACCTCGGCCGGCTGTTGCTCCTTCCTTCTCTAGCTCACCCGCCACTTCCCCCACCAAAGCGCAGCTTCCCAATCTCTTACCACCTGAAGCCGACATCTGCGAGAGACAGTGAGGAGATTCACGCGGCCATCAGAAGCCGACAGCCTCCGCGCCACCTGAAGCCGACATCGGGGAGAAATTCGGAGCTTCGGTCTGGCCTGCTCCCTGCTCGCCTTGTCGTATTGTACTTTTTAGTTGAAAGACGCGGCGGCGGCTCCTCTCATGATCCCCACCTGCGTCGGAAGTCCGACGCAGACGGGGATCGTGAGAGGAGCCACCGCCGCATCTTTCAACTTAAAAGTACAATACGGCAAGGTGAGCAGGAAGCAGGCCAGACCGAACAAAAAACGATAAACAGAACCTTAAGCGCGCATGTGCACTCCTACTTGCGGGGCCCTACAGCTCATTGAAAACCGGCACACGCAGTGGGAGTGCGCATGCCCGGCTAGCCTTTTATTATATTAGATACAAAGCACCTAAATTCCTCAAAAGAGTGATTTTTTCAACACAATGTCGTGTAAGTATATCTACTTGTCTTTTGTGTGAAATGTTAGAACAATGTTCAAATAGCCTTTTCTATTTTATTTTCCATCATGGAAGATAAGTGAACTGTTTTGTTCTTTTTCTGGCTCCCTGTGCACAGTGGTGGCTTTGGTCCCGTTTTGAAAAGTTACATTTTGAAACGTGTGGAATTTTTTTGCCTATGATACAAAGCAAGACTGGCTTAAGAACTCATTGGGTTGCCGTCCGTATATTGTTGATAAGTTGAGGCTTTTTCTCCACCTATTATAAATGTACTTTCATGGGGTATCTCCACCACTAGGCTAATAACAATTTTTTTGCTGATAGTATTTATATTTTCTTATTGCGATTTGGATTCTTGAGAGACATTTAAATACCTACGTAATATAAATGTACATGAGTCGGGTCTCTTTCTTTTGAAAGGAAGCTCTGGATAAAGTTGAGAGGTGATAAGCTCCGGAGTAATCTGAGGAAATACTTTTTTACAGAAAGGGTGGTAGATGCGTGGAACAGTCTCCCGGAAGAGATGGTAGAAACAGAGACTGTGTCTGAATTCAAGAGGGCCTGGGATAGGCACGTGGGATCTCTTGGAGAGAGAAAGAGATAATGGTTACTGTGGATGGGCAGACTAGATTGGCCATGTTTCTATGAGCGGCTATCATTTTAACCACCTCCATATACCCAAAATTCATTGGGAGACAGACCAAACTTATTCGTATCACACTTTCTAGCTGTTTTTCTGATTGCTTTCCCATCCAGACAGCTAGAAAGTGTGATACGGATAAGTTTGGTCTCCAATGTTTTCCAACAAATAGTGGATCAACCAGGACTTCTGAGGAAGGCACAATTGGCCATATCACAGACTGTGTTGGGTCCTCCCCATTTCTTCAAGTAATATCTACATTGGATGATTGTTTTTCTTCTTCTACAATCAAAGGCAGTCACAATAAACATCTATGTGTCCATCTTGATACTGTATATTTTCCCACTGTGTTTTGTGGTTTTTTCTTTTTTTTATTGGGCCCTTCTCTTTTGTGGCCAAGCCACAGCTATATACACTCTTTGATTCTCCTTTATAACTTAAGGATGCAGTTGCAGATATGGTAGAAACTTTAAAAAAGAAATTAGAGATCAGAATGGTGACTTCTTTCTCAATTAGGTTTTGAATTTAAGCACTCATGATATCGAGTAGCTGATGAGCTTTAGCTAGCATGTGTCCTTGGAACAAAAGCTTTCAACATGAGGCAAGGATAATTCAAAACTGGTTTGTTTTTCCCCCCATCAAATTTCTAATGAACTGAAATGCCATCTGTCAACACTAGCAACAAATTCTTATTCCCAGAATTTTGAAAAGGGTCCTATTATTTCATCGTCTGTCAGAGGTACAAAAGACACAGATATCTTCAGTAAATTAAGTCACAGTTTTTTTCATAAGTTGTTATACCCTTGGGTGAATTCTCTTCACAAAAGGCGAGAAATAATTCTTAGAGAGAGGAAGAAATAATGGTTACTGCAAATGGGCAGACTGGATGAGCCATGTGGCCTTTATGTGCCATCATGTTTCTATGTTTCTATCAAGAAAGAGTGGGATAGGCACATGGGATCTCTTAGCGAGAGGAAGAGATAATGGTTACTGTGGATGGGCAGACTGGATGGACCTTTATCTGCCATCATGTTACTATGTTTCTATAAGACACACACCAAAAAGTATTCCAATAAATGCTCACTACTATGGAGAAGAATAGTCTAGAGATAAGACAAAGTAGTTATTTGGAGAAAAGACCTCAGTTTCCTCATCAAGAGGTCTCTATGTCTGCCGTATACAACTTAAAGCAGCATAGGAGAAAACATCCCAGGTCAGAAAAACTCCACTACATGCTACTAGTTTAATAACTATTAATCGGAATCAAAAAAGAACTAGTAGTAAGGAAAAACTTATCTCTCAACGTCTCAATTCTCCAGGTGAGACAAGAATCCAGTTGGATTATATAGAAATGTCACAGTAATCTTCGTCCATTAAGACCCCCGACAGGCCCTGTTTCGCTGTCGCTGCATCAGGGGAAGTCTCTAGAAATGTGACACAAAACGTTGCTCTATAGATTCTATGAAAAAGAATTCTTTTTCATAGAATCTATAGAGCAACGTTTTGTGTCACATTTCTAGAGACTTCCCCTGATGCAGCGACAGCGAAACAGGGCCTGTCGGGGGTCTTAATGGACGAAGATTACTGTGACATTTCTATATAATCCAACTGGATTCTTGTCTCACCTGGAGAATTGAGACGTTGAGAGATAAGTTTTTCCTTACTACTAGTTCTTTTTTGATTCCGATTAATAGTTATTAAACTAGTAGCATGTAGTGGAGTTTTTCTGACCTGGGATGTTTTCTCCTATGCTGCTTTAAGTTGTATACGGCAGACATAGAGACCTCTTGATGAGGAAACTGAGGTCTTTTCTCCAAATAACTACTTTGTCTTATCTCTAGACTATTCTTCTCCATAGTAGTGAGCATTTATTGGAATACTTTTTGGTGTGTGTCTTATTTATATTCCATTTGCTATTATATATTTTTTTGTCAAAACTATGTTTCTATAACCATAAAGCTCTATGACCTCACAATGCAGGTGTAAAGAGCCTTAGCCAATAGGGAGAGGAGGAGATAGTGGATGCTGTGGATGGGCAGACTTAAATGGGCTATTTGGCCTTTTTCTACCACAATGTTTCTATGATTTTATCAAGAAAGAAATAAGGGCACCTTTTGCAAAGCCACTATAGTGATGCTGCCATGGTAAATGCACCGAAGCCTACAGGAATTAAATGGGCTTCGGTGCATTTAGGGCGGCAGCATTGCTACCACATCTTTGTAAAGGGGCCCTAAATATGTACAGCAATTTGGTTTTTCATTGTTCATATCTGCAAATAAAAACATGTATACCATATACTCAAATATAAACTGGGATTTTGGGGCCCAAAAATTAGCCCAAAAATGGGGGGTCCCGGTTTATATTCGGGCCAGCGTCCCCTTCCAGAATTATTGCAGGCTGCCACCAGGCTCTGCACCCTGTTCCCCCTCCCTGCCCTGTCCTCGTACCTCCTCTGCCCAATCCTTGGTGGTCCAGTGCTTAATAATAAACTTTTCTGTCATATCTTTGACCTGCATTAAGCATTAAGTACTGTGCTCAGTCTGTATAGTGGCCAGCATTTTTGTGGTTGTTATTTGAAGTTTATTTATTATAGGCATTTCATTTTGACGCTGTTACCCTCCTACGGTGGGACAGCGGCGGCATGAACATTCTTATTGAACACTTTATTTTTTGCCACGCACTTCTTATTATTTTTTGCAACACGGGGAAGGTCCTGGGTTTACGAGTGTGGCAGCTGTGCTTTGAGGGGCTCTGTGTTCCCGTAGCAAACTGTGAAGACTGAGGACTTCCCATTCACTCACTAATTATTTATCAATTTTTGCATTTGCTAGTAGTGTTTTTTGGGTGTTTTTTTTTTTTGTTTGTTTTTTGCTTTAGGATAAAGTAGTATATTAGTTGTGTTGATAAAAATTTATTAACAAAGCCCTGCCAGCTGAACATCTCTTTCTCTAGTTCAGCAGCCAGAACTTTGATTTATAAGGAATGAATAAGCTAAATATTGCAGTACTGAGGCTTGTATGGATGCTGTGGGGATAATAGTTACGGGGACAGTGGTCACGGGGATGGTGCGGGGATTTTTATTTTCTACCTTTGTTGTCTGATTTCTGCTTTCCTCATCTTCTCATTCAATTCCTTCCATCCACTGTCTGTCTTCTCTCTGCGTCTTCCATTTGCTCTATTACTGTGCTTCTCCCTTCACCCCTTCCGCAATTGGTCTGGCACCCATCTTCTTCCCCCCCGCTTCCCCCCATAGTCTGGCATCTCTGTCTTCTTCCTTTCCAGCATCTTCTCCCCACTCTCTGTTTCCCCTCTCCCCCCCAACGTTTTGACGGGTTAGGTAACAGCCACCGTGTCATTCTCTAATAGCAAGAGAACATAGCACAGTAGACATAATAGTATGAAAGGTACAATGTATAGTATAATAGCATGAGAGACAAAGATGGCAGTATGACAAAATGTGGCAAAGCATTGTCTGACAGCATGGTGTGTTTGGAGATAGTATATAGTAGAGAGAACGGTGGGATCTTGCACAATGGAGGCTGCATATTATCCTACAGGAGGTGACTTGGTAGGGCAGAGCATTATATGATGGGCATTTGATTTTTTTTTCTATTTGTGGTTAATATAGAACAAGCATTTTCAATATTAAGATAGGGTGAACATTGTTCTCAAGACACTCTACCAAAAGAAAAGAGCACAGGTGGCATGGATATTTTATACTGACATTTTCAGGATTGTATGTCTTTTCGAAAATCAAATATGCACTCAAGGAAACAGTACACTTTGGCTGCAATAACCTTGATCCCCTCTATTGATCTCTGGAATTGAATGAAGGCTATTCAATGCCACATCATAACAGCCACAGCCAGCCATACTTCACTGTATTTCAACTATTAAATGCAGAATCATGATGCAGCAGGCCGTAGCACCAAGGGATAATTCCAGATCTCCTAAACACAGTTCATGAAAACATCAAAGGGGCCAAAGCACCAAGGGACAGTTTCATCTTTCAACACATGGGATAATGTTTAGCTTAAACAGTATTTTCCAACCCGGTCCTACTGGCACTGCTCCCTCGAAGGATTGGCCAGGTGCAGGCACATTTTTTCCCATTGAGCAACAAGTTCGAAAACCCAACAATTTTCCAGATTTGAAAGTATTTTTGCGAGCGCACATGTAAAATCTGTGAACGATGCTCCCAGAATGTACGAGGGGCCGCAGAAAAGTTCTCAGCTTAGCAAACAAAGTTGGGGCAGTCTCTATCAAGGGCTATACTCATAGGCCTCTTTTTACAATGCCGCGTTAGGCTTTTTCTTAAATCACTGGCATTGGCGGTAATAATAATAATAATTTTATTCTTATATACCGCCAAAGCCATGAAAGTTCAAGGCGGTTTACAACAAGATGTGCTGGACAATCAGCGAAGAGTTTACACTATATTGTTATCAAATATAAGCCATGATGATTTGAGGCAGTTTACAACAAAAGGAGCTAAACAAACAGCGAAGTGGACACAATACAAAGACATCGCATACAAGGTTACAGAAAGGAAGAAAAGGAAAGATTATAAAAATTCTTAGGTTACAATTCGATTAAACAGATTCATTTTTACAGATTTTCTAAAATTGAGGTAGGATGAGGAATGCGTGATAATTTTACCCAGCCACTCACTTTTTACCGACACTCATAGAATTCCTATGAGCTTCAGAGCTAATACCGCTGTGGCCAGCGATAAAAAAGCCTAACGTGGCTTTGTATAAGGGGGGGAGGGTCAGTCCAGTGATTTTCCACTTTTTTTCATGCCGTATTTTTCCGACTGAATGAAAAAAGTGGAAAATCACTGGACTAAGGCCTGGATTCTCATCGGGACTCCAAAAGTTACACGGTGGTAGAGGGTTCTACCGCTGCCTAACTTAATTGGTGCTAAATGATGTAGTAATTGACTATATCATTTTAAACCAATTAAACAGTAATTAACCAAAAAAGGTGCTGCTACACAGCTTCCAGGACCGGTGCATAGTGATGCCAAAGCCCAGAAGGGGGCATGTTTAGGGGACAGCACCAGACTTCAGAGTCACTATGCACTGCTGACTGTGATTCTGACGGGATCCTAGGTGCTGGAAATATAGACCTGTGAAACCCTGGCCTACATTTCTGGTGCGTAGGGTTCCGTCAAGCCGAGATTCTGGAAGCGGTGCCTTCCAATGATTTATACATTCATGATTAACTTAACTTTACTTAATCAATTGGAATGAAAATCAACTTGAAAACTCAAAAAAACTATCACAAGTGTATCAACTAATGAATTAGTCTGAACTTTTCAGTGGCCCCTCGTATGACCAATTGCTCATGTGCTCAGCTTAAAGGGAACATAGATGGCACTCCTAAACAGGTAAGTTTATATTTCAGATAGTCACTGATGGGCTCTTTGAAAAAGCTCCGGCAAAAAGTGGCCTTAGCATGCTCTTACCTGGGTCTTTCCTGTGCACTAAGGCCACTTTTTATGCGTCATAGAAAACCTTTTAAAAATATGTTTAAAAAATGGCAATTTGAACATTTTAGCTAACAAAGGCCCTGATTCTGCAAAACGTGTCTAAAGTTAGACGCCGTTTTGATGTCTAAGATAGGTGTCCTTTGTAGAATCGCACTCAGCAGCGCTCAGCACTGTTTAGATGTCCTGCCAGAGGTGGTGTTGGACAGCGAGCATGAGCTAGGACCTAGCAGAGAGAGGAAAACACTGTTTTGTTTATTTTGTGTAGACCACAGCGTCGGTGTGGGATTGGAGAGGGAAAAAGGGGGTGGGGTGGGTGGAAAGGGTACAAAATAAACCTGCCGTGATGTTTGTAAAAAAACAAACAATAAACACCCGATTGGGCTGGAAAAGTGAATTGAATCAAAATTTCCCTAGCAGGAATCAGTGCCAGCGACCCTGAAGACAAATGATGTAAGAAGCAACGCTGCACGGGTTGGAGGGTGGGAAGGGAGGGAGAGAGGTTTCACAGGCTGAGGGTTGGGGAAGAAAAGATAGAACATAAGAATTGCCGCTGCTGGGGCAGACCAATGGTCCATCCTGCCCAGCAGTCCGCTCACGCGGCGGCCCCAAGGTCAAGATCAGTTCTCCAAATGAGTCCAGTCTCACCAGCTTAGCATGAACTTGTCCAACTTTGTCTTGAAACCCTGGAGGGTGTTTTCCCCTATAACAGACTCCGGAAGAGCATTCCAGTTTTCTTCCACTCTCTGGGTGAAGAAGAATTTCCTTACGTTTGTATGGAATAAATCCCCTTTCAGCTTTAGAGAGTGCCCTCTCGTTCTCCCTACCTTGGAAAGGGTGAACAGTCTGTCTTTCTCTACTAAGTCTATTCCCTTCAGTATTTTGAATGTTTCGATCATGTCCCCTTCAGTCTCCTCTTTTCAAGGGAGAAGAGGCCCAGTTTCTCTAATCTCTCGCTGTACGGCAACTCCTCCAGCCCCTTAACCATTTTAGTTGCTCTTCTCTGGATCCTTTTGAGTAGTACCGTGTCCTTCTTCATGTACGGTGACCAGTGCTGGATGCAGTACTCCAGGTGAGGGCGCACCATGGCACGGTACAGCGGCATGATAACCTTCTCTGATCTGTTCGTGATCCCCTTCTTAATCATTCCTAGCATTCTCTTCGCCCTTTTCGCCACCATAGCACATTGGGCAGATGGCTTCATGGACTTCATGAAGCTGCTGTACAAGCTGGGGGTGTGGCAGGGAGGGAAAAAGAGAGGTAGGGTTAGGGTGGGGCAGAGGAAACTTCATGCCCAATCAAAATTAGCTACCCCACTGCTGTGGACTTACAGGCCACTTACCACTGCTCATTGAATTTCGGCCCCCATCGATTTGCTGAGCAATTAGTTCCACCATTTAAGTTTTTAGAAGTAAAAGAAACCCGCCATCTGAATTTTATTCAGGCTTTACTGAAGACAAAAACTCACATGAATGTAAATGATGCCTACTTAGCCCAAAACAATATACGCAGGAGTATGACTAATATCTGATGCAGAAAGAGCACAGTGAGCGTACAAACCAAACCCTTTGAGTCCTGTACGATGCCATCCCCAAAATGATCCTGAGAAAACAAACAGTAAGAACTAATAGACATATCGCTGGAGGGCAGAAGGAGATAATTAGGGTATGGCCAGAGTGAAAATTACTTTACAGCCCGTTTTACAACCCCCTAGGCACATCTCACACATTCACAAAGGGAAATATTTTCTCGCTTGAGCGACCTGCAAGAGTGATTTTCTTTGATGCCTTTAGCAAAATTGTTTGCTTAAAAACTGGGTAGGAAAAGGAGCTGGCTGAATTTTTAAGGTTGCAGCTGACACAGGGCTGGATTCACTAACCTGCCCGATCGTGACCGCTCCGTGTCTGATCCAGGCAGGTCCGATGGATTCAGAAAGCAGTAATATTCTAATGGGGGTGATCGGAGGAACGCCCCCATCTGCCGACACGGATCTCTAGTGTGTGATCCCGACATATGCGCAGACCGTCTGTAGATGGTCTGCGCATGCGTCTAAGACTCATCTGATCTGCGACTTGTTTCTATATTTCTACAGAGGATCTTACTTACTAAAGCAGTTTATAAATGCTTCATTTAAAATGAAATATAAATAATTAAATTATAGAAGGCGCAGATCACTGGATTAGAATTTATCTGGGTGGTGGGTATCTGGTGGTAGAGGCAGAGGGATGGGAGGATCTCATGATGCAGATTAATAGAAGATTATTCACATTAACCAGCACAGATTTCAGAAAACATGAGTATTTACTTACTATCTAGAGACTCCTAGGGAACCTACTCCCTGCTATCCCGATTGCATTATACAGTAGTTTTCCCCCTTTGTTGAATAGACAGCTGAAGCAGGTTACTATCACTGTTATTTTGTTGATTTCTGGGATGCTGTATTAATGTATTAATGTTGTATTAATGTTAAGTGACCACCAGGCTACGGCATTTTGTTCATGTATGCTCATGTTCAGATACAGGTGGCAGAAATGCATATACTGTACCTATCATAGTAACATATTAGATGATGACAGATAAAGACCTGTATGGTTAGGGTTACTATATTTTACAAAGGAAAACCCTGGACACATAACCCCGCCCCGTTCTGCCTCCAGCCCTGATCCAATCTGCCCCAGCCCTGCCCGGTTCCATCTCCAGCCCTGCCCGGTTCCACCTCTGCCTCCGCCCACATCTGCCCCTAGTCCAACCCCCAGCATGCCTCCTCTCTTCTGCGACAAGCTCCGGACACGTCTGGAGGGCCTGGAGCATGCGCGGATGTGTGTGACATCAACCGCATGTGCTCAGAGGCCCTCTATATGTGGCCGGAGTTCGTCGGAGATTTCCAAAACCCGGACAAATGCTGGGTTTTGAAAAGTCCGTCTGGGAGCCCAGACAGTGTGACAAACTCAGATCCATTTCGGAGTTTGTCCATAACAAACCCAAATCTGTCCCAGGTTTTACCCCAAGGATCAGAAGAAAACACAGTGATCCTAGGTGTAGGAGAGCTGACCAGGTGGCCTGCCAATTAACAGATCAAGTTGACTTTTGCTCAGACAATAATATGGAGTTAGAAGAGGCAGGGCAGGAAAAGGTTAGGGGTGGAAAGCTGCACCCAGTGCAAACCTGTCCCTGCCACTGTCAGAAGTCCAATACCATTTGAGCAACCTGTTAGAACTAGGGCTATAGAGAAACCTACCTGTAGTAATAGGAAGCAGGCTGGTGTGTGGAAAACCCTTCCCCCACCTAGTCAGAGGGGGAGTGGCTCTCCAAAGGATATAACGTGGCTCCTCAGAACAGGAGGGGGAAGGAGGCACACTGGAGAGGAGCAGCCAAGAGGGAGACAAACAGCAGGGGAGGATAAGTTCCTCTCTACCCTACCTGCAGTGGCTGGTGACATAGACTGGCAAATGTCCGATGCCTCTGAGGTTTTGAAGCAGAAGAAAGAAAAGAAGCTATGGAGACTCAAGAAAGCAGGGTAGGAATTGAGGCTTACTCCATAGCAATGGAGGTGTAGTGAATCTTTGTAGTGGTGTTTGCCTACAGATTTGAGTTTCCAGTCAAGCTATACCTTCTTGGGCAAAAGGTTAGGTTCTCTATTGAGCTTGAACTTTGCATTGTTCCTTAAAGCCTTAAGGTTTGCTGCCTACAAGTGTGTGCATGTTTCCTCAGCTACTTACCAAGCTAGGAAATAACGTTTCTCCTTCATAGCTGTGCATGATTACTGCAGCAACGTTTCAGAGGGAAATGTATGCATGATACTGGGATTTGATTAGAACAGTGATTTTGTTTGATATGGACTGTGTGACAAAACATTACATGTCTGAAGTATATCTGCTCTGGTGAAGAGGACTGAGTTATATTATACTGTTAAAGCCCAGAAGCAGGGGACTACACTTAAGCCATTGCTGGCGGACTTGAACACTTTGGTTTTGGGGATTTTGATGTTTTTTGTTTCTTATGATTTCATGGAATGAATGTTTTCTGTAACTGCCAGGCAGAAGCCTGCATTTTTGTTTATTTGGCCAGTAGCTGAAATAAAGCTAGTGGTTTTTGCCATTTCTGACTAAGACTCTTTTCCTTGCATGCACCCTAGGCTGATAATAAGCCAGGTAAAGTTCTGAAGGGTCCCTTGGTGGTAAGGGACACGCCGGGCCAGAGAACTTTGTCACGTTCCCGTGGGCTCGCTGCGCCTTTCAGGAGCGCGGGTGTGACAACAGTCCTCTAAAAAGAGGACATGTCCAGGTTTTCCTGGACTTCTGATAACCCTATGTATGGTCTTCCAATTAAAATAAGCAGTCTACCAGTGCAAAGGTGGAATCATGTAGTTGCCTGGAGTCTGCACCCTATCTTGTAAGATGGAGTTCACTTCTAGAGGGTAGTAACTCTTGCCACTTCTGTGAAGAGCACAGGAAGGTTTTGCTGTGTTTGCAAGGGATGGTTAGGTTCAGCAACTGTACTGCATCTCATTGAGGGAGCCACCTTCATTCTAGTCTCTGTGCTATACAGCTCTTTCCACCCAATGGAGTTTGGGAAATACAACCTGGTTGGATGAAGTGTGCCTTAGAGGAATGTAGGTGTAAATAGCTTTCCTTGCTTTTAAATAATGCAGCTTTGTCTATTGCTGCTCTGAGAAATATGAGGATTCAGTAAATACACATTTTAACGCATTATGGAGCATGCCATACACCTCAAGAGTATGTATGCTGTAAATCCATTTGTTTTAACTATGAGCATCCGCTATTTCTGCTGGAAAATGAATCAAAGTGGCTGGCAGCATGTTAAAATTGCTTATCTATTAGAAGAGGCTTTGGTATGTTTAGTCCTTGTGGCAATAAAGGCCCTCTGGGAGAGGAATAGAGTACAATTTATAGTTTATTACAGAAACCTGTTTATGATTTTTCAACTCTTGCTCTGTGTACTGTTCACTCCAGAATGTCATTTATTAAACATAAATGGTCAGCATATGACATTCCACCTAACTAGAAGAAGTAGGTCTCAATATTTCTCTTTTCTATGAACCCCCCTTTTTTTTTCTTTCTTTCTTTCTTTCACGCTCTGAATCAATTCCTTGAAATCTGTCAAATCGTGATGGCGAAAACATTTTCACGAGATGATTAGAACTGAAGTGCTTATTGCTATAGAACAGTCATCATTCTAGTGTCATGAGGGCTGAGATCTCATTCAAGGCACTGCATTGTTCCCAGCTCTTTTCTGTATGATGGTAAACTCTAAGAGCTTAGTATAAGAAGGACTGGTTCCCATGCTACCTTATCATAGAAACATAGAAACATGATGGCAGATAAAGGCCAAATGGCCCATCTAGTCTGCCTCCTCTCCCTATAGCCTAAGGCTCTTTACGCCTGCATTGTGAGGTCATAGAGCTTTATGATTATAGTAACATCGACCAAACAGCACAATAGTTCAAGTTAAATTTTCTGTGAGAGTATAGCCCAAACTTCAGTAAATAGTACAATGTTTATAGATCCTCAGAAGTACCACCTAGCACTCATACAAATTCATTGTGTCAGGCTTTATGTACTACTTCCTCACCGGATCTTCCATACTTTGCTATTAAATTTATAAATTTATGGTACTTCTGAGGATTTATAAACATTGTACTATTTACTGTGAAGAGAGTTAGGAGGGGGTAAGAGAATATACAGCCTTCCAATCTGAAGTTATAGTAACATAGAGACATGATGGCAAATGGCCCATAAATCAATAAAAACAAGAGAAAAAGGAAGCCGATATGGTTCTCCAACCTAGTGGCTGAGAAAATAAAGGCGAAAGAGTTGGCGTTCATGAAATATAAAAAAAACCCAAGAAGAGGAGAGCAGAAAGGACTACAGGGTGAAACTGAAAGAAGCCAAGAGAGAGATACGTTTGGCGAAGGCACAGGCGGAAGAACAAATGGCTAAAAATGTAAAAAAGGGAGATAAAAATTTTTTCAGATATATTAGTGAAAGGAGGAAGATAAAAAATGGAATTGCTAGGCTAAAAGATGCTGGGAACAAATATGTGGAGAGTGATGAGGAGAAAGCAAATGTGCTAAACAAATACTTCTGTTCTGTGTTCACAGAAGAAAATCCTGGAGAAGGACCGAGATTGTCTGGCAAAGTTACACGAGAAAATGGAGTAGATTCTGCGCCGTTCACGGAGGAGGGTGTTTATGAGCAACTTGAAAAACTGAAGGTGGACAAAGCGATGGGACCAGACGGGATCCATCCCAGGATACTAAGGGAGCTCAGAGAGGTTCTGGCGAGTCCTATTAAAGACTTGTTCAACAAATCTCTGGAGACGGGAGTGATTCCTGGGGATTGGAGGAGAGCGGATGTGGTCCCTATTCATAAAAGTGGTCACAGGGATGAAGCAGGAAACTACAGGCCGGTGAGCCTCACTTCAGTTGTTTGAAAAATAATGGAAGTGTTGCTGAAAGAAAGGATAGTGTATTTCCTTGAATCTAATGGGTTACAGGATCTGAGGCAACATGGCTTTACAAAAGGTAAATCGTGCCAAACGAACCTGATTGAATTTTTTGATTGGGTGACCAGAGAGCTGGATCGAGGATATATGCTAGATGTAATTTACTTGGATTTCAACAAAGCCTTTGATACAGTTCCTCATAGGAGGCTGTTGAACAAACTTGAAGGGCTGAAGTTAGGACCCAAAGTGGTGAACTGGGTCAGAAACTGGCTGTCGGACAGACGCCAGAGGGTGGCGGTTAATGGAAGTCGCTCGAAGGAAGGAAAGGTGACTAGTGGAGTCCCTCAGGGTTCGGTGCTGGGGCCAATCCTGTTCAATATGTATGTAAGTGACATTGCTGAAGGGTTAGAAGGAAAAGTGTGCCTTTTTGCAGATGATACCAAGATTTGTAACAGAGTAGACACCGAAGAGGGAGTGGAGAATATGAAAAAGGATCCGGGTAAAGCTTTGGATTCTTGCCCAGAAATAGCTAAGAAGAAAAAAAAAAAAAAATTTAAATTGAATCAGGTAGGGCAGACTGGATGGACCATTCGGGTCTTTATCTGCCGTCATCTACTATGTTACTGTGTTACAATCTGTCCATCTGTTGCATCCACTATCTCCTCCTCTCCCTAAGAGATCCCATGTGCCTGTTCCACATTTTCTTGAATTCAAAAACTTTGTCTCCATCTCCTCTACCGGGAGCCTATTCCACGCATCTACCACCCGTTCTGTAAAAAAATATTTTCTTAGGTTACTCCTGAGCTTATCACCTTTTAACTTCATCCTATGCCCTCATTCCGGAGCTTCCTTTCAAATGAAAGAGACTTGCTTGATGCACATTTATGCCATGTAGCTACAGTATTTAAATGTCTCTATCGTATCTCCTCTCTCCCACATTTCCTCTAAAGTATACATATTGAGATCTTTAAGACTGTCCTTATGATGAAGACCACCCACCATTTTAGTAGCCTTCCTCTGGACAGACTCCATCCTGTTTATATTTTTGAAGGTGAGGCCTCCAGAAATGTACTCATCATTCTAAATGAGGTCTCACCAGAGTCTTAAACAGGGACATCAATACCTCCTTTTTCCTATTGGCCACACCTCTCCCTATACAGTAAGCTTTGTTAGTAAACTCCTTTTGTTAATTTCCATTTCTTAGTTTGACAGTTTACTTGGAATTGCTAAAATGTTCTATGTGGTGGTAGCATTATGTGAGGTCCCGATGAGTGTAAGAACTCCGATAAAGATCTTCAGGGTGATATCCAGTGCTATTTGTCTGGCCAGCAATGGCTCTTGTCAGCCAAATAGCACATATTCAGCGGGAGATAACTAGCTGTTCCATGTCTGGGTTGGAGGATTAGCTAATCAGTTGAAATATTCAGCAGCTGGCCGACTAAGTTCAATGGCCAGAAAGACCTGCCTCTTCTAGAACTTAGCCAACATTATTAATATTATTATTATTTTATTTTTGCGTCTAACGCACAAATGTCAATCTAAGAACCCTGTGGTCCTTATTTTAGAAGCATCTCCACATATAAATAGTGGCATTTATATATGTAGACTGCATACATATAGATGTGGCAAGTTCAGAAAGCAGAGGAGATCCAATCCTTCAAATATTTCCAAGGAGCATGATAGAGTGTGGTGAAGTGTGGTTTGAGCAGGTTTTGGCAAGAAAAAAAATCTATATGTGCATGCCCCATTTTACAAAGGGAATTCATGTGTATAGGAAAAAAAAATTCTCTGTTATGTTTCGTACCAGGTCAGAGGCAAACGTAGGTATTAAAAATGAGCTCATTTCATGAAGGCTTGGGAGAATGATTGTGGTTCTGTTATTTCCTGGGACACTTGGGGCGACATATGGTCGGAGATCTCCTCGGCGGGTATAGCCGCTTTGCTGATTGAAAACGGATATAAGGTACTTTTCCGTTGGTATTATACCCCTCAGACTGTGGCTCGCTGGCAGGGGGGTGCGAGTGTGCTTTGCTGGAGGGGCTGTGGGGAGGTGGGTACCTACTTTCATATGTGGTGGCAGTGTGGGAGGGTGTGTGGATTCTGGACTGAGGTCTTTGCTCGGGTGTCCCAGATCCTGGATGTCCAGATTCCGGCCGATTGGCGACACGCCCTGTTGTTTTGGCATCAATTAGACCTGGCTCGGGGGGACTCTCTGTTCTGTAAACTAGCATTCACTGCTGCTCGATTGGCCATTGCCTCTCGGTGGAATCAGGTGCCTTCTCCCACGTGGGCCTTGGTGGAGCGACGTCTGCTCACTTGGCAGAATCTATATCACTTAACGGCTTTGAGGCATGGTAAACTACATGGCTATGCTCATGTGTGGCGTCAATTTCGGGCTTCTGTGGGGGTTTGTGGTAGGGGTGGTCGAGGGCCTTGAGCTGACCTTGAAATTGGACTGGGTGGGCGAAGCCTGGGGGGATCCCATTTCCATATTCCTTTCCAATATTTGGTCTATGGTTGGTATAGAGTATTTACAACCTTATTGAAAGTAGTGGGTAGTGTGTTTTGTCCCTGGGAGGTGGGAGGGGGGGGTATTGGTTGGGTCTGGGTGGGTATTATAGTTTGTTATTTCGTTTGCAGGGCTTGCACATGTCACTATTGCTGATTGTAGCTCTGTGAGCTAATTTGGAGTGTGATATTTTGCTCTTTGTATTTGTGTTCTTGCATTTCATGTGCACTTGCTATGTACTGTTTGGAGTGTTTTTTCAATAAAAGCTTTTCAATTAAAAAAAAAAAAAAAAAAAGAGCTCATTTCGGCCAGGCCGAGATTAAAGGAGTCGGTTTATTTCGACCTACAGAATGAAATCAGATTAAAGTTGCAGCTTCAATACTTACCCAGTGACACTTAAGAATTGCCATATTGAGACAGACCGAAGCTCCGTCAAGCCCAGCATCTGTTTCCAACAGTGGCCAACCCAGGTCCCAAGTACCCAGCTAGATCCCAAGTAGCAAAACAGATTTTACATGTGTAAGCTTGTAAAACAGGGCAACTACATGTTAAAACATCTGGAAGCTGCGAGACTACTTCCACATGGAAGATGCTGAGTTCATGCCCCTCATTTGGGCCACATGTTTATTTCTGAAGTGGACGTTACCTTTGATTGAGCTGGCAAATATTCATGCATGCTCAGATTCATGCATGCTAGTACCTCCAAAACTAAATAACTAACTTGGGCGTCTTAATTCCAGTCTCCATGTTCTATGTCAAATTGGGCTCCACATCTCTTTATTAATACTCAAAAAAATGATTTAGATTGTTTTGAAGTTACCTGCTTGCCCTGAATACGTTGTACATCTCTCATTGCACCTTTCATAATTTATAAATTCCCCTTGGCATCAGTATTAGACTAAGGGCTCGTTTTACTAAGCTGCACTAGCAGTTTTAGTGCACGCTAGATGCTAACGCTTCCATAGAGCTGGCGTTAGTTTTTCTGTGTAGCGCGGGGGTGAGCGCGCGCTAATCTGCAGCGCGCGCTAAAAACACTACCGCAGCTTAGTAAAAGGAGCCCTAAGTGGTTTATAATTCCCCAGTTTGATATTTTTATTAAACCATATCATTAAATCGGAAGAAGTCGATGTGTTCTGCTGCAGCGTCTTTTTCAGCCTGGAAAACAGGTTTTCCCTGTCCAATTATTGTTCTGGCCTGTACTTCAGCTCTTTGAGGGCCACTGAGGATATTGGCTGCTTTCAGGAAAATCTGTTCTCAATCCTGAATGGGTTTCAAGTCTCACTCTTTTTGCGCTGCCAAAGCTCACTTAATTGCTTTGTTAAGCAATTCATTGTCATTGCTTTATTAAGCAAGTATTGTATAACAATACGTGGCTACCTTGTGAGAGTGACTGAAAGGTGAGACTTGGCATCTGACATTCTCTGTCCACATTGCTTTGCCCCCTACAACACATGGGATGTCTTCGGTCTTACCCTTCAGATCCTGCAGTGTCTTTTGAAGAGCTTCTCGTTCCTGGCTGCCATGTTTAAACTCTAAAACGGGCTCATTTGTTACTTTTGTCGTCAAACAAGGATGCCATCTTAACCTGCTCCTGCGGTGCAGCAGCACATGACCCGGCCCAGCTTGCAACCCGATTGCTCAACGAACACTCGCTTCCCATTGGCTAGCTCTGCCTCTCCCCCCCCACCCCTGCTGGAAGTTCCGGCATGTAATTTCCTTTTTGATATGATAATTTTCCATGTACCATTTTTCTGGGGCCCTTCCTGTCATCAGAGATTCCTCTCAAATGATGTGTGGTGAGCAGTTCTACAACACTAGGCTAGATTGAGTAAATGACGCTCAAAAACTGGCATTCTATGCTATTCTACACCTACTAATACCAAGCGAACTCAGACTTTTGCACACAATTGTCTACAATGCAGAGAATATCATTATGGTGTGAAGCTCTCAGATTCCTGTACTGTTCAATATAAATTGATACAGCAATTGGCAGGCTTAGCAATCTCATTCATTGAGCTTTTCACAACCAGCTACCCTACAAACTGTGTCAAATTTTTTAAAAATGAATCACACTTAATAAATTCTTATTAGAAAGAATGCTAAATGTAATAGCGACACTTACTTTAAAGCTGGTCGCTTGTTTTTTAGTTTGAACGGCTGGCCCAACGGGACCCGTTTCACCAAAAAATTCAGGGGTCTGTGTTCAGGTGTGAACAGCTCAACTTGTTATTATACATGGTTTTCCCATGGTTTTCTGTATCACCTATATGCTGACGATGCCCACATCTACCTCTCCACACCAGATATCTCTACAGGAATCCAGGATCAAGGCTTAGTCCACCACCATCTAAAATTGAATATGGCTAAAACCGAGCTCCTTATTTTCCTGCCTAAACCCACCTCCACCTCCCCTCCCTGTCATGTTAGCTTGCAACCTCGGGGATATCTTCGACTCCTTTCTCTCCTTCTCCACTCAAATCCAACAAACTGCTAAAGTCTGTCACTTCTTCCTCTATAGCACATGTGTCAAACACAAGGCCCGCGGGCCAAATCTGGCCCGCCTGGCTGTTTTATGTGGCTCCCATTAATGCTCCCGAATTTCCCCTTCTTACAGCCCAGCATATCTTCCCTCCCGCACCGGTCCAATGTCGCCATCACGCTGAAAAATCTGCCGGATTCGGAAGTGATTTAGCAATGTTGTCCGTGGCTGTCCTTCCTGCTTTCCATCTGCCGTGGTCCACCTGGGCGGAAACAGGAAGTTGTTTGTCATTGGAGACAGACCATGGCAGATGGAAAGTGGGAAGGGGAACCGCGGACAACGTTGCTGAATCACTGCCAAAACCAGCACATTTTTCAGCTTGACGATGACATCGGACCAGCACGGGAGAGAACACATGCTGGGCTGTGAAGAGAGAGGGACCGGCATGGGAAGGAAGACATGCTGGGCTGTGAAGAGAGAGAAAGAGATGAAGGGAGAGAGGTTGGACCTGGGGTGGTGTGGAGGAAGAGGGAAAGAAATACTTGAAGGGAGAACTGTTGGGAAGAGAAAGGGACCAGGGAAAAGGGAGCGAGGCAGGCAAACAAACAGAGGAAGAGATGGAATGTGGGGCAGTTGGGAAGAGAAAGGGAAAGAAGTTGGATCTGGGGAGGGAGGGAGGGAGAAATGACTTGGGGATGGAAGTGAGAGAGAGAGAGATGCAACATCTCTTTTTTTTTTTTTCCTTCCATCTCATTGTTCAGTATCAAGAGGGGAGGGAAGAAGAACAACAGAAAAGAGAGGGAGCAAAATGTTGGACCAAGGAAAGAGAGGAGGAGATATGTGGTAATGGGGAGTAGATAGAAGGAAATAGAAGGCTGAGAAAGGAGTGAGATAGGAAATGGGAGAGCTAGGGACTGAGAGGAGATGGAGAAATGAGAGGTAGCTGAAAACTTAAAAAGAAGGGTGAGAAAGAGTGCAAGATTTGAGTGGACAGAGGCAAAAAAGAAAAGAAAAAGTTAAGAAAGCTGAATGGGAAAAATCAATATGTTGGAGTCAGGCATAAGAAGGGAATGGAACAAGAGAGAGGAGGAGGAGGTGAAAAAATGGACAGCACACACTGGAAAGAAAATTAGTAGAAGACAGACAAAAAGCAGAAAGAGAAACTGGGACCAAGATTATGGAAAAGCAAAATGACCAGACAACAAAAGGTAGAAAAAATAATTTTATTTTCTATTTTGTGATTACAATATGTCAGATTTGAAATATGTATCCTGTCAGAGCTGGTGTTAGACAGCAAGTGTGAACTAGGACCTAAAAGAGAAGAAAAGTTGGAGAGGCTGTATCCCTATACTTCTACTAAACTATCAAACTGCGCTGAATGGCCCACACTGCTCCCACCTGGCTTGTTGCTGCGTCAGCGTCGGGGAAGCAGGGAGAACGCAAGGGCAATAGAAACATAGAAAGATGACGGCAGAAAAGGGCTACAGCCTATCAAGTCTGCCCACTCTACTGACCCACCCCATTAAGTCTGAGTGCTGATGACTTAGTTCCTTAGCTTGACCTTCGTAGGGATCCCACGTGGATGTCCCATTTATTCTTAAAGTCGAGCACGCTGGTGGCCTCGATCACCTGCACCGGAAGTTTGTTCCAATGATCCACCACCCTTTCTGTGAAGAAGTACTTCCTGGTGTCACCACTAAATTTCCCTCCTCTGAGTTTAAGCGGGTGCCCCCTTGTGACCGAGGGTCCCTTGGGAACGAATATGTTGTCTTCCAGCTCGACACGACCTGTGACGTATTTAAATGTCTCAATCATGTCACCCCTTTCCCTGCGTTCCTCTAGAGTATAGAGCTGCAATTTGCCCAGTCTTTCTTCGTATGAGAGACCCTTGAGTCCGGAGACCATTCTAGTGGCCATCCGCTGGACCGACTCGGCTCGAAGCACATCTTTACGGTATTGTGGCCTCCAGAATTGCACACAGTATTCCAGATGAGGTCTCACCATGGTTCTGTAAAGTGGCATTATGACTTCAGGTTTGCGGCTGACGAAGCTTCTCTTGATACATCCCATCATTTGCCTTGCCTTGGATGAGGCCTTCTCTACCTGTTTGGCAGCCTTCATGTCTGCACTGATGATTACTCCCAAGTCCCGTTCTTCTGAAGTCCTAGCCAATGCTTCTTCATTCAAGGTGTATGTTCTGCATGGATTTCTGCTGCCGAGATGCATGACCTTACACTTCTTCGCGTTGAAGCCCAGCTGCCATGTCGAGGACCAGTTTTCCAACGTGATCAGATCCTGCTTCATACTATCCTTGAGATTGCTTTCACTTACTGTATTACACAGTTTGGCGTCATCGGCAAACAGTGCTACTTTACCCTGAAGCCCCCGGGTCAAGTCCCTTATAAATATATTGAAAAGGGATGGTCCCAGGACTGATCCCTGCGGCACTCCGCTAGTCACCTCCGATGTCTCAGAGAGGGTGCCGTTGACCACCACCCTCTGAAGTCTTCCACTCAGCCAATCATTGACCCATGCAGTTAGTTTCTCACCCAACCCCATCGATTTCATCTTGTTTAATAGTCTACGGTGCGGGACACTGTCAAAAGCTTTACTGAAATCCAAGTACACTATGTCCAGAGACTCTCCCGAGTCTATCGTGGAGCCCAGGGCTCTGCGATCGACTCATGTTGCCTTTGAGATCTACTGGCTAACGCTGTTAGGATGGAGACCCGCTGTTAGGACGGAGACCCGCAGCTATTGCGACAGATCCTGCACGTAGTGAGGCAGAGAGGTGATTTATGCAGCCTCTGAAGCAGAGAGAAACTGCAGAGGGTTTACTAAATGTAAACCACAAAAAACAGAAACAAAACAGGTATGGGGAGATGGGGGGTTGTGGTATTCACTCCATAAGACGCACCCTTATTTCCTCCTACTTTTTTGGGGGAAAAAAGTACGTCTTATGGAGCGAAAAATACAGCGTCCTGCCTGTCTGTCTAAATTAGATTGCAAGCTTTTCTGAGCAGGGACCATCTTTTACATTAAAATACATTTCTAGACCGCAATACCTTCCAGATCGATGCAGTTTACATCATCAAAAGACTGTACTGTACATCACAGTGAAATACGAGAGAAATATCATCTTACTTTCCTAAGAATTTTACAAAAAGAGATGTCTTTAATAGTTTTCGGAAATGCATATATGAAATCAAAGAAGCAAACAAAATATGTCTATATAGTGGACTGATGTTTTCTGCTTGTACCTTGTCTCAAGTTGCCTTAAATAAAGTTATAAAAAAATACACAATTCCGAATCCCAACTAGCAGCCTGATATGCAATTGTTCAATGCAAAAACTTCTTGTAAAGACATGCTCACACTACAGGGAACACAAACAATGAAGTTATCCTTAGTGGACAAACCGCCTTAAAAAATGTAAATTGTTCCAATAAATAACCAGGTGCCTGACCATGTACAGCTTTATAACAAAGCGTCCCAAATTTAAACCAAACCCTGGCCTCAAAAGGCAACCAATGGAGTTGTCTGTAGTATGGAGCAACATGATCCGATTTTTTTAAAATGAAAAATTAGACGCACAGCCACATTCGGGATTTTGTGCAATCTATGCAAATTTGACTGAAGACCTGCCAAATGAACTGAATTACAGTAGTCCAGTATACTAACTACCAGAGATTGGACCAGAATTCTAAATGCAATGGGACTAAAAAAAAGACTTAATCGTATGTAACTTCCAAAGAGTCAAGAAAGATTTTTTAACCATGGCTGTGTACGCTTTTCAGTGCTAGAGACATGATAAACACAACAAAGTAGTATTAGTTTCAGTTGGTGTAAATCCTTACACCTAAAAGCTAGTAAGGATTCCAGCACTCAGTGCTGGTCAATAAACGGTGCCCAACTTGCAGAATAGTATTTAGTGCTCATATTTTCTTTCAGTGGCTTATATAGAATTTTGCCCACCATGACTAAACTAATCTATCTTTTGGTGAGTTGTGACAACCATAAGAACATAAGAATAGCCGCTGTTGGGTCAGACCAATGATCCATCGTGCCCAGCAGTCCGCTCACGCGGCGGCCCCCAGGTCCAAGACCAGTGGTCTAAATGAGCCCAGCCTCACCTGCGTACTTTCCAGTTGAGAAAGGAATTTGTCCAACTTTGTCTTGAATCCCTGGAGGGGGTTTTCCCCTATGACAAGACTCCGGAAGAGCATTCCAGTTTTCCACCACTCTGGGTCAAGAAGAACTTCCTTACATTTGTACGGAATCTATCCCCTTTTAACTTTAGAGAGTGCCCTCTCATTCTCTCTACCTTGGAGAGGGTGAACAACCTGTCTTTATCTACTAAGTCTATTCCCTTCATTATCTTGAATGTTTCAATCATGTCCCCTCTCAGCCTCCTCTTTTCGAGGGAGAAAAGGCCCAGTTTCTCTAATCTTTCACTCTATGGTAACTCCTCCAGCCCCTTAACCATTTTAGTCGCTTCATTTACATATATGTCTGCACTTTGTCATTTTTGCTGGTTTTATCTTCATTCTCACATTACCAATATTCTGAAGCAAACCAGCGAGCCGCTTACTTAAGAACATAAGAACTGTCATCTCTGGATCAGACCTTCCATCCATCAAGTCCAGCGATCCGCACATGCAAAAGCCCAGCCAGGTATTCACCTGGCGTAATTTTAGTCACCCATATCCCTCTATGCCTCTCGTAAGGAGATGTGCATCTAGTTTGCTTTTAAATCTTAGAACGGTGGATTCCACAATAACCTCCTCTGGGAGAGCATTCCAGGTGTCCACCACTCATTGCGTGAAGCAGAACTTCCTGATATTTGTCCTGGACTTGTCCCCCCTTAGCTTCAGTCCATGTCCTCTTGTCCGTGTCACGTTGGACATTGTAAATAATTTTTTTCCCTGCTCTATTTTGTCGATGCCTTTCAGTATTTTGAAAGTCTCGATCATATCCCCTCGCAGTCTCCTTTTCTCAAGGGAGAACAATCCCAGTCTCTTAAGTCGTTCCTCGTATTCCAAGTTCTCCATATCTTTAATTAGCTTCGTTGCTCGTCTCTGCACCCTCTCCAGCAGTTTTATATCCTTCTTTAGGTTAGGAGACCAATGTTGGACACACTATTCCAAGTGTGGTCTGACCATTGCCCTATAAAGCGGCATTATAACTTTCTCCGATCTACTCGTGATTCCTTTCTTTATCATGCCTAACATTCTATTTGCTTTCTTTGCCACTGCCGCGCATTGTGCCGATGGTTTCAGGGTCCTATCTCTCAGTACACCCAGGTCCTTTTCTTGTTCGCTCTTACCACACTAATCTAGGTTCAGTCATCCCATATCACCGCTGTATTTGATTTTAGAGAATTTTACCTCACAACATGCATTTTTTTTTATTAGTCAGATAGGAAGAATAAAAAACGGAATTACATTTAGAACTGTTTGAATGAAACCAGCTATATTCAGATTTATTATTAAATTATTATTAATCTATTTTGCCCATCTGCACCGTTCTTACAAAAGATTGTTCAGGCACACTGCTGTGCTCTTGTACAAGTTGCCTTGGAGAAGTGCAGCTGTTGTTACAGATGGCATTATGCTAACACAGGGCTGCCACCCTCAGAAGTTTCGTCAACAGCACAGGAAGAAAGATGCTCGCATGCTAGATTTATCTTGACCATTAATTTTATTTAATGGATAAACTTTGTTGTGTTTTACTTTTCTGACTGGAGGTTATGAGGGTACACACAGCCATATTCTATAAAAGGAGCCCTATTTAGACTCATTGTGGCTGCCTAGTGAAACCTAAGTTCGGGATCTGGTCCAAACTTAGAGCTCCTTTTACGAAGCCGCGGTAGCGGATTTAACGCGCGTGACTTTTAATCACGTGCTAACCCCCACGCTAGCTGAAACACTACCGCCTGCTCAAGAGGAGGCGGTAGTGGCTAGCACGGCTGGCAGTTTAGTGCGTTCTATTACGCGCGTTAAACCGCTACCGCGGCTTCGTGAAAGGAGCCCTTCATTTTTTTTAATTGGCTTTATCGGCGTGGTGTTCAAAAAAAAATAAAAATTAAGCAATTTAAGAGATTGGCACCAAACGCTAAGGACGCCTAGCGACGCCTAACTGGAGGCACCATCTAATGCCTATGGATGCCTAACAATGCTTATGTTAAAAATTAGGCGTGGCTTTAGGTTGAGAATAGGCGTGGTTGATTTTGGTATTGTTAGGTGTCCAGCATAGGCTCTGCCAAATTAGGAGAAAGCTGGCCTAATGGAATGGTGCCTGGGTCTAGGTCGCCTAGGTCTGCTTAGGTGCTACAAGGTTTGATTCTATAAACAGTGCTGTTTTGTTTTGATTGACAACTACGCCAAGCAGGGCTTGGCACCATTTATAGAATCAGGCCCATAGAGGGCTATTTTTTTTTTATTTTTTTTTACTGAATTGGCCTAGCTTTACCTGAATAACTTTAGAAAATATGAGGATTAAAAGCTAACTCAAAATTTGCTCCTGCCTAGTGATTCAAAATTATATACAGAATTTATATTTTCATCTATGTAAAAATTTATGGGATAGTTCTATATGCTGGTGCCCTAGGGGTACTTGCCACTTAAATACATCAAAATTGGTATTATGGGGCACCTATGCTACTGGGTTGCAAAAAACTTTGAGTAAGATGGTGGACACAATGGCTCTGGGGGGATCCTCGATAAAGCAAATTGTTGCGAAACATGTCGGATCATGTAACCCAGTAGCATGATAACCTAAGTATATAACTTATTTGAACATTTTTAAATAGAATAATCTCAATGAAACTTCTAAAAAGAGCACGGTGGATAAAAAAGTTAAAAGTTTTAAAAAAAGTTTACTTAAATAATTGCAAAAAAAGAATGTGAGCCAATGAGGAATGAAAAAATCTGGTATTCCCACTGATATTGAACACTACTAAGGGTGGAGGAGGTGTACCCGAGGCCACATTTTGTTACATTTGAAATATATGAGAGTATGTTTAACAATTTGTAATTCTACGAAGGGGAACGCTGGATATTTTGGAGGTTGGGTAAAGTATTGGAGAGTCAGCTTAAATTATGAACATCGCTTGGTGCACCTAGGCACACCAACCCACGCCTGCCATTGACTTGATGAAAGAGGCGTGCCTAAACATGGGATGCTACACGTGTATTCTGTAACCTAATCTTGATGCCAAGGTGTCATTATAGAACTGTCACTAAGCAAACAGTATAGAGGCACCTAGACTGAGCCACCAATTTATAGACTTACCCCACTAATGTTTCTAGGAGTACGCTTGGGTCAGGAAAGACAACTGCAGCAGATTTTCAAATATACGTGTGAAACTTTCTCGGGGGAATTACTCTGCATAACATAAGTCTTTATTTATATACCGCACAATGCCTTGCAGTTCTAGGCAGCGTACAAAAGGATTCATCAAGGAAAATTGTTAGCATTCAAGACAGATTACCGTATTTTCGCGGATATAACGCGCGCGTTATACGCGTTTTTACGTACCGCGCATACCCTTCGCGCGTTATATGCCTGAGCGCGGTATACAAATTTTTTTTTACATATTTCACACCCCGCCCGACGCCCGATTCATCATCCGGAAGGACGCTCGCACCCCCACCACTCGCACCCCCACCCCGAAGGACCGCCGACTCCCCGACAATATCGGGCCAGGAGGGAGCCCAAACCCTCCTGGCCACGGCGACCCCCTACCCCCACATCGCACTACATTACGGGCAGGAGGGATCCTAGGCCCTCCTGCCCTCGACGCAAACCCCCCTCCCCCCAACGACCGCCCCCCCCCAAGAACCTCCGACCGCCCCCCCAGCCGACCCGCGATCCCCCTAGCGACCCCCACGACCCCCCCAACCCCCTTCCCCGTACCTTTGGTAGTTGGCCGGACAGACGGGAGCCAAACCCGCCTGTCCGGCAGGCAGCCAACGAAGGAATGAGGCCGGATTGGCCCATCCATCCTAAAGCTCCGCCTACTGGTGGGGCCTAAGGCGCGTGGGCCAATCAGAATAGTGATGTAATTATTAACTTTCCCCTCCCCCTTTCCCCTCAAGCTCATGTTCGTATTTGTAATTTGTCTATTTGATGTTCACTCCCCCCCCTACAAAAAATGTATTTTATCCTTTCATTTTTAGCATTGCAAACCGGCCAGGTGCACGTCGATGGTCGGTATATTAAAATTAATTAAACTTGAAACTTGATAGGAAGCTCGTTAACTTTTTGGAGCATGGGGGATAAACCTGGCTGTGCGGCTTACAACAGTTCTCTGCGGCTAACAATTAAAACATATATTCAATAGGAGGTAAGAAAGGAACTCCATGACGGTGACGGGACTAAATCGCGCGAGACAACGGCGCACCGACAACTGAGCTCAGACAACTGAGCGCAAGGTTGACGGCGCGCCGAAGAAAAGCACTATTTTAAAGGGCTCCGACGGGGGTGTGTGGGGGGAAAACCCCTCCACTTTACTTAACAGACATTGCGCTGGCGTTGTGGGAGGTTTGGGGGGTTGTAACCCCCCACATTATACTTAAAACTGAACTTTTTCCCTAAAAAACAGGCAAAAAGTTCAGTTTCAAGTATAATGAGGGGGGTTACAACCCCCCAAACCCCCCACAACGCCAGCGTGATGTCTGTTAAGTAAAATAGGGGGTTCCCCACCAACACCCCCCGTCGGAACCCTTTAAAATAGTGCTTTTCTTCAGCGCGCCGTCAACCTTGGGCTCAGTTGTCTGCGCGCCGTTGTCTCGCGCGATTTTGTCTATGAACCCTCCATGACACATAGGAAAGACCTATGCGAGCGTGCCAAAGGAAAAATGATGGGCCCCTTTTACAAAGCCGCAGTAGCACCTCTCCAGCGGCAAATGCACCAAAGCCCATAGGAACTGAATGGGCTTCGACTCATTTGCCTCGGGGGAATCCCTACCACGGCTTTGTAAAAAGGGCCCTATATGTTCATCACATAATTGATATCAACCCCATGATTTCTATCCATCATAATAACACTCTTCGGATATCTATCCGGGAAATGCCAGCAGCAGCAGACCTGACAGCGTGGTTTATAATTCAGATATATAGCTTGTAAATTCCATTACGAAAATGGATACCTACATAAATATTTTACAAACGTATATTTTTTTTTTTGCTAACAGTTCATTTGCTGAAATGTATCCAGTGCCAAAAGTTAGATAATGCAAACTGCATAATCGTCCCTGCAAAAATAAATGTATCCTTCATGTGAATTTAATTTATACATCAGAGCTCCCCTTAAGCAGTTTTTCAGCCTAAACACTAATCAAATACCTTTTAAAGGTCAAATGCTAGTTAATTGTGGATGGCATGACATTTGTTGATAAATGAGTGCATTTGATGTTCTCCTAGTTTTCTTTCCTCCCCTTGTCAATTTTTCATTAGTGCTCTTCACCAACTGTTTCAGCCCACATGATGCCAGAGTTTCTATCAACAGGAGAATTCGTGGGCTCGCCAGAACCCCGATAAACTTCTAATAAAGTATTCATCAGACTGGGTGCAGAAACAATCAATTCGCTTGACAGCAGAGAAGCTAACTAGCAATTAGAGCAAAAGTAAACTACCCTGGTCCTCGGGGGCTACAGTCAGGCATGCTTGTTACGCTATCCACAATCTATATCATTGCATGCATACGTATGGTGTAAGAACCTAAAAGAAAGTACTGAAAATTCCAGCCTGGAAGTACCTGAGAAAACAAAGAAAGGTTCCTGGGATCTTCCTCCATAAAGGAACTTAGAGCAGAGATCCCATCTAAAGTTAGGCATTGATATTGGCACCTACTTTAATTGAGCAATAGGCTTAATCAGTGCTGATATTGGCATCCAAAACCTCACAATCGGCCTAACTCAAAAACTGTGATTCAATAAAAAAAAAAAAAATAGTCACCTAACCCAAAGCGCCTACACCAAAAGTAGGTGTGGTTAGGACAGCCTTTTCGCTCGCATCGGCGTCGGCTCTACCTCTGACAAGAAAGCCAATTCAAAATCCACATGGGCAAATCCAACTTCAAAAACGAGCAGCAGCAGTTCCAATACAAATACGAGCCGTGTTTCGATAGTATCTTTTTCAAGAGGAAGAGCAGTACTGAATGGGAAAAACACATGAACAAAAAACGCAAACAAATTACATAAGGCAAGTAATAAACAAAAACAAAAATCACTAAATTCACTAAATTCATCAGCTAATTCAAGGCACCAGGATAGGACAGGAAAATGGATAAACCATGAGCAGCGTCACAAACCGCCAAACAGCGGGAAATTAACAGGATAAACAGAGCTCCGTTATAAAGTATAAAGCGTGAAGACGTAAAGGGCTGCTGCTCGTTTTTGAAGTTAGATTTGCCCATGTGAATTTTGAATTGGCTTTCTTGTGAAACACTTAATGAAGCACCTGCTCTTACGCTTTATGGATTAACCTTTCACGAACTGGGATTGGCAACACTTGGACTTCTAAAGTTGTTTTATTTTCTGATTTATTCTCTATTTATTCACCAGTCTTAGGCATGGATGATTGAATGATTTACTATTCTCTTCCTGCCGATATCTGTATGTGTATTAATGTTTGTAGGTTATGAATGATGTCTTATGAATTTTATGACAAGATTTAAATGTTAGAAATTGAATTAAAGCTATTACTGTGTTTATATTTATGAATTTGGATTCTCTTATAATAATATGCTATTGATAACTTGAGAATCTTAGTTTCATTATTTATCTCTTTATCTGTTTCTTGTGTTTGTATTTAGATTTTAGCAAAGTCTTTGCCAGTGTTCCTCATAAGCGTCTAATAAATAAACTGAGTGCCCTCAGGATGGGCCCAAAGCAATGGGCTGGGTCATAAACTGGTTGAGTGGAAGGCGACAGAGGGTAGTGGTCAACGGAGATCGCTCTGAGGAAAGGGATGTTACCAGTGGTGTGCCTCAAGGTTTGGTGTTTGGTCTTCTTTTTAACATTTTTGGAAGCGATATTGCTGAAGGACTGTTGGGTAAGATTTGTCTCTTTGCGGATGACACCAAAATCTGCAATAGAGTAGATGTCCCTGATGGTGTGAATAGCATGAGAAAAGACCTAGCGAAGCTTGAAGACTGGTCTCAAATTTAGCAGCTAATATTTAATGTTAAGAAATGTAAGATCATTAATTTTGCAAAAACCTGAGGGAAAGGTACAGTTTAAGAGTTCAAGAACTTCTGTGCACGAAAGAGGAGCAAGACTTGGGTGTATGGAATGATCTTAAGGTGACCAAGCAGGTTAAAAGCTAGAAGGGTGCTTGGGTGCATAGGGAGAGGTATGGCCAGTAGGAAAAAGGAGGTATTGATGCTCCTGTATAAGACTCTGGTGAGACCTCATTTAGAATATTGTGTACAATTCTGGAGACCACACCTTCAAAAAGATATAAAAAGGATGGAGTCTGTCTAGAAGAGGAAGGCTACTAAAATGGTTGGTGGTATTCGTAATAAGACGTATGGAGACAGAGTTAAAGATCTTAATACGTTTACTTTGGAGGAAAGGCAGGAGAGGGGAGATATGATAGAGATGTTTAAATCCCAAAATTTAACTACAAAATATTACTCACCAGAGATGGGTTATACTCCCCCGATAACCATTTCACATACCAGTGGAGAAAAAGCCTCAAAAATTTCAATGCAGCAGTAAACAACTTCAATACTGTTTAAAGTCCAAGCTGCTACTATCACTGGCAAAAAACTCCACCACCACTGAAATGTAATTATGAAAAGGGTAATATACCCATCACTGTGCACAGGAAAAGCAAAAAAAGTTTTACTTTGGTTAAGACCATGGTCTGAAACGCCGTGCTGTGCTGCTGGAAAATGTCTGGCCAGACTGTAGATGAAAACACCACAGCACCATTTAGATGTGCAGTCCAGAATCCATGCCCAATCCTCCAACAAGTGCCTTGTTTCGCCTCTCAAAGGGTTCCTCAGGGAATGTATCAGCTGGAAAACTTCACTCTTCTTCTGTGCACACCGGCACAAGAAACGTCCATTGCTAAAAAGGAACTACAGGATCCAACTTCCTGTAGCACTTCCGGGTTACAGCGTCATAGCAACAGCCACAAAACAGCTGCCATTCGTCCATACAACTGCCATTCATTCTTCAAACTGTCACTCATCCAAAGAATGTTTAAATACCTATGAGGCATAAATGTGCCTGAGTTGAGTCTTTTTCATTTGAAAGGAAGCTCTAGAATGAAAGGGCATAGGATGAAGATAAAAGGTGATAGGCTCAGGAGTAATCTAAGGAAATACATTTATACAGAAAGGGTGGTAGAAGCATGGAATAGTCTCCCAGTAGAGATGGTGGAGACAAAGACTGTGTCTGAATTCAAGAAAGCGTGGGACAGGCATGTGGGATCTCTCAGGGAGAGGAGGAGATAGTAGATGCTACAGATGGGCAGACTGGATGGCCATTTGGCCTTTATCTGCCATCATGTTTCTATCCCCCTCTTTTACTAAGGTGTGCTAACCGATTAGCGCGCGCTAAACGATTACGCGTCCATAGACCAACATGCACGCGTCAGCGTTTAGGGCACGCTAATCGGTTAGCGCATCTTAGTAAAAGAGGTCTAAGTATGTGGACAGATACAATACTCATACCATTTAAACTTATATGCTGAATTTTTGAATGTGTCTCCTCATGCACTTCATGTTTGCTTTGGAGGTGAGGCACGGCCTTGTGGGAGAACTGCTGCCTCTGCATTCGGAGGTGGTGGGATCAAATCCCATGGCTGCTTCTTGTTACCCTGGTCGAGTCACCTAATTCTCCATTACCCCAGCTACAAAATAAGTACCTGTGTATATGTAAACTGCTTTGAATGTATAACCACAATAAGGCCGTATATAAGCTCCATTCCTTTTCCCTATATTAACATTACTATAGGCTCTTGTAAGCATGAAAGTAACAATGAAACAGTATCTCCGAAACTTCATAAAACAAAGTACTAGACATTGTAGAATATTGAAAATGTCTTTGTTTTTTTTTTTACTCTAATTAGGAAAACCAATGCAGAAATGCCAGTTTATGAGGCCAGAGTGCTGGCAATGTAACCCTGCATTTGCATACTGATGGGATGATAAATCCCATTAGGTGAATAAAAAGCTGTGGGGAAAACCCTCTGCATAGCACAAAGATAATGCCAGTCCGAGCTTTTTGCCAACTTGGTTCCCGTGGTTTGTCAGTCCATTCGGTAGCTGCAGGGATTCTCTTTTGCATAGTCCATCTGCATTTTGTCTTGCCATGATTCATTTCTGTTTTGAGAGTTAACATTTGTTCATTAAAGAGTTACAAAGACACAGTTGGAAGGGAAATAAATGTGGGAAGTTAACACAGATTAATATGTAAGTGCTATAATTCAATATTATATGCCAAACGTCATTTGTTGGTAAATTCTATATATACACTTGTCGAGTCTCAATCAATATAGAAACATAGAGTATGACGGCAGAAAAGAGCCGGCGACCTAACAAGTCTGCCCATTCAAGAACCCTCCCTCCCACAAGTCTGCCCACTCGAGATGAACCCTCCCTCCCTGGGGTATCCATCTTTTAAGGCTAACTCTGTGGAACCCCCACCTGTTTGTCCTATCGACTCTTGAAGTCGAACACGCTACTGGCCCCGACCACCTGGCGTGGAAGACTATTCCATCGATCAATCACCCATTCGGTGAAGAAGTATTTCCTGGTGTCACCATTAAATCTTTCCCCCTTAAGTTTTAGCGGATGCCCTCTTGTCGCCGTGGGACCCTTAAGAGAAAAGATTTCTTTTTCCACTTCAATGCGAACCGTGATGTATTTGAATGTTACTATCATGTCCCCCCTTTCTCTGCGCTCCTCAAGAGAATATAAGCGCAGTTGGGTCAGACGTTCTTCATATGGGATGTCTTTAAGTCCTGAGACCATCCTAGTGGCCGTTCTCTGGATCGACTCCATTCTCTTCACATCCTTTTGATAATGTGGCCTCCAAAACAGGTCACCTTTGCTGTTTTTCTTGGCTTTCTGCCTTGGGAAGGGAATATCTCCTGTTATGTTTGTGTAAACTTGGGTGCCTACATCGGTGCCCTTAGCCAATGCATGCACCCAACTTAGGCCTCTTTTATTAAGCCACAGTAGATGTTTCTACTGCAGCCCAGAGCACTAAATAGTGAGCTCATAGTGAGCGCCGGAGCAGCATCAGAGCATTAGAGCTCCAGAAACCTCTACCATGGCCATGGTAGAAACCTCTACCATGGCCTAGTAAAAGGAGGGGAGGGGGGCAGTTAATCAGTTAATAGACTTAATTAATGCCAATAATTGGCACTTGACACCTCACAATTGCTAATTGGACTTAATTGAAAGTTAGGCACCTAACTCAAAAAATGTGATTCTAAAAAAAAAAAATAATAAGTGCCTAGTCCAAAGTGACTGCCTAAAAGTGGGTGGTGTTAAGGGCAGATTGTGGGCCTGTTTTTTTTAGTTAGGCACTTCTTTCTGAATTAGCTGCCATTAGGCGCCTAATTTAGGTACAGGAATTTAGGCGAAGAAAACCCTGGCATAAGTATGGTGCACTTCAAGTCAGGATGCCTAGCAATGCCTAATCTTACTACTACTACTTATCACTGAAAGGCATACACAGCACTGTACATTTTGTCATTTATAGATGGTCCCTGCTCAGAAGAGCTTATAATCTTAGACAGATAAGACATGACATAGAGGGTATGGGATGCAGAACTCAAGGTGAGAGGAATTAGGAGTTGAAAGCACTCTCAAAGAGGTGGGCTTTTAAACGGGCCTTGAACACTGCCAGAGACGGAGCCCACCATAGCTTGTTCCAAGCAGCAAGGCAGAAGGGACAGAGTCTGGAGTTGGCAGTTGAAGAGAAGGGCACAGATAGGAGGGACTTACCCGCTGAGAGAGCTCTGGAGTCAATAGCCTGAAAATTCCTGAATGTGTTGGTGGCGATTGACCAGTTCTGGGGGTAGGGTGATGAATAGTGAATGTTAACAGGTGATGGTCAGAGAGGGGAAGGGTGGTTGAGCAGTTGGAGGATAGAATTAGGTCTAGGCAGTGCCCTTTCTGGTATGTAGGGGTGGTGGAGCACAGCAAGAGATTGTATGAGGATGTTAGGGCTTATATCACTAGGTTGCTCTTAACAGTCGGGGAAAAACAGAACAGTAAAAAAATCTCCTATAAAAAGATAGGAGACAAAGACAGTTCTACAAAAACCCAGACTCTATCATTCCAGATCAGAATCCTTTATGCAAGTTATCTGCAGTTCTAAAAAAATGTCAATATAAACCTCTCGGGCAAAATAAGCACTTATCGTAAAGTCATGAGGCCTGGGATTTTGTAGAACGGTCTGGGTTTTTGTCTCCTATCCTTTTATAGGAGTTTTTTTGTTACTGTTCTGTTTTTCCCGACTGTAAAGAGCAAGCCAGTGATATGAGCTGGGCTTCTGATCCCAATGGACAGGGTTACCAGATTTCCTCTTTGAAAAAAAGGGGATGCCTTGCCCCACCCCCTTCAGCCCACAGTCCCACCCCATTCCATCTCTGGCTATGCCCCATTCCTCCCCCAGCCCTGCCCCCATATGAACCTCCCCAAGCTTGAAGGCCGCATTTGGGAGCCTTCGCGCATGCATGGACATCAACGCAATGTTGCCATATGCATACACACCTGCGTATGATATCATCACGGTGCCGACCGCGCATGCACAAAGGCTTCCAGTTGCGGCCTCCGAGCTCAGGATTTCCAAAACCTGGACAAACTGCTAGGTTTTGGAAATCCCTCCGTGCACTCGGACAGTCCTCTAAAAAGAGGACATGTCTGGGTTTTCCCGGACATATGGTAACCCTACCAATGGAGGTCTATTTTGAAGCCTGTTTTCTGGTTTTGAGGCTTGCCATATGATAATAATTACTTTCCCAGTTTATCTCTTAGTGTAACTCATCCTTAGCATGGATTCATGGCTAAGCTCTATTATTTCTCAGGCCCATTCATACATGTCCTTTAGGAAACTATTGAAAACTGATTTATTTGAAAAGTTTGTAAATTGATGTTTCAGAATATGGATTGGAAATTTGCACTTTGATTTTACGGTTGTTCTTTTTAAGAAGTATCTATCTATTTTCGCAAATGCATTTTATTTAAGTTATTGTATAATTTTAGTTGTTTTTAGATTTCGTACTTTTATTCACTGTTTGTATCTTTTTAGTACTGTATGTGAACCGCCTAGAACTATGTGGTAGGGCGGTATATAAAAAAATAAATTATTATTATCATTATCTAATGCAACATTGTTGGAAACATTAAGTTTGCTCCCTTATATATTATTACGTGAGTAAGGCACATATGTTGAGACACCAATTTATAGAATTACCTCCTTAATGTGTACATGATGAGCACAAATTAATATATAGATGGTATAATTCAGTGCTATATTAGGGCGGCAGCAACATAGCGGAGCCGCACACTGCAGGAGAAGGCAAAGGCAAACCACTCCTGTACTCTGCCATGAAACATCACAGGGTGGATTCCTCGCTGTGCGTGTTGCCATGAGTCGGTGGCCGACTCGGTGGCATAATCCATCTATAACTCAATATTATTCTTTAGATTTAAATATAATACGAGAAAACCTGCCTCTTAAACTGAGGCGTAACTGGGTGCTCTGAAGATCTGATGAAAGGGGAGAGAAATGGAAGAGAGATGGACTACTACAACGTTCTTCTCTCAGGCCTCCCGTGCAAACAACTCTCACCTCTTCGATCTGTTCAAATGCTGCTGCACGACTCATGTTCCATGAGAGCCGCTATTCTCACACTACCCCTCTCCTCAAGTCACTTCATTGGCTCCCCATCCATTTGCCAATACAGTTCAAACTCCTCTTAGGGACATACAAGTGCATTCACTCTGAAGCCTCCCAATATCTCTCTTCACTTATCTAAGAACATAAAAACATTCATACCAGTGGTCCATCAAGCCCAGTAGCCCGTTCTCACGGTGGCCAATCCAGGTCACTAGTACCTGGCCAAAACCCAAGGTGTAGCAACATTCCATGCTACCAATACAGGACAAGCAATGGCTTCCCCTATGTCTTTCTCAATAGCAGACTATGGACTTTTCCTCCAGGAACTTGTCCAAACCTTTCTTAAAACCAGCTACACTATTCGCTTTTACCACATCCTCTGGCAATGCGTTCCAGAGCTTAACTATTCTCTGAGCGAGAAAACATTGCCTTCTATTGGTTTTAAAAGCATTTCCCTGCAGTTTCATCAAGTGTCCCCTAGTCTTTGTAATTTTTGACGGAGTGAAAAATCGATTCACTTGTACCCGTTCTATTCCACTCAGGATTTTGTAGACGTCAATCATATCTCCCTTCAGCCGTCTCTTTTCCAAGCTGAAGAGCACTAACCGTTTTAGTCTTTCCTCAGACAAAAGGAGTTCCATCCCCTTCACCATTTTGGTCTACCCCTATACTCCTCCCCATGAACTCCGTTCATCGGGCAAGCCCCTCTCATCTGAACCCTTCTCTTCCGCTGTCAACTCCAGATTCCGTCCCTGGAACAGGCTGCCTGAATCAATATGTCATGCTCCATCCCTAGCAATATTGAAATCCAAGTTAAAAGCCACTCACTGTTGTCAGATACCTATTACCCACTGTATCATTTCCTCTACCATAATCATCCCAACCCTCAGATGTCCTGTCTGTCAAATTAGATTGTTAGCTCTTCTGAGCAGGGACCGTCTATTGTATGTTAGATGTACAGCGCTGCTTATGCCTTTCAGCGCTATTGAAATGATAAATAGTAGTAGCTGCAAGGGATCACGTCCCATTCAACACATTCCTTTAAAAATACAGAGGCTGGCAGATGGGTTAAGGACAGTAGCATTCAAAATACAATACTAGAAAATAGATTTGCGTCACAGGCCCTGCAGAGACCTGTGACCTGTGATATGATTCAGACGTTCAAATTCTTGAAGGGTATTAACGTAGAACAAAATCTTTTCCAGAGAAAGGAAAATGGTAAAACCAGAGGTCATAATTTGAGGTTGAGGGGTGGTAGATTCAGGGGCAATGTTAGGAAATTCTACTTTACGGAGAGGGTAGTGGATGCCTGGAATGCGCTCCCGAGAGAGGTGGTGGAGAGTAAAACTGTGACTGAGTTCAAAGAAGCGTGGGATGAACACAGAGGATTTAGAATCAGAAAATAATATTAAATATTGAACTAAGGCCAGTACTTGCACGGTCTGTGTCTGTATATGGCCGTTTGGTGGAGGATGGGCTGGGGAGGGCTTCAATGGCTGGGAGGGTGCAGATGGGCTGGAGTAAGTCTTAACAAAGATTTCAGCAGTTGGAACCCAAGCACAGTACCGGGTAGAGCTTTGGATTCTTGCCCTGAAATAGCTAAGAAAAAAATTTAAAAAATTTAAATTGAATCAGGTTGGGCAGACTGGATGGACCATTCGGGTCTTTATCTGCCGTCATCTACTATGTTACTATGTCTAGAAACGCCCTTGTTTTTAAAGGAACCATTATAGCTCTGTATCGTCTTATTAGAACAAACAACGGCCAACGTATTCTTTCTAGCTCCATCATAAAAGTAATGGTTCAAACGGCTTTTTTTTTCCTGTAGTAAAGATAAACTCTAACACCATCTCCCACTGGGTAATAATGGCTGGAAGTAGTTACAATGATTATGATTAATTTCATTAGTGCTCAATTCACTTTAATATTTCTTTATCTACGAGTGCAGATAATTTTTCTTAGCAAGTAAATTCCGGGTGACAGTTTAATAGGCTCAGACATGCTTAGCTCTAAAATGAGATTGTAATATTAATATACTATTGACCAGCTATGGATTAAGAAAACTGAGGGCACGCGGAAGTAAATGACTTCAGAGGGACGAGTTAATGGGGCTAACTGCTTCCCATGCAATGCTTAAAAATATTTCTCATTTGCTGGCACATTAATAGTTCCTTTAATTAATCTAATAAAACTAATTATTACAGTCGACTCCGCTTAGGCGCATGGCCTTCGGATCGGGTCACTAAGTGCGCTTAAACGGAGTGGGTGGGGGTAGAAGGGAAACTGTAGTTAAGCCGGCTCAGTTTAAATATGGGGCGTGGGCTGCTGGAGCCTAAAATACAGGAAAGCTATGCCCTACAGCTTGAGTGAAAGCAGAGCACTCACTTTCCCAGCTGCCCCAGCACTCACTTTCCCAGCTGCCCCAGCACTGTGTGAAGCCTAGCCATTGTGGCCAATCTGTTCTGCCAACTGGCTTTCCTCCCAGTCAGGACGTGATTGCATTTAACGGGAGTGAAGGCAACGTGAACGAATACAGGTTGGACCTACGACTTCAGTGCGCATAAGCGGATTGCGTGCTTATCCGAATTGCAAATATCCAGAGTTTATGTCCATTGACTTTAATGTAAAAAAAAACTGGGACCATGGTGGTAGGGTGCAGCTAACCGAAGCCTGCATTTAACCAATGTGAACTTAGATGGAGTCGACTGTATACGGTTGCTGCTAGATTTTATATAAAGGTATGGAGTGGTACTGTTTGGAGTTTCCCTTGTTATTTTCGGAACTCTCATAAGTAGGATAAATCATCAAGGATCCTCACGGACTCCAGGTCTGACTGGTACAAGGATATCAGGAACCTTAGGTCAGTGGTCTCCAACCTGTTTCATGTATAGGGCCACAGTGTGAATACAAGAAAGCCATGTGGTCAACTAGTTAAAGACATCATTGGAAATTCTGTTTTCATCGTGCATTATACTGCGTTTTAGCAAATGTTTGGCGTGATTTACATAATTCTCTGAACACAAGTGTTTTAGGGACTTTTTGTAGCCCATATCTTAGTGGGGGGGGGGGGGGTGCGTCGTGGGCAGGAGGGGTTGGGCTCCCTCCTGCCTATAGCTTAGTTGGGGTGGGGGGTCGTGTCTCAGTAGGAGAGATTGGCTATCTCTCCTGTCGCGATAGCGATCCCCCGAAGTGCTGCGAACTGAGGCACTTCGGGGTGAGGATCAAGGCAGGGGAGATGAGGCATCTCTCCTGCCGCGATCGTTGCGGTGGGGGGTAGACAGGTTGCCGGGGCTGCTGAGCTGATCGTGACAGCCGCGATCAGCTCAACAGCCTCTTTTCGGCACTTATACCTGTTTTGACTTGGTCTAAGTCAAAACATAAGTTCCGACTAGGTAACCTATTCAAGGTTTTGATTATACTTATTGTACGACTACTAAATCTAGGTCGGTCCACCAACAGCCCACCTCCCGCCCTTTCTCCTCCTCTAAAAACACCTCTTTTTGCTCTAGGCATTTAGAGGCAGGGGAAAGGCCTAAGCTGGTTTTAGATACATCTAAAACTAGCTTTAATTATCAGTACTTGGACGATCTGGCTTTTTGATCGTCCAAGTACTGATTAAGGCCCCTTTTTGGACGTTGTTTTTTTTTAATTATTATTATTATGAGCCCGTTAGCGTTCATTTCATTCCTAATTTTAAATGCAACCACTTGTGTCTGTGCCCAACTGATGGCACTTAGGTGTGGAAATGCAGGCTCTGCTTTTCACCTACTAAGAAGCTATTCTGTTAGAAAACTCCATTTATGGTTTAAGATAATATATCTGTGACTTTTAATGGTGAGTATGAGTATAGGCCCCCATTTTCTCACTTAAATATGCTCAGTCAAATATGTTGCTTTACTGATAAGAACATAAAAATGGCTATAATGGGTCAGACCATGGCCCATCTAGTCCACTTTCCTGTTTCCAACAATGGCCAATCCAGGTCTCAAGTACCTGACAGAAACCCAAATTGTAGATAACAGACTAGGGTTACACTTTTGTTCTCGCTCACCCTACCTCATAACATCAAAAAGTACCTAGGAGCAGAATATAATCCATAGAAACATAGAAAGATGACGGCAGAAAAGGGCCACAGCCCATCAAGTCTGCCCACTCAATTTACCCACCCTATTAAGTCTGAGTGCTAATGACCTAGTTCCTTAACTCGACCGTCGCAGGGATCCCACTGGATGTCCCATTTATTCTTAAAGTCGAGCACACTGGTGGCCTTGATCACCTGCACCGGAAGTTTGTTCCAGTGATCTATCACCCTTTCTGTGAAGAAATACTTCCTGATGTCACCACTAAATTTCCCTCCTCTGAGTTTGAGCGGGTGCCCCCTTGTGACCGAGGGTCCCTTGGGAAAGAATATATCATTTTCCACCTCTACACGACCTGTGACATACTTGAATGTCTCGATCATGTCACCCCTTTCCCTGCGCTCCTCTAGGGTATAGAGCTGCAGCTTGCCCAGTCTTTCTTCGTATGAGAGACCCTTGAGTCCAGCGACCATCCTAGTGGCCATCCGTTGGACCGACTCAGCTCGAAGCACATCTTTCCGGTAATGTGGCCTCCAGAATTGCACACAGTATTCCAGATGAGGTCTCACCATGGTTCTGTAGAGTGGCATTATGACTTCAGGTTTGCGGTTGACGAAGCTTCTATTGATACATCCCATCATTTGTCTTGCCTTGGATGAGGCCTTCTTTACTTGTTTGGCAGCCTTCATGTCTGCGCTGATGATCACTCCCAAGTCCCGTTCTTCTGAAGTCTTAGCTAGTATCTCTCCATTCAAGGTGTATGTTCTGCATGGATTTCTGCTACCGAGATGCATGACCTTACACTTCTTTAGCGTTGAAGCCCAGCTGCCATGTTGAGGACCAGTTTTCCAATGTGATCAAATCCTGCATCATACTATCTTTGAGATTGCTTTCACCTACTATATTACACAGTTTGGCGTCGTCGGCAAACAGTGCTACTTTACCCTGTAGTCCTCGGGTCAAGTCCCTTATGAATATGTTGAAAAGGGATGGTCCCAGGACTGAGCCCTGCGGCACTCCGCTAGTCACTTCCGATGTCTCAGAGAGGGTGCCATTGACCACCACCCTCTGAAGTCTTCCACTCAGCCACTCCTTGACCCATGCAGTTAGTTTCTCACCTAACCCCATTGATTTCATCTTGTTTAATAGTCTACGGTGTGGGACACTGTCAAAGGCTTTACTGAAATCCAAGTACACTATGTCCAGAGACTCTCCCAAGTCCAGCTTTCCTGTCACCCAGTCAAAGAAGCTGATAAGATTGGACTGGCATGACCTGCTCCTAGTGAATCCATGTTGGCAGGGATCCCTCAGATTCCCCTCATCCAGTATTGTGTCCAGTTTGCCTTTAAGTAGGGGTTCCATGAGTTTACACACTATTGATGTGAGGCTTACTGGTCTGTAATTCGCAGCCTCTGCTCTGCAACCCTTCTTGTGTAGAGGAACAACGTTGGCAGTTTTCCAGTCCAGGGGGACTCTCCCCGTTCTCAGGGAGAGATTGAAGAGTACGGCTAACGGTTCCGCCAAAATATCGCATAGCTCTCTGAGCACTCTTGGGTGCAAATTGTCCGGCCCCATGGCTTTGTTCACCTTGAGTCCTGACAGTTCTCTGTAAACATCAGCTGGTGTGAACTCAAAATTCTGAAATGGGTCTTCCATGCTTTGCTTTGCTTCCAGCTGTGGCCCTTGTCCCGGTGCCTCGCATGTAAAGACTGAACAGAAGTAATCATTCAGTATTTTGGCTTTATCGGAATCTTTTTCCCCATAATTCCCGTTTGGCGTTCTAAGGCGTACTATCCCGTTTGCGTTCTTTTTCCTGTCGCTAATGTATCTGAAGAAAGATTTGTCCCCTTTCTTAATGTTCTTCGCTAGAGTTTCTTCCGTTCGAAGTTTGGCCTCCCTGACTGCTGTTTTGACCGCTGCAGACTTTGTCCTGTATTCAATGTTAGCTTCTTTTTCCCCGGTGCGTTTGTATGAGAGAAATGCTTTTTTCTTCTCCTTGACTAGGTACGAGACCTCATCTGTGAACCATTGGGGTTTCTTTTTCCTTTGTTGTTTGGTTACCGATTTTATGTAGCGGATAGTTGCCTCATGAAGGATCGATTTCAAGGTTGACCACATAGCTTCCACATTATCAGTCACTTTTTGAACCTGCAGTGTCTGATAGATGAAATCTCCCATGCGTGTGAAGTCGGTGCCCCGGAAATTGAGTACCCTTGTTTTTGTTTGTGATCTAGGGAAGCCTTTCTTAAGGTTAAACCATACCATGTTATGGTCACTGGTGGCTAGCGTTTCTCCCACTGAGACCTCCGAGACGCTTTCCCCGTTCGTAAGTACCAGGTCCAGGATGGCCTGGGCCCTTGTGGGCTCTAGTACCAGTTGTTTGAGCCATACTCCCTTCATGGACGTTAATATCCTTCTGCTATCACAAGTTGTCGCTGAGAGTGTGTTCCAGTCTACATCAGACATGTTGAAGCACATAACTGTCTGGAATACAAATAATCAAAGAATTTGGAGGGGGACTTATTGCCAAATTTAAAGTACAGTACTCCCCCGAAATTCATGGGGTTCCGTTCTAGGAACCCCCACAAATTTTAAAAATCCACAAATACGATTTTTAGGCAGGGGAGACAGGAGAGGGCAGCTGGAGAGGCAGGAGAGGGCAGCCGGAGCGCCGGCAAGTGAAGGAAATAACTTGCTGTATGCTCTGACCGCCTCTTCCTGTACTAAAGTCAGGCCTCACCAATCAGCAGCTGCTTTGACACCCAGCTCCTGATTGGTAAGGCCCGACTTTAGTACAGGAAGAGGCGGTCGGAGCATACAGCGAGTTAGATGATAGGAGCTCATATAACATGGCGCTATTTCAGATCCACATCCTGAGATCACAACTCTAATCATATATACCTCCTGCTATCCCTAATCTGAAAAACCTTTTTCACAATTCCACTGGCATAAAGTCCAAAACACTTTTTTCTGTTTCTATGCAAGATTATTAACACAATTGTCAACACTTAGCTTGAGCGGATTAAACCAGTTCCAGGACTGACAGGGCTTCAGACTCCCGACGCTCACTAATATTCACTGTCATCCTGGATTGTCAAACTAAACGACTATGTCTGAATTCAAGAAAGCCTGAGATAGGTGCGTGGGATCTCTTAGAGAGAAGAAGAGATAATTGCTACTGCCGATGGGAAGACTGGATGGGCCATTTGGCCTTTATCTGCCATCATGTTTCCACGTTAGTGCATGCTTAATGCTAAAGACACCTATAGGGATATAATGGGCATCTTTAGCATTTAACGCCTATTGATGAATTCCCCCCTAAATGATATTGGACTTGCCCGGTCTGTGTCTGTATACGGCCGTTTGGTGGAGGATGGGCTGGGGAGGGCTTCAATGGCTGGGATGGTGTAGATGGGCTAGAGTGAGATTTGATGGAGAATTTAGTAGTTGGAACCTAAGAACAGTACCAGGCAGAGCTTTGGATTCTTGCCCAGAAATAGCTAAAAAGAAGAAGGAAAAAAAAAAAACCAACAATACATTTTTAGATTGAATCAGGTTGGGCAGACTAGATGGACCATTTGGGTCTTTATCTGCCGTCATCTACTATGCTACTCTGTTACTATGAATAGATGTGTAAATTTCTAAAATTTCAGCATGCCAATTTATGTGCCAGCACCTGTAACACAAAAAAATCTGCCACAATGAAGGAACTGGTGTAAAAAAGAAACATATAATTCTAACACACCACCAGTTATGCTATATTATCTTGCCAGAAATTTCACTCTGCCATATACCACAAAAGCCAGATAAGGGAAAAAGCCTCAGTAGCCACGGGGTGTATTAACACCAGGGCTATGGGTGAGAGCTAAAACTTGATCTAAGCTCTCCCCATGCTTCCATCGTCAGCCAGAAAAACCCTTATTATGCTGCAGCGATTGTGCTATACATAAATAAATAACTTTAAATAGACTGATGGAAAAAGGACTGAACTTATCTCTTGTACTGTTGTGGTATAATTGTAAGTGCCGTCCACAACTGTTGCCACAGTCCCGTGTACTAAAAAGCTAGAGCTGATCGCTAAAGCCGAAGCTGGAGCCTGGGGAACGCCAGGTGAAAGCTTATTGCCTCTATGTTGTGAAAGGCGACGATGGCCAACGTTTCACGGTAAGAATATCGTTTCATCAGGGCTCCTTTGGCTCTTGGAACTGGTCTGGTTTCCTCATAAGACTTCCTCGCCTGCTTGGGTTGGTTCAATGGCTGTACCTGTAACTACATATTGTGGCACAAAGACATTGTTATTGTGGATGCTGCCCGCTGCAAAATGGGTTCTGCTGCCACCCACCACTGCCTCTGCCACGCTGGGTGTGTTTCCCAGCGTGTTTGCCGCTGCGTTTGTGTTGAGCTCTCGAAATCCAAGGGTTCCTGAAGAAGGATGTTTATCCGAAACTGAAGCTCAGTTGAACCAACTACTTTTTGAGCGGCCTTTGGTCCACTTGCGGCCTTCCTTTTGGCTTTTTGCCTTTAAGCATCTCTGGAAACCCTGATTCTCTATGAAGCTCTTATTGAGAGAAGTGATTGTGTTGGCGCAACTTTGGTGAGTGCACACATATTTTTTGTTAATTATTAAGTGTGATTACACTATATTTTCACTCATTCACGTTGCGCACGTGAAGACTTTAAGATGGTGTGGGGTGCTGGGCTGGTGCCCGCACACGGATTGTAGTATTCGTTTATCTGACTTTTCTAGCCACACTGAGGTCTGCTCACACAAATTAATACTATTTTATTGATTTATTATATCTCCCTTTGCTGCACTTTACAGTTGGTCCAACAGTGACACTATTAGAACTTTTTGTCTTAGTTTATGTCAGAGGTAGGCAATTCTGGTCCTCGAGAGCCGGAGCCAGGTCAGGTATTCAGGATATCCACAATGAATATGCATGAGATAGATTTGCATCTCAAGGAGGCACTGCATGCAAATCCATATTCATACATATTCATAGTGGATATCCTGAAAACCTGACCTGGCTCCGGCTCTCGAGGACCGGAATTGCCTACCCCTGGTTTATGTGGACGTTCTAGACCAGTGGTTCCCAACCCTATCCTGGAGGTCCACCAGGCCAATCGGGTTTTCAGGCTAGCCCTAATGAATATGCATGAGAGAGATTTGCATATAATGGAAGTGATAGGCATGCAAATCTGCTCCATGCAGATTCATTAGGGCTATCCTGAAAACCCGACTGTTCTGGTGATCCTCCAGGACAGGGTTGGGAACCACTGTTCTAGACCAGATATGGGCAACTCCGGTCCTCGAGGGCCGGAATCCAATCGGGTTTTCAGGATTTCCCCAGTGAATATGTATTGAAAGCAGTGCATGCAAATAAATCTCATGCATATTCATAGGGCAAATCTGAAAACCCGATTGGATTCTGGCCCTCGAGGACTGGAGTTACCCATGTCTGTTCTAGACAGATTTGGGTTTTGCTAAGCAGAGATGCTAGTATTGGTGGTACACGGATATTTTAATCAATATAAAGATGCATGCATTCTAGAAAAGACTGTGTTGGCAGATCCTTTTCTAAAGGCAGCGGCAGATAGCTCAGCATTTTAGCAATCCGCGCTGTATTAATTTAAGATGGGTCCTGTTTTGAAAATGATTTTTTTTTGTGCCATTCCATGGCAGTAGTAAACCTCATTTTCATAACAAGACCCGCTGTGCTTCATTAAATATTAGCTGCAAAGCTCCTCTGAGCTTCTTGTATTTATTTGTATCCTGTAGTAACACCTGCACTAAACAAAAATGCAAACCACTTTCTGCCCACTGGTGTTGAAAATTTGGCCGCCTTTTGTGATTTGAAGAGGTTCTTTTGAGACTTCGGTACTGAGCTGTGCGAAAAGCCAGAGGACGTGACCTAAAAACTCGTAGCTGCTGCTCTGTTCCCCAGACTCAATATATGTAGTTTGCCACGCTGCCAAAACTGGTTACCCGTGCACCCCCACTGATGGGAAGAAAACGGCGGCTCTTGCAAGCACTTGCATCTTAAGCAGTGCGGCTGAAGCTGCTTCTGTTTTCAGTGTCACTGCTGCCCTGTCTCTAAATGTCTAGCAGCCAGCTAGCTGTTATTGTCGCTGTTTATAAATGATGCTAGGAAACAATTCCGGAAAAAAAGAAGAGTTGATTTCCTGGTGAATAGCAATAAGAAACATTAAATGCCACAAAGTCAACATAGGCCAAAGAATAGAAAAGTCACTTACTAGACTGTAAAGTGTTCTTGCAATCCATTCCCAACGGGAGATGGTAACATAGTAGATGACGGCAGATAAAGACCTGAATGGTCCATCCAGTCTGCCCAACCCTACCCACTCTTTAAATTACTGACTTAATTTAAATTTTCCTTCTTCTTAGCTATTGCTAGACCAGAACTTAGAGCTCTGCCCGGTACTATGCTTAGATTCCATCTACTGAAGTCTCCATCAAAGCCCACTCCAGCCCATCTAAACCATCCCAGCCATCGAAGCCCTCCCTAGCCCATCCTCAATGGTGTCATGGGCTTCCCCTCCCACAGTGCACCAAAACACTCAGGGCCATATTCTATAAATGGTGCCGTGTTAAGCGGGAATAAGCGCCCTACCACAGCCCAACTTAATTATTTTAATTGGATTTAATCAGCGCAGTAATTGACTGCGTCATTTAAAACCGATTAAAAACTCATTTAAAAAAAAATAATAGACGCCGGGAGGTGTCTAAAGTGTAGGTGTTGCAAATGACTCTGATGTCATGAAAATAAAATGTATAAAATAATAAACACTTCCATGAAAACAAAATGTTGTAATCATGTCTACAGCAAGATGCCTAATAGTGTCTTATAGTGTGGTTAGGGGTGGAGCGGGATTTAGCTGCCATCAGGTACGATTCACTAAAGAATTTAAAAGGGCTAGATTCACTAAGCAAACCAATTGTGTACCGATCGTTTTGCGACCACTTTGCGACCAGATTTCCCTCAGGCACAATTCACTAATCTCTCCTGCGATCCGCTTCGATTCTGTGCATGCAAATGAGGAGAAACACATGCACAGTAGACAGGGACGCGATTCATCAACCAAATTTTTCAATCCGACTGGGCTGGCCAATCATTCCAAGAAGCAACTGCTGGGGACCAGTCGAAAACATCTTTCCGACTCTCCGAAGCCCTGCTCTCTGCACGCCCTGCTCTCTAATCTCTCCTGCCTGCCACCCTGATGCTCTTCTCCTGCCTCCCGCTGCCCTGATCTGCCTGCCCATGAACTCTTCTGAGTTGTGCCACCCTGCACTTCTCTGCCCCGATCTTCAACTGCCGCCCTGCACTCCTCAGTCCCGATCTTCCAGCTCTGCCGCCTTCCCTGCAGTGTGAGCCCGTGGGTTTATAGCGGGGCTGCATGCCGCAGTGCAGCCCCGCTTTAAACCTGAGGGCTTACACTGCAGGGAAGGCAGCAGAGAGCAGGAAAGTCTGGGCGGCAAGAGCAGGGCTTGGTTGGAGAGTCAGCACGCGTCAAAAAAAAAACAGCAATTAAAAAAAAACTCCAAATAAACACCGGACACAAAGGCATGTGCAGACCATCTGCAGGGAAAGCAGATGGTCTGCGCATGTGTGGGATCATACGGTAGCAATCCGTGTAGGCCAGATGAGGGCGTTTCCCCGAGCACCCTCATTTGAATGTTTTCATAGGGCTTGAGAGGATTGGCCATGGATCGCCCAGGAAAAACGGGCATCTGCAATATAAACCAGTAAAACCCTGACATTTTTGAAATTAAAAAAAGACATTTTATTCTGTTTCAAAAATGGTCACGGTCCCTACTGGATTTTTGTGCATATTCCACAGACCTTTCAGCTCGGATTTGGACGTTATATCGAAAATGCCCCTCTAAGGGTATACTTTCTCTTTAGAAATTGGTGCCGAATCCATAGCTAGGAAGCATCGAAGAGGTGGGGAGGAATTTTCAAACGGGCAATCTCGCAGCATTAATCAATATTAGTGTTGCTGGATGCCGCGGAAAATGGTCCTTCTTATTTATCATTCCCTTGAAGACGAGTCATTATAACAGTGTACATAAACCTGTCTAACATAAAGAAATACAAGGAGTAGATTTTGAGAACATTTATTGTAGTAAATAATAAGAATAATTCACAGTTTTCAGACAGTCACTATTACTATTTGGCACCTGGCCTAACTATGCATTTCCTTGGAATAAAATTGAAAACTAAAGAGATTAATATTCAGCAGTGTGGCCACTGGCCAACTTTTAATGTGCAACTGATATGTTAAAGTTATGCGTATTTTCAGTGCCGGCATTAAAAATGAGGGATTGCAGGCCAAAAAATGTCTCTTCCAGTTTGTTTCACTTCCCATGTTTATTTCTGGGTGTTGGCATTTGCATCATTTAAGAGTCAATGGTATGCACTGCTCAGTAATAATCACTTTGTATGGTGTTTATTTTATCAGGTTTTTAAATCCGTTATTATGATATATGTTTTAACCTGGAATCCAGCTAGAACTTTGGATAGTATTTCAGAAAAAGAAAGTACGACCACGTCTCTCCTTTGTTGAGAAAGCTTCACTGGCTCCCAGTTCGTTTTAGGATCCAGTTTAAGTGTGCATGTGTTATCTTTAAGCTTCTCTATGGGATATTTGACCCGGTGTCGGGTCAAAAGCGCGCCGGGACAAAGGCGCGCCCAGACAATTGAGCGCAGCGCGGAGGCGCACGCCGCTCTAAATTACTGTTTTTAGGGCTCCGACGGGGGTGTGTGGGGGGGAACCCCCCACTTTACTTAATAGACATCGCACGGCGTTGTGGGGGCGTTGTGGGGGGTTTGGGGGGGTTGTAACCCCCCACATTTTACTGAAAACTTCACTTTTTCCCTGTTTTTAGGGAAAAAGTTAAGTTTACAGTAAAATGTGGAGGGTTACAACCCCCCCAAACCCCCCATAACGCCGGCGCGATGTCTATTAAGTAAAGTGGGGGGGTTCCCCCCCACGCCCCCCCCGTCGGAGCCCTAAAAACAGTAATTTAGAGCGGTGTGCGCCTCCACGCTGCGCTCAATTGTCCGGGCACGCCCTTGTCTTTCGCACCGTTGTCTATGAACCATTTGACCCTTTAGTTCCCTTATATTGGAACACAACTAGATCTTGCCATTCGAGGATTACACAGAAATATAAATTATCGTTCCCCTCTTTTAGAAGAATTAAATCTGTTGGGAAGCTTAGCCAATCTCTTGCGTTCAAAATGGTAGAAACTTGGAATACACTCCCTGACTCTGTAAGATTGATAGGTCAGCTACAACAATTTCGTAAAGCCCTAAAAACTTTGCTGTTCACACAATATCTTAATGGTTCACCTACTGAAGTGACGAATTAATAGCATTTTCACTTTCACTTCCTCAGGTTCGTATTCTTTTATATATTCTGGTCTTAATTATTTGTGCACCGAGTCGAGCTCTGTTAGGAGATGATCCGGTATATAAACCGAAGACTAGACTAGAATGCAAATATAAATACCGGTCTCCCTCCATATGCATGGGTTTGTCATTTGCGACTTTGGTTATTTGCGAGTGCCATGTTGCTTCTCCCCCTGTCTGTTGCGTTATTAAAGTAGTCTGTGAAAAAGATGGTCTTTATCCCTTGCTTGAATTTTCCATTGTCCTTTTCTAGTTTAATGCCTTCGTACATTGATTGTCCCTCTGTGAGAACTGTTCTGCAAAAACCTTCTATAGCAAAGTTTGCAAAACGCATCAGAGATGGCATACCGGCAGCACTTCCTACTCCTCCCTCCCTCCTGCTCTTCACAGTGGGCAGGAAACTAATGTATTAGACTCAAACACTTGAAATCAGATAGGGCAGTGGAGGGCACCGACATGAAAACACAGAACACTCATGTCAAAATCATGTCAAACGTTTATATAAAATTATGGGCTCCTTTTACTAAGGCGTGCTATCGTTTTTAGCGCACGCAGGATATTACTGCACGCTACGCGGCTAGAATTAATGCTAGCTCAATGCTGGCATTAGCATGCCAATGTAGCACGCGCTATTCCGCGCGCTAATGTCCTAACGCAGTTTCATAAAAGGAGCCCTATATGTTTTCGAATATGCATTTAAACTAACATGAAAATATAAAAGCAAGGTAACATTTACAGAGGGATTAGGAAAGGGAGAGGTAAAAAAAAAAAAAGAATGTGAAACTAAAACATGATAAGATATTTACAATTAAGAAAAAGGGTGAAGGGATGGGGACAGGGCAGGATTAATTCATCGACGGCCCCTAGGCACACAAGTACACTGGGCCCCCCTGCCCTGCCCCACCCCACCATGCGCCCAGGCGGAAACAGGAAGCTGCGTCAGAGGGAAGATTTGGGCAAGCAGCACCGCTTGCGCAATTACAGTTCCCGTTGCCTTTCTTACCTGCGTTGCTTGCTTATCTTACTTTCTGTTGATGGGGGGGTCCTCGTTGCCGATCGATGCTGGAGGGGCCCATCGTCATTTGGAAAAACACCAATGTTGATGCCTTCCTTCATCGGGCCCCCCTGACCATTTCGGACCCTAGGCACGTTCCTACTTGGCCTATTGGTTAATCCTGCCCTGGATGGGGAAGGATCACTGTGGGCGGAGGGAAGGGAGGAAGGCAACCCAAGAGCTGCAGGAGCTGCCTCAGGAGGTGGGGCAAACTAAGAGTCCTAGGAGAGGTTGGGTCCTACGATCCCAGCATGCTCAATGACTAAATGACTAAGGGCTCCTTTACTAAGCAGTGCTAGCGGTTTTAGCGCATGCAAAATTGCCGCACGTGCTAGACGCTAACGCCTCCATTGAGCTGGTGTTAGTTTTTGGCGTGTAGCGTGGGTTAGCGCGTGTGGCAATATAGCGCACACTAAGAACGCTAGCGCACCTTAGAAAAAGGAGCCCTAAATGACTGTTATGTTAAAAGATAAATTTATGATGACCTTATGGGGTATTTGTGTAATAGTTTCTTTATATTCTATGTTTTTATGGGTGTTATTCTAGAAACCGCTGAGATTATCAGCGGTATAACATTTTTAAAAATAAATTGAGCATGCTAAATCCTGGCCACAGCATCTACCAAGAACCTTATTTGCCCATTAATGGCCTCATGTATTAAGCCCATTTCTTCCAGCACAGCTTCAGCTCCAGTGGCAGGTGCGGGTCAAGGGTCCGTCTTCCTGCACCTGCCCAAGCCTCAGCTCTCTGTGTTTCATAAGATGGGGAAAGCTGCAGGAAGCTATTTTCCTCTCTGTCCAAGACACATTTCCAATCTGAGGCTGGCCTTTCTGCTCCTGGGGTGGCCCAGGGCGGCTGGGGGCCAAGCGAGGTAGGGCCATGGTGTGTTGTGGGGCTGCTGCTGCTGAGGTTGCTCCTCCTCCTTCTCCTTCGCCCGTGTTCTCTTCCTCTCTACTCCAATCCTTCTCTTCTTCATCTCCACTCTCCTCCTCCTCTGGTTGTTCCTTATCTCCATTCTCCTGCTCCTCCTCTTCCTTCTCCTTCATAGGGGTCGCTGGGCAGCAGGTCCAGAGGATGCTGCAGCTGATGGATGAGCTACAAAGGTGAGAAATATAGGCGGTGGTTACAGTCCATCAATTCTGCATTTGACCATTACATAGTCTAAGGTGGGCATTGTAGTTTGGGAGTTGACCATGGCATATGGTGGTTAGGGAGCAACCTTTGAAAACCAAATAAAGCTCTGTGGAGTGACGATGTTCCTAAATGGACTTTATTTGAAAGTGTCAAAGTTCCAAAGGTACACTGAAATCATCCACATAAAATAATTCCATCCACATAAAAATAAATCATCCACATAAGAGCCTTAAAGGACCTAGTCCGCTAAGGATACAGGACCCAACACGGTCCGCGTTTCGACAAAAAGTCTTCTTCAGTGGTCCCTGGGGGTCCTATAAAGGTGAGTACGTGGGAAACAATTGTGTGGTGAGCCGGAAGTGAGACATTGCTTCCTTTTGCAATGGAAAGGCCGTGCTGGGTCCTGTATCCCTAGCAGACTAGGTCCTTTAAGGCTCTTATGTGGATGATTTATTTTTATGTGGATGGAATTATTTTATGTGGATGATTTCAGTGTACCTTTGGAACTTTGACACTTTCAAATAAAGTCCATTTAGGAACATCATCACTCCACAGAGGTTTTTTTTTTTTGTTTTCTCTGGATTTTCTTCTTTATGGATATTTTGGGGTCAATTCCTTTAGTTTTTTTGCTAGGGAACAACCTTTGCCTGTTGGTTATACGTTGTCACCTATACTTTGTGGCACTATAGATGTTTTTATCTGCACCCACATGGCTGCCATCGAAATGAATGATAACTGGAGAGGGGCATTTGATACTGCAGGTGTTCCTGTGCCTTATGTTGCTGCAGGTAATAGACCAATTTCTTTAACTCATCAGTCTGTATGGCGTCAAGGGGTGGGAAGGGAGAGAGAGATGGAAGTTTAGTGGCAGGTACATGACAGATGTTTCACAATGCTACCATGCTATTCACAGTGATCTTATTTCCTGTCAGGACATATGTGGCGGGCGTCCACTCTGAAATTAACATGCTGTACTTCTGTACAGATGCCTGACAGATTGAGCTGTGGAGTGGATGCAGCATCTCACTGATTATAGCATTCAAAGCCTAAGTGGTTTACATTCAGGTACTCAATCATTTTTCCCTATCTGTCCTGGTAGGCTCACACTCTATCTAATGTACATAAGGCAATGGGGATTGAGTGACTTGCCCAGGTTCACAGGGAGCAGCATGGGATTTGAACCCACAACCTCAAGATGCTGAGGCTGTGGCTCTAACCACTGTGCCACACACTCCCCTAGAACTTGATATTCAGGGCTTGTTGGTTCAAATCACACCACTGCCTAGGTATCATCATAAGCTATTCCTGCCATCACCCATTGCCGTAGCATGCAAAGAGTGTTTTCTTGTACTGAGATCACAGCTGATGTATGCAATCAAGAGCCGTAGTCTGCTTGCATTTACCTCCCTTGAGAAGGATGTCCTCATGATATGGGAAGTGGTCAGCCTCATAAGATCATTGGAAGGTCTATTGAACTTAAGGAAGGCAATAAAAACTCACCTCATCCACTGACTGTCTATGAAAACGCGCCAATCCAAAATACCTCAGACCTTCTGAGAGAGGGCCCCAACTCTGCAATGTCTCATCTCAAATGCTGATGTGTGTCTTATGTCTGACCATCCCATGTTTTTGTCATACACTGTTCTACCACACTCTGTCCTACTATACAATACCATATGCAAACGTAAGGAGGTTCTTCTTCACCCAGAGAGTGATAGAAATCTGGAACACTCTTCCGAAGGCTGTTATAGGGGAAAGCACCCTTCAGGGATTCAAGAAAAGGTTGGATAAGTTCCTACTGGAACAGAACATATGCTGGTAAGGCTAGACTCAAATAGGGCGCTGGTCTTTGACCTAAGGGCCACTGCGTGAGTGGACTGCTGGGCACGATGGACCACTGGTCTGACCCAGCAGCGGCAAATCTTATGTTCTTATATTTACCATACTAGGTTGCCATACTATGTCTGTTGTGTTTCAACCTCTCATGCCATGTATGACAAACAATTTTTCTGTTCTATGTCTTCCATGCTAAGTTTTGTTTGGCTGCCTTACCATTTTTGCCACGTCGTGTCATACTATATTAACCATGCTTTGTAATACTCTGTTTGCCTTGCTATGTTTTGCCATATCATAATCGCTATATTATGTCTCACCAGGCCATGTTTTTATCATATTATGTTTTACCATGTTTTGTTAGCAAGGCAAAACTTATCTGCCAAAGATGGAAAAACATAGTTATCTTTTACCATACTATGGTCTGACAGTGTGATACAGTGGTTAAAGCTACAGCCTCAGCACCCTGAGGTTGTGGGTTCAAACTTATGCTGCTCCTTGCGATACTGGGCAAGCCCCAGGTACATTAGAGCGGGATGGACAGGGAAAAAATGCTTCAGTACTGAAATACATGTAAACTGTTCAGAACTCCCCTGGGAGAACGGTATAGAAAATTGAATAAATAAAACAGAGGTGAAATAGAGCACAGAGAAGCAATGCTAAAAAAAGGGGGGGGGGGGACATAAGATTTGTCGCTGCTGGGTCAGACCAGTGGTCCATTGTGCCCAGCAGTCCACTTACGCAGCGGCCTGTAGGTCAAAGACCAGTGCCCTATTTGAGTCTAATATTACTTGCGTATGTTCTGTTCCAGTAGGAGCTTATCCAACCTTGTTTTGAATCCCTGAAAGGTGCTTTCCCCTATAACAGTCTCCAGGAGAGCATTCCAGACCTCCACCACTCTCTGGGTGAAGAAGAACTTCCTTACGTTTGTACGGAATTTTTTTCCCTTCTAACTTTAGCGAGTGAACATAAGAGCATAAGGGAAGATAAGGACATTGAGAGGGTAGATGGTTAACATGGGGGGGGGGGAGGGGAGGATAAGGACAGGGATACAATGAAGATTCTGGAAAAGAGATGAGATGGGCACACAGAAGGGTGAGGCTGGATCAAGAAAAGATGGGGACTCAGGCTGGATGAAGTTGGGAGAAAAAGGGCCAAGCCCGTATGAAAGGGGCACAGAAAGAGGAAAGACGTTGGAAGGAATGAGAGAGTGAAGAGAAGAGGAAAGCAGAAACCCAGAGACAACCAAGATAGATAAAAAGTTTTTTGCTTTTTTTTTTTAATAGCTGTGTTAATAAATGTTTATAATTTGGAAATGGAAATAAGGTGATTTTTTTATTGAATTAATTTTAATATATTTTTGACTAGCTTTAGGAGACCAAAACCCCCTTCTTCAGGTCAGGAAAGGATACTGTATCGGTTATGTACAGTACTGACCTGAGGAAGGAGATTTTGGCTTCTGAAAGCTAGTAGAAAAAATGTATTAGCTCAATAACATGGTATCTTATTTTCCTTTTTAAAAAAAAAGTTCTATATGGTGATTGGTATTTGTCAGTCTTTTCAAATTTACATCTGCTGCCTTTATATTTTGCACAGTACTAGGGGACATGCATCGCTGTTTTTGTGGTTCTGCATTTTATGCAGGATCTGGCTTCTTAGGGTATAGTTTATTGTTGTCTACGTATTCTATTTTTAGTTTGTGGTTACTTATTCTATACTGGCTGACAGTGTATCTGTATTCTGTGTGCATGAAAAAAGACATGCTTTTCTGTTGGCATTTACTGTGCAGGATCGATCTGTTCTAATCTGGCTTGTTTAGTTTTACATTGGGTGTATTGATGTTCTAGTGCTCACTGCAGTGTTTAAGATGCCGCCTTTTCCTAGGTACACCCTTGTGTGACTTGTGGATTATTACTTACAGATAATTTTTTCATATAGACGAGAGGGTGTTAAAAATGATCGGCTCTGGGTATCAAATATGCTAGGTAGGCCTCTGGTACCTAAGAACACTTAGGCCTAGATTCACTAAACTCATCGATCGTGCCCCGATCATGTCCCGACCAGTTTGAGATCGTTCATTGACCCCCAACCCAATTCACTAACCTCCTGTCTGATTAATCTCCCACCCGATCCGCCCATGGAAATGAGGGGAAATGGCATGCATAAGTAGGAAGGCATTGATTCACTAAGTAAAAGAAGAAACACCGATTGGGTTTGCCGATCCGAAATGAAGCAACCGCTGAGGACCAGTCGCTTACTGTCCTTGCCGACTCTCCTGCTCTCTGCCGCCCTGAAATCCCAGTATCGAGGTTACAAAGCAAGCATCAAAATAAAAAAATAAAACTGTACATATGCATACGAACTTCCTTTTTTAACATTTGACGATTTTAAAATTTCAAATGAAAAGAAAAAATACAATGTAACCACCATCAAATATAGGATCAAAATACAAAAATTAAATAAAATAATACAAAGTATAGTTAGTCCACCATTTAAATGGAAGCGGAGCTGATGACAGGCTGAAATTTTTTAAAAAAACAAATAGTAAAAAGGAAAATGAAGGTGCAGTCTGATTGCTCTTAAACTATTCTTTCTGAGCTATCTAAGAGCCAGCCATACTCATTAATCAAGAATTACTCTTAGCAGATATAAATTTAGATAACTGCTGTGGATCATAGAAGACATACCTGTCCTCCTTATAGACCAATACACATTTACAGGGGAATTGTAGAAAAAAAAATTGCCCCCAACTGGATAACCTTTGCTCTCAAAATAAGAAACTGTTTTCATCTTTTCTGGGTATAACGAGATACATCTGGAAACATTCTGATAGTGTTAGTCAAAAATGGAACATCTTTATATTTAAAAAAAACAACTTTAACATCCATTCTCTATCAGAATCAATGGCAAACTGTACGATCAATGCTGCGGAAACCTGAACCTCAGTCTCCGACTTCTCAAGGAAATTAGTTAAGTCCAAACTATCAGCTGATAAATTCTGCTGGTTTGAACTTTGAGACTTAACTCTCTTTAGAAGGTAATATATCTTAGAGAGAGGTGGATACGAGGTTTCTGGCACCTTCAAAATTTCATTCATATATCTTTTAAACATAACTAAAGCAGTTATTGGGAAAACTTTGGGAAAATTGATGATCCGCAGATTACATCTCCTGATGGAATTTTCCAACATTTGTTGTTTGAAATGTAGGCTCGCATTGTCTTTAACCCAAGTTAACGCTTGCACTTCCAAAGATTTTGTCCGGACTTCCAATTCATCAGATTTAGTTTCCAAAGTTGTTTCTTTATTTTTAAGTTCCAAATTCTCTGAAAGTATTTTAGTACACTGTGTTGAAAGTTGCTGTATTTGGTTCTCCAGGAAAACTTGCTAATTAGTGATAGCATTCCAAATTGATTCCAAACTGATTACCTCAGTTCTCTGTAGGGGCAAAAACTCAGTACTAGAAGCCCTTGTTGCCAACTAAGTACCTGTATCCACAGTAGCTGCCACAGAAAATTCATCATCCAGCCGTGCTCCCCCCCATCAATCACTGTGATGACAAGTCAGACAGATTTTCGTGCCTCAAACCCCCGCTCTGCACAACTGGCAGAAGAACGTCCCGGGCCAACGCCTCTTCCGCTGTCTCAGGGCGGGTCGGTGGACTGCACTCATCCGGGGACAGAGTGGCACCCTCAAAGGAGAACTCCTGCGCCTCAGCCTGCACTCATTCTCCAGCTGAGGAACTCCCCAGTTGTGGTGTTCTTGAGCCGCACGAAGACGTCCATCATGCCGGTTTGCAAAACAGTTTTGTCCGGGAGCACCCGGACCTTCAATTTTCTTTTTACCATCAGGTAGGCAATAAAAATCTATGTGATCCTCCACAACAGCATTTCCCCGAAGACCGAAGACCTCTGTCTTGGTCAAGCTCCGCCTCTCCACACCACGAACTTCCTTTTTATATAAAAAAAAGCGCATTGCGAGCCCATGGTTTTAACTCGTGGGTTTAAAGCGTGTTCTGTTCCATAATCTGGCTGCACAAATTGAAATGATTCCTTTTAAAATGTCTACTCGTAGGGCCAGCAAATAAACTGCAGCCTTACCCTAACCCTAACCCCCCACCCCCCATTTATTTTGACCTCGCTTGTGCGAAGAGCAAGCCCATGCGCATATCGCATCTACAACCAACAAGGATAGTCTGCGCATGCATATCAATCACTCTACAGATCATTTACATGAAGAATCTGCATTGAATCGGTCGCTCGGCAAATCTCGGCCAAGACTCGCCCAACAACAATCCAGATCGGTGAGTGTAGTAAATCTAGGCCTTAGATTATACTTGATTATATAAATGTCACCTAGCGGATAATTGACAACCATGCTAAATGGCGGCTGGGAATTAGATGCAGATTATAGAATCAGGGCCTAGGTGCCCACATTTTCATACATATATGCCATTATTCTAATCATTTAGTTGTATAATTGACATATAAATGTTAGTTCCTATATTATAGAATTACTCCAGTCTTGAATTATTTAGTGTTTCCAAAGGTGTTGAGAGAGCCTTTTTTAATTAGCTTTTATCTGCAATGCAATGCAATAAAAGAATAATAAAATTCAAATCTCATTTGTTCCACTTCAGGTTCATGTGCATAAAAGTCTATAAAAAGCAGCATCTGTGTTCCTATTGTATGTTGAAAAGGCATCACAAAACCCCTAATTCAATTGACATTTTTTAGGTTCGCTGTACCATATATTCCCATTTTCTAGATTTTTTTTTTTTGGTCTATTTTAGTGTTTTATGCATAAGACAAGCTAGATGTGGGAAGGGGTGAGTAGACCATTTAGTTCCCTAATGAGATTGGCTAGGAAACTGACGGACCAATGAGTTATTGATTTAAAAATGGGCCAGATTTCCTGGATTTAAGTATTATTTTAAGTCTCCCATCCAGTCAGCCACAGTAGTCACACCACACTAGTAATGGAGATGAGAATTTGGGGCAGCAAATGAACACAGTTACAAATGGGATGGAGCATTATCCCCCCATTTAGTGATCAGTCATCTGTTATCCTTTGAAATAGACCCATTATTGCATAAACAGTGCTCAAAACCATTTGTGATAAACACCTCATTTCATCTTTGCTTTTTTTTTTTTTTTTGTCTATTCAGGGTTGTTTTCCTGCTAATCATTGTTCTGCAGAATACAAGGAAAGCACTCTTTATTCAACAACAACAATTTATTATTTCTGTAGCGCTACCAGATGCATGCAGCACTGTACATTAGACACACAAGAGACGGTCCCTGTCCGATAGAGCTTACAATCTAATTATGACAGACACACAGGACAAAAGGGAGAATTTATATTCGCTGTTCAGGTAGGGGAATGATGAGGTGGATAGGGTGGGGGACTATGAAGGGAATGACCAGCAGAACTGGGTGCTTTACAAGTTGGTTGGGTTTGTACCTAAATGCAGCTTCAAAAAAGTGGGCTTTCAGCCTGGATTTGAATACCATCAGAGCTGGAGCCCGACGTACCGAGTCAGATAGGTTGTTCCAGGCATACTGTGCATCAAGGTAGAAGAGATGGAGTCAGGAGTTGGCCATAGAGGAGAAGGGTACCGCCAAGAGAGACTTGCCCGATGAACAGAGTTTCTGGGGGCAGAGTACAGGGAGGGATAAGAGAGAAGAGATACTGAGGAGCTGCAGAGCGAATATATTTGTAAGTCAATAAGAGGAGCATGAACTGAATGCAGAAATGGATGGGGAGTCAGTGAAGCAGCTTGAGGAAAGGGGGGTAACATGAGCATACCGACACTGGCGGAATACGAGGCGTGCAGCAGAAGGGGAGAGAGAGATGGACTTAGCAGAAGACCTGCGAGGAGCACGTTGCAGTAGTCGGGGCGAGCATGAACTAGGTTCTTGGCGGCATGTCCAGAGAGAAAAGGCCAGATTTTAGTGATATTGTAGAGAGAAGGAACGAGACGAGCCAAAGATGACCCCAAGGTTGCAAGCTGATGTGGCAGGAAGGATGAGAGCATTGTCCACTGAAATAGAGAAGGGAGAAGGGAGGGAGAAGGGTTTAGGAGGAAGGATGAGGAGATCAGTCTTGGCCATTTTAATTTTAGATGGTGGCGAGACATCCAGGTAGCAATGTCATACATGGGCCTGGATTCCCATAGATTTTTCAGGCATAAAGAGATAGATTTTTGGGTTGAGGTGATATTGGAAGCTATTGGAGGAGATTAGAGCACCAAGGGAAAAAGTATAGATGGAGAAAAGAAGAGGTCCTAGGACAGAGCCCTGAGGTACACTGACCAATAGCAGAATGGCTGCATACAACGATTCTCCAGAGCTTACCCTAAGAGTGTGATGGGAAAGGTATGAAGAAAACCATGAAATAACAGAGCCCTGAAATCCCAGTGATGACAACGTATGAATGAGTAGGCAGTGTCCTACAGTGTCAAATGCTGCAGGTAGATCAAGAAGGAGTAGAGACAGTTGGAGCAGGCCAGGAGCAGGCCACTGCAGACTCCAGTAAGGGGAGTTTCTGAAGAATGAAGAGGGTGAAAGCTGGATTGAAGCGGGTCAAGGCTAGCTTGAGATGAAAGAAAGCCAAGACAATGGCAGTGAACAGCATGGATAAGAAGGGGAGGATGGAAATGGGGCAATAATTGGATGGGCAGCAACATCATTGGTTACATTTAAATCTGAATTGGAAAAACAAGCTATTCTTAAACTTTATTTTGCAAATAAACAGACTCTGTTTTGTGGGCAACAATTAAATGTTTTTCCAGATATTTCCAAACAGACACAATACATGAGAAGATACTTCCTGCAGTTTAAGGCCTGTGTCTTGGCTGTGGGAGCTTTTATTTTTTCTTAAATTCCCATGCAAATCTTTGGTGACTTTTGAGAATAATAAATTTATTTTTGTTGATCCATCTCAGCTGGAAATTTCTTTTCAAGATAAATCTAGATTAGACAATTTTCCTGAAACTAATACAGAGGTTGATAATAAGTGATCTCATTCAGATATTGCCTGCTTATAGGAAGATTATATTTTCTTTGTACTTATGCGATCCCTTTTAGGAGATACACAGTCCCAATAATGTGGACTTGAAAGTATTTTAATTTGTAATTTGCAATATTTTCTTTGATATTTTGTGAAATTTCCTGAAGTTGTTATATGTTGTAACAAATAATAAATTAATAAATAATAAAAATAATTGTAGGGTCTGGTGAAGGTTTTTGAGGTATAACTACAGCATGTTTGTAGGCGTCAGGCACGGTTGCAGTGGAGAGCGAATGGTTGAGGACATGGCAGATAGTGATCAGTCATCTGTTATCCTTTGAAATAGATATATTAGTGCATAAACTGTGCTCAGAACCATTTGTGATAAACACATCATTTCATCTTTGCTGGGGTCTATTCAGGGTTTGTTTTCCTGCTAACCATTATTCTGCAGAATACAAGGAAAGCACTCTTTTTTCAATATGTTCCTTTATAAAATGGCTGTCCCAATGTAAATACTGGTTTTTCTTTTGTTGGCATAGACATTTTACAAAAGGCTTTGCATTCAGTGAGCCTTTTGTGAAATACTTGGGAAGCTGTGTCTATCCACACTTGGATGTCCCTCCTTTTACCTAGACAACCATGAAAAATTGAGCTGTAAACTTAGCTGGTTACTGCTGAAAATTTGCGTTAGCCTTTTAACTTATCCCCAACAAACCCCAGCTTTCAGGTTTCTGCATATGTTTAGTATTGAGACTTCTTTGCTGGCTTTAATTGATGATCTGAAATGAGTCGTATTTAGAACAGGGCAGTCCAACTTTGGTCCTTGAGGGCTGCATTCCAATTGGGTTTTCAGGATTTCTCCAATGACTATGTATGAGATTTATTTGCATGCACTGCCTCCATTGCACACAAATAGATCTCATACATATTCATTGGGTGAAATCCTGAAAACTCGACTGGGTGAAGGCCAAGGTTGGACACCCCTGATTGGTCCACACCAGGTGTGAGACCAGGAAGTGAAATCAGGGAGAAAGCCAAGACTGGTGCGAGCAGCAGGTAGATGTTGCTCGCTGCCGGCAAAAATTTAAAGAGGCATCCGGGGCAGGACAGGGAAGGGGACATGAGTTGGGGAAGAGTGTGGGGGTGCCCCAGGTTCCTCCTTCCCTTGCTACGCTGCTGCGCATAACCAGTTCCCATGCTTAAATTTAGGTGCCAGATTTATGTCTGCTGAAATCTGATGTAAATGCTGGTGCCCAAGTTAGGCGTGCTGAGGCTGTATTCTATACCATGCACAACTTATCAGAATGCCCTTGACAGACCCATGGCCACACCTTATAGAATAGTGGGCAGCCAGATGCCAATGAATGCCAATTAACATCAATAATTGGTTCTTAGCGCCCAATTATCGATGTTCATTGGTTCATTCCTCAATTAATGCATCTTGGGCGTGCCCACGTTTGGGTGCACAATTCCGGGCACCATATGTAGAATTTGGGAGTTGGCGCGCACCATCCTGGCACCCAACTTTGGGTAACCTTTACTGAATCCTCCCCTTAATGTGGTGCAAGAAATAGACAAAACAAAAAGAAAAGGGAGGTCCCAACTTAAACTGCAGCAAAAAACCAAACCGAGAACAAACAAAACAAAACTGCAGATCTGTACAAGGCGTAGGCAAAATTTTATTGTGACAAAATAAATATACGTAAACCCTTTTACCAATCAAGTGACCCGACACGGTCCGTGTTTCGGACAAACTTTCGTCAGAGGTCCATGACAAAAAAGGGATAACAAAAAGAGTCACAAAAAATTGTAGAGTAGCAGCAAGGTGTCAGCGACGTCAAAATTCACCAAATGCAAAGAACCGTCGCGACGCCTTGCTACTACTCTACAATTTTTTGTGACTCTTTTTTGTTATCCCTTTTTTGCCATGGACCCCTGACGAAGGTTTGTCCGAAACACGGACCGTGTCGGGTCACTTGATTGGTAAAAGGGTTTACATATATTTATTTTGTCACAATAAAATTTTGCCTACGTCTTGTACAGATCTGCAGTTTTGTTTTGTTTCTGCATGAAATAGACCCACGTGTATCCCACCAGCCGCATAGAGAGGGCTACAGTCAGAACTATGAAGTACAATTTTGCTTTCAGCTTTAATCATTCAGGGCAAGATTCTCGAAACTTTAACGCCGTCGCTAAACTGTTTTCCGGCGGTATAGCCTGCACACATTTTAGCGGCGGATTATCAAAACGGATTATCTCTGTCTGTAGCGAGGTTTCTAGCAGTCTCCAACGATGGCATGCAAATGTGCTCTTTAACATTGAAATATGAGCCTTATCCTTTCCTCTATAGATTGTACCATAGACGAATCAAAACGTCCAGAGTGTAGGTAAAGCAACATTTCAGCCTCCATTTTGCCTCGATCAACATTAGTTCTAACCATTATTTCAATACTATCACTGTATTCTTAATCACTGTGTACTTTTTTAATTACTGATAATCAGTATTTACATAATGTCTTCAGCAAACAATTCCTGAAGCATGTCAAGTAATTACTTAACAAATTGTTATGAGAAAAAAAAATATGCTTACAGCTTAATGGAACATACATAGCAGAAGGATGCAACACGTACAGGTTGGGATTTAATGTTATAAATGAGCCGAATGTTTCTCCTTTATCTTATGTATCATAGCTGTCACCTTCTTTTACGGAAGACAAGTGAGCTGATTTCTCTTTTCTAATGCTGCAGATCATGAGAAAACATTGCACTGCTTTTCATCGTCAGGAGGATATATTGTGTAGAAGCAGGAGCTTGGGGCTGAGTCTCAAAGAGGATGGATAGGCCCGGCCTGCTTAATCTCTTATCTCATCAGTTTCTATGCTACTGTTTCTCTCTTATGGGTCTGAAACATGATTTATTATTTGGCAATTTTGTCTGCAGCCCATATGGCAGTCTTAGGAGGTGAACGGTAAACACATGGAATAACTAAAAACATAGGTGGCAATTTTCTAAATTACCGTATTTTCACCCATATACCGTGCACCCGTGTAAAACGCGCACACGGGTATAGCGCGCGGGGAACACAAATTTATGTAAAATTTTTTTAATATAGCCCGCACACGCGTATACCGCACATGCTAAAACCTCCTCCCGCCTACTCTGAACCGGCATCCCCCCCCCCCCCCCCGCTCGCTTACCCGCGTTTTACAACTTTTTTTTTCCAGTGCGATCCAGCATCCCCCCTGCGAACCGGCATCCTCCCCCCCGCTTGCATCACCCCCCCTCCCCCGCGATCCTACATCCCCCCCCCCAGCACCGCAAAACATCTCTTATCCGATTGGGCACCGGCACCAGCACCAATGCACAGGACATGCCAGTGCCAGTGCCCGAAGATCCTCCCTCGTTGGTTTGGGCTGGGCTGGGCGGTGCGGTGCAGGAGAGATCCACCTTCTTCCTGCGCCGGGCTGGACTAGGCTTTGAGCATTTGCGCATGCTCAAAGCCTTCTGGTCTCGCTCAGCCCAAACCAACGAGGGAGGATCTTTGGGTACTGGCACTGGCACGTCCTGTGCATTGGTGCTGGTGCAGGTGCCCAATCGGGTAAGAGATGTTTTGCGGTGCTGGGGGGGATGTAGGATCGCGGGGGAGGGGGGTGACGTAAGCGGGGGAGAGGATGCCGGTTCGCAGGGGGGATGCCGATCGGATTGAAAAAAAAAAGTTGTAAAACGCGCTCACGCGTATAACGCGCAAGGTTATGCACGGTTTGTAAAATCATGTATAACGCGCGCGTTATATGCGTGAAAATACGGTACTGCCTTCCTCATGTTGCCCCAATACTGTGCGCTTAGCATAAAGGCCTTGATTCTATTAATGGTGTCTACCTGCAGACGCCTAGATTGGAGCGCCTAACTTAATTTTTTTAATAATTGGTTAAATGCACTGATAATTGAAAGCGCCATTAAAACCGATTAAAAATCAATTAAAAAAAAAATAATTTTCCGGTAGGCGTCTAACTTGGTAGGTGCCATGTACGCATCTGTACTGAGGCAGTTACCCAAAAAGTAGTTGTGGTTAGTTTGGGCGTGAATTGAGTTAGGCGCTGGTATTTTAGGCCAAGAAAACTCTGGACTAATATACCGGCGCCTAAGTTTTTGATGCCTACTGGCGCCTAACTTGAGTGTGCCGTTTGTAGAATCAGGTCCAAATTCTACAAAGGCATCTCGGTGCCAAGATTCCTTTCTAGAATACTGGTGTAAGTCAACATTGGCATGCTAAGGTTTATAGGCATCGGAGGGGGGGTGGGGGGTTTAATTGAAGGCAGGCAGGCAGGATGGCATGGGGGGTGTTCAATGGAAGGGGGATGGGAGGCAGGCGGGCATCGGAGGGGGGGTGAGGTGAGGAAGGACGCACTGGGGGCACTATGGACATAGGAAGGGGCAATGTTGTGTATTATGTTTGATTAGTTATTGTTACAAGTACTATATATGGTGCTGAGAATAAATGTCCAAATAAGTGTTCTTAACTTTTTTTTACATTTATTATCCGTGTCACATTTTTTATAAAGATTAGTACCAATAACAACATGTTTCATTTAACATATTGATATATATTACAGTAATGATGTATTTTATTATCTCTCATGTAATTTACAAACTTAAAAATGGGAGGTGAAAGGGCCTCATAAGTGGAATAGCCTAGGGCCTCTTTTGTTTTAATTTGTACAAACCACCAGGAAGAGAGGAAAACCAGGACTGAAATAAGAAAATAAAAGGGACACAGAGAGTCAGGAATAGAAAAGTGGAACTGAGATGAATGGACAAACCAGGAAAGAACAGAGCAGTCCAGGTCTTCAAACCAATGGAAATTTAATAACAATCATGCAAGACAATATCATGACTTGTCACGGACCATGTTTCAGCTAAAAAGCCTGACTCAGGAGTCTTAGAATCTGTGATAAATAATCGATAAAAAAAATTGTCATTCATTACACAGCAAAATGCATAAAAATACATATAAAGGGGATGGAACTCCTCTCGTATGAGGAAAGACTAAAAAGGTTAGGGATTTTCAGCTTGAAAAAGAGACGGCTGAAGGGAGATATGATAGAAGTCTACAAAATCCCGAGTGGTGTAGAACGGGTACAAGTGGATCCATTTTTTTGCTGCATCAAGATTTACAAAGACTAGGGGGGGACACTCACGTTACAGAGTAATACTTTTAAAACCAATAGGAGGAAATATATTTTCACTCGGAGAACAGTTAAAGCTCTGGAACGTGTTGTCAGAGGATGTGGCAAGAGCGGTTAATGTAGCTGGTTAAAAAAAACAAACAAACAAAAAACGTTTGGGCAAGTTCCTGAAGGAAAAGTCCATAAACTGCTGTTGAGACAGATGTGGGAAAGCCACTGCTTGCCCTGGATCATGGCTACTATTTGGGGTTTTGTAATTAAAAAAAAGGGTTTTCTTTTGGAACATAAACTGTTATTTTGTAGATTTTAAACACGCATAAAAGTGTATTAACTTATACACAAATTAATACAGTATAAGTAACATTCTGCTCAAGTCATTAATACACTTTTATGCGTGTTTAAAATCTACAAAATAACAACTGTTTATGATCCATTTAAAAAAACACCCCTTTTTTGAATGACATACGTTGATTGTGAGTTGGATTAGCTTGAAAGGGATCTGTGTAATGTGTTTGATGACTATTTGGGGTTTTTGCCAGGTATTTGTGACTTGGATATGGAATTGGGCTAGATGGATCATTGGTCTGACCCAGTAAAGCTATTCTTATGTTCTTAAATATTTAAAATAAGTAAAAACATACCTCATAGGTTGAGTCAATCACATGTGCCAATTAACAAAAACACCAGAAGCCATGGTGGGCATTTCTCGACTCTTGTTTGTCGTTGGAGATAATAGGTTTTATTTTTCTTGTGGCTCTTTACAAAAGTATTATATATGTGTAACAAACTACAGCATGTGGAAAGTAATTCACAACGAACATTCTGTGATTACACACAAAAAAAAAAGGATTCAAGATTTGCCGTGTGGAGCACATATAAAGCAAAATTAGCTTTAGGTAAATCCAGACAACAGTCAGTCACTGTGGATAATTTTAAGTCGTTCATCAGTGAACCAGCACAATCTCACAGTTGCATATGGAAAGAGGAGATCTAATTATTGCTGGAAAGTTGGCTTCACTTTCCTGTGATTTCATGTACCACACTGCCAAATTCTAAATGAATATTTCGGGGTTTGGCCGTGTTTTCCTCAACCTCTTTACCCCTCTGTATTCATATTAATGCATTTTCTCTAGATAACAATCTCATGTGTCTTGAAAATTCCTGCCTACAACCAAGTAGACAGAGAGATCTGCTCTAACTGAGTCACTCTTTAAGCCTTAATCTTTCCTTCTGATTATTATATTGCTCTATGGGCAGATTTGACAGAATATTTTCCCTGATATGCTCCTTGCCATATTTGTAGAGGTAGACAAACTGAAAGATAAGAACATAACAATTGCCACTGCTGGGTCAGACCAGTGGTCCATCGTGCCCAGCAGTCTGCTCACGTGATGGCCCTCTGGTCAAAAATCAGCGCCCTCACTGAGACTAGCCCTACCTGCGTACGTTCTGGTTCAGCAGGAACTTGTCTAACTTTGTCTTGAATCCCCGGAGGGTGTTTTCCCCTATGACAGACTCCGGAAGATCATTCCAGTTTCTACCACTCTCTAGGTGAAGAAGAACTTCCTTATGTTCGTACGGAATCTATTCCCTTTCAATTTTAGAGAGTGCCCTCTCGTTCTCCCTACCTTGGAGAGGGTAAACAACCTGTCCTTATCTACTAAGTCTATTCCCTTCAGTACCTTGAATGTTTTGATCATGTCCCCTCTCAATCTCCTCTGTTTGAGGGAGAAGAGTTCCAGTTTCTCTAAACTTTTGCTGTACGGCAACTCCTCCAGCCCCTTAACCATCTTAGTCGCTCTTCTCTGGACCCTTTCAAGTAGTACCCAGGGCCATTTAAAGGATAGGCCCAGGAGGTACGTGCCTAGGGCCCGGAATTGTCAGGGGGGCCCTAAGGCCGGCGTTAGGGGGCAGCAAACAGGGCAGTTGCCCTGGACCCAACAATTCCAGTGGGCCCTGCAGTCCTAACTTCTTGATTGAACTCTTACATTGTCCTTTTCAGAGGGGCCCCGACACAGCAGCTGTTCTCACAAGCTGCCGGCAACTGTCCCGAAGTTTTCCCTCTGCCGCAATCTGCCCTGTCGGAAACGGGAAGTTGCGGCAGACGGAAAACTTCAGGGCAGCCTCCAGCAGCTTGTGAGAACAGCTGCCATGTCGGGGTCCCTCTGAAAAGGAAGTGATCTCTTGCCTTGCCTCCATCCCCATACTCTTCAGCTTTCCCTCCCCTGCTGGCCGGAACTCCTTTCTCCCTTCTCGGCTGTATTAGCAGGCAGGGCCAGCGTTTGGGGAGCGTTTGCCCTGGGCCTTTGCCTTCTGTTTTGGGCCGCGATGGTTAACTGTTTTCTCCCTGCTTCCCCGATGCGACGGAACACAAACCTTCCTCCTTCCCCCACCCCCCTGACATCAATTCTGATGTCGGAGAGGAAGTTCCGGGCCAGCCCCGGAACTTCCTCTCCGACGTCAGAATTGACGTCAGGCGGGAAGGCTTGTGGGCCCATCGCATCAGGGAAGCAGGGAGAAATGATGGCGGTGGCTTGGCGAAATCAGTAGCAGTGGTGGTGGCAGCGGGGGACGGGGCAGAGAGAGAGAAAAAGAAAGAAAGGGGAGAGAGAATGAAAGAAACAAAAAGGGGGCAGGGAGAGAAAGAAAGAAAGGGAGGGGGCAGGGAGGGAGAAAAAGTAAGGGAAGGGGGCAGGGAGAGAGGAAGAAAAAGTTTAAAGTTGGAGGAGGGAATTGAGTGTGTTGGGTGGCAGGGGACAGGCAGGAAGAGAGGAAGAAAAAGTTGGACTCATGGAGGGACAGAAAGAGAGATGTTGGTTGGGATGAGGTCTGGAGGAGAGGAAGCATGCAGGAGGAAGAAATAAGCATAGTCAGAAAGAAGTGCAACTAGAGACTCATGAAATCACCAGACAACAAAGGTAAGAAAAATTATTTTATTTTCAATAGTGATCAAAATGTGTCAGTTACTTCAAATTTACATCTGTTATATTTATATTTTGCAGAGTATTAGGGGGTTATGTGTCATTGTTTCTGTGGTGTTTCACTGTATGCAGTTTGGCTTCTTGGTGATTCAATTTAACCTTTATCTACATATTTTTATTTTTAGTTTGTGATTACTTATTTCATACTGGGTGAGGGCATATCTGTGTTCTGTGTGTAAGAAAGACATGTTTTTTTGTTAGTGTTGTCTAGCCTTGTTTGGCAAAATGCATCGGGCATGGTTCTTGGGAGCACCTGGAATAAACCTGATTTGAATCTCCTTATTGTCTGCCGATCTTCTTTTGTTTCATGTTGGATTCTTTGGTGGACTGCTTGGCTTGTTGTTTCGTTACAAGTTAACATACATGGAGTACTAGAGGAGTTACAGATTTGGTTGTTTATACATTCATATGGGTTATAGTTGGTCGACATAGAGTGAGGCAGTTGAGAGGCATTGTAAACTTGGTTATTAATATAGACTTATATTTCGGATAGTATTACTGCTTTGAACACTTTTATATACGTATGGAAAGGGTTCAGAGTTAAAGTCCTGGGTAAGTAGGTGGGAAGGGAAGGAAGGGGAATTTGTTCAGAGATATTTGGGGGTGGCATAGAAGAAAAACTGTGCCCTGGTATGCTAATCTTTGTTTGTTTTGAATTAAAAAAAGAAAGAAATACAAGTGGAAATAAAGAAGTAAATAAGAAAACAGTTAAATTGGGGCAAGTCAAGGCCAGGGAGGCCCAGTGCACTTTTGTGCCTAGGGGCCCTCGAAGAATTAATCTTGCCCTGGTAGTACCGTGTCCTTCTTCATGTACGGCGACCAGTGCTGGACGCAGTACTCCAGGTGAGGGCGCACCATGGCCCAGTACAGCGGCATGATAACCCTCTCCGATCTGTTCGTGATCCCCTTCTTTATCATTCCTAGCATTCTGTTCGCCCATTTTGCCGCCGCCGCGCATTACACAGACGGCTTCGTCGACTTGTCGATCATAACTCCCAAGTCTCTTTCCTGGGAGGTCTCTCCAAGTACCGCCCCGGACATCCTGTATTTGTGCATGAGATTTTTGTTACCTACATGCATCACTTTACACTTATCCACGTTGAACCTCATCTGCCATGTTGATGCCCATTCCTCGAGCTTGATTATGTACCAGCCTTTTCATAGTTGGTAACTGATGCATGCTGAGGCCCCTTTGGCAAAATAGTAGAAGACATATGAATCCAAGGTAGTTCTGTGCTGACTCTTCAAAGTATATTTCGCAGACTATGTATGGATAGCATTTTTGCTTCTTTTTTTTCACACAGTGGTAATATTAAGAATTGTACCATACAGCACTAAAAAGCAGAGCTGGACTGAACAATCTTCCCCCACAATCCAAGTATTTACCATGATGCAGGGTTTACGTTTCTTTTGAATGATACCTTTTGGTGAGTTTGACGGTGAAACTGTCTTCATTCTGGATTGACTTTATGCTAGAGAATGACACGGTGACAAAATTCATCACCGCTCCCGTCCCCGTGGGAAACCATCTTCATGTCATTCTTTAAGGAGAGAGGGTAGAATCAGAGTATGAATGGCCACAACCACTGCCCCGCAAACTTTGCTCTGAAGAATGCTGGTGTAGAAGGATTGAAGTTGAGATAGACACTACAGAATGAGTCCCTGTATGTTTTTCTTATATATACTGGCATATAAAATAATGGGGGATTTTGTTACCATCTAATTTCTAATGAATAAGAATTGCTTTAATGCCTTGTCTGTGTCAGGTGGGATTTACACTGAGTACACCTTGAGCAACGTGAGCCTTAGAAAGTGAAATGAAACCTTTTTCCCATAGCTATGAGTCTGCTTGTAGCTTGTATATTAAAGTTTGCCTTATTACTTCCCCCCAAATTGAAGCCTAAGGCCTGAAGGACTGAAGGACCCTTATAGCTCTTATAACCAACAGCCTGTTTTAACAAACAATGTGGGTCTATCATTCAAAGTGGGGAATTAAAGAAAACCATCAGTGCTTTAAGTTGTTAACAAAAATGAAAGGCTTGAGCAGAAAAGGAAGGCCAAGAAAAGGGTTGCTTTATGTGATAATACCTAACTTTAAAAAGCTACACAATATAGAGAAACCCATCTCTAGTGAAAGAGAATGACACGGTGACAAAATTCATCACCGTTCCCGTCCCCGCGGATAACCGCGGGAAACCATCTTCATGTCATTCTTTAAGGAGAGAGGGAAGAATCAGAGTATGAATGGCCACAACCACTGACCCACAAGCTTTGCTTTGAAGGATGCTGGTGTAGAAAGATTAAAGTTGAGATAGACACTATAGAATGACAGTCTCTGGTATCCAGAGCAGATATTGTGATGTCATAATGCCTCATTCCACCAGTGCCTAAGAACCAATCACATCAGTGATGTCACAATGGCTTCATTATCCTTGGCTCACATAAGCACAGCCACTGACCCGCAAGCTTTGCTTTGAAGAACGCTGGTGTAGAAGGACTGAGGTTGAAATAGACACTAGAAAATGACATGGGATTATTTCCCGTGGTTATCCGTGGGGACGGGAACGGTGATGAATTTTATCACCGTGTCATTCTCTACTTTATGCCCAAGAGGGCTGGATCGAACCATGTGAATCATGTGAAGAACTTCTTAAGATAAGCTAAAAAATTTAAAAAGCTAAAAAAAAATAAAAATAATTCATATGAATTGCTTCTGAATGACAAGAACATTAAGAAATTAAGAAAGTAAATAAAATTGGTGTGGCCAATGACGAGTGGACACATAAACGCGCCGCTATGAGCCGTTTTTGAACAGCTGAGTGGTGTCGCTGAGGCCCAGAAGAAGACAGGTTTGAGAAAATTGGAGTTGGTCTGAGTGCTCTAGACTTGGGGAACATACCTAAATTAATAAAATTAAGATAGTCTCCAAGTATACAGTACGTAATATATAAGTGTGATCATCTAAGGAGGAACGTGAGCACTGAGGCCCAGATTCGGTATAGGACGTCTGATCTTAGAAGCTGACGGGCATCCTATATATAATTGGGCCTAAGGCCACCTAAAGTAAACCCGATTCTCTAACCGACGTCCAAGTTACAGATGCCGGTTAGAGAATCGGGTTATTGTAGACACGGCTGCTAAGCTTATTGCAGCAAGGGATCTCCCTGCTGTGATAGGTTGAACAGCCATGGCTGCAGCCACCAGCCCCCCCCCCCCCGAATTAATGTGGCAGGAGGGATGCCCAATCCCTCCTGCTCGGAACACCCCCATCCCCCTGAAGATCACCGGCAGAAGGGTGCCCAATATCTCCTGCCAGAACATCTCCCCGAACGAAACCGGCAGGAGGGTAGCTAATCCCTCCTGCCAGAAACACACCACCATAGATATCATGATGACCCACACTCACACGTAGACCCACCCCACCCCTCCTAACCCCCCCCCAGACTTCCCCCATCCCACTAACCTTTAATGATGGCCGGCTGGACTGGTCTTCCCACCATCTGGCAGGCAGGCCTGCCCCTTCCCAGTGCATTGTGCAATGCACGGGCAGGGGTCTAAGGCCTGGTTGGCACAGGTGCCTAAGTCCCCTCCTATGGGATGTGCCTTAGGCACATGGGCCAACCTAAGATTTCAGTTGGCCCATGTGCCTAAGGCCCTGCCCATAGGAGGGGCCTTAGGTGCCTGGGCCAGTGAGGCCTTAGGCTCTCCCTGGTGTATCCCACAATGCACTGGGAAGGGGTAGGCCCGCCTCATTTTGATGACGGTGGGCATGCTGGCCAGACGGTGAGAAGACCCATCTGGCCAGCCATCATTAAAGATTAGCGGGGGGGTGGCAGGGAGGGGGGTCCACGCGTGGGGGGATCATTGCGATATTTATAGTGGAGGATGGGGGTTTCCGGAAGGAGGGATTAGGCACCCTCCAGTTTCGTTCAGGGGGGTTTTCTGGCAGGAGAGATTGGGCATCTTCCTGCCGATGATCTTCAGGGGTGGGAGGTGTTCTGGCAGGAGGGATTGGGCACCCTCCTGCTGACGATCTTCTGGTGGGGTTGGGGGTTTTCCTGCAGGAGGGATTAGGCACCCTCCTACTGGTGATCTTCAGGGGGTGGGGGTGTTCTGAGCAGGAGGGATTGTGCATCCCTCCTGCCGCATTTTTTGGGACAGGTGGGGGGTGTTTGGGCAGGAGAGTCTGGGCATCCCTCCTGCCACGTTCGTTCGGGGGGGACTGGCGACCACAGCCGCAGCCACTAAACTTATCATGGCAGGGAGATCCGTTGCTGTGATAAGCTTAGCGGCCGCGTCTACTTACAATGTAGGGAGCCAAGTACAGCCACCTAGGTTTGCCTAAGGCTACTTCCGAGGCAAACTACACCCATGCCTAGCCTTAGGCGAGCTTAGGTGGGCATGCGGGCCTCCCTAGGCTCCCAGAGGCACCACCAATATAGGTGGCCTGCCTCAGGATCTTTTTTTTTTTTTTTTTTTTTAATACGTGCATCCTGTTGTTCTGGAATTGACCAGGTCAGGCAGCAGCAGCTAAGGTACCTTTAAGTTTTTGAGAGGTGTTCAGCTGTTTTTTTCTTTTCCTTGGTGGGACATTTGCTTGGCTATTTGGTGACTGGCTTCCAGGGGCCTGCACAACCTACTTATAGGTTAAGTCAAAACTCAGTGATTCTCTGTCTCCATCTGCTGGTAGGAGTGCACCTTCTGTTCCTGAACAGCCCCAATACTAACTAGATTTTCAGTGTTACTATCTAGTTTTGTGCTGTTGAAAATCTGGGGATTACCACGATAGCAGAAGAAACCCAAATAATAGCTTCTCCAACTCAGTTATTTCCTTCTAAATACTGATTCCAGCAGCTTCAAGAGACCTATATGGATCTCACATGTGATCTGAGTGTTTATAAGGAGAAAACCTAAAACAGAAAGGACACCCAATGCTGTCTCTTTTGGAGACCACTGCACTCTATCAAAGTACATTTGTTTGTCTTTGAGCAAATGGTGAATTAAATAATGCAGCTTCCTTGCGCTGTCTCATAAATCCCACCGTTTGCAGTTTACCGGTGCAAATACTGTACTGAAATGATCCACCGATGATTTGCATCCTTGTTCCAAGCAGAAAATTTATGGCCAGTTTGTCTGATGTTAGCAAAAAAACCTAAATTGCGACACTGATAAAGTGAAAGATCATAAGGCCGTTCTATCTAGCTGACAATCACTGCGGTGGAAAATTAAAAATAAGAATCATAGCCGTAAGCAGATTATAATGGAGGATGCCAATCTATAGTGAACTCACTCTGATTATTTTGAAAGCCTCTGAGAGAGTCATTATACTCTAACTCCATTATTTTATTAGGGATAAGACAAGGTCCCCACCATCCTGTTTATAAAGAGTGTACTGTAACAATTATGTGCATTTCTCCGCTGATTTAGAATGGCACCAGCAATGAGCACTGTGTAACTGAGACATATTATACATTATAAGGTCTTAGAAGGGAAACAGGACTGACAAGAGAGACTGTTTCAATTAGAGGTGAATGGATTGAGTGGTGCTGCTGGCCTTTTTCATAATGCCGCAGTCAGTGAAGTTCCTCTCTGGCCCCATTTTTACCAGTCAACCAGATGGGCCAGACGCTAAAGACAAGATTCAACTTGTACATCAGACCTCACAAAGCAAACCAAGGTGACATCTCTGTGGGTAAGCATTTTCAGGACCAGAGCACTGCTTCGATGACATTGTGGTCTGAATACTAAGAGGAAAATTTTAAATTATCCAGGAATGTACCGTATTTGCCGACATATAGGACGCAGCTGCGTATAAGATGCACCCACTTCTTTATAAACTGCTTGAGTACCTGAATAAATAAATGCATGTAAACCGTTCTGAGCTCCCCTTGGGGAATGGTATAGAAAATTGAATAAAGAAAAAAAATAAAAATAATAAAGAAAAAAATAATAATTTTCGACATTTTTTTCATGAATTTCTATAATGATTTACTGTACTAATTTTATTGTTATTTGTGTCTATAAAAAATGTAACTAGGGAGCACTGTAGTTAGGTACCTTTTAATCTTCATCCTCAAAACCCAGAAATTCATCTCCACAGCTAAATGAAGAATCACTTGAAGCCTCTTCAGAAACTGTGTTCTTTTTGAGCCATGTTTTACTAAGAAATCTCAACATAAAATATCACAGAACACCGATAATGTTCTAGACAAATCTACCAAGTCCAAAGTGCTGTACTATAGAACAGTCAGCGTCCGAGAGAGAGCAGAAACAACGTGACGGTATATTAATATAAGTAATAGAAAGAAAATGTCAAGAAAATGAGTGACCAGAGATCAGAAGGAGAGTGCCAAACATTCAATTGTAAATTAGACCTCAAAATCCAGAGAATGAAGACTCAGGAAGTAAACACTTCACTAAAGATTATGCATATCTATCACAGGTCTGCTCTGGAAACTAACTAGAAGGTAAAAACTCCTGTTTTACAGGAGAAAAACCAATCTAGCAGAAAAAAAAACGGGGCATATAATAAAGTGCTCAAAATTCCTTAAATGACCACTGGACACTAAACCAGAAGTTTTAGAATGACAGAAATTTCAATTCATAATTTAGATTACCGGCACATAAGACGCACTCCATATTGTAAGCGTCTTTTGAGGGGGAAAAAGTGTGTCCTATACGCCGGCAAATACGGTAAAACCTTTGAAATCATGGTAACATATAAGAAAGGGCTTAAAGACCCAGCTATTCCATCACCTTATATAACCCACAATTATTGTACTGCTTTGTTACTTTCTGGTCACCCATCCATTTCTTTCTGCTTCTCGTCTCCCCCACCTCCCCCCCACCCCTACCTTTCCCCTTGAGACTGTCATTGGAATGCTTTTAGGTTTTACGTCCATATTCTGATATTATCATCATTTGCTCATACTGTCCTTATCTAAGGAAGAATGCTCTGGCCTTCGAAAGTCAAAAAATGTATTAAGTTAGTCCAATAAAAAAGATATCATCTTATTTTCCTTTTTTAATTTCTTTTTGGTATGCTTTATTTCCACGTCCTATCTTTCGAGTGGGCTAACATGGCAACTACACCAGTTCATCCAGTCACCTTAATCATTCGCCAGCCCATAACGCGGACGCTTGTAGCTCTTCTTTTTCCTTCCCTCGCCCTCCATTTAATTTTAACCACTGCTTTCCTCTATCCCCACCTGCCACTTTTATTCTCCCCTGTCAACCTCAGATTAAGCATTAGTATGAGGTCACAAGAATTAACATTAACTACACAAAAACACTCCTTGATTTTAAATGGTTACAAAATCAAAACTTACTGGAACATGTTTAATAATAAGATGACAGCAAATACAAGTCCCAAAAAGCATGGTTAGCAAGATTTTACACAATTGCTTGCATTTTATTTATTATTTATTGCAAAATTTATATACCGCATAAAACTATGCGGTTTCCATATCACATACATGAAATCTTGTTTCCCTGCAATTACTACATATCTAAACAACATCATAATCGTCCTTGTTATGAACAGGGATAAAACGCAAATTCAATCAATTTAGAAATACAAGCAGGCTTTAAATCAGGGGTCTCAAAGTCCCTCCTCGAGGGCCGCAATCCGGTCGGGTTTTCAAGAATTCCCCAATGAATATGCACGAGATCTATGTGCGTGCACTGCTTTCAATGCATATTCATTGGGGAAATCCTGAAAACCCGACCGGATTGCGGCCCTCAAGGAGGGACTTTGAGATCCCTGCTTTAAATCATACATTACCATATAAAAAAAATATCTATAAAGGAGATTATCAGCAGGAATAAGCCTTAGCTTAGGAAGGCATTGGCAAATAACTGAGGGCTCCTTTTACGAAGGTGCACTAGGGCTTTAACGCACAGAATAATGTGCGCTACATTGCTGCACGCGCTGGACCTTAACGTCAGCATTGAGCTGGCGCTAGTTCTAGAAACGTAGCGCGCGGTAATTTCCAGCGTGCACTAAAAAAGCTAGCGCACCTTAGTAAAAGGAGCCGAGTTTTCAGCATTTTCTTAAAATTCATCCTCACCAAACAGAACCGCAAGATACCAGGCAAGGCATTCCATAATTCTATGCCAGCCACAGATATCGTTGATGCTCCAATCCTAGCGTGCATAATCAAAATTCTACATTCCAAACTTAATTTCTTCCCATTTACATCCAAATCATACAAAACACTGCAATAAAGGTAATCACAGGTTCAAAAAAATTCGATCATGTTACACCGCTGCTTCAAAATGCTCACTGGCTACCAATTTCATATAGAATTACCTATAAAATAGCACTATTAGTCTTTAAGACATTAAGAAATAATACACCTGCATTTATAGACAGGCTTCTGATCCCTTACAGCCCCTCTAGAGTTCTCAGATCATCCTCACAAGCGTCCCTTTATGTTCCCTCTTTGAAAGTCATCGGTACTCGCCGTGACCTGATTTTTTCGGTTACAGCCCCTACTATTTGGAACTCACTTCCTCTTCATTTAAGACTTGAACAAGATTTGAATAAATTCAAAAATAGTTTAAAGTGTTTTCTTTTTAAAGAAGCCTTTAACTAAAAGTTTATTTTTTCGGTTTATTCCTAATTTTATCGTTTTGTATTAAACTCTGAGTATATATCCCCTTTTTTTTAGATTTTCAAGTTTGTAAATCCTTTTCTCACATTATCCTTATGTTCTAACCCAATCTGATTAACTCATCTTGTTTTTTTTTTTTTTTTTTTTATTGTATTTTTTCTTATCCCTCCTTTCCTACTGTTCCATGTGTTTGTTACCCCAGTTCGTTTTTTAATTTTTTAAGTAATTATTTTTATTTACGATGTATTTGTGATTTTAAGAAATCCAATTTTATTTCTTTGTAAAACGCTTTGTATCCTGAAAAGCGTTTAATCAAATAATTTAATAAACTTGAAACTTGAAACTAAGCTCTCTTCTTGGTTTATAGAACTCAAAACAACTCTTGTACGATCTTTGGGGAAGCATGGTACAGTGTCTGATGTATAATCACAACAATCTTAAATAGCACTCTTTGTTGCATAGGTAACCAGTGCAGTTTCTTCAACACAGGAGTTGTACGAGGACTTCATGGAACCCCTGTGATTAGTCTTACAGCAGAGTTGATAAGCATTTGCAGAGCCCTCAACTTCCCTTTCACAACTCCTAAGAATAGTGAATTACAATAATCCACTCTACTCAGGATCAATGTCTGAACCACAGTATGGAAATCATATGCTGGTAATATTGGCTTCAATCTATAAAGCATTTGAAGTTGCATATATCCCAGCCTGATTATTTTTAAAATTTGGGTTTCCATTGTCAGACAGCTATCTAAGCACGCTCCCAGGACAGTCATCTCCTTTTTTACTGGTAGTTTTCCCCCATAACAACCACATTTTCCAGCTCAAAATTATCTCTATGGCCTTTCACCACCATTTCCTCTGTTTTGTTTACATTTAATTTCAAATCATGTTCACTCATCCAACTACCGATCATTTCCAAATTCTTTTGCAAACAAAGATCTATATTAAGGATGTCTTTTATCGGGAAGAAGAACAGAATATCATCAGCATATATTCTGTATTGCACACCCATCTCTTTAAATTTCTTCCCCAATGAGGCCATATAGATGTTAAACAGCTTTGCTGATAGGGCTGACCCTTGCGGGACTCCTTTTTTAACTTCCACTATTCTTGACAACACACCCTTACTCCTCACCTGCAAAGTGTACACCAAAAACACCACCCGACGGACAACCACCAGGAAGAAATGGGTGACACAACAGCGAGAATGAAGGACACGGACCTGCGGCAGGAGAGCTGGACATACACCAGGGACATGGACCTGTGGCTGGAGAATCAGGAGAAGATAGAGAGGACAGCAATCGTCGTGGGGGACTCCATCATCACACAAGTTGACAGCTACATAGCGGAAGGAAGACTTGATCAGCTGATGACCTGCCTACTGGGAGCCAAGGTAGAAGGCATAGTGAGCCACATCGACAGGATCCTCAACAGTGTGGAAGAAGAAGATACGGCAGTGGTGATCCATGTGGGGACTAACAACGTGAGCAACAGGAACTACAACAGGGAAGTACTGAAGGACCAGTTCCGGATGCTAGGAAGGAAGCTGAAGACCAGAACGCAGAGGATAGCATTCTCGGAGATCCTGCAGGTACCCAGGGCAGATGGTACCCAGGGCAGATGGAGCTGCAAGCAGTCAACGGGTGGACACGGCACTGGTGTGAGGAAGAAGGATTCCACTTCGTGCACAACTGGACGACGTTCTGGGGGAAGAGCAAGCTGTACAGGAAGAATGGACTCCACCTCAGCAGAGATGGAATGAGGCTACTTGCAAGCAACATCAAGAGAGAAGTGGACAAGTTTTTAATCTAGGAAGAAGGGGAAAGCTGACAGTCGACCGAGAGAGAGAGTCGATGGTTCGGGAACCGGTATACCAGAAGGATACCGTGCAAGAAGATAGAGGGAAAGACTCACCAGATTACAGGCAAGACAGATCGAAAAGGACACAAGAGGGAAGGAAATGCAAGAAAAGAACAGGCTGCAAACTCAAGTGTATGTACACGAACGCAAGATGGGTGAATTAGAAGCCATGGCACAAAAAGATAACGTTGACATCATAGGCATCACGGAAACATGGTGATGTTACGCTGATCTTCAAGAAAGGTTCGAGGGGAGATCCGAGAAACTACAGACCTGTGAGTCTGACCTCGGTACCAGGAAAGATGGTAGAGTCACTGATAAAGGACAGCATCATTGATCACCTTGACGGACAAGGGCTGATGAGGACCAGTCAGCACGGTTTTAGCAAAGGCAAATCATGTTTGACGAACTTGCTGCACTTCTTTGAGGGAGTAAACAGACAGATAGACAAGGGCGATCCAGTCGACATTGTATATCTGGATTTTCAGAAGGCGTTCGACAGGTTCCGCATGAACGACTACTTCGGAAAATTGCGAGCCATGGAATCGAGGGTGAAATACTCACATGGATTAAAAACTGGCTGGAGCATAGGAAACAGAGAGTGGGGGTAAATGGACAATACTTGGACTGGAAGAGCATCACCAGTGGGGTGCCGCAGGGATCGGTGCTTGGACCCGTGCTCTTTAACATCTTAATAAATGATCTAAACATAGGTACGATGAGCGAGGTGATTAAATTTGTGGACGATACGAAGTTATTCAGAGTAGTGAAGATGCAGGGGGATTGCGAAGATCTGCAATGTGACATAATCAGGCTCGAGGAATGGGCATCAACATGGCAGATGAGGTTCAACGTGGATAAGTGTAAAGTGATGCATGTCGGTAACAAAAATCTCATGCACGAATACAGGATGTCCGGTGAGGTACTTGGAGAGACCTCCCAGGAAAGGGACTTGGGAGTTCTGATCGACAAGTCGATGAAGCCGTCCACGCAATGTGTGGCGGTGGCAAAAAGGGCAAACAAAATGCTAGGAATGATAAAGAAGGGGATCACGGACAGATCGGAGAAGGTTATCATGCCGCTGTACTGGGCCATGGTGCGCCCTCACCTGGAGTACTGCATCCAGCAGTACTGGACGCCGTACATGAAGAAGGACACGGTACTACTCGAAAGGGTCCAGAGAAGAGCAACTAAGATGGTTAAGGGGTTGGAGGAGCTGCCGTACAACGAAAGATTAGAGAAACTGGGCCTCTTCTCCCTCAAACAGAGGAGATTGAGAGGGGACATGATCGAAACATTCAAGGTATTGAAGGGGATAGACTTAGTAGATAAGGACAAGTTGTTCACCCTCTCCAAGGTAGAGAGAACGAGAGGGTACTCTCTAAAGTTGAAAGGGGATAGATTCCGTACAAACGTAAGGAAGTTCTTCTTCACCCAGAGAGTGGTAGAAAACTGGAACGATCTTCCGGAGTCTGTCATAGGGGAAAACACCCTCCAGGGATTCAAGACAAAGTTAGACAAGTTCCTGCTGAACCGGAATGCAGTCAGGTAGGGCTGGTCTCGGTTAAGGTGCTGGTCTTTGACCAGAGGGCCGCCGTGTGAGCGGACTGCTTGGCATGATGGACCACTGGTCTGACCCAGCATCAGCAATTCTTATGTTCTTAAGAAACTGCAGATGGAAATGTACAAAGACAGCAATCTTTATTAAAAAAAAAACCATATAAATTTGTAATCCTTTGAAAATGTCTCTCTTATACATGGAATACAGACTCTACACAGTGCATGTTTCGGAGAAACACTCCTTCCTCAGGGGTCTGAAATGTCTAATGTATCACATGTAGAGAGTAATACAGAAAACAATGTAGTAATATGGTCATCAAAATTTTTGAGACTGATGCAGGAAAATTCTCCTTCTGAGCTGACGCAGTGTGTGGGTGAGAAAGATGTGGAAATCTGTGAGTAGAAATAGATAGAGAATTAAAAACTTAGATGCAAAGAACGCATTAATCTGATTCCACGAAAGAACACCGAACTACAAGTGTACATCTATGTGCATAAAAGTTTTGTCAAACAATGGAAAAGTAAATAGTGACGAACAGTGAGAAGGAATGGGAAGCGTGAGAAATGTAATTTAAGGAGGATTACATACGCTACTGGTCCTAAAAATGAACTTGTGGACTTGCAGACTTACTATACCACTTTAAACTGTCAAAGGAGGGCAAAGCGGTGTACATTTTTAAACAAATCCACCAAGAAAGGAACTACAAAATCAATAGGAAAGCAACTATTCATAAAACTAGTCATACCAGCAATCCAAAGTAGAAAAGCTAGACAATAAACTTTCTGTGTAAAAAGAAGTAAATAGGGAGCTAGGGTAGTGTGCACATCAAGGGTCACCTGACCCAACACATCAACGTCTGAAGCCTACCTCGGGGCTGATTAAGGCGCAGTTTAGAAAACATTTCTTTCAGCCTCTCTTTGAGTTCTACCTTATTTGCATTATAGTGTATGGACTTGACTGCAGTTGACTGCTTGTACTCCAGGCTGATAGGCTAGCTGGGTGGCTGGTCAAATGCGCACTAGACCAGTGGTTCCCAACCCTGTCCTGGAGGAACACCAGGCCAATCGGGTTTTCAGGCTAGCCCTAATGAATATGCATGAAGCAAATTTGCATGCCTATCACTTCCATCATATGCAAATCTCTCTCATGCATATTCATTAGGGCTAGCCTGAAAACCCGATTGGCCTGGTGTTCCTCCAGGACAGGGTTGAGAATCACTGCACTAGACAATCGCACGCAAGACACTCCCACATAACACAATAGTGTGCAGGTCAGTTGCGCGCAACACAATTGTATGCATGACAACTCAGCGCCGACAATCGCGTTACAACTCAGCGTGGGGTCATAGGTGCAACGTATATGCAGACGCGCATACCTCGCCGTTAGGCATGTGAACGGCGAGCATGACGTTCGCGCGAGGTAAATGTGTATGCGCATCTGCAAAGTGAAATGTCCATTGGAACGAGCATTTTCTGTTGCCCTAAGTTACCTGGGTGCATTTTCCATTACTGTCTTGCGTGTTGCAGACCTGTGTGCGTTTGTCTGAGCACGTATTAGTCTGCGCCCAGTTGCCTGGCATTAGACAGTGTGCCAGCTAGCTGTGCTGCGGTTTGCGCGATGGCTTTGGCTGTGCGCATTATGCTTCTTGCACATAAACTTGGTCTTATATCTGGCCATTCATCAGTGCCACTAGCAATGGTACCAGTCAGAAAGAGCACTTAAGTGAGGGAAGGGGTAAAATGTGGACCTCACGGACCTGACGGACCTCGCGGATCTAAACCCGTACCGCCTTAAAAATCTGAGGTCCGTGTCCGTGGCGTTTGTAATTGCTGTCGCTGACAGACCTTGATGAGATTTTTGCACTGACGGATCCGTCTCAGCATAGGGAGGGAAAAGTGTTAGCATCCGTCAGCGCTAAAAATCTCTTCCAGGTCTGTCAGAGCCAGAGACTAGCGCTGTAGTTTGGAGACTTTTTTTCCATAACGCACGTCCAAAACCTATGTCCCCGCTCCAGCACTAGTCTCTGGCTCTGACAGACCTGGAAGAGATTTTTAGCGCTGACGGATGCTAACACTTTTCCCTCCCTATGCTGAGACGGATCCGTCAGTGCAAAAATCTCATCAAGGTCTGTCAGCAACAGCAATTACAAACGCCACGGACACGGACCTCAGATTTTTAAGGCGGTACGGGTTTAGATCTGCGAGGTCCGTCAGGTCCGTGAGGTCCACATTTTACCCCTTCCCCTTAAGGGACTTTATTTAGCCACAGAGGAGAGACTCGGAGGTCTCTTGCTACCATTTGTCTTTTCTAGGCACTGATTGGTTTGCTATCACTAGTTCTGATAAGGATGCCATAATCCCCCTTTTCTTCTCTTCTCTCATAAATGTTTAGGCTAGAATTTAGAAGGGGATGAGGTGAGTGTGGATGGCAGTGACTTGGTAGAGGATGAGGGATGTCAGTAGTTACCAGTCAGGAGTGGGATTATGGTTACTACTTGGGATGGATATTTGTTAAACAAATAATGTAGGGTTACTTATGTTAATCATCATTACTCACCTTGGTCAGTATCTGGGCCAAGGCGTATTATCAAATCAAAGAAAACAAATCGCTGTTTTTGTTTAGGTGACAATCAATCAGAAAGTGGGTGGTCAGCCTCTGGTGAGGTCAGGGTTAAAGGGACAAAGTGCTCGGAGCCGGCCTTTACTTCTAGCTGCAAGTGAGGCATCCAGACTTGTCATTATGGCCAAGGATAGCGGAAAGGGCAGCTGGCTGGTGCTTCAGCCATGTCACGTTAAAGCAATTTTTCTCTTACATAATCAGAAACATATACTTATAGTGTAATTTCATGAAAGCAGCTTTTCTAAGCAGGTCCGTGACTCTTTTTATGCTGTTTTCATAGCCACACACTTAGACGACCTTCATAATTCTGTACCTTGGGGCACCTCTAACATTTCTGAACCCTGAGCTCAAAAAGGTTAGAGATGACTCCGCCCCTCTTTTACAACACTGCGATAGCAGTTTCTAGCGCAGAGAGCCGCGCCGAATGGCCCGCGCTGCTCCCGACACTCATAGGAGCTCTATGAGCGTCGGGAGCGGCGTGGGCATTTCAGCACGGCTCCCCGCGCTAGAAACTGGAATCGCAGTTTCGTAAAAGGAGGCCTCAAGTGTCTATTGAAAAAAATAGCAGAGTGCGCCTGTTCTTCAAAACCCACTTTATTAGCAACCAATAGTAAAAAACGTGCACAAAGCAGTCTTATAAATCATGAACGCATGTATCAAAGCAAGGACTCGACACGGCCCGTGTCTCGGCGAGGTTGCCTGCATCAGGAGTCCCATTTAGGTAAATGGCAAACCAAATAATGAGGATCAAATCCGTGAAGATACAGCATTGAAAATACCGCACTGCTCAGCGTTCCTTTAAAAAGTCTTTTCTAAAATATATGCAGGAATGGACATGTATGTGGAAACCAAGCCCATTTTAAACATGTCAGCATCTAAAATATCCATGGAGCCAACATCAGGGTTACGATATGGTTCCAGAAAAAGGAGGATGAATTAAAACATTCGGGTTTTACTTCCATTGCTTTCAATGGAAATAAAACCCAGATGGCTCAATCCATCTTAGAGCCATATGGCAGGGGTAGGGAACTCCGGTCCTCGAGAGCTGTATTCCAGTTGGGTTTTCAGGATTTCCCCAATGAATAGGCATTGAAAGCAGTGCATGCAAATAGATCTCATGCATATTCATTGGGGAAATCCTGAAAACCCGACTAGAATACAGCTCTCTCTAGGACCGGAGTTCCCTACCCCTGCCATATGGTAACCCTAACCTACATGGCAATATGGAAATATATATGCCAGCACAGAGATGCTTATGTCTGCGATTTAAGAAACTTACAAGACTATGTTTCCTTAAGCTGTCACAGAGTTCAGTGGTGTAGCCACGGGTGGGCCTGGGGCCCACCCACTTTGGACTCAGTCCCACACAATGGGGTCCTTGTACAACAGTCTGCCAGATGATTTAGCGTGTGCTAAATGCTAACGCATCCGTTACTTCCTATGGACGTGTTAGTAAAAGAGGGAGGAAATTTCTTTACCTTTATTCTGCCTGGCAGGGATCTCCAAGCCCTGCCAGCTGAAGATCTCCCTGCCAAAAGAGTTTATATTTTGGACGGCCACCGGCACTGTCCCCGAACTGCTGCTGCCAGCTACAGGCTCCCATGCATGCTCATTTTTCTTGCATGCGTGAAATTGAGCATAGGCAGAGGCTGGAGGCTGGCAGCAACAGTTCAGAGACAGTGCCAGCGGGCCACCCAAAACATAAACTCATTCGTCAGGAAAGAGATCTTCATCTGGCGGGCTTTGGCAATCCCCATCAGCACAGGCATGCAATCTCCAAATATATGTAGTGAAATGGTGTGGTAGCCTTGTTAGTCCATTTCTAAGGTAATGTAATGTAATTTATTTCTTATATACCGCTATATCCTTTAGGTTCTAAGCGGTTTGAAGAAAATATACATTAAGATTATAAATGAGAAGTAAGAAGGTACTTAAAAAATTCCCTTACTGTCCCGAAGGCTCACAATCTAACTAAAGTACCTGGAAATTAATAAAGAAGAGAAAATAAAGATGGTTGAAAAAAGAAAAATTCTATGTGAACTTATAGGATGGAAATTAAACTGACAGTGAAGAACTGTATGAAAAATACATATGGAATGCAGTTAGAGAGGGTAGGTTACAATCTATTTATGGTATTTGTTTAATTGGAAGGTGTTAAGGTGGGTAATTTGGGGGAAGGTTATCTGAAGGTAGGTGAATCTTCTGGAGGTAAAAGAGGAGGGGTTAAGATATTTGGATGAATTTTTTGAAAAGCAGGGTTTTGATTTCTTTTCTGAATGTTTTGAAGTTGTCTGATATTGTCATAAGATTGGAGATGGAATGTTTAGAAATAAATAGAAATAAAACAAAGAGGAATAAAGATGATATCTTTTTTATTAGACTAACAGTGCATTTTTTACTTTTGAAAGCTAATCAAACAAGCTCCCTTTTACAATGTCACATTAGCAAGTGCCAGGCATCTAAAAGCTCCGAAGCCCTTTAAATCCCTATGGGCTTTGGGGCATTTACTGTGGTGACCTGTACTAATCGGTTTTGTAAAAGAAGCCCTAAGTAAGTCCAATAAAAAAGGTATCACCTATATTCCTTTTACTTAGTGGTGGTTGGGGGGCTAGATGAGATGAAATTTTTGGCCCACCCACTGTAGTCTCAGGCCCGCCCTAGATTGACTGCCTGGCTACTTCACTGACAGAGCTCAATATAAGTTGCCAGGATCTATCCTTGGGGGTAGGGTGGAAGCTAAAAACACTATGGGCTAGATTCTATAAACGAAACCCTAACTAGCTGCCACTAGACACCTAACTAAAGTCCACACGCAACCCAAATTGTTTCAATGAACTTAAATGGCGTAGTAATTAACTATAAAACCATAAAAGAAGTGGGGACAACTGTAGGGACAATCAATTTACTAGAACATTGAAGATCAATAATACACGTGTATAGAATATACTTAAAATGAAGCAGGCATAAAAATAGATCTTTCAATCCTTTTTCATACTGGACCCCAATGCGGTCCGTGTTTCGGCTGAGGTAGCCTTCTTCAGAGAGTATATAAAAGAAGTCCAGTAAATGACACCAGAATTCAACTAATCAAACCAAAAGGATTATTCTCAATGTCTAGTGCACTTTGCAGTGTTCTCCAAAATTGCATTTTTTAGATATAGTATCAGGCAGCAGGCTTCACACTAGACATTGAGAGTAATCCTTTTGATTTGATTAGTTGAATTTTGGCGCCATCTACTGGGTGTCTTTCATACACCCCTGAAGAAGGCTACCTCAGCCGAAACACGGACCGGTATGAAAAAGGATTGAAAGATCTATTTTTATGTCTGCTTCATTTTAAGTATATGCTATATGTGTATTATTGATTTACAATGTTCTAATAAATTGATTGTCCCTACAGTTGTTTGATTGTGTCCCTTCCCCACTTCTTTTTTGGTTTTAAATTTCACAAGTGGGGTTGTCATTTTTTTTTTCCTTTGTATTGTGAGATGTAGTAATTGACAATGCCATTGAAGTCAATTGATAATTTTTCTTAAAAGATAAACCATTAAGAGTTTTCCACGGAACTCAGTGCCATGCCTAGCGATGCCTAAGTTTAGGCACCTTCCAACATTTAACGATGACTGTGTGAAAGGTGACCCGTCAAAAGTGCGCTGGACTTTGGTGCGCTGACAATCCCGCGATGACATTTGAATGCAGGACTTATGTGCCGCTTTGAAGCCTTTCCATTAGCGCTGTGAAGGGGGAGTGGAGTCCTCATGCTGCTGTTGGGGGGCGGAACTCCTCACCACCACTACACTGAAAACTTCTGAAGAGTGAAAACAGAAAGGAGAATGGGAGTTTTCAGTGTACTTGGGGGGGTCCCCCCAACCTGCCCTCCAACAGGAGCGCGAGGACTAGTAAATGTAGTGGGGGTTTCCCCTCCACACGCCCCCTCACAGCACTAATGGAAAGACTTACAAAGCGGCAGAAGTGGAGGCGCTAGGGGCAGCGGAATACTGTCTTGTTTGGGGGGACAAGGCGCTCCACCCTAGCCCCGGCGAAATTGTGCGGCAGCTTCCATTTTAAATGATCGGGCCGCTGCCGCGCAGCATGAAGAAGAAAGCCTATCCCCCGAAGTCTTCATTCTACTTCTGGGGGCAGGCCTGCTCCTTGAAGCTGCGTGGTGGCGGCTGCCCGATCATTTTAAGTTAAACCCTGGGAGTCGGGAGGGCGGGCGGGCGGGCACCAGTTTTTGGGGAGGCCATGGGCCCTGTGGCCTCCCCTGTTCTGACATCTATGGGCGGCATGCACATGTCCAGTGCGCAAATGTTGCCGCGGGATTGTCGGCCCGCCAAAGTCCAACGCACTTATGACGGTGTATCTTTCTAATTATAGCCCTTTTCCCGCCACTTTGCTGTTGTAAGTTTATGGAGTGAGTGGATGGCTCTTCAGTTTTACAACACACCAGGAGCACATCTGTAGGTTTTAGTGCCTCTGCTTTTATTCATCCCCTGACATTTTCCTCTATCTCTCCATTTCACAGGTTTTCTTTACAAAACAGCAAAATAAATCATTCTCTTTTACTTGCAACCTGTTGGGCGATATTTTTATGTTTGTTTTCTTTTTTTTTTTCTAAAGGATGATGTGTTTGGTTTTTTTCCCCCTGATGTCTCTGTCGTAAAACAGCTGTTATATGAATGAATCCACCGGGAAAGGAACAAAGGGTCTTTTGACCTATATGAAAGTTGAGGCTTGTGAATTTGAAACACAGATTAAAACTTGCATGGCTGCTCATCTTTTTTCATTTTCCTGCTGTTGCAAATAAGGGCATGCTGGGACAGTGAATGTTGGAATTATACTGTAAATATTGATCTATGTGAAAGCTGATAAAAAAAATGAAACTCTTTTATGAGCGTGTCGGAAGGATTTCACTCAGAGCATATTGACTGATGTGCTTTACTAGAGATTTAAATTACTGATTTCCACTGTTGGGGATCAAGGACATTTAAATAACATCTCTGAAGCATATAAAATCAATTTTGAAGTCAACACTTTTGTAAAGAAACCTTGAAATAAACATTTCTGCAGGGTTAAAAGGCATTTGACTTTCTGGATATTTACTAATATGGGCATCTGGAACTAGCCATCCCTCCTCTCTAGTTCATGATTTCAAACGGTGCTTCTCCTATCACTAAGAGCTACAGCAGGTAATTTGGAAAACAAAGACAACAGCTTTATTAAGGCTGACAAAACATATAATGGAGGCCAAGCTAGCCAAACAATAACTGAAATTCTTCCATAACAAGTATCCGGGCTGTCCGTTTGTCACACTCCAGTATGACAGATCATCTATAGAAGAGCCAGAGCTACAGGCATAATTCAGCAGGGCACCATGTCAGTTCAGCTCCTGTTGCATCCTAGCTGGGCCCAATCAGACCTGACATTCCAATCACAGCCACAGTGCTTTCCTCCAGTGTGACAGCCCCTAAGTGGCACGGGGTCTTTTAGTATGGCCCACTGTCAGCTGGCAAGGGGGCTTCACTCTGCTCTCTGATTAAGAGACATTGCTATGAACATGGGTTACCATTAAGAAGGGTTAAAATTACAAACATATATAATTTTGCTTGCAATGTTTAGGACATACGAGTTTGGAATTGATGTTCTTGATGCTAGTGTAAAGCTAAGTCCTCATAAAGTACAAATACATCCACATGGAGAAACAATGTCAAACTGTTTATTAGATGTTTGTAGAATACAATATTATCCACATGATATAGTGGTAGCTTCTTTCACCTCACTTGTTAACCATGTCAGAAATTATCCAAACATTTTTTTAAACCCTGCTGAGCTAACTGCTTTCACCACATTCTCCGGCAACAAATTCCAGAGTTTAATTACCCACTGAATGAAGAAATGGTTTCTTCAGTTTGTTTTAAATCTTCATTGCATGCCCGCTAGTCCTAATACTTCTAGAAAGAGTAAATAAGTGATTAACATTGCTAAACATTTTATTGATAAGTTTATCTATTGTTTGTTCATATTTATGCAACTAAAGGGCGATCAGTATATTAAGTGTGTAACCAATACATGAACCGTATAGTTTTATGCGGTATATCAATTTATAAATAAATAAATACTCATTGAACTCCACTCAGTATTTTATAGACCTCTATCGTATCTTCCCTGAGCCTTTTCCAAGCTGAAGAGCCCTAGAGGGGCATAATTGAAACTTTGGGAAACATCCAAAACCAGCCTAAGTTGGCACTTGGGCATCCTAAAAGAAGGGACATCCAAGCGCTGATAACTTTCTGGTTGTGCAATCAGTGCCTTAAGCCCTTCCCATTGCATCCCAGGCAGGAGGGAGTGGGCTTCCCGCATGCCAATTTTGCAGTGGAAGGTATGGGGTGTCGGGTGATATGGGGAGGAGGTTGCTCATATCGGGTGGTGTCTGTTAATATGGGTTGGTTGTTGCCTGATTTTGGGTGGTGTCAGGTGATGTGGGGGATGTTGCCTGATATCGGGTGGCTTTGGGTGATGTAGGGGGGCTGATATGGGGGTTCCAGGGATGTCAGGGAGTTGTCAGGAGGAGGGATGTAGTGCTCCACAGTTCAGGAATCCACATCAGCTGAGCTGGTAGGAATCTACGAAACAGACTCAGCCGATGGCGATTCCTTTGCCGCGATCAGACAAGATAGTTGGATACGTCTACAATACTTGCTTTTGTGTGTTTTTCATGGGGAAGTTTTTATTTTTGAAAATGACCAAAAAAGATAGACGTCCTAAGGACCAAAACTTATACCTAGGTCTTTTTCAAAAACAAAAAATAGAGACATCTGGCAGCTTTGAAAATGGACATTTTTTCTCCTGGGTCTGTAGAAGTCCTGCCCAAAATATCCAACCTCAGACTTATACGTCCTATCGAAAATGGCCCTCCTAGACACTTGTTCCTGGCCAGTTAAATAGTGTTTGGATGATTAACCACTAATACTCAGTAGGAGACGGCCTACTGTCTCTGCTGAATATGTACAGTTAGCACCTAAATATTAGCTAACTATATCACATGATAATTGCCAACATGGAGTGCTGACCAAATCGGGCCATGTAAATAGTAGGCCTATCGTTGGCTGCTATTAACTTAACTAGCCAGTGCTGAATAACAATTTAGCTGGTTGAGTTAAAGCAGACCAGTAACCCCTCAGAAATTCAATGCCAGTCACCAGAAATAGACCAGCATTAACTATCTGGGGTTAGCGCTCACCATGGGAATTAGTGGAGCTGCCTTTTGCGATCTGAATATTGGCCCCAAGTAACAATGGTCACCTTTGAAAATTATACAGTTGGCATAACCAGTGGTGTAGTGATGGGGGCAAGTGGGTAGACCACCCTAGGTGCCACCTTTGCAGCGGCACCAGCACCTTGCCTCCTCTCCACCCCCCCCCCCCCCCCACATACCTCTTGAAATATTTGCAGGCATGAGCATAGGGTTACCAGATTTTCCGGCTGGAAAATCTGGATCCCTAGACCCGCCCCCTGGGCCCGCCCTGTTCCACCCATCCCCACCCTGTCACACTCTGGTCCTGCCCCCAATCTGCCTTGGTGCTGTCCCAGCCCCGCCTCCAGACCTACCCCAGCCCCGCCCCCGCTGCCTGCTCTCGTCGGGCAGGACATCCACACGTGCACAAGACATCATCGCGGATGCTCTACTGTGCAAAGGAAAGCTTTTCAAAATCTGGACAAAGTGCCGGACTTTTGAAAAGCTGTCCAGACCCCCGGACATGTCCTCAAAAAGAGTACATGACCGGGGAAATCCGGATGTCTGGTAACCCTACTTGAGTAGCATCTCCCACCTCCTGTTCACTCCGGCCTTTACTCCCTTCTGACATCACTTCCTGGTTGTGGGACCATCGCGTGATGTCAGAAGGTAGCTGAGGCGTGCACGAGCAGCAAGTGGAAGATGCCGCTCGCGCCAGTGAACATTTAAAGAGGTACGTGGGGCACATGGCGTGGCAGGGAACAGTAGGGAGTACATGACGCGGCGATGTCGGCTGCCACCGGCCCCAGGCGCCAACCACCCTTGGTACGCCACTGGGCGAATCTGAACAGTGTCACTGGGGTTTCCAACATTTAACCTAGGCTGCGATTTCGTTACACTGGTGTTGTAGGACCCGATTCGTCACAGAGTGTCTGTCTTGTGCACCTGTGGGAAAGATTTTCGATGCATCTAGCACCAATAGCAGAGCCTTTGAAATAACATAGGTGCTAAAAATCTTCAAAGACTTCAGTGGGTCCAGAGCACTGTAGCTAGGCTGATCTTCGCAAAAAGCAAATTCGATCATGTTTCCCCGCTTCTGTCAAAACTTCACTGGCTTCCAGTGATTTCTAAGATTCACTTTAAATCGGGGATCTCAAAGTCCCTCCTTGAGGGGCCGCAATCCAGTAGGGTTTTCAGGATTTCCCCAATGAATATGCATTGAAAGCAGTGCATGCACATAGATCTCATGCATATTCATTGGGGAAATCCTGAAAACCCTACTGGATTGCGGCCCCTCAAGGAGGGACTTTGAGACCCCTGCTTTAACTGTACCTGCCTAATTTTTAGATCCTACATGGCATTCTTCCTCCCCTAATCCCACTATCCTGGAATTCTTCGAGACCTGACACTACCAGATCCGCCCACAAACTCAAACTATCTTTCCCCTCGTTAAAAGGCGTCAAGTATGCAGGTAAATTAGGGAAATCCCTTTTCTTCAAATTCACTGAGCTTTGGAATAACCTCCCTGCCCTGCTGCGGAACCTAGGCTTATTCCAATTATTCCGAAAGCATCTGAAAACCTGGCTTTTCTCCAAAACGCAAAGCTATCTATTTAAAATGTAAAGGTAGCTAACCTTTTCATAACCTCTAATTTCTTATTATGTCCTTCCCTCATTTATTGAATTACCTGTAAACCGTGTCGAGCTCTATCTTTATGGAGATGATGCGGTATACAAACTTAAGGTTTAGTTTAGTTTACATCAAGCACCGGAGGTGTTAAAATATCTTCTTCTTTTTTAAAAAAAATCTCATGTTGATGAAATCCCTCTTCTGGGTAAGAATGTTCACATTCCCAGAAACAGAAAAAAAAGTGTCTTAGAAACGGATTGGCTTTCATATAGTGGAAAGCAAGCTCAAGTCAGTTGAGGGGAACGGTGCAAGCGCACGTGGACGTGAAAAGGCAGAGGGCTGGGGGGGGGGGGGGGATTAGCTGTTTAAATGACAATAGGAAGTGACTAAGAGGGAGAATGACAGGACAACGGAATGATTAAGATGGAGCTGTTCATTAATGTTAGAATGGTTACTCTAATTGTTACAAAAACTGTACTCGGGAGCTCTCCATCATTTTAATTACATTTTCGGATGGCTTTAATATAATTTAGGTATTGATTACATTTTCAGCCCTGGACAAATATACATGTAACCCAATTTTTGGTTTTTTTTAAAGGACAACGAGACTCGCGCTCCTAAAGAGTGAACTACTGTTCCCAGATCTAAAGGGGAGTCATTTTGTAGATTTTTTTTTATATGTTTCACATGTGAAAAGGGGCTTATGACAAAACACACACAGTATCGAAAGTAATTCTACTACTACTACTACTGTTTCTAGAGTGCTACCAGACGTACGCAGCGCTGTATAGAGTCACAAAAGAGGCAGTCCCTGCTTGAGCGAGGAGACGAGGGGGATTCAATATATTTTTCAATTGGTTAATGATGATGGGAAAATTAAATCTTTTGCGCAGTTGCAAAAGGAGTTTGGTCTCTCCTTCATTGATTATTTTGCTTATATGCAAATTCATCATTATGTTTTTTTCTTTGCCCTCTAGTTCTTTGACTGCCTCTTGTCAAGAACTGCTTTCTACAGCTTTTACTATTGGTTCTCAATTTCCAGTTCCCCTCAAATTTCGTCATCGCCATTTGAGGGATGAATCCCCCTTGTTGGACCATTCTCATTTACGGGAGGCCTGGATTCGTGATCTTGCTGTAAATTTGCCGGAGAATGTACTCTCACAGGCTGTTCGTCGTTTGTCAGCCTTTCGGAAATATACTACATTTTGGGAACAACAATATAAGTTAGTTTTCCGCTTGTATATTTCTCAGAAGAGGGCATATCCATCTCACTTTCGTGAAAATGCAGCCTGTTTGAGATGCCAGGCTTCTGAAGCGAGTTTGGGACATATGTTTTGGAATTGCCCTGCTATTCAAGTTTTTTGGAATGCTGTTTTTGTCTTTGTGGAGCGCATTTGGAAAATATCTATTCGTCGTTCTCCTTTGCTGTTATTTGGGATTGCTCCTCAATCTTTTCCTAGACTGAGGGGTGCTACTGCTTTTCTGAAATGGACTGTTGTGGTGGCCCTAAAATGTATTTTGATTCATTGGCTTGAAGATACAGCTCTTGATTATTCTTTTTGGAGATGTCGGATGATTACCCTTTTGATGTGGGAAAGGAGAGATGTGTTGGATTTTTCTACTCTCCCAGGCCGGATTTTTCAACGGACTTCGGAACCCTTCTGGACAACAATGACTCCGCTGGCCCGAAGCCGCTTACTAAACTGTTGAATTTCTTTATTTTGTTTTCCTTTATTTTATGTTACTTGGTTAAAATTCCTTTATTTTATGTTACCTGGTTAAATTTTTCTGGGTTGAAATGTACTTGGAAGGAGGACCCTGGGAGGGAGGGGGGTTATTTATTTTGGGGAGTGGGTTGTGTTGGGTTATTCATAGGTATAGATTTTGTTATTTAAAAATTGAGCTTGTTTGTTTTGCTTGTTACTTACTATTGTTGAGCTCAATAAATATATTTGAATATAATCGAGACACACAAACAGGATGCCAGGGTTGGGGGTAACAGCTAGAGGGGATGGTTAAACTGCTGGCTAGGGTGGTGAGCACAGGGGATTAGGGCTATGAGTTGACCCATAATCCCCCCCCCCCCCAGGCCTGACCAGTTCCATCCAGCCCTGCCCCATTCCACCCAAGTCACACTTCATTCTGCTCCAGCCTCGCCTCCCCCCCCCCCCCAGTATGAACAAAGTATTTTAAAAAATTAGTAGTATGTGTGGAAGCAATGTGGAGGAATAGCCTAGTGGTTAGAGCAGCTGCCTCAGCACCCTGAGGTTGTGAGTTCGATTCCCACTGCAGCTCCTTGGGACTCTGGGCAAGTCACTTAACACTTCATTGCCCAGGTACAAAATAAGCACCTGTCTAAAATATGTAAACCACTTTGAGTGTAACCACACAGAAAAAGCAGTATATCAAGTTCCATCCTCTTACACCCAGCTTTCAGCCCAGAGCCTCCGCTTGCATCCAGCTCCCAGCCTCCAGTTTCTTCTGGAGTCCCATTGGAGGATGGTCCATCTGTCTTCTTTCTGCCATCTCAGCGCAGGCTAGTAGAGCTTCTGCGTTTGATTCCAGTCTTTTAGGAGCAGGGATATTGAAGTGCAGGAGTCACTTTTGTGGTACCGGCCTGGGCTGGTCTGGCTCGATTGGGGACATGGAATTAGAAGCTGACTGAGGCTGAGGGTAATGAGAATGACTGAGGTCTATTTTTATTTTATTTTTAATTTTCTTTTTGCTTTATTTTTGTTGAGGTTGTTTAATTTTGCTATTTTTTTCTTTTACTGCTTTTTTTAAAGGATTTTTATTTGGGCTTCTTTGATGTTGAAGTTTTCCCTTCTGTTGTGCCTTTTGATTGTATTATCTTTTCCCTCTTCATTCTCTTTATATAGGTAAATGTAAGTAATTATTGTGAACCCGTTGGGACAGAGAGGGAAATTCAAAGTACCTGATTAGATTTTTGGCCATTACTTAAGTCAATTTAATTGTTCTGTAAACCATTTCAAATCCTTTGCAAGATTTAGGGCTCCTTTTACAAAGGCGCGCTAGCATTTTTAGAGCACGCACCGGATTAGCGCACGCTAGCCGAAAAACTACCGCCTGCTCAAGAGGAGGTGATAGCGGCTAGCGCGTGCGGCATTGTAACGTGCGCTATTCAGCACGTTAAGGCCCTAACGCGCCTTTATATAAGGAGCATTGAGTGGTATATAAGACACCACACTGAGGTGTCCTTTTACTAAGGTACGCTAGTGTGTTTTAACGCATACTAAATGCTAATGTATGCTAATGCGTCCATAGGATATAATGGATGCATTAGCATTTAGGCGTTCTAAGGCGCACTAGCGTGCCTTAATAAAAGGACCCCTATATTAAATCCGCTTTACCTTTTGAAATCTTTTGGTGGCCCTCAGAGCTTTCTTGTATTTTCAGTGCAGCCCTTTACATTAAAAAAAGATTGGAGACCACTGTTCTATATTCTCTGTCTTTTTCCTCCTTTCCATATCTGGCATTATTGCAGATATTTAAGGAACGGTATATTTTTTCTGTTAATATTAAGATTATTAACTATAGAGATTGTGAGGAATTTTTTTCTATTACTGTGCCTTTAATAGGTGCATGGCAGATATTAGATTGCATTGGTTATGCTCTATAAATGGTTTTTTATAAAATATGCATTTTTAGTGTATGTACACAAACACTCATACATACACATACATAATCCACTTAGTGCTCATTTTGATATAAGGGGAGTAATGGATTTAAATAAAGAAAGAAAGCATTAAATAGTGCATTGACATCTCTCTCTGTATATAATGAGGCAATTTTCATATTCCCCATAGAGCTTGCAAGTGCTTTGTGTGAACCAGCCTGAAAATGAATTTGCAAAGTGAAAAGTTCCCACAGAGTTTCCATTTGAAAATACAGGACACTGCAAGGAATGCAAAGAGCTCTGCAGCCACCTTTTTTTAGGTGCCATCAGATTAAGGCTTAAATCAATCCCACACTCTAACAAAACACCCCCAGCCACAAGTAGCCTACCAAAACTTAACCCACTGAACTCCAAATCAAGTGTTTAAAAAAAAAAAAAAAAATTATTATTATGATAACCCTGAAATCACCACACAGCACAACACCCCAACACAAAAGCTTCCCAGCAACTACATTTAATAAAATTAAACCCGAGAAACATAGAACACTAACAACAACAGAGAGAAAACCCTTCAGAGAAAACCCCACCAACACAACAAAACCAGAATGCCACCCCACAATGCCATGTGGCAGAAACACTAAGCTGGCAGCGGGCCTAAAGCTGTGACTTAATAACTACAGTGCCCATGAAAACCAGCCATCATGGTGCCTATAATGTCGCATATATACAGGAATCGGTACATCAGGGGGCTGATTTTATAAAGGGCGCCTAAAGTTAGATACCTAACTTCCCCCCTTCCCTTTTACTAAACCGTGATAGCGGTAATTAGTGCAGGAAGCCACGCTGATTGCTCCACACTGCTCTCGACATTCATAGGACCTCTATGAGCGTCAGGAACAGCGTGGAGCATTTAGCGCGGCTCCCTGCGCTAATTACCGCTATCGCGGGTTTAGTAAAATGGTGGAGGGCGGGTTAATTGGCAAAATACCCATATCAGCCTCAATAATTAGTTTAAAAAAATTTAATTGGGCGATAGGCACCTATCCAATTCTATAAAAGGCGCCTATTGCAATGTGCTTAGCGGTGTTTAACACCTATGGGGGAGTGTGAGTTAGGCACAGCTAAGTGTGATTTTTCATGTAGGCATTTAAAACCCTCGCCTACATTTCAGGCGCCTAAGTTTTTACATAGGTGCCACTAGCTGCAATTTTGTAAACAGGAGAGTGCGGCATAGTGATTGGGAGCTACAGCCTTGGCACCCTCAGGTTGGGGGGGGGTGTCAAACCCCATGCTGTTCCCTGTGACCCTGGGCAAGTCACTTAATCCTCCACTGCCCCAGGTACATTAGATAGATTGTGAGCCCACTGGGATATATAAGGAAAATGCTTGAAGTGCTTGTATGCCATCTGCTATGAGTGTGGTTGTCAAACTACAAAAAGGCGGTACACAAGTTCCAATCCCTTTCCCCCTAAGCATGATTGACATGCAGCAAGTGCTGTTTATAGAATCAGCCTTTAGGTGATCAATCAATGCTCATGAATCACTTGCAGAAGGGTGTCAATCAGATCTTTCACCCCTCCTCTTTCACCAGTGGATTATAGCTCCCTCTTCTGTTTTATCTGCTGCAAGCGAGCCAAGAAGAGGTGTTCTGATCTGCTCTGTTTGGTTGTTATTATTTGGGGGTCTTTTTATGGTTTATAATTTATATTCCACAGCAGATCACAGCATCAACTTAAATAATATCCAGACAATGTAAAGAGAAAACCACCAATACATATGCGTTAAAAAACAAATTTCAGCCAAAAATAACACCAAGAATAGATCACTGTAATATTTCAGAGAAAAACTGAGAATCTCAGTTCAGATATTAGAAGCATATTTCATCTAACAAAAAACATGACCCTTCAACAATTTCTTAAACTGACACACATCTTTCTGCTGTCGAAATTATACTGGTAGCTTATTCCACTCAGTCGGCCCGGCAAAGGAAAATATGCGCTTTCTTAATCTTTCAAGAGAGGGAATGACTAGGCCAAAATGACCTGCAGAGCGCAGTGATCTAGATGGAACATATGGTGTCACACAGTCTTGTAGATACTTGGGTGATGATTGATTCAAGCTCAAACACACCAACAATAAAAATTTATATCTCACCCGAAATTCTATAGTCAGCTAATACATGGAGATGAAATATGAGGTATCGTTCATATCGATGAACCCCATACAATAAAAGTAATATAGAATTCTGTGCTACCTACAGAGCTTGCATACTTGATAATGGAATGCCCAAAAGCACAATGTTACAGTAATCAAGCCCCCTTCCCCCCAACCCCCCCCCCCCCCGAAAAAAAAAACCCCACAACCCCAAAACAATAGACAGATATGGAAACAACAACTTGTTTAAAATCTTGTCTGGACAAGTATGATTGAAGTCTACTTAACATTCATAATTTAAAATCAATTTTTTTAATTAAATCTTTGCACATATGATTGAAATGACAGTTGAGAATCTAATATCACCCCTAAATAATGTACTTCTGTAGAAAGATGCATTTTTGTATTAAGGACAGTGACACTAGTAGGATTTTCCATCTCTGCATCTTTTGAAACAATCATAATTTTTGTCTTTGAAACATTCAGCATCAACTTGTTTGCTGTGATCCAGTTTCTAATAGCCTCTAAGATGTCATTCAATCATAATACAGCCTTGGATAGTGAGACTTCAGTAGGAAAGAAAAATTGGTTATCATCAGCATAAAGCCTATATGATATTCCCAATTGCCTGAAAATCATACATACAGGAAGTAAATACAAATCAAATAATGCAGCAGATAATGCAGAACCTCGTGAGACACCCATATCCAGAACTCTGCGTTTTGAAGTGTTCCACAATACACACCACTTGCATTCTACCTTTTAAAAACAAGTGAAACCACTGTAAAATGATCCCTCAAATCCCACATTTAAAAAGTCTATTTAACAAGATGTCATGGTCTAGCCCAGGGGTAGGCAATTCCGGTCCTCGAGAGCCGGAGCCAGGTCAGGTTTTCAGGATATCCACAATAAATATGCATGAGATGGATTTGCATCTCAAGGAGGCAGTGCATGCAAATCCATGTCATGTCATATTCATTGTGGATTTCCTGAAAACCTGACCTGGCTCTGGCTCTCGAGGACCGGAATTGCCTACCCCTGGTCTAGCATACCAAATGCGGCAGAAATGTCAAGAAACACAGTGAGATATTTAAGCTCTCCGTCGAACCTATTACAGAGTTCATCCAAAGTGGTTGCTGATGATTATTCAGTGCTATGAGATTTATGAAAGGCATTTTGATGAATATCCAAAACATTAGATCGTTGCAAATGTTCATCCATTTGAAAATACACAATCTTTTCCACAACTTTAGCTAAAGCAGGCAACGCTGAAATCAATCTAAAGTTTGTTATTTGATCATAGCCCAACTTAGGATTTTTAACAATTGGCTGGACAGTAGGAATCTTCAATGGTCCATTTTCAGGAGGCTTTGGTGCCAGAGGACCCCATATTTGGGGCTACTCTGCCTGGGAGAGAATGCAGACTCAGTGAGGGTGGCTTGCCATTCGCAGGGCAACCCCCAGGTGAATCTGATTAGCCAGCTTGATTGGTGTTATTTTGAAGCTCAGGGTCCATTTTCCTGTGAGCCTGCACACCTGAATTATTAGAGGCTTGAGCGCAGGCTAAGGGGCCCCTGTAAGAATCCCTTTGGGTTTTAGGGAGCTGTCTGCATTTTATTCCCTCTCTGTTGTACCACAAGGATTTGTGGGGGTTGAGCCTTCAGTAGGTTCCGGTCCAAATGGCAGCCAAAAGATTTCCAGGTCTGGACTGTTCCAGAAGGATTCAGGGTAGAAAGTTCTCTCCTCTTCAGTCAGTCTGAAGCAAAGCTGACGCAGGCAGGAATCAGCAGCAGCAGCAGCACTGCGAATATAGCCCATTATTAGCTAAGTTTTTTTTTTTACTTTTAGGGAAGCCCTTATGGGCCATTTTTGGTGAAATTTTTCTGGCGGTGGCCATCTTGGATTTTAAAAGATCTTTTATTCTAAAGTCTCCATCTGCCTCAAACCCCCTCAATTTGGCTCAAAATCAACTGAAATGAACTTCTCAGGCTATCCTATGCCTATATCATACCAGTTTTGTGCTGAATAGTCAACCAAGGAACGTCTGTGCACCGAGTGTGGTGAGAGAGAGGCGGGAGTCTTGGGCTTAGCCTCCTCTGAGTCCTCTAGGGCTGGGACACTACAGGGAGGCCACATGATACAGAAAAAAATTCTCCCAAAGGCCTCAAATAGTGAAGGCACAAAACACAAGTGTGCGGACTCTGCGGAGCCCAAGAGAACCCAGTCTGAAGTCCTTCAATGGTCCTTGGGGCCTCCTGTCCAAGGATTTACTCCAGAATTTGTGAATCTTCTATGGAAAGCTTAGTTTATGAGCTTGGGACACACTGCATTGCCTGTGGGCATGCCAGTATCAGACTGGGGAAAGATGCCTCTTCAGGAGGTTTCTCTGACACACAGGAGGCTGGCTCCCAGCCTGTGTGACCAAGTGGAGCAGGAGCAGGAGGATTGGAGATCAGGCTCCATGCCTTTATTGTCCCAGGGCTCAGCTTCCATTCTGGAGGATTCCAGTTCCCTATTAGGGACTAGGAGTCAAGAGGCAATCACTACTCTTGACCAGGGAGATGATCTGTTGATGTGGTGACTCTTCAAGTCAGTTACCATCCCACATGTCATTAGGGATACACTCAGGCAGTTAAAGTTGGAGCCTCAGAAGCCATCTACCTCACAGTGCTTTATCAAGAGCTGCACAAAAGCTCAGAGCACCTTTTTGCCCTTGTATCTGGACATCACCTTGCTGCTCACTGAATAACGGGAGACTCAGGAAGGCTCTCTAAAGGTGGCTAGAACTATGTCCAAACTTTACCCTATGGCTCCAGAATTTCAGCAGCTGTTTAGTCAGCTGAAGCTGGATTCCACGGTGGCTCAAGTAACTAAAAGCGAGGGAGAAATTATGTTAAAGGGTGCATAAGATCACAAGGTGGATGTAGTTCTTAAGAAGAAATTTGAAGTGCTAGCTTTAGAGATCAAAGTGGTGGTGGCAGCCTCATTTGTGGCACATGCTTGCCACATCAGGATATGGTAAAATCCAGCCAAAGAGAAGGATGTCTGTCCCCAGCTGGTTTTGGAGGGGGTGGATAATGTGTCAGAAGCTCTTTATAACATCATTAGAGTCATGAGCAAAATGTCGATATGTGCAGTTTCTGACCGCCACTCTAGATCAGACAATGGGCGGACGATTCAGCTTCCAATGCCACCTTAAGCAGACTGCTCTTCAGAGGGAAGATGCTATATGGTAGGAGCTTTGTTGACCTTTTGGGCAGCGTGGCATATCGCCACCCCAAATCTCTGCCCGATAATAAACCATGTCGCCCTGCTGGGGGAGGCAGATGCAATTTTAGTCCCTTATGACATTCCTGCCAATTCTGTGCAGGTCCTCTGTTCAGAGATGTTATCAGGTATCCAGACAGCAGCTTAATAACTCTAGATGCCAGCACCCTCATGGTCTTGCATCAGCACAAACTCTAAGAAATCACAATGCCAGGTTGGCTACCATGCTCCTGCATATTTGCGGGAGACTGTAGGCATTCTGAAGGGAGTGGGAACTAATTTCCTCAGACCACTAGATTCTAGATCTTCTTTGAGGTCACAAGATCAAGTTTTACTGTCCTTCAGATCTGTTTATTGACTCCAGCTGGATGGCCGGAAATGGAGGCCAGGGTTTGAGCGATGGTGCCAAGGCTATTGGACTTTCACGCTATAGAACAAGTTCCTGAAGAAGAATCAGGCTCTGGCAGATACTCCATATATTTAGTATCCAAGAAAGGCACTGAAGATTGGAGAATGATTCTGGACCTAAAGTCCATACAAGTGGCGTTGAGAGTATCACGCTTCCATATGGAGACAGTTCGGTTCATCATTGCGGTGGTGTTTCCAAGAGGAATTCATAGCCTCCCTGGATCTGACAGAAGCATACCTTCATATTCCCATTTTTTTTTTTTTTTTTATAAATCATGTTTATTGAGGTCAACCAGAGTAACAAAGGGCATACAAGATGTATATACAAGAAAGACAGAATCAAGCCAAACTAGGCTGTGAACAGTGCAATACAATACAAGTAACCGCACCATCAAAGAACACATGAATGGTGGGAAGACTACAGTATGTGCATTCAAAAAGGCAAAAGAACCACAAACGAGCCAAAATAAACCAAATTTTCCAAGACCATAGGAAATATTTACAATTTCATGTCCTTCAACAACATTGTCAGTATGCAGTCCTGTCTTTTCATCTGGTAACAGCCCCATGCACCTTCACCAAGGTGATGGTGGTGGTCGCAGCTCATCTCCATAATATGGGTATACAAGTGCACCCATACCTAGACAATTGGCTGATCAGAGTTCCTTCAAGACCAGAGGGCCAGCAGGCAGTGTGACAAGTTGTGGATCTCCTACAGGATCTGCGCTGGATTGTCACTTTCAACAAGAGTCATTTGGAGCTGACTCAATGTCTGGAGTATCTTGGAGTCTGATTCAACATGGCAAAAGGCCACATCTTTCTTCCTGAGCCATACAAAAGAAGCTCCAAAAGCAGATTTTGGATTTCTTAGCAATGCTGAATCCCACAGCTAGGCATTACCTTCAGGTGTTGGACTAGATGGTGGTCACCATGGAGATAGTTCCCTGGTTAAGGGCACATATGCGTGCTCTCCAGGATGTTCTACTCTTAAGGTGGTCCTAACAGAGGCATTCTTTATAGCAGCAGCTTCCATGGACAGAGAATGAAAGGTGCTTTGGTGGCTCCAAGGGGATGCCTTATCGAAGGGCTCACCCCTCTGAGTCTCCTAATGGGTGACCCTAATGACTGATGCTAGCCTATTTCTCTGGGGAGCCCATTGTGGTGATCATCTGGTACAGAGTCAATGGACCCTTCTGCAGAGGAAGTGGTCTTTAAATTGCTTGGAACTCTGAGCCATTGACCTAGTGCTGAAGGCATTGGAACAGTACCTGGAAGGAAAGGCAGTCCAAATGTTCTCCCACAATGTCACCATGGTAGCTTATATGAACAGACAGGAGGTTCTGATGTTCAAGTGGGTAGAAGCCCATCTTCCGGTACTCTCAACAGCCCATGTAGTAAGAGTGGAGAAAGTACAGATCAACTTTCTCAGCCAGCAGACTCTAGACCTTGTCTCTTTGATATTTCTGGGCTGTAGACTGTAAAGTCTGGTATTGTCCTAAGTTCCAAATGCTGAAGTTGCCGTCCAACTCATGCCAGCCTATCCAACAATCCCGTTGTTTGCAGGATATCTACCGTAAAGTCTGACCAGCAACATCTTCATATTCCATATTAGTGGAGTTCACACTGATGCCCACCCCAGCCCACCCTACGCTGAATCACAGACCACGCAGGTCTGTCCAATACCGGCCTTAGTTCTTTAATTTACATCCTTCATTTTCTAATTAGGGATCCTCTATTTTTATCCTACGCTTTTTTGAATTCCATCACTGTTTTCCTCTCCACCACTAACTATGCAATGCTGGGGAATCCAGAGATGGACCTAATAGCATCAGTCAAGAACACAAAGGTGAAATGTTTTTACAGCTGAAGAGATGAACTGGAAAGTGCAGGGTTGGATGCTTTGTTTCAACCCTGGCCATAAGAGAATCTTCTATATGCATTTACCCCATGACCCATGGTGGGCCAGGTCATCCATAGAATTCAGAGTCACTAGGGGCTTATGATCTTGGTAGCTCCAGACTGGCTTCGCCAGCCTTGGAATGCGGAGCTTGAGCATCTCCAACAAGACAGATGCCTCAAGCTACTGGTGCAGGTGGGTCTTCTCAGTTAGGGTCCAATTCCTATGGAGAACCCATATCATTTTTATCATATGACATGGTTATTGAGCGCACAGCCTTGACCCACAAGGGTTATTCTGAGGTAGTCATTGCTACTGTCCTTCAAGCAAAGAAGCAATCAACATTTGTGGCCTTTGCTAAGGCCTGGAAAGCTTTCCAGCTCTGGTATTCCAAAGATCAAATTAAGCCTTTCAAGGCACCAATTCCTGTGATCCTGGCATTTCTTCAATCTGAATGAGAAAGGGCCTAGCAGTAGTATTTTTCAAGGTCCAGATGGTGGGCATCTTGTGCCTCCAAGCTCAAGGAGGAAAACAATTTCTGACATCTCACCCTCATGTGACCTGGTTCTTGAAGGGAGCTCTCAGGTTGTGACCTCCCATACGCTGGCCTTCTCAGTCCTAGAATCTTAATATCATTCTGAAGGGCCTGTCTAAGACTCCATATGAGTCTTTCCATGAGTCATCTCTTATGGACCCTATGGTGAAGACAGTATTCCTGGTGACAATAGTCTCCATGAGATGGATATTAGAATCACAGGTTCTTTCATGTAGAGAACTCTTAACGCTTGGATTTCTTTACATACGGTACCTTCTTCTGAATGTTGTGTCAGCTTTTCATGTCAACCAAGAGGTTTGTTTACCTGCATTTTATCCTATGGGTTCAAATAAGCAAGATGAAATATTGCAGAGGCTAGATGTGTGAAGAGTTCTACTCCACTACCTGGAAAGAACAAATGAGTCTCACCTTTCTGACCATCTTTTTGTACAGACTAATCAGTCCAGACTCAACAGACAAGCTTCCAAGGCTTTAATTGCCAGATGGATTCACATGGCAATTTTGTCAGCGTACATTGGCTATGGCAAACAACCACTTTTTTCTGTCAAAGCTCATTCAACCAGAAGTGTAGCATCTTCATGGGGGGGGGGGGGAGAAATCCCAGGCACTTCTGCCACAGGATATCTGTAGAGCAGATACTTGGTCTACTTTCCATACCTTTACAAAGTTCTACAGCGTAGATGTGGCAACTCAAGAGTATGCCACTTTAGTGTCCTGAGTCTTGTGGACAGACTCATCTGTCCCTTCCTAGATATCTGGCACTGATTTGGTACATCACCTAATGTACAGACTCCGTGTGCATTCTGCAATTCACCTGCTTTCTGCCTCAGACAAATCTATGGTCTGGAACTGGAGTTCTTCTACTGTCAATTGGATGAACAAGTATGATTAGCTTACTAATAAAGTGCTGAATTATTGAGCTTTGCAGTTCCTTATGTGTTAGTGCTAGTTGCACCCAGCAGGTTCATTGATATACCTATGTTGCAAGTTCATACTTATAATTGTTCTTTATCATGAGCTACAGAACAGAACAGAAATGTATGTTATTTCCAAGGAATTTCCTCATGCCCCTCCTTCAGTTTTCTCCTGATATAGTGGAACTTAATTTCTTTATCGGGAAGGGGAGAGGCACTAAAACCTCAACCACGACTTTAAACTTTAAAAGGGGAAAATACGATAGCGTGAGAACCATGGTGAAAAAATGGATCAAGAAAAAAATGGGCAAAGTCAAAACGGTAGAACAGGCATGGTCCCTTCTGAAAAATACTGTCACGGAAGCACAAAGCCTCTACATTCCGTGGATGTCCAAAGCAAAGAAAACAAATGGCAAAAGAGAGCCGGCGTGGCTTACTAAAGAGGTTAAGGAAGCCATAAAATAAAAGAAGGACTCCTTCAAAGAATGGAAATGCATGAAAACAACCGAAACTTGGAACAAACACAAGGATGATCAGAAGAAGTGTCACAGGGCGGTGAGGGATGCCAAAAGGGACTATGAGGAGAAAATAGCGAAGGAGGCCAACAACTTCAAGCCCTTCTTCAGGTACGTGAAAGGGAGAAAACCCGCAAAAGAGGCGGTGGGACCGCTGGACGACCAGGGAAGGAAAGGGTACATCAAGGATGACAAACAAATCGTAGACAGACTAAATTCCTTCTTTGCATCTGTTTTTGCATCTGTCTTTCTGCAACAATTCCAGAAGCAGTGAAAGTGTTCAAAGGAGCAACAGAGGACAGCCTTACCTCAGTAGAAGTGGACTTGGACCAGATTTACTGCCAGATCGACAAACTCAAAAGTGACAAATCTGGACCGGATGGAATTCATCCGAGAGTCTTGAAAGAGCTAAAAGTGGAAATTGGTGAACTATTGAAAAAACTTGCCAACCTGTCAATCAAAACAGGACAGATACCGGATGACTGGAAGACAGCGAACGTCACGCCGATATTTAAAAAAGGATCAAGAGGAGTACCGGGCAACTATAGACCTGTGAGTCTCACATCGGTCCCTGGGAAGATGGTTGAGGCGCTGATCAAGGATAGCATAACCTGGCACTTAGACACACACGACCTGATGAGAGCCAGCCAGCATTGGATTCAGGAAGGGGAAGTCATGTTTGACGAACCTACTTCAATTTTTTGAGACAGTAAACAGACAAATTGATAGCGGAGAACCGGTGGATATTGTATACTTGGATTTTCAGAAAGTGTTCGACAAGGTTCCACATGTAAGACTCCTCAGGAAACTGCAAGGCCATGGAATAGAAGGAGACATACTAAAATGGATAGGCAAATGGCTGGAGAACAGAAGGCAGAGAGTGGGCATAAATGGGAAATTCTCAGACTGGGAAACTGTGACTAGCGGTGTGCCCCAGGGCTCGGTACTTGGGGCCATCTTATTTAATATCTTCATAAATGACCTGGAGGATGGAACATCTAGTGAGATCATCAAGATCGCAGATGACACAAAGCTATGCCGGGCAATCAAATCGCAGAAGGACAGTGAGGAACTCCAGAGCGACTTGAGCCGATTGGAAAATTGGGCAGATAAATGACAGATGAAGTTTAATGTGGAAAAATGCAAAGTTATGCACTTTGGCAGAAAAAATAAGGAACACAAGTACAGTATGTCAGGTGCAACTCTGGGAAAAACCGAACAGGAAAGGGACCTGGGCGTATTAATCGATAGGACCCTGAAGCTATCGGCGCAATGTGCGGTGGCAGCGAAGAAAGCGAATAGAATGCTAGGCATGATAAAGAAGGGAATCATGAGTAGATCGGAGAAAGTAATACTACCGCTTTATAGAGCGATGGTCAGACCACACTTGGAATACTGCGTCCAACATTGGTCTCCATACCTAAAGAAGGATTTAAAAGTACTCGAGAGGGTGCAGAGACGAGCAACGAAGCTAATAAAAGGCATGGAGAACTTGGAATATGAGGAACGACTTAAGAGACTGGGATTGTTCTCCCTTGAGAAGAGGAGACTGCGAGGGGATATGATCGAGACTTTCAAAATACTGAAAGGAATCGACCAAATAGAGCAGGATGAAAAACTATTTACAATGTCCAATGTGACAAGGACAAGAGGACATGGACTAAAGTTAAGGGGGGACAGGTTCAGGACAAATATCAGGAAGTTCTGCTTAGAAACATAGAAACATAGAAAGATGACGGCAGATAAGGGCTACAGCCCATCAAGTCTGCCCACACCATTGACCCACCCTTATAAGTCTACTGGCCCCCTTAACTCTACTGACCTGCTCTATTAAGTGGAAACCTAGAATGCTCTCCCAGAAGAGGTAATTGTGGAATCCACCGTTCTAGGGTTTAAGGGTAAGTTAGATGTACATCTCCTTATGAGTGGCTTAAGGTGACATAGGTAAGGGTAAGCTAGATGCGCATCTCTTATGAGAAGCTTAGAGTGATATGGGGACTAATATTATGCCAGGGTACACCTGGCGGGGCCTCCGCGTGTGCGGATCGCCAGACTTGATGGACCTAGGGTCTGTTCCAGAGATGGCACTTCTTATATTCTTATGTTCTTATGGTACAAACTAAAGAGAGAGCACTGGTGAAGGAGGAGGAGCTGAAAGATTTAACATACTTCTGCAAGTAGACTGATCACCTGTGCATAATCTTTCATTTTTACAAGTGTAAAAAAACATTCAGAGCAATTTCAACCTGAAATTATTGTGTCTTGTTTATTGTTATTTCAAAATTCAAGTTTTATCTGTATTTGATATACTGCTAGACAGATAAACAACTAAGTGGGGGTAGTGGGAGCAAATTATCAATGTGGGCTACTGTTAAGAAGTGCTGTTTACCACTAACTCAAGCTATTTTAGCACAGGTCCCACTGAAATACACTTCCCCCTCCATATTTGCAAATTCCGTATCTACAGATTCGGTTATTCGCAATTTTTGACCAGAAATTTTTTAAAAATTTTTTGGGCTATTTTTAGCTCTGTAAGCCCCCCCCCCCCTTAAGCTTTACTAGCAGGTTTTCAGGCAGGAGCGATCTTCCCACGCTTCTGCCCCGTGCAGATCGCTCACAGGAAATGGCTCGAGAGACTACGGGAGCACACTGCAGCCATTTCCTGTGAGCGATCTGTACGGGGCAGGAGCGTGGGAAGATCGCTTCTGCATGAAAACCTGCTAGACCACCAAGGCTTAAGGGGGGGGGGGGGCTTACAGGGCTAAAAAATAGCCAGGGAAAGCGGGGGATAAGGGCAGAACCGGTCCGAATATTATTCGCGGGTTTACCATATTCACGGGCCAGCTCTGCCCCCTAACCCCCACGAATACGGAGGGGGAAGTGTAGAGCCTGTCCTGTCCTGGATGTCTGAATTCCAATCTTAGCCTTCTGTGTAAAATGGTCCTTCACATGTGCCCATGCTGACTTAACAGCACCTGTAATTATTAGCCAAATGCAGGAGGGTAATTTCATAATGGGGCAACAGTAGGAGATTTTTAAAATAGATTTTTTAATATGAGCACCTAGAATCCCCTGTAGTGCAAAAATAGCAAAAGCGTAAATAATATAGCAACCTCCAAGAAACTCTTTGCAATAGTTCTCACGGATCATAATAATATTGTAGGTGACGCCATTTAAAAAGAATGCACAAATGGGTGTATGCACTCTTATGCAAGTATCTGAGTATTTTATAGCATATGCACGTACAATGCACCACCATGCAAACCCAAATTAGTTCCCTAAGAATGGCACACATATAAGTATGCACTGTTATATCTGTCTCTGTACCTATATGTCTGAAATTGGGTCATGCAGTTATATAGAAATCTTTTTCTGTATGCAAAACATGCTTTACATCAGTAAAATGCTTTATCAAATTGCCTCATTATCATTTCAAATATAATAAAGGATGCTTGTGCAAAAAGATATAAATTCTTATTCTAATTTTATTGCTTGCCTAGTTGGTTTGCTTCACCATAATTTTAAGAGTGACAATCTTATGCAAGAATAACCCACTTGGCAGCCTGCATGAATTTGTATGCTAGGCTGTAGTAGTCAATATTTACTTGAAAACTATTTGCTATTTTGAATTTTCTTTGCTGTGCTTTTAGTAAAATAAGATGAGTATTTTTTTTTAAATTATTTATTTATCATTTTACATAAGATGAGTATTTTATTCAGTTTACCTTCTAATGAGCTAGTTTTTTGAAAATTTGCATTTGTAATGCATGTCTAATAAAATAATTTCATGTGTGAAATTTCTTCTCTACAATGGAGTCAGACATTATTTAAATGCTTGACACGTTCATTGAGTCCCACATGTTCACACATAGAACATGTCTTCCAGTGACAAGAACTTTGGAATATATGTGTACAGTACACCGTTAAACAAGGACACATTGTTTTGTCGTCCATGATACAGAGGAACAGAAATAAAGAAAAGTTTAATGCTGAGTGGTCCTGTATCGTTGCCTGGGTTGCAGTCAGCAATGCTGGGCCCATGAGAGCTGAGGAAAGGAAGGGAAAGCACATAGTTTACTAGGTTGTGCCGGCCTGCATGTATAAAAACAAAACAAAATCCAAATAGCGCCAAAAGGTTCCACAAAGGAAATGAAGCGGCGGAACAACAAAAAGGTTGTGGAACAGAAAATCGGACGTACCAGCGTGTAGTTTTAATAAGCGTCCAAATAACTTAAAAATAATCATCTTAAAAACAATCCACAAAGGGTGTACACAGTCACAAGTGACCAACAGGGTAGAAACCAAATAATGTACTGTATACATAAGGTGACCATATGAACAGGACCGTCCCGTTTTTAGATCCCCTGTCCCGTTGTCCACACACACAGCTTCGGGATGCCAAAATGTCCTGTTTTCAGGGACAGCGTCCCGAAGCTGTGCGCGGGGACACTTGCTGTTCTTCCCTGCCGTGCAAAAAAAAAGCCTTCCTTGGCCCGCCGATGTGGTGCCTTGCATTTCTCCCCACCCTTGCTGGATTTGCCGGCATCAGCATCATGTTTGTGCCCCCCCCTCCCCGTGGCTCAGCTGAACCCCTGTTGACCCTCCCATCTCAAACTCCTGTCCGACCCTCCCATCGCGAGACAACTACAAACCTCCCAGCTCCAGCAGTGTCGGCAGCCACAGCACTCTAAATACGCTGCTTCGTGGCCTTCTACCGCCCTGATTTCCTCTGCTTTGTCCCTCATGACATCATCAGTGATGTGGCAGAGGGAATCACGGGTAGTTGAAGGCCACGAAGCAGCATGTTTAGAGTGCTGCGGCTGCTGATGCTGCTGGAACCGGGAGGTTTGTCAGTCGTCTCGCGGTGGGAGGGTTGGATGGGAAGGTCAGTGGGGTTTGGCTGCACGGCGGCAGTAGTTGTGGCAGCAGGTGGGTTGGGGGTAATTGAAAGATGCTGCTCAAGGGTTCTACTGCATAGGGGGTGGGAGGGATGGAGGTAGGCAGGCAGGCTAGCTTCGGGAGTAGGGGTGGGACAAAGCCTGGAAGGCAGTGAGGGGGACATAAGAAGGAGACACTAGGGCACTAAGGACATAGGAAGAGGCACTAAGGACATAGAAAGGAGGCACTGGGGGCACTAAGGACATAGGAAGGGGCACTAAGGACATAGGAAGGAGGCACTGGGGGCACTAAGGACATAGGAAGGAAGGAGGGAGGGAATAGAAAGGGACAATTGTTGAGCCTGAGTGCAGAAAGAAAGAATTGAAAGAAAGGATACACAGTCAGAAGGAAACACAACCAGAGACTGATGAAAATCACCAGACAACAAAGGTAGGAAAAATGATTTTATTTTCAATTTAGTGATCAAAATGTGTCAGTTTTGAGAATTTATATCTGCTATCTATATTTTGCACTATATTTGTCTATTTTTCTATAATTACTGAGGTGATATTGCATATTTTAAAGTCATCTTTGAAACCCCCCCAATATAAATGATAATTAACATTTTCTCTGTGTATAGTGTGCTTTGTAGTTTTTTAAAATTTTATGGTTACCATTATGAATTAATAACATATAATGTGTACATGAAAAATGAATGGAAGAAATAGGGGGCGGGATTGGGAGTGGGGCTAGGGTGGGACTGACAATTAATAGATGTCCCCTTTTGATGAAAAAATAAATGGTCACGTTATGTATACAATAAAATATGATCCAACACAGACCATGTTTAGGCAAAATAAAAATGCCTTCCTCAGGGGTCTAACAGGGTCCTTGGCTGTCTTAGGGCTCCTTATACTAAGCTGTGATAGCTTTTTAGCGTGTGCTGAATTGCTGCGTACGCTGAACCTGCACTACGCGGCTAGAACTAACGCCAGCTCAATGCTGGCATTAGCGTCTAGCACGCTAATGCCAGCATTGAGCTGGCGTTAGTTCTAGCCGTAGCAGTAGTATTTTTCAAGGTCCAGATGGTGGGCCTCTTGTGCCTCCAAGCTCAAGGAGGAAAACAATTTCTGACATCTCACCCTCATGTGACCTGGTTCTTGAAGGGAGCTCTCAGGTTGTGACCTCCCATACGCTGGCCTTCTCAGTCCTGGAATCTTAATATCATTCTGAAGGGCCTGTCTAAGACTCCATATGAGTCTTTCCATGAGTCATCTCTTATGGACCCTATGGTGAAGACAGTATTCCTAGTGACAATAGTCTCCATGAGATGGATATTAGAATCGCAGGTTCTTTCATGTAGCGAACTCTTAACGCTTGGATTTCTTTACATACGGTACCTTCTTCTGAATGTTGTGTCAGCTTTTCATGTCAACCAAGAGGTTTGTTTACCTGCATTTTATCCTATGGGTTCAAATAAGCAAGATGAAATATTGCAGAGGCTAGATGTGTGAAGAGTTCTACTCCACTACTTGACATCAGAGAAAGGGCGGGACTGCCGGAAGAGGAAGCAGCGCAGGCGCAGGGCTCACAGAAGGGCCGGGACCGCCAAGAGGAAGCAGCAGGACACCGGTAGGAGCGTCTACATGATGGGGGGGTCGGGAGGCTGTGGGGGTGCGAGCGGTCCTTCAGGGTAGGGGTGCGGGTGGGAGTGCGTGCGAGCGGTCCTTCAGGGTGGGGGTGCGGGTGCGTGCGAGCGGTCCTGCGGGGGGGGGGGGGTGAATTGGACATCGGGGGGGGGAACTACGTAAAAAAAAATTTGTACAACACGCTCACGCGTATAACGCGCAAGGTTATGCACGGTTTGTAAAATCGTGTATAACGCGCGCGTTATATGTGTGAAAATACGGTAATACCGCTATCGCAACTTAGGGATCCTTTTATGAAGGCACGGTAGTGGTTTAACGTGCGTAATAGCATGCGCTAAACTGCTGGTTGTGCTAGTCACTACCGCCTCCTCTTGAGCAGGTACATAAGCACATAAGCATGGCCTCTGCCGAGTCAGACCATAGGTCCATCATGCCCAGCAGTCCGCTCCCGCGGCGGCCCCCCAGGTCAATGACCTGTAGTGATCTATTACTCAAGAGCATTTTGTCTTGTATAGTAACCCTCTAATTGTACCCCTGGATTCCCTTACCCCTCAGGAATTCGTCCAATCCCTTTTTGAAACCCAAAACCGTACTCTGCTCAACCACCCCCTCTGGAAGCGCATTCCAGGTGTCCACCACCCTCTGGGTAAAGAAGAACTTCCTAGCATTTGTTCTAAAACTATCTCCCTTCAATTTTTTTGAGTGTCCTCTAGTTCTTGTTGCCCCCGCCAGTCTGAAAAATCTGTCTCTCTCTACCTTCACTATACCCTTCATGATCTTATAAGTTTCTATCATATCCCCTCTAAGTCTCCTCTTTTCTAGGGAAAAGAGCCCCAACTTCTCCAGCCTCTCAGCATACGAGAGGTTTTCCATGCCCTTTATCATTTTTGTCGCTCTTCTCTGGACCCTCTCGAGTATCGCCATATCTTTCTTTAGGTACGGCGACCAGTACTGGACGCAGTACTCCAGATGCGGTCGCACCATTGCCCTGTACAGCGGGAGGATAACTTCCTTGGTTCTGGTAGTGATACCTTTTTTGATAATGCCCAACATTCTGTTAGCCTTTTTTGAGGCCGCTGCGCATTGTGCTGCCGGTTTCATTGTTTTATCCACCAAAACCCCCAAGTCCTTTTCTAGGTTGCCTTTTCCCAATGTCATCCCCCCCATCATGTAGTTGTACATCAGGTTCCCTTTCCCTATGTGCATAACTTTACATTTCTCCACATTAAAACTCATCTGCCATTTATCTGCCCACTCACTCAGTTTGTCCAGATCCCTTTGGAGTTTTTTACATTCCTCTACAGATCTAACCTTACCGGAGAGTTTTGTGTCATCCGCAAATTTTATAACTTCACACTTTGTCCCTGTTTCCAAGTCATTAATAAATATATTGAATAGCAGCGGTCCCAGCACTGACCCTTGTGGGACGCCACTTGTGACCCCTTTCCAGTCAGAATAGTGTCCCTTTACTCCTACCCTCTGTTTCCTGTTTGCCAACCAGTTTTTGATCCATCTGTGTATGTCCCCTTCCACCCCGTGGTTCCACAGTTTCCTTAGAAGGCGCTCATGAGGTACCTTGTCGAAGGCTTTCTGGAAGTCTAGGTATACTATATCTATGGGGTCACCTTTGTCCAAATGTCCGCTTATCCCCTCGAAGAAGTGCAGTAGGTTTGTTTGGCAGGATCTTCCAGTACAGAAACCATGCTGGCTTGTTCTCATCAGCTTATTTTTTTCTATGTGCTCACTGATACTGTTCTTGATCAATGATTCGGCCATCTTCCCTGGAACTGAGGTCAAGCTGACCGGTCTATAATTCCCCGGGTCGCCTCTGGTTCCTTTCTTGAAGATAGGTGTAACATTTGCTATCCTCCAGTCTTCCGGTATTACCCCTGTTTTCAGGGATAGGTTACAAATCTGTTGCAGTAACTCCGCTATTTCGTTTCTAAGTTCTCTTAGTATTCTTGGGTGAATTCCGTCCGGGCCTGGCGATTTGTCAGTTTTTAGCCTATCTATCTGTTTGAGTACGTCTTCGAGGCTTACCTCCATGCACGATAATATTTCCTCTTGGTCCCCCTTGAAGAATTTTTCCGGTTCCGGAACATTGGATGTGTCCTCTTTTGTGAAGACCGACGAGAAGAACGTGTTTAATCTGTCCGCCACTTCCTTTTCCTCCTTTACCACTCCTTTCCTATCCCCCTCATCCAGGGGTCCCACTTCCTCCCTCGCCGGCTGTTTCCCTTTCACATATCGAAAGAAAGGTTTAAAGTTCCGTGCCTCTTTTGCAAGTTTCTCTTCATATTCTCTCTTTGCTGTTCTGACTACGCGGTGACATTCTTTTTGGTGCTTCCTGTGCTTTTTCCAATTTTCCTCAGTTTTATCCTTTTTCCATGTCCTGAAGGATTTTTTCTTATCTCCTACCACCTTCTTAACTTCTCTTGTTAACCATGCTGGGTCCTTTGCTTGATTCTTTCTGCCCCCTTTTCTAAATCTGGGTATATATCGGCTTTGCGCCTCGTTCACTGTGTCCTTAAAAAGGGTCCAGGCTTGGTCCACCGTCAGTGCCTTTCTGGTGCTGTTCTTGAGTTTTCTCTTTACCATGTGTCTCATGGCATCGTAGTTCCCTTTCTTGAAGTTGAACGTTGTTACAGTGGTTCTCTTCCCCTTTGGCATACTTAGTTCCACTTTGAATTGGATCGTGTTGTGGTCACTGTTCCCTAAAGGTCCCGCTACTTCCACTTCTTGGGCAGGTCCTCTCAGCCCATTAAGGATTAAATCCAGAATAGCTGCCCCTCTCGTTGGTTCTTTGACGAGCTGTTCCAAGTAACAGTCCCCTACAGCCTCTAGGAACTCCAATTCCTTTGAACAATTGGAAACTCCATGGCTCCAGTCTATCCCTGGGTAGTTGAAATCTCCCATAACTATGGTGTTAGCGTTTTTACATTCTCGCCTCAACTCAGCTCTCAGTTCTTCATCTATTGCTTCTGTTTGTCCGGGCGGGCAGTAGTACAGCCCCATCTTTATCTCGGTTCCCTTTCTTCCTGGTATTTTAACCCATATTGATTCCAGTTGTTCATTAATTGTTGGTGTGTCCACTCTGATCGATTGAATTGTATCCGTTACATAAAGTGCTATTCCTCCTCCTTTCTGATGTGTCCTGTCTCTTCGGTAGAGCTTGTACCCTGGTAGTGCTGTGTCCCATTTGTTGTCCTCGTTCCACCATGTTTCCGTGATTGCTATGATGTCTAGGTTCTCATCTTTGGCCCTGGTTTCTAGTTCCCCCATTTTGTTTGTCAGGCTTCTTGCATTAGTGTACATACAGTTTAAGTCTCGATGGATTTGTTTTCTTGTTGGTTTCCCTTGCGATCCATTTTCCTTTCTGTCCCCTTCTTGTTCTGCAGACTTTTGTTTATTGTCTCTCTTGTCTTCCTCCTGTGGGGCGTGGTGTGTTTCTTCATTACGTTCATTTTCTTCTTCTTGCCCCTTGTTGACTTCCCCATGTAGTAGATTCCTCCTATCCCTTTTCTGATTTGTCTGGCTCTGCTGGTATTCCATTGCTTGTTTGACGTTGTTGGTGTCTTCCCTGCACTTTCCCCACTCAGTATCCTTTTGGGATACTGTCTTCCGAATCATCAACATCTGGTTGACTGTCGGCTTTCCCCTTCCTCTCAGTTTAAAGCTTGCTCTATTCCTCTCTTGATGTTGCTTGCTAGTAGTCTAGTTCCCGCCGTGCTCAGGTGTAATCCATCTCTCCTGTAGAGCTTGTTCTTGCCCCAGAACGTTGTCCAGTTCCTCACGAATTGAAACCCCTCTTCTTCACACCATCTCCTCAGCCAAGCATTTATTGCTTGTAGTTCCGTCTGCCTCTTCACATCAGCCCTCGGTACTGGTAGGATCTCCGAGAACGCTATCCTCTGTGTCCTCGTCTTCAGCTTCCTTCCCAAGATCATGAATTGTTCGGTGAGTGCCTTCCTGCTGTAGTCTCTCCTGGCGACATCGTTCGTCCCGACATGGACCATCACTGCCGTCTCTTCCGTCTCTGCTCCCTCCAGGATCCTTTCGATTCTGTCGATGATGTCCCTGGTTCTTGCTCCTGGGAGACAGGTCACCAGCCGATCCTCTCTCCCTCCTGCTATGTGACTGTCCACCTGTCTCAAGATCGAGTCTCCCACCAGGATTGCAGATTTCCCTTCTTTCAGTCTCCGCTGTGGTCGCATATCAGTGTCTTCGGTGGCACTCATTTCTTCTCCCTCTAGGTTCTGGTAGGATCCTGCTTCTTCCTCCTGCGAGTACCCTCCATGGGATCCTTCCTCGTTCATGTCGGATAGCTCGTGTCCTTCGCTCAGCTCATCCTCCTTGTGCGTGCTATGCTCGGGTTCTTCTTCTACTCTCCTGTAGGCATCCTCAATGAACTTCTCAAGTTCCTTGACCTGTTCCTTGAAGTGCCTCAGGTGGTAGTTTTCTGGCTAGCGTGTGATGAAAAGCCATGCGCGTTAAAGCCGCTACTGCGGCTTCATAAAAGGAGCCCTTAAATATTTAAAAAAACCTATAAAAGTCACAAAAATCCAAGTAGTTAAGAGGATACAAACAAGCAGCACAGCTCACAAGACTCCAATGTAGGCTTATATCAATCTAGCCTATATGTATAAAAATAATGAGTAATTAGGTTACTCATTATTGAAAAAGTAATACTATATATTAGATATTTCATTACATTCAATCATTAGTTATTTATAACTTTTAAAAGTAATATATTACTGGTAATATATCCGTCCTTCTGGTTTCACTTGATTTATCTGCTACATTTGACACTATAGACCAGGGGTAGGGAATTCCAGTTCTTGAGAGCCGTATTCCAGTCGGGTTTTCAGGATTTCCCCAATGAAAATGCATGAGATCTATTTGCTTGCACTGCTTTCAATGCATATTCATTGGGGAAATCCTGAAAACCGACTGGAATACGGTTCTCGAGGACCAGAGTTCCCTACCCCTGCTCATCAAAAGACTATCTTCAGTTGGCATTTCCAACCAAGTATTAAACTGGTTTAAATCATACTTTCAAGATCGGTCAGCTAAAGTTATATTTAACAATTTATCATCGAATAACTTCACCAATTCTTATGGGATACCTCAAGGTTCAATTCTGTCCCCACTTTTATTTAACATCTTTTTATCACCTCTCTTAACCCTCAGTCAGTCTATTGGATTATCTTCTTTTGCATATGCAGATGACATCCAACTTCTGTACCCTCTAAATACAGCAGACCCCAATGAGATAACAAATATAAACAATAAGGTAAAACAAATAAGCCAATGGCTTAAGGATAATATGTTGGCCCTGAACGCAACAAAATCTTCAGTAATGTTTTTTTCCATGGAAAAATGATCTTAAATTTTCATCGCAGATACTCCTAGATAATTTCCCACTCCAAATAGTAACAATATTGGGCATGATATTAGATCAGGAACTTTCTTATCATGAACAGATTAGTTTAGTGGTTAAAAATTATTTTTATAAACTACGTCTCATTAGATCCTTATCAAAAGTTCTAAAACCAGAAGCTCTTAATATTCTCATTCACTCATTAATTATTTCTAGGCTTGACTATTGCAACACATTATATCATGGTATAACCCAAAAAGAAATAAGAAGATTGCAGATAATACAAAATACAGCAATAAAAATTACTACAAATTCAAAAAAATATGACCACGTCACACCACTTCTACAAGCAGCACACTGGTTACCAATTACACATAGAATAACTTTTAAAATTATACTGTTAACATTTAAAACTCAACAATCTAATGCTCTGATATTTTTGGATTGTCTCTTGATACCGTATTCTCCACTCAGGGCGCTTAGATCAACAGAACAACATTTACTGACTATCCCTTCTTTAAAAGTAATAGGGACCAAGAGATCTACTATTTTCTCGGTTATAGCCCCCCAGCTCTGGAACAATTTACCAATTTACTTACGCAATGAATCCTCTTTAGAAAAATTTAAACGTTCTTTAAAAAGTTTCCTGTATAAGGATGCATTTGAGATATAGATAGTATAACTTACCAATCATTAAATCTCATGATCTAAAACTTAGATTTTAATTAGACCTAAGCATAGGTCGCAAACTTTTCTTCCTTCTTTTCTATGCTTCTTTTTGCTTTTCTATCCTTTTTTTGTGTTACCCACCAGATGTTCACAGTGGATAACGCTACCTTTTCCTGCCCATTGACTTTTTCCTCCTTCTTTTTCTTTCCTTTCCTCCCCTGTCTTACTTCCCCCTTTTTTTCCCCTTCCTTTATGATATCTCATGATCATGAAATGTTGAATATTGTATTTTTCCTTTACCTTTATATTGGGAATTACTTTTTTCTGTATCATTCTCCTGAAAGTTCATTGTTCGCTATTATAATGCTATTGTATCTTTTTCCCTTTTGTATTTTGAAAATTTCAATAAATTTTCATGAAAAAACCCCCCAAAACCTAATACCACAGTACCCCAGAGAGAGAGAGTCAGAAAGAGGGAATTACAAAACAGGGGTCCCAACAAGAGAAAGCTCTTTAGATGGACTAGACCAGGGGTAGGCAATTCCGGTCCTCGAGAGCCGGAGCCAGGTCAGATTTTCAGGATCTCCACCATGAATATATATGAGATCGATATGCATGAACTGCCTCCTTGAGATGCAAGTCTATCTCATGCATATTTATTGTGGATATCCTGAAAACCTGACCTGGCTCCGGCTCTCGAGGACCGGAATTGCCTACCCCTGGACTAGACAGATGAGAAGAAGATTAGGATTGACTCGCAAGTGGGAATGAAGTGTGAGAGGGGAATGGTCGATACATTTGTTCAATACAGTTTAAAGTAGAAAACAAATATTTCATGGGAAAGAGCGTGTATATGAAGTAGGTGAGAGGGTGATACATATAGCGCTACTATACTTCAACTCAGGGTCAACTTGGTATTATATTATTATTCAACATTACCTATATCTTACTAAAGGACTAATCCTTCCCTAGAGAACATAAGAATTGCCATACTGGGACAGACCGAAGGTCCATCAAGCCCAGTAAGTATCCTGTTTCAAACAGCGGCCAACCCAGGTCCCAAGTAGTAAAACAGATTTTATGTTGCTTATCCTAGGAATAGGTAGTGGATTCCCCAGGTCATCTCAATAATGGCCTATGGACTTCTCTTTTAAGAAATAATTCTAGCCTTTTTTTAAACCCCGCTAAGCTAACTGATTCCAAAACATTCTCTGGCAACAAATTCCAGAGTTTAATTACACATTGTGTGAAGCAATATTTTCTCCGGTTTGTTTTAAATCTACCGCCCCTTAGTCCTAATATTTTTGGAAAGAGTAAAGCGATTCACATCTACCCTTTCCAGTCCACTCAGTATTTTATAGACCTCTATCATATCACCCCCCCCCCCGAGCCATCTCTTCTCCAAGCTGAAGAGCCCTAGCCACTTTAGCCTCTCTGATTTCCACATTAAGGACTCTCTGGAGCTGACCTTGTCTACCAGGTCCAAAAACAAGATACTACAGGAACAGCTCTGTGTACTGCATTAGTCAGTGATCAGAACTGACTCATGTTTAAACATTTATACACAGCTATGTGCAAAGGAAATGCATTTGATTGCTCATATCCCTGACTTTAATGTAATGCATCATTTTTGCAACATGAAAGACGTCAGTTATAATTGAATGTTTTACTCTGTTATTATATATTTCTACAATCTCTGTGATCCAAGCGACAGGAAATTATTGCACATGGTAAAGAAAGAATCAGACAGATATCGTTAATTGCAAGTACGCGCTTAGTCAAAAAATAATCTAGCTCATGCAATCCATAAGAAGTCTGCAGGCTCACTTAGCTAGTTTGGTAGGCTAAGTGAAAAATCTAATATGGTGGCATTGAGGAGGTAATTTTTAACTGGGTGCCACTTTGAAACACAACTTGCACACGTTAATTTACAGAATACCTGGACCCTCATGGCTAAGTATGCAGTTACGTGTGTAAGTGGCTGCAAAACAGTTAAGTGCTACATGTAAGTGGCATGTGCCCAGATTTTTAGAAAGGTTACGCAAATTTGGACACCTAAAATTGGGTGCAAAATAATTACATTACATTATTGACTTTTATTCCACCATAACCTCGCAGTTCTAGGCGGATTACAAAAGACGTATGCTGGACATTTCCAATAACATTACAGGTTTAGGAACTAAATACAAGGCTGAGGCTTAGTCAGAAGCATGGGAAACTTAGGTACAATATGAACTTGTCTTGACAAAGTTCCTAATAAGCAGGGTCTTTATATCCCTTCGGAGGCTTTTGTAATCTGGTGATGTTAACAGGATGTGGGCTAGATGGTGGTCTATTTTCGCTGCCTGTGTTGCTAAAATTCCATCGTATAATCTCTTGCGATGTGTGCCTTTGATTGGTGGGTGGATAAATGGCGTCTGAGTTCTCCTTTGTCTGGCTGAGGTGTTCCGGATATGATGATCATGAATGAAACATAGACACATGATGGCAGATAAAAGCCAAATGGCCCATCAAGTCTGCCCATCTGCAGTAACTGTCATCTCTTTCTCTCTCTGAGATATCCCACGTGCCTATCCCAGGCCCTCTTGAATTCAGACACAGTCTCTGTCTCCATCACCTCATCTGGGAGACTGTTCCATGCATTTACCACCCTTTCTGTAAAAAAGTATTTCCTTAGATTGCTCCGGAGCCTATCACCTCTTAACTTCATCCTATGCCCTCTCATTGCAGAGTTTCTTTTCAAATGAAAGAGACTCGACTCATGCGCATTTACATTATGTAGGTATTTAAATGTCTCTATCATATCTCCCCTCTCCCGCCTTTCCTCCAAAGTATACAGATTGAGATCTTTAAGTCTCTCCCATACGCCTTATGATGAAGACTACAAACCATTTTAGTAGCCTTCCTCTGGACCCACTCCATTTTTTAAATATCTTTTTGAAGGTGCAGCCTCCAGAATTGTACACAATATTCTAAATGAGGTCTCACCAAAATCTTATACAGGGGCATCAATACCTCCTTTTTCCTACTGGCCATATCTCTCCCTGTGCACTCTAGCATCCTTCTAGTTTTCACCATCACCTTTTCACCCTGTTTGGCCACCTTAAGATCATCACATACAATCACACCCAAGTCCCGCTCTTCTGTCATGCACATAAGTTCTTCACCCCCTAAACTGTATCGTTCCCTCGGGTTTTTGCAGCCCAAATGCATGACCTTGCATTTCTTAGCATTAAATTTTAGCTGCCAAATTTCAGACCATTCTTCAGGCTTCACCAGGTCTTTCTTCATGCTATTCACACCATCCGGCGTGCCTACTCCATTGCAGATTTTGGTATCATCCGCAAAGAGGCAAATCTTACCCGACAACCCTTTAACAATATGAGCTGCAATGATTTCATTTTTGGAGTTAACAAGCACCTACCGTGCCTTTGGAACAAACTACCTGCCCACCTAAGACTATTAGAAGGTCTACTGATGTTCAGGAAGGCGATGAAACCTCTCTTTTTACCTTGACCCTCTATGAGAGTGCGCCAACCCAAATTTCCCAGGCCTTATGAAAAAGGCCTCCAACCCTCCACTATCTCGATTCTCAAATGCTCATGTACTTCATCCTAACGTGCCATGTACTGTCGCACTTTATATTGTCCATCATATAATGCTCTACCGTATCAAATCCCCTCCGGTGGTATAATGTAGAGCTTCCACTGTTATGCATGGTCCCACCATACTATGCATATGTCTGGCCATGCCATGTTTTGCCACATTTTGTTATACTGTCACCATTTCTCTCACACTTTACTATACTATACATAGAATCTTCCACACTATATTTGTCATACTGTGTCTACCATGCTATAGAAACATAGAAACATAGAAAAATGACGGCAGAAAAGGGCCACAGCCCATCCAGTCTGCCCACACTAATGACCCACCCCCTAACTACCTCCATGAAGAGATCCTACATGCCAATCCCATCTTTTCTTAAAATCTGGCACGCTGGCCTCAATTACCTGTTGTGGAAGATTATTCCAGCGATCGACCACCCTTTCGGTGAAGAAATATTTTCTGGTGTCTCCATGAAATTTCCCACCCCTGATTTTCAACAGATGCCCTCTTGTTGCCGTGGGTCCTTTAAGAAAAAAGAGATCTTCCTCCACCTCGATACGGCCCGTGACATATTTGAAAGTCTCGATCATGTCTCCCCTCTCTCTGCGTTCCTCGAGTGAGTACAGCTGCAACTTACCCAGTCGTTCCTCATACGGGAAGATCCTTGAGTCCCGAGACCATCCTGGTGGCCATTCGCTGAACCGACTCAACTCTCCGCACGTCTTTTTGACAATGCGGCCTCCAGAATTGTACACAGTATTCCAGATGGGGGTCTCACCATGGATCTAAACAACGGCATTATGACCTCGGGCTTACGGCTGACGAAACTATATATAATGTTTGCCATTCAATGTCTACCATACTAGGTTTTATCATGCTACGTGTCATACTGGGTTAACCATGCTTGTAATACTCTATTTGCCATGCTTTGTTTTGCCATATTAAGCTCTCCATGGTATGGCTCACCATACCACGTTATGTTTATTTATAATACGCTTTTAACAAAGCTGAGTACAATATAACATACACAATAAAATTGACTAACAGCATAACAATTTTCTGTAGACCGTGCAGATCTACATATTCCAACAGTTAAGCGGCTAAGACTGAAGATGTCCAGGATCAGTATGTTTTCCTGTATAGGTCCCCGTGAATGGAATGAGATTCCTCTGTATATGCGTCAGCAGGAAAACATTTTTAGTGGTAACAGCTCGGACGCTCATAGGAATTCTATGAGCGTCCGAGCTGTTACTGCTGCAGCCGGCGCTTAAAACTGCACTGCGGTTTTGTAAAAGGGGGGATTAATTGTACGTGGAAAAATAATAAATGTAAATTATTCAGGATGCACCTAAATAGGTATTCAAATCACTATAACCAATGAGTTTCCGATTAGCCTGTTCTAGCAGGTGAATGATACAGGAAGAAGACTGTGCACGTGATGACACTAAGGGCTAGATTCTCTGCCCTTTGTGACCCGATTTCCCTCTGAACCGATTCACTAACCTGTGTAGTGATCCGATCCCGACCCGTGCATGCAAATGAAGGGAATCAGCATGCATAGCAGGAAAGACACGATTCACTACTCTTTTTTTCCTGACAAACTGACTGGCTGGCCGATCAAGAACAAGCGACTGGTTAGGACCAGTCGCTTGTGTAAAAAACTGCTCTGTCATTGGTGAGGCTCCACTCGGAGTATTGCCTGCCTGACTTTTCTCCCTCTGGCTTCCCGGCTCTCCTGCTCTCTGCCTGCTCCAGCTCTCTCTGCCTCCCCCGACTCTTCTGCTCTCCACCTCTCCTGACTCTCTCTGGCTCCCTCGACTCTCCTGCTCTCTGCCACAACCTGCTCTCTGCCTGCCCCAACTCTCTCTGGCTCCTCCGACTCTCTTGCTCTCTGCCGCACTTCCCCGCAGTGCGTGCCCGTGGTTTTAAAGCAAGGCTGCACTGCGGGGAAGGGTAGCAGAGAGCAGGAGAGTCAAAAATTGCCTGCTTTTAAATGCTGGGGATCGCCTTTCCAGAGCAGGAGACTCAGGGCCAGTAAAAACAGAAAAAACAAACAAACACAAAACGCATGCGCAGACCATCTGTATGGAAAGCAGATGGTCTGCGCATGCGTCAGGATCGCACACTAGCAATCCGTGCGGTTGGAGGGGGGCATTCCTCCGATCACCCTCATTTTAATTTTTTTGCATTGTGAATTGGTCGGGCCTGCATGGATCGGCCACGGATCGGGCACGGAAAGGAGTTAAGTGAATCTAGCCCTAATTAACTCAGCTTAACTGCCGAGTGGGACTGGAAATTTAAAAATGTCAATTGTGAACAGAAACATTTGATCATCTGCTGTGCAAATAACAAATGTCAACCACATCCCAACCCCTTGTCAGAACCTCCTTAGAGAATGCAAATGCACCCTTTATCCTCCTGTGTCCTTTATTAAAACAATTGTACAGACATTAGCGATAAACAAGACAATTACATTTAAATAATGGCAATCCCGAGCATTCATTCTCACCAATGGCACCAACCAATTTTCCAGTCTCGTGTTAACGAGGAGAAAATGCGAATGAGTAGAACCCTAACAAGGCCAACTAAAGGTGACCTTTGGTTTATAACCAATGGCCCAACCTATGAATGCTGCTTGTCATGTCTTGCTAACAGAGCTCTGACTGGAATTTTTGGTCCTCTGGCGTTTTGCATGCTACCAGGAAATCTTTGCCATTTCTCTGAAGAGGAGCTACAAGGACACAACGGTCTTGATTTCAATGCCGATGGTTTAAAAGGAAAACAAATAACTTGACTTTGCGAAGAGTCTTCCCATGGAAGGCAAGTTGATTTACCTTTTAATCGTCAAACCCCCCCCCCCCTCATCTTCTCATTTCTCATCTATCTTTCAGAGATGGATTCACACTCTTACCCGTTGCCATAAAAGGAAATGTTCAATTTTGGGCCATTTCTCAGTGCTGCAGTGAGTATCATTGGAACTAAAACACACCCCTGGGTATTGTTATCTCTTTAACACATTCCCATATGTGCTTCCAGACTATTTTTCTATGACAATGAGCTACCCACTTCTCACCTTGGGTTTTTTTTTTTTCTTCCTGTGGATGCCTTGATTTTATTAACGTGCTCTGTTCCAGACCTTTTTTTTTTTTTTACATAATATATTGTACAGCAGACTAAGGACTCATTCTACTTAAAAGGGATTTTTTTTTTTTTGCTAAGGTTGCTAAATCAAATGCCACTGTGAAAACGGGAACCTCTATTTCATCTGATCATAATGTATTCAGCGCAAGACATGTGTGGTGCTTTAGTACACGGAGCTGGCAAATAACCAGAGAAATAAGATATTACCTGCCTGATTGCTTTCACTAACAAGTCCTGTAGCTTATTTGTTTGCCAGACCGTTTTTACCCTTGCTTTTAGTATAATCAAAACTGGGAGAAAAAAACCCCAAAACAAGACAAAAAGTAGCATAATTTTTCTAATCAGTTAATACTTTTCTAGTCTATTAATGTTCAAGCTCATTGCTAACTATGCCCCTCCCCCCCTTTTACTAAGTCATGTCTGAGCAGCGTTGAAGCATTTAGCACTTCGGGCACAATAGAAACCTCTACCATAGCTTAGTAAAAGGGGGGCAATGGCTTGCTGGCTGACAAACTTAAAGATATGTTCATGTAAAAAGAAGCTTTATCATTATCCTTAGAAAATAGCACACTCCTTTCAAATTATTCATATGGTCAGTAGTGCTAAATAGATATACTGTAGATATGTACAGTATATAGAGCACAGTTACTTACCTGTAACAGGTGGTATCCAGGGACAGCAGGCAGATATTATCACATGTGGGTGATGTCATCCAAGAAACCCAGCATGGACTTTCCAAAGTGATCTGTCACTTTAAGAAATCAAAAGACTGCCTTCCAGCCCACTGCCATTTTGGGGGACCATTAGTTCAGAAACAAAGCTAAGAACGGAAGGTGGGTGGGTTGTGAGAATATCTGCCTGCTGTCCCTGGATAACACCTGTAACACGTAAGTAACTGTGCTTTATCCCAGGATAAGCAGGCAGCATATTCTCACACATGAGGACTCCCTATCTAACACTTAGAGTTGGAGGGAAATTGGCTTCTAATTAGAGATCAAACATTGGAGAATTTTGTGACCAAACTGACTATCCTGTCTGGTAAGATTTCCAAATAGTAGTAGGTTGTGAGTGGCAGTACTGAGGACCAGGTGGTTGCTTTACAGATGTTACAGATATCCTCAATAGGAATGAATCATCAATGGGCTACTGAAGTCTCCATGGCTCGTAATTTATGTGCAGTAACAAGACCCCATAGCATCGGACCAGTCTGAGCATAGCAAAATTAGATGCAGTCCGCAATCCATGTGGAAATAGTTCTCTTGGTTACAGGAGTTCCCCAGCTTGTTTGGGTCAAAGGATAGGAACAGCTGAGTAGAAATTCTGTGAAGCTTGGTTCTATCTAACTAGCAAGCTAGAGCAAGTTTGCAGTCCAATGTGTGAAGCGCTTCCTCATCAGGATGAGCATGCGGCTTTGGATAAAATACCGGGAGGATGATGCACTGGTTAAGATGAAACCCCAAAACAACTTTTGGGAGGAATTTCAGATGAGTTTGGAGAACCACCTTGTCAGGGTAAAATGTAGCATACGGTGGATCCGTTACTTGTGCCTGGAGTTTACTGACACAGCGAGCTGATGTGAGAGCAATGAGGAAGACTACTTTCCAAGTGAGGTGCTTGAGAGATGAAGTGGACAATGGTTCAAATGGAAGCTCCATGAGTGCTGAAAGTACCACGTTAAGGTCCCAAGCTGCTGAAGATGATTTTAGAGGTGACTTGGTATTGTAAAGGCCTTTCATGAATCTAGAAATCAGAGGATGTACTGCTAACGAGGGTGTGTGAAAAACACTTATAGCACTGAGATGAACTCTCACTGAATTATTCTTTAAGCCAGAATTAGAGAGGTGTAGGAGATAATCCAGTATGGATGGAAGAGAACAGGTAACTAGATCCAGAGATTTGCCACTACACTACAAGGAAAAGCGAGTCCAGTTGAAGCGGTAGCAGTGATGCTTGGAAGGCTTCCTAGAGGCTTCATTGATAGCTGATGCAGGTGCAGACAGCAAAAGGGTGTATATTGGTTGGGAGAGAGATACGATGCTGTAAGAGCTAAAGAACATAGATTGGGATGCAATAGAAAGCCCTCATTCTGTGTCAGCAGTGTTGGAAGGATTTGCAGAGTGATTGGTTCCTATTTGTTGATTTGTAGGAGGAGAGGGAATCAAGGTTGAGATGGCCACCAAGACACAATGGGGCAAATTATATAGATGGCGTCCTCATTGTAGGCGACAGTAGGTGTCCTACTGTTGTCTAGCCAGCCAATCAGGATGCATGTAAAAATTTAAAAAATGCCCCGAGGAGGGCCACCTACATTGTAGGAATTTTCGCAAGCCTAGGGAGGTGCGTAGGGCTGCCTAAGCTCACCTAAGTCTAGACATGGGTGTGGTTTCACCCAGAAGTGGTCTTAGGCAAGCTTAGGTGGCCCTAGGCATCTCTCTAGGGTTGCGATAGGCACCTGAAGTGTAGGCCAGCATAATGCTGGCCTACATTTCAGAGAGACGCGGCTGCTGATCCGATAACAGCAGAGAATCTCCCTGTCATGATCAGATTAGTGGCCACGGCAGGGAACCCATGCCACACCCCCTCACCCCCGCAAAGACTGCATCCCTCCTGCGGGAACCCTTGAAGCTGCCCCCCAACCCTCGAATGTCCACAGCAGGAGGAGTACCCAATTCCTCCTGCCATCACCACCCCAAGACATCCCCCGGCAGGAGGGATGCCCAGTCCCTCCTGCCGGAAACCCCCTCCCCGAGATATCAAAAATCTACCACAACCCCAACCTATCCCCCAGCAGAAGGGATGCAAAGGTTTAGGTGGCTTCTGAGACCGGGCGTCCTATACAGAATCTGGCCCTATGAGTATCATGGTGGCTGATTGCTAGTGAAGCTTGAGCAGTATTGTCCCGATAAGAGGGAAGGGAGGAAATGCATAGAGGAACTTGCCTCACCAGTAAAGCAGAAAAGCATCTGTTTCATGGTGATTGGGAATATGGAACCTGGAGCAGAAAAGAGGTAGCTTGTGATTGTAGGTGTAGAACACCACTGCATAAAACCTAAGCAGGATAATCTAACACAGAAGTCAGGTAGATAGTGGATTGTTCTCCAGGGTAATAGGAATTTTATCACTCAAAAAAGTAGTTAATTGTGATGGATCAAAAATATGCGTCAGACTATTATATTGTACTAGTCTTTAAGCCCGCTACATTAACAGGTGCTAGAATAGATGTGTCTGTCTGTCTTTCTGTCTCTCTCTCTCCTTGGCCGCTGTCTGTCTGTCTTTATTTCTGTCTCTCTCTCTCCTTGGCCGCTGTCTGTCTGTCTTTTTTTCTTTGTCTCTCTCTCTCTTTGGCCGCTGTCTGTCTTTCTGTGTTTCTCTGGCATTCTTTCTGTCTGTGTCTCTCCCTGGCCCCCTGTCTATCTGTCTTTCTTTATTTTTTTTCTCTCTCTCCTTGGCCACTCTCTGTCTGTCTTTTTTTTCTTTGTTTCTCTCTCTTTGGCCGCTGTCTATCTGTCTGTCTCTCTGGCCCCTTGCCTTTTGTCATTCTTTCTGTCTGTGTCTCTCCCTGGCCCCTTGTCTGTCTGTCTTTATTTCTGTCTCTCCCTGGCCCCCTGCCTGCCTATCTCTCTCTGTTGTGCCATGCCTGCCTGTCTCTCCATGGTCCCCTTTTGTCTCTCCCCCAAGCAAACTAAGACTTCTGCCTGCCCCCCAGCACACCCCTCCCCCCAAAGCAGTCCCCTTTCCCTCTCCCCTCCACTTCTCTGTGCAGCAGTAGCAGCCGGACGCCTCGCAGCATCCGCACCCTATCCGCTTCGTCCAGGCCGAAGGACACCCTCCTGCCGTTGCTCTCGGCGCCGCTCAAACTGCCTCACACCACACGCCGCATGCAACGCAAATCGAACACGGCCACGGAAGCACACAGCACGGCGTCAGGGATGATGGCCTATTAAGTGTGCACGCACGTAGGATTTTATTATGGAGGATAATTCATTTTCATGAAAATATTTTTTTTTAAAAGGAAAAGAGATCCTAACTGATGAACTCTAGATCATAATAGGCAAAACAGTTTTCTTCTTTTCTGTGCAGCATTAGAAATGCCCACTATTGCAAGCTGAAGAATAGTTTCTATTACTAAAGACCTTGATTCTAGAAAAAAAAAAAAAAGTACCTACCGCTAGGCGCCTAGATCGGCACGCTTAACCAATCTAAGCACCTAAATTAATTTTCAATTGGTGCTTTAAATTGAAAAGTGTCATTAGTAAAAAATTAATTTACCAGTAGGCGCCTAGAAATTCGATGTAGGTGTCTACACCAAGGCGCCTACGTGGAAAATAGGCATGGTTGGAGGTGCAGTTTGGGTCCTGGTTAAATTAGGCACTAGTAGGTAGTTAGGTTAGTCACCAGTATATTAGATCAGGAAACTTGATTTTACCGCCACTAGGTATGATTCTACAAATGGCACCTAACTTTGAATGAGATGCAATAGGTGCATGTCCCTTGACGCCTACCAAGTTAGGCGCCATTTATAGAATCAGACCCAAAAAGCATCTTCAAAATCACATCCTTATCAATCTCCACAGAAATTTGGAAATCTTACCCCTCTCTTCTATGAAACTGCAATAGCAGTTTCCAGCGCAGAGAGCCGTGCTGAATGGGCCGCCCTGCTCCCGACGCTCATTGAGTTCCTATCAGCATCGGGAGCAGTGCGGGCTATTGCAGTTTCGTAGACAAGGGGGGATAGTATCTGGAATAACAGCCTTTAAATCTTCAGTAGATGTGGTTATATTATTATCCCAGGGATGTCAAAGTCCCTCCTCGAGGGCCGCAATCCAGTCGGGTTTTCAGGATTTCCCCAATGAATATGCATGAGATCTATTAGCATACAATGAGAGCCGTGCATGCAAATAGATCTCATGCATATTCAATGGGGAAATCCTGAAAATCTGACTGGATTGCGGCCAGGGCTGGATTTTCCTATAGGCTAACTAGGCTTCAGCCTAGGGCCTCAAGATCAAGAGGGGCCTACATTCAAATTGTTAGCAAAATTAAAATTACACTATTCTAAAAACAGTGAACACTAAAACACTGAACCGAAAATAAGGAGAAATTTATCTGAATTGAATTTGGTTTAATCTTCAATGTATTGAATATATTTAATTTAATTTGATAGAAAATATGATCATTTTTATTGCGTATTTTATTTTCGTAGTCAAAGATTTTCATTATTTGAATTTTGTTTCTTTGTAAATGTTGTGTGTTATGTTTGATTAGTTATTGTTACAAGTACTATATGTGGTGCTGAGAATAAATGTCCAAATAAGTGTTCTCGACTTTTTTTTATTTATTATCCGTGTCACATTTTTTATAAAGGTTAGTACCAATAGCAACATGTTTCATTTAACATATTGATGTATATCACAGTAATGATGTATTTTATTATCTCTCATGTAATTTACAAACTTAAAAATGGGAGGTGAAAGGGCCTCATAAGTGGAATAGCCTAGGGCCTCTTTTCATCTAAATCCGGCCCTGATTGCGGCCCTCGAGGAGGGACTTTGACACCCCTGCATTATCCTCTTATTTGCTTTGCCTCTATATTGTAGACATTATTAATAAGGTTGATATTTAGATTATTTCCTTTATATCTATGTGCAAATTACCACTAGTTGAATAAATATATACATATTTTTCTGTTCAACATTATTATACTATATTGACATTTCCTAAAAATAAAATTTTAAAAAAAGGCAAGTTAACTAAGCATACCATTATAAAATCACCTCTTTAACGTCTACAAATGTGAAGCCGGAAGAGGAGACCATCAAACGATGTGTTATCCAATTGTTATTAAAAATAAAGAGTTATAAAAAATATGAAACACTCTTAAGTTTGGAAATTTGGATTTTGCACATGGCCTACAGTATATCCGTCTATTGTTCAGCCTTAAGGTAACACTTGTTATTAAAACGAAAAGCATTACTGCAGGTAGGGGTTAAAATCACAATCTCAACCGCTCACCCATTTCGTCGTTTCGCAGCAAGTAAATTTCCTTCTCAGTGGGTGAACTACATGACAAACCGTAGGCAAAGTTTTGAAAAACTGCAAACACTTTACAGTTTACTGCAAATGTAACCATAACAATTCAGAGTGCTAATTTTCTACCTCATATAATGTGTACAAGTACGCCTTAGCAACACTCACGGGGGACATAATTTTCCCACTGCCGCTGCCTTCTGCTTCTCTTTCAGATGCACTTGAAAGAGGCATTCTACGAACCGCTGTTTCTATTTTCGTGGGTTTTTTTTAGTGCAATTTAAATCGGTGCCTCGTCACAGCTGAGGAAAGGTCAGGCATGTCGAAATCCTTTGATGCTAAGCACCTAAGGGAAGTAAATTCAGATGAGTATTTTCAGAGCTATTGGCCTGGGTAAAAATAGCTTGACTGAAAATCGCATTCGGGTTGGCTAAAACCGCTTGTACTCTTCCTCAGTTTATTATGCTAATTTAGCTGGAACATGAGATGACACTCTCAGAATGTGTTTTGGCCTGGGAAGTTTAGTTTAATTCACAAGTATTTTGCTCCTTTCTGTTCTAAGCCCAAGGAAGATAATTTTATGTGAGGGTGCTTAGGCAAGGGGGACACACAGACACAATCTCCCCACTTTTCCTCCCTCCACACTCCACCCAAACTTCATCCGTGCGTACACCCACAGCCAAACTATGTGCCATCACAGTCAGGCCATCACCATTTATAGAATAGCAAATATCTGGAATACAGGCATTTATGCGATGTTTGTGCCTAGTGGAGGAGAGGCATGGTGGTTGTGAGCACAATTCCCAATGCAGCTCTTTGTGACTCTTGGCAAGTCACTTTACACTTCATTGCCCCAGGTACAAATAAGTACCTATCTGAAATATGTAAACTGCTTTTATTGTGTAAACCACACTGAAAAAGCAGTATATCAAGTCCCACACCCTTACTTTTTACATCTATACCCAGTGGTGTAGTGAAGGTGGGAGGCGCCTGGGGTGGTGGTGCCCCCTTCGTCCTCTTCTCTGCCCTCCTCCCCCCACACTGTAACCAGGTCTGTGGCCTGAACAAGCCTCCACAGCACCTCACAGTGATTACACAAGCAACGACACCTGCGTGTGACCCAGACAGGAGTCACCCTGCAGACATGGAATGACACCAAGAGTAAAAGCAAAAATAAACCACCATTCTTCAGAAAAAATAAGTAAATCAAAACTCAGGATTTATTTTCTTTAAGGTAATAAAGTCAGGATTATTAGTAGTCCTACCAACAACAGGTAAGTAGAATGTCTTCAGTTCAAATTCAAACAGCAGAATAATGAACAGTCAAAACATAAATTCAAACACAAAAAAAAAATATATATTTTTTCTTTGCTTCACCTCACTGGGCTTTATGCTTTCTTTAGCAATCAATTAAACCTGCTCCTAAGCAGGGCATTCAGTTCCTTACAAACTCTGACAACTCAATAGGGCAACAGGCACTGGGTACCCTATTGTTAATGCTTCAAAAAGGAAGCCTCTGGCAGCCAAGCATTGCACTGCCAGGAAAAGGAGAGTGCCTCAGGTTTGCTTTAATTTCAGCTTATAATAGCTTCAAATTTTCCCTCCCAGATAATAGCAAACCTCTCCCTCAGTTCAGGCACTATCAGCTTCAACCAAAATGCAAAACAGTAAAAAAGAAAGTCCTCCAAGGTTCAGCTTCATTCAAACAGTCTCTCAATCAAAGAAAGCTGAACAACATGCACTCACTGTTTCTTCAATGGTTAGCAGGTACAGCTGGTGGACAAACCAACTTCCATGGCTTCCTCAGCCAAGCTCATTTCTTCTGGCAGGTTGTTAGTCTCCATTGGAAGTTCCAGCTCAGCTACAGATTCTTCCAGGATATCTCCAGCCTCTTGCACCTCCATGGGTGTAACTGGTTCGCTCTTGCCTGGCCCAAGGAGACTCTCAGGGAGGAAAGGTCCCAACCTTCTCCCTAACCTGCTTCCTTGCTTGTACACAGCTGCTGGCTTTTGTACGATTGGGCTACGCCCTAACCTGGCTGATTCAGCAGTCCTCAAGGCAGCTCTAGAGCTCCTCCTGTGGTGCCCTGGATATTGCAGGTCTAGGGAACTATCAGGAATTTCCGGCTCCCTCTGGGGGTCAGTCTGAGAATCAGCCAGATCCTCACTAGGACAGCTTTTACCTACTCTCTTCCGGGTTTTGCTGGGAGTCTTAGTAGAAACACTAACTGGAACCAGGTCAGGCCCGAAGTCTGTCTGGTTACAACACACATGCTCCATGTCATAAGAACCTTACTGGGTCAGACCAATGGTCCATCAAGTCCAGTAGCCCTTTCTCATGGTGGCCAATCCGGGTCACTAATACCTGGCCAAAACCCAAAGAGTAGCAACATTACATTATCTCAGAGCAAGATTCTGGAACCCCAAATAGTAGCAACATTACATGCAGAATCCACAAAGAGTAGCAAGATTCTAGAATCCCAAAGAGTGGCAACATTCCATGCTACCGATCCAAAGCAAGTAGTGGCTTCCCCCAAGTCTTTCTCAATAACAGACTATGGACTTTTCTTTTCGTCAGGAAATTGTCCAAACCTTTCTTAAAACCAGCTCCGCTATCATGGCTGGCCCTGAACTTCCTCTCCGATGTTAGAATTGACGTCGGGTGGGGAAGGTTGGTCGGCCTGGCACTTCAGCGTCCTCTTTACGGGGAAGGGAAGCAGGGAAAGCTCAGAATTCGGCAGTGGCCTGCTCCCTAATGGCAGCGGCAATGGCAGCCTATTCCCTGGCGGCGGTGGCGGCCTGTTCCCCAATGGTGGTGGTTTGGGGGAGGGCAGGGAGAAAGAAAGAAAGGGGGCAGGGAGACAGACAGAAAGAAGGGAGATGGGAGACAGAAAGACAGGGAGACAGTCAGAAAGGTGGCATGTAGAGAGAAAGATAGGGAGACAGACAGAAAGGGGGCATGAATAAAGAAAGAAAGAAAGAAAGAAAGAAAGAAAGGGGGCATGGAAGTGAGAGAGAAAGACAGACATTCAGAAAGAAAGGGGACATGGATAGTGAAAGAAAGAAAAAAAGGGAATGAAGTCTGGAGGAGAGGAAGCATACAGGAGGCTGAAAGAAGGGAAGAAATATTGGATGCACATTCAGAAGAATAAAGTGCAACCAGAGATTGATGAAATCACCAGACAACAAAGGAAAAATGATTTTATTTTCAATTTTGTGATCAAAATGTGTCCATTTTGAGAATTTATATCTGCTGTCTATATTTTGCACTATGGCCCCCTTTTACTAAACTGCAATAGCGTTTTTTAGTGCAGGGAGCCTATGAGCATTGAGAGCAGTGCAGGGCATTCAGCGCAGCTCCCTGCACTAAAAACTGCTATCACAGTTTAGTAAAAAGGGAGGGAATATATTTGTCTATTTTTGTACAGTTGTTACTGAGGTGACATTGCATAAAGTCATCTGCATTAACCTCTTTGAAAACCCGCAGAATATATATGATAACTAACATTTCTCTGCGTTGTGCTTTGTGTTTTTTTAAATTTTATTGTTGGTAGATCATTTTGACTTGGCCACGAAGGTAAGGGGGAGAGAAGAAGGGGAGCTGCTGAAAGACATCTAGTAATCCTTGCAGGCTTGACTGTGCAGGGAATTATTTTTGTAAAATCATATTTTGTTATGTGACTGGCATTATTTAGACTTTAATTTCTATGACTGGATAGATTGAAAATTATATAAAATTGCTTGCTTGTTTTTATGTGTTGCGCTGAAGGGAAGTGGAGAGAGAGTGGGCTGAGGACGCTGAAGGGAAATGGGGAAGAGAGAGTGGGGAGAAGACGCTGATTTATAAATTGACAATTGTACAAAATATTGTTTCTTTTTATACTTTAATATAATAAGTTCCGTATAAAACTATTTGAGGCTTGTGTGGATGGGATCAGATGGTTTGCAGGGAAGGGGACCAAGCTCAAGGGGATGAGACGGGGACAGAGACAAATTTTTTCCCCGTGTCATTCTCTAGGCTCTGCCATGAATCGATTTTGACTATGTGCGGGCGAGCGGGGTGTCAGTCGGATTGATGTAGCCGTCATAGCACAAGCGGGTGTGGAGTATGGCTCTCAAAAGAAATCTTAATCGTTGTACTGCTGATCTTTGGCTCTTTTGACTAATGAGTTTGCCTACCACTACCCTAGATCAACACCGAGATGCACAAATAAAAAAATTTCACTGCTGCCTAATAGAAATAAAAAACTGGATGACTGCAAATAAACTACAACTCAACGCATCTAAAACTGAACTTCTCTGGAAACATAAGGACACCTGCGTATACCCCCGCCCATCTCTCTCCTGGAGAAATGAAACCCTTACAGCCAAAGACAATGTCCGCAGCCTAAGAGTGATTCTCAACTTAAACCTGTTGCTCTCAGATCATGCATCAAAATTAGTGTCATCATCCTTCTATTACCTCCGCCAACTAAAGTGCATCCATGCTTATTTCTCACAAAGCGATTTCGCCCAGCTACTATACACGTTTGTACTATCCCGCTTAGATTACTGCAACGCTCTACTAGTGGGCTTACCTGCAAAAACACTTTCCCATCTCCAAGGTGTTCAAAACGCCACTATATGACTCCTAAAAAACTTGGGCTTCCATGACCATGTCACCCCTGCACTAACATCCATGCATTGGCTTCCTATCCAAAAATGATGCGCCTTTAAAGCCTTGGTGTTAGCCTTTAAGACTTTCCACAAAATGGCGCCAAACTACATAGCATCAAAACTACAAATTTGTGTCCCCAACCGATCACTGAGATCCTAAACAGAAAAACGGCTGGTCCTGCCACCTGGCTGCTCACTCATGTCTGAGACATCCCGAAGACGCTCATATTCTCACTACATGCCCAGAATGTATCACATCATCCTCCCATCTATTAGATCACTAGACAGTCTTTAGAACTTCAGAAAAGCCATGAAAACCTTCCTCTTTACAAACCCAGCTCCTTGAAGATCCATGTCTACACCCCTGATGGATGGATCTCAAAGATATGACCTAAAACTCCAAATGGAATCTCACAAATACTCGCATGCCACCGCAAATATAACCTGAATTACTACTACATTCTCTGACAACAAACATGCACCCACTTACTAAGAAAGCTATCTTACCTCCATGTGATATCTACACTGAATGTGCTGAAATTAAATCCACCCTATGCCCACTAAGTCAGTATTTTATGTCTGCATGTTATGTCTATACTGTGATCTAACCCCTTTGTCTATATTGTAAATGCTGTAGAGTCTGTATTTCTCACCAAAATATGTCCTAACCATACTATGAATGTACTCTTGTAACCCGTTCTGGGCTCCTTTGGGAGGACGGGCTAAATAAATGAACGAATGAATAAATAAATACATAAAAAGATGTTGATAAAAAAGACTCACATTGTCATATTTCTTCAGGCCAAAAATGAAACAGACTGCTGAGTTTTGTATTAAACGTAATCTGCTAAGTATCTTTTTATAAGACCCCAAATAAATGATGTTACAATAATCAAGGGTAGATAAGATAGAAGACTGGACTAATAGCCTGAAAGAGGCTAAATCAAAATATTTTTTGACAGTTCGAAGTTTCCACAAAATCGCAAAACAAAAATGGGATAGAACGCCTTAGGCAATCAGATGGAAACTACGCAGAATCTGATACTACCAAGGCAGAACTGCTAAACGAATACTTCTGCTCAGTATTCACCTGTGAAGCACCGGGAGCTGGTCCACAACTACAGATAAGAGACAGCCAAAATGACCTGTTTCATGATTACGAGTTTACACCCAGTAGCGTCTACCACGAACTTTCAAGACTCAAAGTAGACAAAGCCATGGGACCAGACAATCTACACCCCAGGGTACTCAGAGAGCTGAGTGAAGTTCTGGCTGAACCACTATCCGTGCTCTTCAATCTTTCCATGCGCACGGGAAAAGTACCCCTAGACTGGAAAACAGCTAACGTAATTCCACTCCACAAAAAGGGCTGCAGAACGGAGACAGAAAATTACAGACCGGTGAATCTTACATCCATAGTGTGCAAACTCATGGAAACACTGATCAAACAGAAACTTGACAAAATTCTAGACGAAGAAAATTTACGTGATCCACACCAACACGGATTTACCAGGGGAAGGTCCTGCCAATCTAATCTGATTGACTTCTTTGACTGGGTGACCAGTCATCTGGATGCCGGGGAGTCCCTGGACGTGATATATTTGGACTTCAGCAAAGCTTTTGATAGCGTCCCACACCGCAGGCTGTTGAACAAACTAAAATCGATGGGATTAGGGGATACATTCACTACATGGGTAAGGGATTGGCTAGATGGTAGGCTTCAAAGGGTGATGGTAAATGGTACCCCCTCCAAAACGTCAGCAGTGATGAGTGAAGTACCTCAGGGCTCCGTCTTAGGGCCGATTCTATTCAATTTATTCATAGGAGATTTGACCCAAGGGCTTAGAGGAAAAGTATCACTGTTTGCCGACGATGCCAAACTATGCAACATAGTAGGCAAAAGCAGTGTGCCTGACTTTATGACGCAGGACCTACGACAGCTGGAACAGTGGTCATCAACTTGGCAGCTAGGCTTCAATGCTAAAAAATGTAAAGTAATGCACCTAGGCAAAAAAAATCCACACAGAACTTACACACTAAATGGTGAAACCTTGTCCAGGACCACGGTGGAACGTGATTTAGGAGTGATCATTAGAGATGATATGAAGGCTGCCAATCAAGTAGAGAAGGCTTCGTCCAAGGCAAGACAAATGATGGGCTGCATCCGTAGGGGTTTTGTCAGCAGAAAACCTGAAGTCATAATGCCACTGTACAGATCCATGGTGAGACCTCATCTCGAGTATTGTGTTCAATTCTGGAGACCACACTACCGGAAAGATGTGTTGAGAATTGAGTCGGTTCAGCGAATGGCTACCAGGATGGTCTTGGGGCTCAGGGATCTCACGTATGAAGAAAGGTTAAAAAAAACTGTGGATGTACTCAATGGAGGAGCGAAGAGAGAGGGGGGACATGATTGAAACCTTTAAGTATATCACGGGGCGTATAGAGGTGAAAGATGATATCTTCAGTCTTACAGGGCCCACGGTAACCAGAGGATACTCGCTGAAAATCAGGGGAGGGAAATTTCAAGGTGATGCTAGGAAGTACTTCTTCACCGAAAGGGTGGTTGATCATTGGAACGAGCTGCCTCAGCAGGTGATTGAGGCCAACAGCATGTCAGATTTTAAGAGAAAATGGTATATTCATGTGGGATCTATAGGAGAGTAAGAATCAGGGAGTTGGTCATTGGTATGGGCAGACTTGATGGGCTATGGCCCTTTTCTGCCATCAATTTCTTTGTTTCTATGTTTTTAATCATTAGATCGATGTGGTTCTCTAGCGATAAGTAGCGATCCAATGTTACACCCAAAAATTTTATCGAAGTAGCTATTTCAAAATTTTGACCATTAAGTTGGATAGTTCTTTCAGTGATTTCATCATTGGGACTAGCTAGAAAGATCCTTGTTTTTTCGGGATTGAGTTTAAGTTTAAACTTGATTGTCTACTGTTCTATTTTTGCCAAGATATTTGAAATTTGTTTTTTTTAAAAAATTCTGTTGAAATGGTTTTTGTTGAACTTAATATGTCATCCACATAAATATAATAGTTAACTTAAATTATGCAGTAAATTAGCCAACGGACCAAGATAAATGTTGAACAATGTTGGCAATAAAGGAGAACCCTGTGGCACTCCACAAGGGTTAGTCCACGAGGCTAAATATTTACCAGCATTATATACTTGGTAGGATCTGTTTTTCCAAAAAACCCTGGAACCATTTGTGAATATTCCCCACAATACCAATTGAATCCAGGCAACCAAGCAAGATTCCGTGGTCTACCAAGTCAAAAGCATTGCTCAAATCCAATTGGAGAATCAACGCGTTAGTACCTAGGCTGAACAAACCGTTAAGATGATTAATCAACGATGCAAATACAGTTTCTGTGCTATAGCCAGAACGAAACCCTGATTGATAATCATGGAGGATATTAAATTTATCTAACTATTTTACCAATTCGTCATTCACTGAACCTTCCATAATTTTTGTAAACAACGGAATACTAGCTACTGGTCTGTAGTTTGATTCACACATAATAGATTCTTTAAAAAATTTTATAATAGGAGTGATTACGATTTGACCTATCTCTTTCTCAAACAGTCTCTCTTTCAGTAAAAAAGTAATCCATCTAAATAGGTTTGCTCTAAAAGAAAAAGAAGCATTACATAGTATGTTAATAGGGCAAGTGACAGTTAGTCTTCATGTATTTAGAAAATAAGCTACCAAAGGATTGCCAGTCTGGGATGGAAAATTGTTTCCAAATCATATCCACCCTTGCATTATCCATCATTTGAATCATCTCTAACTTTTGATCATCATTAGTCTGTACTCCAAAATTGGCTCTTAAATTATTAACCTTATTTTAAAAAAAACTTAGCTAGAACATTGGAGGATGGAGTACACTCCATATTGATTGTAAACTGCCTAGAAGTCGCAAGATTGTGGTGGTAAAGAAGAATAAAGTTATTATTATTATATTTGATTTTTTTTTATTTAACTTAAATAAACTGTTAACCAGCTTAAACTCTCTACTGTTAATTTTTGTTGTTCCAATTTTTTGAACAGTCAATTAGTTGAATTCAAATTGGCATTAGATTTCCAATTTAATTTTTTAGTTCTTTCAGTAACCTGAGTTATATACCATCCAGTCTAGGTGATTTGTCACGCTCTAATTTGTTCATTTGGCTTATAACATGTTCCTGGTACTTGTGACCTGGATTAACCACCATGGAAACAGAATATTGGGCTAGATGGTTTGACCCAGTAATATCAAGTTTATTACATTTTTTATATATCATCATCGGACCACCTGCATTACATTAATTTTTTTTTAGACCACCTTACTGTACAGCTAAGGTAGAAGCCAATGACTGTTATCCTTTGGTCAACAGAAGGTGCTGATTAAACTAAATTAAATCTTTTGAAACAAGATGGCGATGAGAGCGTGCTCCCTCTCTTGTAGTCGGCCGGCGTTTTTTTGAACCAGCAGCTCCCTTACCTCAGCATGGGTAAGCGGAAAGGAGCCCTTCGTAGCAACCCTCCAGCGGCAATAGCGGCACTGCGTCTGGTGCAATCTACAATCGAGGGAGCACTAGCCCACTCGGGTGAATCTGTGGGGGCTACTTCAGGGGCAAGCCCAGCCAGCAGTTTCGGGCACTGTTGAGCCCGGAACAGAGGCAGCCACCACCATAACCTGGAAGCAATGCAGTCTTGGGGGATTCTGAGGCAACGTTGACCAGAGAGGAGTCTTCGATCCCCAGAAAAGGAGGGCTGGCAGCTCCAAGTTCATCTGGAGCTGAAGAAGCTGTAGAATATCGACAGCTAACCTACACTGCAAAAGAGGAGAGAGGAGTTTCGAGTGGAAGTAAGATCAATTTTGGGGTGTTGGAGAAGCCTAAGAAAATAGATATGGAGGCTTTATGGCAGGCCATTTCAGCTATAGATGCTAATCTCAAATTGTCTTTTTCCACTTTAAATATTGACTATGGGACTATCCATTCTAAAGTGGAGCAACAGGGTTTGGCCATTAAAGATTTGAGTGAAAAAATAGAAAAACAGGAGACAAGAATTTCTGAAATGAAAACTTTGGACTTGGAATTAGTAAAAGAAAGATCATTTATTGCTAGGAAAATGGAAAGTTTCAAGAACCAATTACGGAAAAATAATTTGAGACTCCTAAATTTTCCAAAATGCCCCTTAATTTCACCAATGGAGATGGCAAGAAAGTATTTCAAAGAAATTCTGCTTATTCCTAATGAAAGTTTGCCTCCTATTGTCAGAGCTAATTATTTTCAAATAAAGAAACCAGACGAAGTTTCCACTCCTAATGATATTCAAGGGACAGATAATGAAAATATGAACTTAACAACTTTTCTGGAAAACTCCTTAGAGGTTAAAACGGAAAGGAAAACCCTGTTAATATCTCTTGCTTTGGAAAGTGATAGAGAATATGTACTACGTTTGTATTTTCGTCACATTACTGATCAGTTTTTAGGTTCTAATGTTCGAATATTTCCTGATATGTCTTTAAGATCACAGAAGCGTAGGAAGGCCAAGGCCAAGAATCCTAGCCCTGGGAGCCAATTTTTTATTGAAATTCCCTGTAAAATGTTTTATTCTCTATCAGAATAAGAATTACATATTTTTTGAACCTAAACAACTGTTAGGATTTATAGAATCCAAAGAGCAAGTAGTACCTATAGCTAAAAATGTGTAACTTGCCATGAATGGCTGTAGCACCACAGATTACCGTATTACTGCTTTCTAGGTTGGATAAGATTGTTTCAATTGTTAATTTTTCTAAAAGTCTCTCTCTAAATAACTGAATTTATAAGTGAATAACCAAAAACACTGATTTAAGTGAATTTGGGTTTATAGATTTTCTTTTTTAATAATTTTTGTAAATCTGAGTACAAGTATGTGAATTGCTTGTTTGTATTAGATAAAATTTGAATAAATAAATAATAAAAAAAACAAGTAATTATAATTTAAAAAGAGGTAAAAAGATGTTCACAGCCATATACCACAAACTTGATACTGCAAAATGAGTTAAAAAGTCAATCATCAAACATTTTTTAAAGTCCAAAATTACATAGTACATTGCAAAACATATCTTTCTTCTCCACATAAAAAGTGCAAGCAAACATGAATTTAAAAAAAAAATCACTTATCTGTAAATTCTGTAGCCCTTAAGGCTATGATAATTCAGTTTCTTCAGCTACAAGTCTCCAGTATTCACTCCCAAGGATTATAGGCTTAATCCCCAATGAGCCTCCCATGGTGTAAACAAAAAAAGAGTGCTCTTTTCTTGGCCTCATGGAGTATAATGAACGCTGAAAACAAATGAATCATTCAGGAAGTATCCCCATTGTGTTCATTTAGAGATAAACAAACAAAATACTAATCCAAATCTTTAATACACGCACGAGTTTTTCTTTCATTCAGGTACAAACACAAAGGCATTTTGAACAAAAGGTATGACTTGTTTACTGAAAAGCAAATCTAATATCAGACCTCAAAATGATTACCGGTACTTAATTTCAGACACTTGTCAGCCTACAATAGGTGCTAACAAAACACCACAATAAAACTGGGTTTCCAACTGATGTTTATTATCCAGAGGAAGGTTTTAATAGCATTTTATTGCAGAAAAAAATAACCAGTTTAGAAAGCATAAAGATAACAAATATATTATTTAAGAGAATTGCAGTCTACTACAGAGGAGAGGGCTTACAAATCTATACTGTCTTCCTTAGGTGTGTTTTAGAACACGTTAGTGATTTGGAGAATACACTATAGAGCCATAAAATATTAAATAAAAAGGGAGCAGAGGGCGTCAAAGATGAACGACAGATGAAAACTGCAATTCAGAAAAACAGACCTGGTCTGAACAGATCAACAAGTATGAACCACACAGATGCGTAGAAAGTAAATGCTTTGCATTGTATGAAGTATAGGGCTCCTTTTACGAAGGCGCGTTATGGCCATTAACGCGTGGAATAGCATGCGCTAAACTGCCGCACGCGCTATCCGCTACCACCTCCTTTTGAGCAGGTGGTAGATTTTCAGCTAGTGCGCACTATAGCGCGTGCTAATCGGGTGCGTGCGCTAAAACCGCTAGTGCACGTTCATTAAAGGAGCCCATAATATTCACATGGAGAAATGGTAAGCCCTGATTGTTAGCTGTAGAGGGAAGTGTGCTTTCTATTTCCCCCTCTAGTTTTGTCTCTGAAGCAGCCTATTTGGCGAAACGTGACCATGTCAGGCGTATGTACAGTCCCGTCTCGTTATTCATGTGTTCCCAATGTGTGATTTCACATATCCACGGTTGCACCTGTTGTGACCAATATTCACCATTTGCACCGCTGTGTTTGTGTATTTGCGGACCTGCTCTAAAAAAAAAAAAATCATTCACTAATAAGGCAACCACTAGACCTCTATGACATCAATTAATCAAAATATCATGCTGATGTAATTTACATCACAGTGAGGATTCTCAGAACACCGTCCTGACCATTCAGGTGCAGCGTGGCAGAACTGTTCACTGATTCTGCCCAGTTATGTGATATATTATTACTTTTATACTTTTTAAAATTTTTTAGTCGAATGCTATGTTAATTTCATTTTTAATAATAAATTCTCCACTAATATTTCTTAGATACCGGTACTGTCTTTCACAGATTTTCATTTCATTTCAATTTCTTTCTTCTCCTTTCTTTATACTAATAATGCTTGACTTAGCTTTATGCTGTTGTTGCACTAGTCTCTACCAACGCGTTTCGGATCTTCATCAGGACAGAGGTTTGTGCCGCAACTAAAACAAATATACATGGTATCACTATGGAGAAATAATAACTATACTCACTGCCCAAATCTTAGAAGGACGGAGAAAACCTCTTACCAATTGCATAAGTGCATTGACTTCACTAGCTCAGTGACCTGCTTCATTTACAAAATGGCCGCCGCATCTCAGTCAGACATGCTATACATCCTACTGATGTCATCCACAGCTGAATCACTCAAACATGAAGAGAATCCACTCAAAGAATTAAAGTCATCCAGTCACTCGTCTCATTTAAACCATTAGGCTGCATACTGTTCAGCTCAAACATCCAACGCAACTCCTTTAAATTCAAAGTCCGTTCATAATTACCACCCTCCCAGCCAATATTAACTGAATCGATCACTCTCCATTTTAAGTCCTGGATCGTGTGTTTTAATAACTTCCAGTGATGAACTAGAGGAGCGGTCTCATTTTGTGTGTGGACCCTAGACTTGTGCTCTGTAAGTCTAGTTTTTATTGATCTGGTAGTCTGTCCTACATATAGCTTGGGGCAAGGACATTGAATAACATAAATAACATAAGATGATCTACAATCAGTTATTTCTTTAGCTTGATATACCTTGCCCGTACCAGGATAAATCCAGTTCTCTCCAGTCATGGCATAAGGGCACCATTGACAATTTCCACAACTATTGTGTAGCCCCTGATGTGTTTCCCGATGATGTTTGCCTAAACTGGGATTCAATAATTCACCCAAATTCCTGGACCATGTATATGAAAAAATAGGAACCTCTCCCATAGTGTCATCGATGAATCTCACCATATGCCTTACTTTTAACTTATGAGGATGAAAGCTGTGATAGCGAAGCAAGTTATTTCTATCGGTAGATTTCCGATAGATTGTTGTAATCAACTGAACCTGTTGTTTCATATTTTTAAGATCTAAAAATGAAATTTCTTGACAATGTATAATAGCAGTGAATTGGATGTTACTGTCCATTTGATTTAATCAGATTATGAATTCTTCAAAATTTTCTCTGGTGGACGTCCATATACATAGCACGTCATCCAAAAAAAAAAACCGTTACCATAATTTAATATAACCCAGCTTTCTTTGCTTTCATTTTTACCTCACATATTGCCTTTGCTTCCAGATAGGGCCCCCAAGGGGCCAGAGAGTGAATTACAAGCATCTGCAGTGCTGTCCCATGCAGGAACCTAACCCTATTTTCTCAATATCCACTATTCACTTTACACGATTTTTAGGTGCAATGTGTACTGCTGGAACCTAGCCTCTATTTTCTCATAGATTCAATGTTTTGTTATTCACAATTTTGTGGTTTGCAAACTTTTTCAGGAACCGTATTACCGTAAATAACGAGAATGGACTGTATGCACTTGGTGAAATTAAAGTTCTTATATTTACTTTCTTCGTTGATGGTCTGCTGTTTGTTCTGCTGTGCCATCCTGAGAGGGACATTTTCAATCAATGCTTCTAAATATTGAGTGCTGTTTCTAAAAGTATTCTATGAGGTCTTTTCCTTTGCGTCTAAGTTCACTTTGCAGCAACCCTCAATATAGTACTTCATGTTAATTTATCAATTATAAAATTTGGGAAGGTCATAGTATTTCATGTGCAATTAGCCTTTTTTTCATATGTTTTACTGCATTGAGTCCACTCACACAGGAAATTAAGGACCCCGGTAGACACTTGCCGAAACACAGCTGTGTCGGGTCATATAATAAACATTAAATCTGATTGTGGCTCCAGGGACATCCTTATGCTTTGGTTGCTTCTGCTTTTCTTCTTTCTTTCTTGCCTTCCTTTTTTTTAAACTTTATTTAGTTTTTAATGCCAACAAAAAGTGCAATACAATTTATATACAAATAAGGATAATCAACCAAGCACTTATAATCAATCAGTATCTATACAAAAGATAAAAATTCCCTCCCCAATCCATTATTACCATCAGGAATAATGCCAAAACAAAAGATCTACCCCCACCCCTCCCACTCCCACTCCCACTCCCCTGGATGTGTGAGTGAAAAACAATAGAAAATAAAGATAAAGATAAAGGACAACTATAGCAAATCTACAAAAGACATCAATGGACCCCCAAACTAATTTGAATATCTTATTATGCCCTAGCATGTCAGTATTCATTTTCTCATATTTATAAGTTGAACATAAGCTCGCTCACCAAAAAGGAAAACTAAGGTGATCCCAATTCTTCCAATTGTGAGTAATCATTTGCATGGCTATCCCGGTCATAATAAGGAAAAGCTGGCATTTATAGTGGTCCATGGGGAGCTTAATATGCAATAACGTTCCTCATATAACTACCTCATACATCAATGGAATTGATGCCTCCAGTATGGTATTAATCTGTCCCCTTATTGACTTCCAAAAGTTAAATATCAAAGGACAATAGAACAGCAGATGATCCAGTGTCCCTACATCAAGATAACAGTGCCAGCATCTATTAGATTTAGAACTATATAATTTTTGTAAATGAACAGGGGTCCAGAAACTTCTATGTAACAAAAAAACAAACAAAACATGTTTATCTATAGATGCTGATACTGTACATCTCATTCTCCAAGTCCAAATTCGTGGCCATTGAGATGCAGAAATATGCTGCTTTATCTCAATGCTCCAAATGTCCCAAAGTCTAGTTTTTTGTCTTTTTATTCAGGAATTCAGATATTATTTTATACCAACGGGTGGCCTGATGTCCTAGCAAATCTGTCTGGAAGCACAGGACCTGCATGCTATAATTATTTTTTTTAAATTTCACCAATCAGGGAACCCTTTCTGAATGGCTTGCTTCAACTGCAACCACTTTACCTATAAAAGTTTGGGAAGTTTACCCCACCTGCCGTAATTGGTTTTTGTAAAGATACTAAAACAATTCTAGAAGTTTTACCTAGCCAAACAAATTTGGTAAGAATGCTATTCAACTTCTTGTAAAAGGACCCCTGAAAATAAACTAGTAAAATACTCATTTGGTAACAAACCACAGGCAAAATCATCATCTTAACTATTTGGACTCTCCCCCACCAAGACAGATGTAGTGGGTTCCATTGCTCACACATTTCTGAGACCTGTAGCAATAAGGATTTTTCATTTACTTTCATCGTCTCTTCCAATGTTTTTTGAATCCAAATACCTAAATATTTTATACCCTCTAATTTCCAAAGAAAAGGAAATGTGTCAAACAATCCTTTTGGACAGTGTACGTTTAGCAGAAGAACCACCGATTTACTCCACTTTATTTTATATCCTGAAAATTTTCCAAATCGGTCAATTAGATCCAGTAAATGTGAAATGGTAGATTCAGGATTCCTCAAATGAGGCAAAATATCATCTGCATAAGCAGAGACCTTGTATTCCCGACCTGCGTAAGGAATAACCTGGATCTCCTTTGCCTGTTGAATAGCTAATAACAAGGGTTCCAAAACAATAGCAAAGGAGATAATGGACACCCTTCTCTAACTCCCCTCTCCAGACGAAAACATTCTGAAAAAGTATTATTTATATATAATCTGGCAGAAGGGGAACTATACAAGGTTTGAATCATTTGTATAAATCCAGATCCAATACCAAACCAATCCATTGCTTGATACATAAAGGTCCATTCCACACGATCAAAGGCCTTTTCTACATCCAATGACACAGAGAAGGCTGGATCATCCATGACTTTTGTCAAATTTAACATATGAAAAGCCAGTCTGGTGTTATTTGAAGAATGTCTTTGAACAACAAACCCTGTTTGGTTCATACTGATGATATAAGGGAGAGCCTTGGCCAAGCGTAAAGCCAGTAATTTAGCCAGAAGTTTTCCATCAACATTAATCATGGAAATGGGCCTGTAATTTGAAACCAACATGGGATCTATATTTTGCTTTGGTAAAACTGTAGTTAAAGATTCTGCTATAGTTAAAGATTCTGCCATAATACAACCTTTAGATAGTTGTGCCTAATATAAATTTAATAGATGAGGTAATAGGGTAAATTGGAATGTTTTATAGAACTCTACAGTGAAACCATCACCACCTGGAGCAGACCCAACTCTAAGGGACTTCAACGCTGTTTGAAGTTCTTTCAGTGATATAGGCACCTCAAGACTTCTTTTTATATGCTCGGGAATTTTTGGCCCCTTAATTACCTTTAAAAACTCTAAATCCTCAAATTATTTATTTGAATAAAGCTCAGAAGAATATAAAGCTTTATAAAATTCAAAAATTTTAAAATAGATCCAATTTGAGAATGAGTATCACCCTTCTCATCTATAATAGCCACAATTTTTACTTTTCTTTTTTTATGCCTTGAGATAATTAGCTAATAATCTTCCCGCTTTATTCGAGCTTTCATAATACAGAGCAAATTGAGAAGAAATCTCATTGTATTTGTATTTAGCTTTTAAGAGGGCCTGTAATATAATTTGTTCCCATTTCGAGGCCAATTGTAACTCCAAATCTTTAATATTTTGTTCCAGATTTTAAAATTCCTTTTTAAGTTGTTTCCTAATGTATGCTGAATATGATATAATTTGCCCCCTCATTGTAGCTTTAAAAGCACCCCATAGTGTTTCTAAAGATATTTCCCCTGTGGAATTCAGTTGGAAGTATTCATTCATTTTTAATTGAAACTTCTTAAGAAAGTTTGAATCTGCAAGCAATGTATTATTGAATCTCCAGGAGAAACCAAAAAAACACTGTGGAGTGACGATGTTCTTTTTTGAAATGGACTTTATTAAGAAAAGTCAAATTTCAAAAGTACAATAATATAATACTCAAAGATAAAATAATTCACATGAGAATAAAATAATCCACATAAAAAACCTAAAGGACCTAGTCTGCTGAAGGCGTGGGACTCAACATGGTCCGTGTTTCAACAAAAAGTCTTCCTCAGGGGTCCCCGAGAGTCCTATGGTTGTAGATACATGGAACAAACTGATATGTGGAGAGTCGTGATAAAGACGCTTCTTGAAACCAAAGCTATTTTTTTAAAAAAGCTATTTAAACATCTCTATCATATTTCCCCTCTCCTGCCTTTCCTACAAAGTTTACATATTAAGATCTTTGAGTCTGCTCCCCTATGCCTTAAAACGAAGGCCACCAACTATTTTAATAGACTTCCTCTGAACCGACTCCATCCTGTTTATTTCTTTTTGAAGGTGCGACCTCTAGAACTGTACACAATATTCTAAATGAGGTCTCGCCAGAGTCTAATACAGGGGCATCAATGCCTCCTTTTTCCTATTGGTCATACCGCTCCCTGTGCACCTTAGCAATCTTCTAGTTTTCATCGTTGCCTTTTCAACCTGTTTGGCCACCTTAAGATCATCACAGACTATCACACCCAAGTCCTGTTCCTCTTTCAGGCACAAAAGTTCTTCACCCCTAAACTGTACTGCTCCCTTGGGGTTTTGCAGCCCAAATGCATTTCTTAGCATTAAGTCTCAGCAGCCAAGTTTCAGACCATTCTTCAAGCTTCTCTAGGTCCTTCCTCATGCTTGGATCCTGCATTTGAAACAGGTGGTATTCCAACTTATTTTATTACTAATAATAATAATTGAATTCAGGGAATATGCTTAGATTTGCCCACTTATATCTATCTATCTATCTATATAATTGCTGCTGGAAATATGTATAACTTTAGATGTATAATTGAACCTGTAGATGTTAAATGGCTAGAAGCCAACTGCATACCTAATTTGAGATTTTTTAAAATCATGCCAACTGACTTGCAGGCCAATTAGGCTTTCATATTTCTTTTATCTACCTGTCTGATATTTACAATAGAGAATGACACGGGGACAAATTTTTCCCCATCCCCGCAGGAACTCAATTTCCCTATCCCCGTGAGTTTTGTCACTGTCCCTGTCCCTGCCCCATTCCTGTAAGCTCTGCCTTAACTACACACGCCTTGAACACTTATGATTTTAAAGTGTTTGAGGCTTGTGCAGATGAAGACGGAGCTTAGGCATTGGTGGAATGAGGCATTATGACATCACAGTGTAAGCTCTAGAATGTTGCTATTATGATTTTTAAAGTGTTTGAGGCTTGTGCAGATGAAGACGGAGCTTAGGCATTGGTGGAATGAGGCATTATGACATCACAATCTGAGCTCTAGAATGTTGCTATTATGATTTTAAAGTGTTTGAGGCTTGGGCAGATGAGGACAGAGCTTGCAGGAATGTGGCACAGACAGGAAAAGAACTTGCTGGGACAGAACAGGAAAATGAGTTCCCACGAGGATGGTGAAAAATGTGTCCCCATGTCATTCTCAAATTTACATCTTGCCATAGAAAATAATCTTCTTTATGCAACAAATATTTTACGCAGAGAACCATGCAATTGTTTGCATCTAATGAGCTGAAAGATACATTTTCATATTCACCTTTGTCCAGGAGTTCAGAAGGAACTTCGATAAACACTGATCTTTTCAAGTCACGGCAAAGTGTGGAAATTGGTGCAAAAAAAGAAGCTCAAAACAAATGTTAAATAAGCGTTCTTTAGTCTTTTCTTCTAAATGACTAGTTTAAGATTGAAAAGGATGCTGCTACTGAAAGCTACCCGATGAAAAGGCATTCTAATAAACCTTTCAAACCTGGAGAGATGACTTTGATAGCACCATCAGCAGAGCATTTTCTCAGGATCTTCCATTCCATTGTCCATAATCATAAACAGATACACTTTAATGGTCCGTTGCCTTTACTTTAAAAAATTCCAATTTAGTTCCCCTGGGCAATGATAGCATAAAACTGCTGACATTCTATTTTTATTTGTAAAGGGTAAGAGCAATATGTCTTTTTGTGTACAGGTTTTGGAGAGCTAGAGCAGGTCTTCCCATCAAATACATTTTTCTTAACTTGCCAATGGAGTTAATATTAACCCAGAGTTTTTCTAAATGTAATATTATGTGCTGGATTTTTTTTTTTTGTTATTGTCTGGGATTTTTATGTTGTGTAGGTAGGCAGTTTTTGTAAATTTTGTCTAATTTTTATGTAAAACCACTGAAATACTTTGGCCCACTTTTACTAAGCCACGATAGAAGTTTCTACCACGGCCCCAAACATTAAAAGGTTAATTCTATTACAAGCACCTAAACTTTGGTGTCAGTAGGTCCCCTGTCGATGCCTAAGTTAATTGAAAAACATTGTCAGAAATGGCAAAAAATCGCAGTGTTGAAGCGCCTACCGACACCTAAATAAAAGGAGGCTAGCATCATGGCTAGGTAGCCGCTTTAGGCTGCAGATCGCCAAAGTAGGCAACCTATCTATGCCACCGTGGGATTCTAAAGTCAGGCTGCAGCAGCCATAAGTTGACCGCAGCAGGTGAAGTTAGCCGTGATCAGCTGAGTCAGCAGTGCTTCCCGGAAGCCGTGGCTTTGGGAAGTCCGGCCAGCTAAACTGATCATGGGGGAAATACCCCTGCGGCAATCAGTTGAGTGGCTGCAGCAGGGACCCCCCTGACATCAGCAGGAGGGTTGCCAGAACCCCTGAAGCACCCCTCAATCATGATAGACAGCAAGGATGTCCACTCCCTCCTGCCTACAGGCCCCCCGAACCCATGACCCACTCCAACAGCTGACACCACGAACCCCCACCCTGACACCCCCCAAACTCCATCCCCCTGAACCCATAACCCCCCAAATGCCAAAATCAATGACATCCCCCCAAGTCCCAACCCACCGACTCCCCCAATCTCCTGCCTCCCATACCTTTGGCTGGAAGGCCAGATGGAAGGATGTCTACACCTTCTGGCCAGCAGGCCCACCTCTTCACAATGGTGGGTCTTCTCCTTCCTGGGGCCACAGGGAAGGGCCTAAGGTCATGATTGGCCCAGGTGCCTCCCAGAGTATTAGGCCTCCTTTCCAGTGCATTCTGGGATGCACTGGGAGTGGCCTAAGACTCTGATTGACCATATACCTAAGGCCATTCCCAGTGCATCCCAGAATGCCCTGGGAAAGAGGCCTGATTCCGGTTGGCCCAGGTGTCTAAGGACTCTCCTATGGGCCAATCTGGGCCCTAGGCCCCTTCCCGGTGCATCCCAGGATGCACCAGAAAGGGAAGGGTCTGTCATTGTGAAGGGGCAGACCTGCCGGCTGGAGGGTATAGGCATCCCTCTTGCCAGCATTATAGCCAAAGGTACAGGGAGGTCAGGGGGATTCGGGTTTGGGGGGTTGTCAGAAGTATTAGCAATTAGGGGGGTCATGGGTTTCAGGGTGTTGGAGTGGGGGTTTGGAGTTATTGATGGTTGGGGCAAGTCATGGGTTCACGGGCCATGAAGGCAGGAGGGAGTGGGCATCCCTCCAGCCTATCGTGGTTGGGGGGTGCTTCAGGGGTTCAGTCAGGAGGAAGTGGGCATAAGGCGTATGGGGACAGACTTAAAGATCTCAATCTGTATACTCTGGAGGAAAGGCGGGATAGGGGAGATATGATAGAGACGTTTAAATACCCATGTAATGTAAATGCGCATTAGTCAAGTCTTTCATTTGAAAGGAAACTCTGCAATGAGAGGGCATAGGTTGAAGTCAAGAGGTGATAGGCTATGGAATAATCTAAGGAAATTCTTTTTTACAGAAAGGGTGTAGATGTGAATTCAAGAGGGCCTGGGATAGGCAAGTGTGACCTGTCGGAGAGAGAAAGAGATAATGGTTACTGCAGATGGGCAGACTGGATGAAGCATTTGGCTTTTGTCTGCCGTCATATTTCTATGTTTCTATGTTTCTCCTGCTGCTGGACTTCGAAGGGGAGTTTGGGGGTTCCTGAAGGATGGAATGGGCATCCCTCATGCTGTGAGACTTTGAATGGGAGTTTGAGGGTTCTAGCAGGAGGGAGTGGGCACCCCTCCTGTTGATGTTGGGGGGTACCCTGATGCAGCCACTCAGCTGATCTTGGCAGGAGTATTTTACCCCTGATCAGCTGACCAATGGACTTTCCGGCCAAAATTCAAATTCATGACCAATGGACTTTCCTGCCTTAATCACCTCAAACCCCAGCCAATCAGGTTAGAGGACATACTATATATAAAGACAAACTGCAGACCTTCAGCATACCATGAGGAAAGCCACAGCATGATGACCGAAACATTGGTTTTACCTAGGGTTACCAGACATCCGGATTTCCCCTGGCATGTCCTTCTTTTGAGGACATGTTTGGGGGCCTGAATGGGTTTTGAAAAGCCTCCTCTCAATTGCATCGAGCAGTGGGGGCAGAGCTAGGGCAGAACTGGGGTGGAGATGGGCAGGCCTGGGGGGCGAGTCTAGGGTGTCTGGGTTTTACAATCGTAAAATCTGGCAACTCTAGTTCTACCTACCCAGATACAGCGAGAGCCAGACAACTGCAACAATCATGACAATATAGTACTTCCTTTTGATGATTTGATGCACGTCTTAAGGTTCATCCTTGATTTCTGGCTCACGTTCTTAGCCCAGATGCACTCACTCATCCTCCTCGTTCTTTGTCTTATGGTGAATTTGTGTGGTCATTTTCTTCCCTCAAACCTAGTCAGAGCAGTATTAATCCTTGGTCATTTCTAGACTGCTAAACTCCCTCTATGTTGGACTGCCTCTTAAAGCACTGAGGTTCAACTGATACAATCTACATCAGTTATATTACCCTACAATACACGTCACATGGATCATGTCACCCTACCTCTCACAAATGAGCACTCTATCTGTACGAGGATAAAATTTAAAATTATACTCTTGTATTTAAGGGACACCTTCCTCAAGCACCAGATAATGTTGCTAATGTATTCACACAATATGCTTAAAAGCAAACTTTGTGCTCCTCCCAAGGTGGTCTCCTTACCCTGCCGCCCGCATCTTGCCTCTAGAATGACATAACCTGCAAAACTAAACTAAACTAAACTAAACCTTGGGTTTATATACCGCACCATCTCCACGAATGCGGAGCTCGGCACGGTTTACAGGAAGAAGGATGAGAGAGGAACTACAGTGGAGAGATTAAAGAGTTAGGTATAAAGGGGAAGGTGAGAGGCCTAAAAGGGGGGAAGTGTTACAGTTTTGAGAATAGCCAGGTTTTTAGGTGTTTGCGGAAGAGTTGGAGGGAGCTTGAGGTTCGGAGTGGGGAGGTGAGGTTATTCCAGATCTCAGTGATTCTAAAGGGGAGGGATGACCCAATTTTGCCTGCATGGGAAATACCTTTTATGGAAGGGAAGGATAGTTTAAAAATTTGGGAGGATCTGGAGGAAGTAGGGGTTGGGGAGTTCCATTCTTTTATCAAGGATCACATTTATGGAGCTCCCTCCCCACCAATATTTGTCCTGAACCTTCCTTCTGTAGGCCTAGAGTTTGACTGACCATTTGACAACCCCCTCCTCCCACTGCTCTTGGTATTCCCACTGGTCTAACTCTTGATTTCTACCTAATTCATCCACTTTTTTTTTTTTTCATTCCAGAGTTTACTGTATTCTTTCTGCCCTACTTTTCGCCTATCAATGGAGGTTGTCTACGTGGTTTACATTCAGGTACTCAAGCATTTTTCCCTAACTGCCCTGGTGGGCCCACAATCTATCTAATATACCTGGGGCAATGGAAGATTGAGTGACTTGCCCACAGGACAAGAAGTAGCATGGATTTGAACCCATAACCCCAAGGTGCTGAGACTGAAGCTCTAATCACTTGGTCACTCCTTCCTCCAAATTAATCACATTTCCTTTCCTTCTATTATCAGCTTCTGTTTTACAATTCTAAAGCACCTAGGAGCACCTTCTGCAATGCATGCTATATCAGGAAACTAATAACCATCATGAGGGAAATAGTGTGGAAGTGTTTACCACTTTCTGGATATTAAGGCATGTGATGGTGCTTATTTTGCTAATGGGCAGAGTTTGAGTGGAGCCTGATCAGAACACACATACTCTATATGCTTATATTATAAAATACTACTGTATAGTCTGTTGTGTTTGGAGGGTAAGATGTTAGTCTCTCATGTTAAGATTGGGGCAACAATGCTGTCTGTCATTGGCGCCAAGCTCTGGAATGCGCTGCCTGGTATTCTGCGATTCTGTGATGGGAGACTGAACTTTAATAAAATGTCAAAAACGCAATTATTTGTCAATGCTATTGGCTGTTAATGCTTTCCCGTCTTGTAAATGTTTTGGGGGGGGATTTTGTCTTTCCATCTTGTAGGATGAATTTAAAAGAAGGTTTTTTGGGTTTAAAAAAAAAAAAAAATCTTTATTCATTTTGAAGCCAAAAATAAGTGCAATATTATACAATCATATTACACTATAATATCACCTAAATTCAATCAAAATTGTAATCCATAACAAATACATATATCACCCCCCCATCTTCATATTCAAAAATTGCACTCAAATTAAAAATTAAAAAAAGAAGGTTTTAATAATGATACCGTTAGTTAATGTTTTATTATGTTTGTCTTGTTTGTTTACAACCTAAAACTAGTTACCCCAGCAGCATATAATATAATCAGGAAAATAGTATATAATACTGCTCATACTGGACAATACATATCTGTATTAGAGGCCCAACATACTTGAAGGGCTCTGGCCTCAGAATCGGAGCCTACGCACAGCAGTGAATCACAAACTGAGAAGATCCGCGTAGTTAATACAGCTCCTGCTCCAATCATTGGCCAGTAATTTAATCTTTTTTTGAAAATTTTTTTTATAAAGCTTTATTTTTTCAAAAAAAGATTAAATTACTGGCCAATGATTGGAGCAGGAGCTGTATTAACTACGCGGATCTTCTCAGTTTGTGATTCACTGCTGTGCGTAGGCTCCGATTCTGAGGCCAGAGCCCTTCAAGTATGTTGGGCCTCTAATACAGATATGTATTGTCCAGTATGAGCAGTATTATATACTATTTTCCTGATTGTCTTGTTTGTTTAGCATTTTAAAATATGTAGGCATACAATTTTGTAAACAGCAAAGTTAAATAAATTAATACTTGTGTTCATGGATTCTTATAGGTATGGCAGTTACGCCAGCTATAGGACTGGATGAAGTGTCCATGTGATCTACCATATAAGCTTCTGTTCTGCAAAGTATCCAACATATGAGGCGATATATATACAAAAGCAAAAAAAAAAAAAAAAGGTTCAGTAGAGACTTTTTCTTTGTGGTTTAAGCAGATGTTAGGCTTTGCAGTAACTGCATTATAATTTGGGCACTTAACATACGCAAGTGCAAAACTTTACTGCACTTTAGTGAAAGAGTCCTGGCGTTTCATTTTTAATGCGTCTGTTTCGCTATGATAACTGGGAATCTCCAAACAGCATCAGTGGCATAAACAGAACAAATTCATGGCTGAAAACAGGAGAATAAAATCAAACGAATATATTGACAGCACTCCCCTCTTCCGTTACAAATGAAACAAGTCACAGCCCCTCTGCTCCTGTTGGGACTCACTATCCCTGCAGTAGGAGTAGAACGAATGATGTTTTCATTGTCCTTGAGAAGGGCCAAGGTTATATCTGTGCTAGCTAGGAAACTCATGGCAGGTGTCTTGTTTTTTTTTCCATTTTTCACGCCACCCATGGCTTCCTGTCCAATCCTTTCCAGACCCACACCCATAAAATAACACATACCGTGCTTGTTTTTCTTTTTTCCTTCAATGTCCCAACGCAAAACACTGAAACACGAAAAACAGAAGAAAAAAAAAAAATTCCTCATACTATAGCAGTGACGGGAATCAAAATTATAGTAACTGTAAAGACCAGAGGAATTGCTGAGAAAAAAGTAAGGATACAGAAATGATTTTGATGACTTGCTGAGCCAGTGATTGAGTGGCAGTCCTTCGCTGATGATGACCTTACGCCACTCTGAACCCTCTCGTATTGTCTCCACTGGTTATCTGTCAGATATTCTGCTTGCTTTACTAATCTAACGTTTTTTAATTTTCCCCCGAGTCAATATTCAAAAGCTGCACTAAAAAGTGGCCTGTGGGTATCAGTAACGCAGAGCTTTTCCATGTGCTGAGGCCATCTTTAGTGTGTCTGTAACATGGTCGCATTTCCTATTTCCTCCATTAATGGGCACGTGCTAATTTCTCAATTGGTGTGTGGCTATTAGACAGTAAGGGCTCCGGCATGAACCACATTCTTTTTTAAGTTCGAAGATTTTATCGATTTTAATACGCAATCACATACAAAAAAGAGAAATGTTAACGAAGCGAGATACAGACATGTTGTACATATAATACAAAGTAGGGTTTCATACAATATTATCTATGTGTTATCTATGTAATCTGATCTAAGCCTATATATAAGAGAGAGATGGACCACATTCTAAGCGGTTAGGGGGGAATTCGTCAAAGGCTAACTAACTCATTTAGCACATACTAATGATTAACACACACTAAGGGTCTGGTTCTGTATAGAATGCCCAGCCTCAGCAGCTGCCTAAGCTTTTGAGAAACGCACACAGACATTCTATACAGAATGGTGACGGGTCAGAAGCGCGTGAGACAAAGATACGCCGACAATGCTGCCCAATCGCACAGGACATCTACGCGCTGGATTTAAACACTATTTTAAAGCGCTCTGAGGGGTTGGGGGGAACCCCCCCATTTTACTTACAACTGTTGACGTTCCTGTTGGGGGGGTGGGGGGTTATTGAGCAAGAAGGGTTCGATGGGACTGGGTGAAACATTAACCGCATGGGTTAGGGACTGGCTTAGAGGTAGACTTCAGAGGGTAGTGGTAAACGGTACCCTCTCCGATACAACGGAGGTGATCAGCGGAGTGCCGCAGGGTTCGGTCTTGGGCCCGATGCTATTTAACATCTTCGTAAGAGACTTGGCTGAGGGGCTTCGAGGTAAAATTACATTATTCACCGATGATGCCAAACTATGCAACATAGTAGGCAACCGCACAACAGATGAAAGCACAGTGCCCGGCAAAAGCTCAATGCCCGACAGTATGACGCAGGACCTACTCCTCCTGGAGCATTGGTCAAAGACTTGGCAACTAAGTTTCAATGCCAAAAAATGCAAGGTCATGCACCTTGGCGGCAAAAATCCATGCAGGACTTACACCCTAAATGGTGAGATCCTAGCAAGGACTGTAGCAGAATGTGACTTGGGGATGATCATTAGCGAAGACATGAAGACTGCCAATCAAGTGGAGAAAGCTTCATCCAGGGCTAGACAAATCATGGGCTGTATCCGTAGAAATTTTGTCAGCCGTAAGCCCGAGGTCATAATTCCATTGTACAGATCCATGGTGAGACCCCCATCTGGAATACTGTGTACAATTCTGGAGGCCGCATTATCAAAAAGATGTGCGGAGAGTTGAGTCGGTTCAGCGAATGGCCACCAGGATGGTCTCAGGACTCAAGGATCTCCCGTATGAGGAACGACTGGGTAAGTTGCATATTTGAACGTCTCGATCATGTCTCCCCTCTCTCTGCGTTCCTCGACTGCGTCCAACGACTGGGTAAGTTGACATATTTGAACGTCTCGATCATGTCTCCCCTCTCTCTGCGTTCCTCGAGTGAGTACCAGGATTTACATCAGGTTTCAGTAGGCATAAATCTGGCACCCAGGGCTGGACACGGGAATCTGCCTTAAGTGCTGTTCTATAAAGGACAAGTTAAGGTTAGTCTTGGAGTAGTTTTGGGTCTATAGTCTATAGCAGGGGTGTCCAACCTGCGGCCCGAGGGCTGCATGTGGCCCCATGAAGTATTTTGTGCGGTCCCGGTCGAGGGCGATGCAGTGTTTTCCTCTGCTGCCCCTGGGTTTTTACCGTCTTGCTGGCTCCCTCCTCTGTCTTGCTGCAGTGTTTGCGCATTTGTGCAGACCCAGAAAAAATTGGACCCAGTCGTTGGACACCCCTGCTATAGACTATAGACCCAAAACTACTACAAGACTAACCTTAACTTGTCCTTTATAGAACAGCACTTAAGGCAGATTCCCGTGTCCAGCCCTGGGTGCCAGATTTATGCCTACTGAAACCTGATGTAAATCCTGGTACTCACTCGAGGAACGCAGAGAGAGGGGAGACATGATCGAGACGTTCAAATATGTCACGGGCCGTATCGAGGTGGAAGAGGATCTCTTTTTCCTTAAAGGACCCACGGCAACAAGAGGGCATCCGTTGACAATCAGGGGTGGGAAATTTCATGGCGACACCAGAAAATATTTCTTCACCGAAAGGGTGGTTGACCGCTGGAATAATCTTCCACAACAGGTAATTGAGGCCAGCAGCGTGCCAGATTTTAAGAAAAGATGGGATTGGCATGTGGGATCTCTTCATGGAGGTAGTTAGGGGGTGGGCCATTAGGGTGGGCAGACTGGATGGGCCGTGGCCCTTTTTTGTCGTCTTTTTCTATGTTTCTATGAAATTGTAATTTTTTCCTAAAAAAGAGGAAAAAAGGCTTTCCTCTATAATGGGGTGTTCCCCCTTCCAACACCCCCCACAACGGGAGCGCTAACAGTTCTAAGTAAAGAGGGGGATTCCCACCCCCTCGGGGATGCTTTAAACTAGTGTTTAAATCCAGCGTGCAGATGTCCTACGTGCGATTGTCTGGGCGGCATTGTCGACACATCTTTGTCTCGCGCGCTTTCATTGCATTTGTCCTAACAGACACCTAATCCCACGTAACCACCCTGAGTTTTTAACCGGCGTCCATGTCACATGCGCCATTTAGAGAATTGTGCTGCTGAGCTGATTGTGGCAAGGGAATCTTCCTGCCGTGATCGGCTGAGCAACAGTGGCAGGGAATCCACAACTTCGCTCCCCCTACAAGTTGACAAGCAGGAGGGATGCCCATACCCTCCTGCCGGAATCCCTGACCCCCCCCCCCCCTCCAACTGTCCACGGCAGGAGGAGTGGCCAATTCCTCCTGCCGCTCAACCCTTCCCCGCAGCATCCCTTGCCTTCCCCGTACTTCTTTTACTTCCCCGGCATGAGGTTGCTGTCCACATTGGCATCGGGGCTCTCTCTGACATCACTTCCGGGTCCTATGCCTAGGAAGTGATGTCAAAAGGGAAACCAACACTGAGGTGGGCATGCTGCTTATGCTGGAGAAGTTAAAAAATGTACGGGGGAAAGGAAGGAGAAAGGGAAGGGGTGCACATGCTGCAGGTGGGGGGCAGGGAGGGTCACCACCGCTTCGGGCATCGCTCACCCTTACTATGCCACTGTTCAGGCAGTATTAAGCCAGCAGCAGTCAGTGTATTGTTAAATGCCTTTTCAAAATGCACACTGATCATCGTCTGCCAAGCCATTGCATTTTTCATATTGGAAGGAAACACCTCTGTGGGACCAATCAGATAGCTCTGGCTTCAACCCCCTACCTGCCCCCCCCCCTTCCACACCCTGCATCAACCCAGCCCTCACCTGCCCAGGAGGCAAGTAGAGGCAAATGAGAAAGAGATTTATTTATCCCTCTTCCCCAGTACCCTGTCACATAATTGGGGATGTAGGTCCTGATGCCTCATCCATTTATGCATTATTTTTTTTTTTCTAAATACAAGAAAGAACAAGGCTTAAAAATAAAAAAATCCACCCTAGAGAAGATTGCCCAAAACTTTTACACTATATTCCCAAGACCGTCTGCAAAACAAATTGTGTTGTGCTATGTGGATACTAAAGTCTCACGACTATCTAACCAATAACTGTTAAAACTAATGTATGCACAAATTAAACTAAGCATTGCTTCAGAGATCTGAATGATTCCATTTCTATCCCCTTGATGTCTGCGACATGCTTTTCAAATTTCTCTCAGCAGCGGTGATAATATTTTCATGCATGCTGTTTTCTTATGAGCATATTTCCGGCAGATGAAAAGCTGGCAGATGTGTGGCAGAGCCTTTATCATCTGACTGCCCGCATTACTTGAGAAGATCACTACCGCAATTTTGACTTACGATCTTTATAAATGGTTTGCTCTGGCTCAGAGTCTAAGGTTGTTTTATATAAATTTCAGCCCAGCCAAGCCTTTAAAAGTATCAAGCTGCTGGATGGAGGCTTAAACATTATAGATAGGCACAGAATGTAAGGAAATTCTTCTTTACGGAGAGGGTGGTGGATGCCTGGAATGTGCTCCCGAGAGAGGTGGTGATGGAGTTCAAAAAAGCGTGGCATGAACACAGAGGTTCTAGAATCTAATATAATAAAGCCCTAAGCGTGCATGCGCACTCCCACCTGCGTGCTCCCGTTTTCCGTGCGCTGTAGGGCACCGCAGGTAGGAGTGCACATGCGTGAGAATCCCCCGAGGCAGATGTCAGCCGTGACGGCTGTCGGCGGCTGCAGGCCGCAGCAGCGGCTGTCAGCCACTGAAGGCCATGGCGGCTGTCAGCGGCTGCAGGCCGCGGCGGAAGATGGCTGAAGCTTGGCTGGAGGAGGACAAGGAGGAGCTGCGAGAGTTCCGCAGAGGCAGGAGGTGAGGAGAGAGAGACAGAGACAGATGAATGAGAAGGACAGAGGGGCTACTAGGGGGATCAGGAGAGATGGTAGGGGATAGGGAGAGATAGACTTCAGGGAGTGTAGAGGGGGCAGGAGAGAGAGATAGTTTTGGGGAAGGACAGAGGGGGACAGGAAAGGGAAAGATGGCAAAAGAGGTGAAACAGTGTCAGAGAGAGATGGTAGAGGGTGTGAAAGGGGGAAAGGGAGAGATGGAAATGGTAGGACCACTGCTGCTTTGGGGCACTGAGGGAGGAAAGGTTGGTACGTCAGGACTGCTGCTGCCACCTTGGATAAGTAAAGACCCTGTCAGGAGGGCCAAAAGGGTACAAAGGAAATGGTGAAAGGTGAGGTGGTGGGACTGGGATTAGTGGGAGGCAGGGTCCGGGCATGATAAAAGTGGGGCATGGATGGGGTCAGAGTCAGGGTCAGGGTATAGGTGGGGCTATTCTAGCACCCGCTACTGTAACAAATGTAACGGGCTAAAACACTAGTCAGAAAATAATAGGAAATATTGAAGAACCAAGGCCAGTACTGGGCAGACTTGTGCGGTCTGTGTCTGTATATGGCTGTTTGGTGGAGGATGGGATGGGGAAGGCTTCGAAGGCTGGGATGGTGTAGATCAGTGGTCTCAAACTCACAGCCCGGGAGCCACATGCGATCCGCCAGGTACTATTTTGAGGCCCTCAGTATGTTTATCATAATCACAAAAATAAAATAAAACAGTTTCTTGATCCTATGTCTCTTTAGCTATAAATGACAATATTAGTCAAAAGGAACGATTTATAAACTATACAGAGGTTTACCTCATGCAAAGTTGTCATTTCTTTAACAAGACATTAGCTATTTTTTCTGAGGCCCTCCAAGTACCTATAAATCCCAAATGTGACACTACAAAGGGTTTGAGTTTGAGACCACTGGTGCAGATGGACTGGAGTGAGCTTTGACGGAGATTTCAGTAGTTGGAACCTAAGAACAGTACCGGGCTGAGCTTTGGATTCTTGCCCAGAAATAGCTAAGAAGAAGAAAAAAAAAAAACAACAACCAATTTTTAGATTGAATCAGGTTGGGCAGACTGGATGGACCATTCGTGTCTTTATCTGCCGTCATCTACTATGTTACTATGTAGAATACAGGTGTCTGAAGCAGTGGCGCAGCAAGGGTAGGAGACACCTGGGGCAGTGGCGCCCTGCACCCTCCTCTCTGCCCTGCCTCCGCTCCTTCCTTGTCCGCATGTCCCACGTTCCCTGTACCTCTTTAAATCTTTGCTAGCATGAGCAACTTCTCCAGCCTGCTGCTCACACCGGTGTTGGCTTTCCCTCTGATGTTACTTCCTGCCCCGTGATACGGAAGTGATTTTGGAAGGGAGCCAGGCTGGCACGAGCAAGTTATTCACGTGGGTGAAGATATAAAGAAGAGGGTTCGGGGAAGGGAGGGCGCATGCATGGCATGGAGTGGTGGAGAGGTAACGGTGCTCCCACCAAGACGGCGCCCGGGATGGTCTGCCTCCTCCACCACCCCACCCCCCATACTATGCCACTGGTCTCAAGTATGCAGCAGCTGGCAGAACTTGTGCTATGGCTAGGTCCATTCCTTACGAAGGGCTGCTGAAAAGTTCTCAGCCCAACCTTGAAGAGAATGATGTGGAGCCATGAAAATTAAAAGTCATTCCACACTTGACACTTTTTAGTGAGGCAAATGCATCTAGTACATGGGCGCAGATATAGGGGAACCAAGCCATCATGACATCACCGATGAACCTGACTCTTAGGCATTGGTAGAATGAGGCTTTATGACATCACAATAGGAAGGGGCCGCTGAAAAGTTCTCAGCCCAACCATGCCACACTTTTCATTTCATTTTATATCTTTGAATTGCATTTAACATATATACATACAATTAAAATGTGATGAACCAAAAGCTCATCCATGCCTGCAATAATAGAAAAAAAAAATATGAAGAACAGTAGACATCAAAGCAAAGGAAATATGGAACCAATGAGTCAGCCACAAGTTATGTTATGGTATGGACTGAATGTAACAGCTGCCACTATCATTTTCACACACACCCTCAGTTATTTATAGCACTAGGCATTCATTGGAAACAATATGGAAAATGCCAACATTTCATGGGTTTTTTTCCTCTTGGAAATGATAGGAAAACCTCCAATTTTTTATTTATTTATTTATTTTTTTTTTGGGGGGGGGTGTATGTCATTAATAGCTGGCTCTGTTTTGAAAGAGTGTACACTATTTGCCAAGAGGGGGAACTGTTTGAAAAGAGTGCACCTTCTTTCGACAACAACGCACGCTTTTTCCTCAAAAAATGGGCCCTGGAAAAGAGGGTCATTAAGCCCTATTCTATAGCAGGTGTATGTCTGTAACGGGATCTGTTTATTCCTTCTCAGTGTTATGCTTTATATGTATATACGAGAGGAGCCTGGGATTTAAAATTGGCTTTATTTAGCTCAAAATAGTAACATAGATCAATAATTGTAATTAAGGTCAGATTAAAGAAATATATAGAAACTTTCAAATTTCACTGTAGCAGCATTTCTCACTTCTGCCCAGGAAGAGATTGTTGTCCCGCTCCCTCCCCTCTTTCCGGCAAGGCATCCTTTTCCATGGCACATCTTTCCAGTCCCTCTGCAGGGCTGGAAGCCACCAGTTCTCTCTGACAGTCTCATTCACCTCCTCATTCTCTTCTTCATCTCCCTCTTAATGTCCAGGAAATCCATTGTTATATAGGATTTGTCTCCATAGCCATTAATGGTAAATCCTGTTATAGGCTGTTGACAGGCAGACTAACGTGGAAATAATGAAGCTTGGCAGTCCCATGATTGGTCCAGTTTGATGAGGATTAAGGCATGGGAGGTGGTCCTATGATGTAAAGGCCAGGTCAGCTTAAGCATGCACAACCCATTCTCTGATAGGCTCATTAAAGGGGAGTCTCAGCAGACCTGCCCTCTGACCACCTTCATGGGTGTGCAGGATTGATCCCTAAATGGCCTTCCTCCATGGTTCTTCTGTCCAATGATCTCATCTAGAGTAAACAATCCAGCTCTATGTTGCAATGTTTTTCAGTATACCAGATTGGATCAATATTGTTGACAGCTTAATTATCTTTTTTTTAAAAAACAACAGTTCAAGCCTGGTCTGGACAGCTGTGTAGCAAAGTCCAAGTTTAACCTAGCTTCCCTATAGACCAGGGGTGTCCAACCTTTTGGCTTCCCTGGGCCACTTTGACCGAAATAATTTTTTCTGGGTCTGCACAAATGCGCAAACACTGCAGCAAGACAGAGGAGGGAGCCAGCAAAACGGTAAAAACCCAGGGGCAGCAGAGGAAAACACTGCATCGCCCTCGACCGGGGCCGCACAAAATACTTCATGGGGCCACATGCAGCCCTCGGGCCGCAGGTTGGACACCCCTGCTATAGACTATAGACCCAAAACTACTCCAAGACTAACCTTAACTTGTCCTTTATAGAACAGCACTTAAGGAAGATTCCCGTGTCCAGCCCTGGGTGCCAGATTTATGCCTACTGAAACCTGATGTAAATCCTGGTACCCAAATTGGGCATGGAGACCCATTATTATATAACACTGCACACAATATTTTGGAATGCCCAAGATATGGCCATGCCTCACCCTTAGCCATTCCTTTACTGGATTGCACGCTATGGGATTTAGGTACCCAGAATAGAGCGCAGCCAGATGCATGTGTAAATCATAATTGGTGCCAATTAAAGCTCAATAATTGGTTGTTAGCACCAATTGTTAATGGTTAACAATTTATTTGTACACGCATATTGGAAGCATGCCCAAATATTGATACCATATATAGAATTGGGGGGATTGTGGGAACCAATGCACCTGCATGCACACTCTTTCTGAAAGATTATGGTTTTATGCAAATAGTGCAACACTGTTTGTGAAAAGTGTGAATCTTTTGATAGAGTGTACATTCTTAAAGATATTAAGAACATAAGAATTGCCATACTGGGACAGACTGAAGGTCCATCAAGCCCGGTATTCTGTTTCCAACAGTGGCCAACCCAGGTCCGAAGTACCTAGCTAGATCCCAAGTAGTAAAACAGATTTTATACTAGGAATAAGCAGTGGATTTCCCCGAGTCCATCTCAATAGTATCTTATGGATTTTCTTATAGAAAATTATCCAAATCTTTTTTAAACCCTGCTAAGATAACTGCTTTCACTACATACTCTGGCAACGAATTCCAGAGTTTAATTACACGTTGTGTGAAGAAATATTTTCGCTTGTTTGTTTTAAATCTACTACTTAGTAGCTTTAACGCATGCCCCCTAGTCCTAGTATTTTTGGAAAGAGTAAACAACCATTTCACATCTACTCTTTCCATTCCATTTTATAGACTTCTATCATATCACCCCTGAGTATTTATAATTAATAAAAATAGGGGAAAAAAAGTCCTGAACAAAATGAAAATTCCTGGAAATGACACAGGAAATGCTATTTTACAAATTTATTTTCCCCTACCCTTTACTCAATTCTTGCTATAAATATTGTAGTTCTCCCCACTCCCTCATGTTTGTTTTGTAAGTTTATTTAGGTCTTTTGAGTTTGTCATGTGAACTTATTTGTATTCCATTTTATTAATGTATAACACTTAGAAATGCCAATAAGCATTAAAATTAAATTTTAAATAAACTTGAAACTTGGAAAAGGTAGGATATGGACATTTTTTGGCCAGTGGACCTCTAATGTCCTTGATAATAATATCAGGGTAGGCCAGTGATGCAGGGATATGGACAGACAGTCATGGTGGGGCTGAAAAGAAAGAGCCTGAAAGCAGGGCCATGTGCAAAAACACAGCTAGCTCAATGGTAGGGCTGGACCTGCATAATATTATAATATTAGGGCACAAGAAATCTGGGCAGAGCAGGAGAAATTGCAGAGCAGGGCAGAGAGCAGGGAAAGATGTTTTCGACTGATCCCCAGCAGTCGCTTCTTCAGTTGATCGGCCAGCCCAGTCAGATGTGAGATTTAGTGTTGTGAATCGCTTTCCTGCCTACTTTGCATGCATTTCACCTCATTTGCATGCACGGATTCGAAGCGGATCGAAGAAGAGGTAAGTGAATAGTGCAGGAGGGAAATCTGGTTGCAAAGGGGTCGCAAACTGATCACTACCAGATCGGTTTGCTTGGTGAATCTAGTCATGATTACTCCATCTTATATTGTTTCACTGTTGAACAAGTTCCTTCTAGAAAGAGGGGAGGTTTTTTTTTGTTTTTGTTTTTTTTATGCCTCCGCTGGGTCAGACCTGAGGTCCATCGCGCCCAGCAGTCCGCTCACACGGCGGCCCATCAGGTCCAGGACCTGTGCAGTAATCTTTTATCTATACCCCTCTATCCCCTTTTCCAGCAGGAAATTGTCCAATCTTTTCTTAAACCCCAGTACCGTTCGCTGCCCTATAACGTCCTCTGGAAGCGCATTCCAGGTGTCCACCACACGTTGGGTAAAGAAGAACTTCCTAGCATTCGTTTTGAATCTGTCCCCTTTCAACTTTTCCGAATGCCCTCTTGTTTTTTTATGTTCTGAAAGTTTGAAGAATCTGTCCCTCTCTACTCTCTCTATGCCCTTCATGATCTTGTAAGTTTCTATCATATCCCCTCTAAGTCTCCTCTTCTCCAGGGAAAAGAGACCCAGTTTCTCCAATATTTCTCTATCTATCTCTCTCACTTTCTCTCTCTCTCTATTTCTCTCTGTCTCTCTTTCTCTCTTTCTGTCCCTCTCTACTCTCTCTATGCCCTTCATGATCTTGTAAGTCTCTATCATATCCCCTCTAAGTCTTCTCTTCTCCAGGGAAAAGAGACCCAGTTTCTCCAATCTCTCAGCGTATGAAAGGCTTTCCATCCCCTTAATCAGTCGTGTCGCTCTCCTCTGAACTCTCTCGAGTAACACCATATCCTTCTTAAGGTATGGTGACCAATACTGGACGCAGTACTCAAGATGCGGACGCACCATTGCCCGGTACAGCGGCAGGATAACTTCTTTCGTTCTTGTTGTAATACCCTTCTTGATTATCCCCAGCATTTTATTCGCTCTCTTGGCGGCCGCTGCGCACTGTGCCGTCGGCTTCATTGTCATGTCCACCATTACCCCCAAGTCCCTTTCTTAGGCACTCTCATTCAATAACATCCCTCCCATCGTATAGCTGTGCCTCGGGTTTCTGATTCCCACATGCAATACTTTACATTTCTCAACATTGAACAGGAAACATTTGTTATTGCAATGTTAACAACACCAGATATGTTTTAAACTTAAATCAATGGAATCTATGGGTTTGAATGATGAAATAGAATGGATCCATGGGGGAGGGGGAGTTACCTTTGATACAGTATTTGTTGTCTCCAGTCCAGTGCATTGTTATGCATACTATATTCATACTAGTTTTCAAGATGTCTCTTTATATTGATAGCTTCTTATTGGTTAATTTTAAACACTAGAGTGTTAAGTAAGAGCGATTGCCATGTTAATGCAGTTTCATAGCAGGGTTTTAGACAAATTATTTTAAGATGAAGTGAGTACATTTTTTGTACATGTCTTTGCAACTGAAAATAAACAGCTCTCTGGATGATATTTAACCCTCGGAGCTACTAAGATTGAATACCTCAGTGATTAGCAAACCCATAAGTTATTCAGGTGTTGGCCAATATCCAGTGCTGGCACCTGTATGCCTAATTAAGCAAAGACAGGACTGCTTTCTATGTGGTCCTATCTGACTGGCTATGTACTGTGTTTCACCGAAAATAAGACACTGTCTTATATTATTTTTGGGCCCTAAAAAGACACTAGGTCTTATTTTCGGGGTAGGTCTTTTTTTTTTTTTTTTTTTTTTTTTCATGTACAATGATCATCTTTCCCTTCCTCTCCTCCACCCCAAATCTTCCTATTTCCTTTCTCTCCCCCACATGTGCAGCATCTCTCACCCATCCCCTTGTGCAATATCTTTCTATCCCTCCCTCCCATCCCCTCGCACCACCCCCTTCCGCTGACCCTGCCATCTCTCCCCCGCCAACCGCGAGACCGAAATACCTTATAAGAAATGCATTGTCAGCAGCAATCTAGACAGGCTGCTTCGCGGCCTTCTCTCGCTTGGGCGTTCCTCTGTCGCATCACTGATGATGTCATCAGCAACGCAGCACACGAACGCCCCGGTGAGAGAAAGCCGCAAAGCAGCCTGTCTAGATTGCTGCTGACATTGCATTTATTACAAGGTATTTCGGTCTCACGGTTGACGGAGGAGAGATGGAAGGGGCAGCGGGAGGGGGGAGGCGGAATGGGGCTGGGAGAAGAGGGATGGGGGAAGTGCTGCTGCTGCCAACTAGGGCTTATTTTTGGGGTAGGTCTTATTTTAGGGGAAACACAGTATGTGTCTACATATCTTTCAGCTCCACCCAGCTCTGCCTCTGGACTGCCCTGACACTAACTAGACAGTGCTGTGTTGGTCACGTCAGATTTCCAGCGGCACTATGCTGTTAAGTGCCAATGAAAAGCCAGAGGTGGTCTACACCTGCTCTCTTAAACCATGTGAATGTTGGCACTTATACATTTTTACAGGCCTAGATTTAGGCTTAAGCAACATAGGCAACTATCTAAGGTGCCATATTTTGAAGGCAAGAGCCTGAAACCTTGTTTTAGGATAGTGGTAAGAGAAACCTCCCCTCTCTGCTGCTCTCCTATTTCATTTATAGCAGGAGTGTCAAAGTTCCTCCTCGAGGGCCGCAATCCAGTCGGGTTTTCAGGATTTTCCCAATGAATATGCATGAGATCTATTTGCATGCACGGCTTTCATTGTATGCTAATAGATCTCATGCATATTCATTAGGGAAATCCAGAAAACTCGACTGGATTGTGGCCCTCGAGGAGGGACTTTGACACTCCTGATTTATAGGCACTGTAAAAGAGCCAGAGATTCTCCCTTATTATATCACTGGGCAGCAGAGGGCACCGGCCCAGTAGTGCAGAAACTACAGATCCCAGGATGCACTGGGCTCAGCAGTCCTGCTGAGTCACAGGGGCGGTGTTCAGGCAGGGAGGAGAATATGTACATGAGTCTGGCAGCAATTCAGAGAGGTCCCTGAGCGAGGGAGGTAAACTCATGATTTTTCACTAGACATCAGCTGAGAGTAGAGCTGTAGGAAAAGGACAGATGCCTGTACTGCTTGACTGAAGTAAGCCAAGCTTTCTGTAAAGTGTGAGGCAAACTAAAAAGAACAAAAAGTGTTTTCTTCATAAGAGACTGTGTTGTGTCCTAACCTCTCCTCTCCAGCACATGTGCTTCCTTATCACAGCAACGCCACCTTAAATCCGGCCCTGATATTTACATATTGCTTTCGAAGTTTAACAAAGCTTTAGGAATCCAAAGTTGTTTTTCTTAGACTCTAGATCTCGTTTTTAGTAGTAAGTAGAGTACTATTAAATGAATTGTAAACCGCTTTGGGTGAATCCCTTTATGAAGAGGCGGTTAATAAATCTAAAATAAATATAAAAACAGCAGCAGAATTTTTGTAAATCCCCAAACTGCTTTTGGTTCGCCACACAGAGCCTTATTTGGAAAGTTTAACAATATAACAATAAGGTTCCTAGATGGCGGCTTGCCAGTCAGTTCCTGGAAGCGGATTTTATTTTCTCCTTAAGGGTAGAAGCTTTGGCAAATATGTTAATGAGGCCTAGTCTTCATATTTTGGAATTTCCTTAATTATACGACAACATATTATTTCTGTAGTGCTACCAGGTGAACGCAAGAGACAGTCCCTGTCTGATAGAGCTTACACAGGACAAAAGGGTGACTATATCTATGAATTTTCTTTTGTTCCTGCTAGAAAGATGTTGAGGAGATATTTTACGGAAGTACTAAATATATGCTAAGATATTCTTTCCCCTCTTGTATGAATATATTATTTGTCCCTGAGTAAAAAAGGGGTGTCATCTGGGTCTCATCCCCAGGAGGAAGATAAGGTTTCAAATAGATAAATATTTGATATTATTGTGGGGTTTTTTTTTATTGTTTCTTTTTTGAGCCCTCTGATACGATGGTATCTTCTGCTACTTTGCTGTTTAGACTTGCTGAATGAGATCTTCAGTTTATATTTTTAGACTCTTGGATGGATCAGTGTAGCTTTTCAGTTGTAATCTAGCTCCCTCTTACTAAGCTGTGCTATTAGATGGAGTTTCCCGTGCACTAAGCCCATTTCTAGTGTGACCAGTAAAATAGGCATTTTCCCATTTGTTGAATTTCTGGCCAAGTACTAATTAACAGATCAAACATACAGGTTCCATATACAACTGTGATTGTTTTGGACAAGAGGAAAAGACCTCAGAAGCCTGCACCATATAGAATATACGATTCACGTAATGGTTTTTCAGCAGGACAGGTTCTCTATCATTGGTCTAAAAAAACCTCTTGTGACCGATTGACAAAACTTAAATTTGTGTATTTAACACTATGACAATCATTACTACAATTGGTAATAAAGTGCACTTATCTCAATCTGTGATAAGAGCCCGACGGGACCCGTTTCGCCAGGGTATTGGCTTCGTTGGCGCCGGTCTATGCAAAGCTAGTTCATACTGAATGCATTTTCAAAAAAAGTCCCCCCGACGAAGCCAATACCCTGGCGAAACGGGTCCCGTCGGGCTCTTATCACAGATTGAGATAAGGTACACTTTATTACCGATTGTAGTAATGATTGTCATAGTGTTAAATACACAAATTCAAGTTTTGTCAATCGGTCACAAGAGGTTTTTTAGACCAATGATAGAGAACCTGTCCTGGCTTCTGAGGTCTTTTCCTCTTGTCCAAAACAATCACAGTTGTATGTGGAACCTGTATGTTTGATCTGTTTTCTACATTTTTGAGGTTCCGTCCCATTTTTTGCTTTGCAAGTACTAATTAACACGTTTTTTTAAAAAACACCAAAAACCTAAGGTAGGAGCACATGCCACCTCCTATTTGGGAGGCCTTAAGGACTCCCGCATTGTCAGCATTTTCAGTTAGCGCATGGTAATGTCAACACGCTTTGCTGAATAGTGCTTCCATGTCCTTTATCTGCTCCTGACTAGCCCCCCTTCACAAAAAAAAATTTTTTTTAAGTGCCATGCATTACCTAATTCTAAAAGAAAATTGCCGAAAATTGTGTGCACAGATTTGGTTGCAGTGCCAATAATTGGTGGTTCAACAAGGAATTATTGGCGCTAACTAGAATTAATTACTCGTTATATGTGTAAATTTCGGGGTGAGATCCGTGTCTAAGGGCTCCTTTTTATCAAGGCGCACTACGGGGGTTAGCGCGTCGGACATTTCATCACACGCTAACCCCCACGGCATTAGGTACTAGCGCGGCAGGCAGTTTAACGCGCATTAAACTGCTACCGGGCCTTTGTAAAAGGACCCCTAAATTTTATTCATGAGTCAAAAAAGAGGGCACACAAATGGATGGGTCATGGGAGAATTGGGGGCGTTGCTTTAAGTGACTTAAAGAATAAGGGAACCTGCGTCTAAATTTAAGCATAAGCATTTGCAACATATTTTCATCAATGCAAATAGCTAAGTCTAAAGTTAGGTGTGGTTTCCAAGTATAAGTACTGCTCTATAAACCGCGCCTAACTTTAAGCCCAGCTTATGGAAAAGCACTTTTTTGGCGCTGATTTTTTTAGATGCCATATATAGAATTTACCCCTTAGTGCATGCAAAGGGAAAAACTAAGGCAGAATGTTTTACTTCATCCTGCGTTAGGCCATTTTCGACTTGCTAAACCCAAGTTAGGGCTTAGTGCCCCTTAGTAAAAAGGCCCTTTAATTTATTGAGTTTTCCTCTATTTCACTCTTTAGTATCGTGGGATACTAATTTATTGTGGTCTTGATAGGAAAGATACTTGCTTGATGTAGTGGCAGGGGAAACCATGAAAGAGTTCTAGGCAAGAGTTCTCATTTTGAAAGTAATCCTGCCTAGGTTTATACTTAGTATCAAAGTGCATACTGTGTTTTATCCATAATATTGTCTAAGGCAAGAAATATTATAATGCTTAAAATAGAATGGCATCAGGCCAGCATGAGGCTTTGAGAGATTGCACTTAGTATAAATGGCTGTAATTAAAGAATTTAGAATTTACTAAGTATGGCAATTACCTGTGGGTCCTCAGAATCATGCCTGCATTTTCATGGTGATCGGCTACTTCTGATTACCAGATGTAATAGACTTTTTATGCTACAATGCAACTGTTGAACATTTTAATTAGAGTGCCATGTCAGATTTTTAAATGAAAAATCAAATACTCAAAGCACCAGTGCTTTTTTGATTATGAAAATTAAAACCTAATTGAATTCACCAACAAAAAATATCCTGTGGAAATTTAATTAAAGAAGTGCAAAAGAGCTGCATTTTTAAAACATTCTTTTTTTTTTTTTTAAATTAAGGCAGATCTGAAAGGCAAATGTGCAAGTTTTTAATTTTCCAAAGTGTTAGTGTGGTAATGCCCAGTGAGGAAAAGTAGGAGCTTTGGTATAACTTCTGCATTTATGGGGTAATAGAATTGAGCTATAGTAATTATACTGTATGGGAATGATTTTTATAAAAGGTCACATATGCTGAGAGTACAAATAGGTGCCAAACTAGAATTGCATACTTGTATATATGGGAGGAGGGGTAATTTTGCATGCAGAATGTTATGAGCATATATTGTCATGTATGCATGAAAATGCCTTTAAGAAATCACCTTCTATAGGGAGGGTTATTTTATTATTTTCTTCTATTATAATTGTTTATTGTACCTTAGCGGATGTTCAGCAGTTCACCACAGTGGTTAAAAAGGTTATAAAAGCTTTTATGCAATTAAAACCTATTTTACAGACATTAAAGGCCTTTTATAAAATTGTGCAACTGTAAAAAGTAAATATATGAAAAGACGGTGAGTATTTTGATGCAGACTGTGTCACTATCTTCCAGGGAGGGTAGTTTGAACCATTGGCATACCAATGGAGGGAGGGGCATTCTGTCCTGGGTGAAGCTCATGGGGATTGGGTGCTCTGGTCCCTTCTATATGCTTCAGCCTGCAATCATCGGACCACTGACAGCGTAAGTCAGCTGAACATACTGCCTTCATCGGCCTAGATGCTTTCCCTCTGCAGGGACAGGAAATTGAAGCCAAGGAAAAGCTTCTAGGGCTGCTGAAGGCAATGTGTTCAGCTGACTGAAGATGCTAGTGGCCCACAGATTGCAAATAGCAGCCTGAAGGAGAAAAGAGAGCTACCCAACTACCCATCTCACAGAGAGAGGGGGGGGGGGGGAGAATGTTGTACCCGATTGGGGAGAAGGAGAGGTAAAATAGAAAGTTATAAAATTGGGAGGAAGGAAGGAAAAGGCAAGACCATGGAAGATAAGGGAGAGGAGAGAGAGATGCCTGACCACAGGGGAGGAAGGGAAGGGAAGCAGAGGAGAGGACAGAGATGCCAAGTAACAGGTGAAGGGGAGAGAGAGATGTAAGGGAAGGAGTCAGAGATGCAAGACCATGGTCTGGGGTGGGGTTGAAAGGAAAAGAAGGAAGGAAACCAAGGGGGAGAGATGCCAACTATAGGGTGGGGCAATAGTATACCAAGGGCAGATACTAGATGGAAGAGGTAGAAAGGGCAGATGCATGGAAAGGAGAGAGGGGCAGCCACTTGACAGAACAGAAAGTCAGAGAAAGAGGGCATACACTGGATGGAAGGGAAGGGCAGAGAAACAGGACAAATGCTGGATGGAAGGGAAAGAGTGAAGAGAAGATGAGGAAAGCAGAAACCATAGACAACAAAGAGATTACCTTTTTTAATTTATTTTGTGATTACTTATTCTATACTGGGTGAGGATGTACCTTTGCCTGTGAATAAACATGATTTTCTGTTGGCATTGACTGTGCAGGATTGATATGTATTAGTAATTTACCTGGTTTAGATTTACAATAGGTGTATTGATGATCTATTGCTCACTGTAGTGTTTAGGAGGTTCCTTTTCCTAGGTACTCCCTTGTGTGACTCATAGAAGTTACTGTTTATGGTGTGATAAAATTGCTCTCTTGGTTATGGGTAGCATTTGTTGTGTTTTGTATTACTTAACAATATGCCTGGTACTGGGTTTGGATTAATATCATACCTTTCTTGGTAAATAACTCATTGAAAGTTACATTCTGATATAGTAGACATTTTGCTGTTTACACTGTCTTCACTGCCTATGTTTCTTTTCTGACCATTTGTTTAATTTCATGGTTATTTCTAAAAATAATATTTTTTATATAGGTGAGGGGGGTGTTAAAAATGATTGGCCTCGGGTATCAAATTTGCTAGGTGCCCCACTGGTTTGGACAGAGCCGAGGTGTACACTTTGGGCACCATTCTACATATGATGCCCAAAAAAAATCAGCACCGATTAGAACAGTGCTTAGCGTGATTCCATAAAAGTTATGCTCCCCTTACAGAATCACGCAAAGCACCAGTGCATGTCACAACTTTTAGGCGCATCCATTTAGGCCAAGGAAAAGCAGGCCTAAATCCCTGCACCTAACGTACACATGCATCAGGTATATTCCTTAACAGTGCACATAAATTCTAAGAATGACCACGATCTGCCCGGTGCGCCTCCCCTAGTCATGCTTAGGGTTACCAGATTTGGCACCTGGTAAAGGAGGGCACATGGCCCCGCCCTGTTCTGCCCTCAGGCCTATCCCATTCCACCCCTAGGTCTGCCCCACTCCATCCCCAGCCCGCCCTGTTCCGCCTTCCAACCCCATCCCCACGCAAACTTTGTCTCTTCAGGCTGGGTCCGGAATGAGAATGGCATGAAACATGTATTTATCTTCTAGCCATAAGACTAATATATTATATTACATTAGAGATTTCTATTCCGCCATTACCTTGCGGTTCAAGGCGGATTACAAAAGAGTTACAAGCGGTGGGTTACAATGGAAGATCATTGGTCATTTCTAGAGAAGGTAAAGAGTAGATCAGGTAGTATCTGTTTGGCAGGACGAAGGAAGGAAGGTATTTGTGATGTTAGGACTGTTTCAGGAATTTCTTGAAGAGTATAGTTTTTATTTCTTTTCTGAACATCCTGTAGTCTGGGGTTGTTATCAGTAGATTGGAGATCTGGTTATCTAGTTTTGTTGCTTGGGTGGCTAGGAGTCCATCATATAGGTTTTTTCCGTCTTTATAGTCTTTGATTGGGGGGGGGGGTGAATGGGGTGTGTGTTTTTCTATGTCTGGTTGAGGTAGTTTGGATGAGGCGGTTGTTGTTTTTTCAGATAAGGTGAAGGCAGCAACACTTATTTCAAATGGCAAATGCCAAATCCAACAGTGGCTTATATTAAACGTCCAAAATATAATATATATATTTTAACGGCTAATCGGTGCCAATTAAGACCATTTATGGCCTACTATTGCTCATTAACACCAATTAGCTCCTTATTAGTAAATTAATGTAGCTTCTCAAATGACCTTATTCTGTAACTTGTGTGAGCTAATTTGCATGCTAAACATTCATTTGGGTGCCCTCCCCCCCCCCCCCTTTCTAGGATCTCTAATTAGAATATGAATGGGCTGGAGTGAGCTGGATAGGCTGGAGTGAGCTTCAACGGCTAGTCCAGCCTAAGGACACTTCCAGGTGGACTTCTAAGGTTTATGGCCCAGAAATAACAAAGCAAAAAGACATTTTAATTTAATCATGAAATTGTAATGAATGCAATTACAGGGCAGACTGGAAGGACCGTTCAGATCTTTATCTGTAACACAGTAACATAGTAAATGACAGCAGATAAAGACCCGGACGGACCATCCAGTCTGCCCAATGGACGCACTCATTATACAGTATATATTCATGGTTAAATTGTCTTTTCTTTAATATTTCTGGGCAATAGACCATAGAAGACTGCCCGGTACTGTCTTTAGGTTCTCACTGCTATCATTTACTATGTTACCATATACATTACAACCTTGGTTTGCGAGCATAATTCGTTCCAGAAACTTGTTTGTAATCCAACGCACTCATATATCAAAACAAATTTCCCCATAAGAAATAATGGAAACTCAGATGATTTGTTCCACAGCCCAAATACTTTAATACAAAATACTGTACTGTATAAAGCAAAAATATATACAGTAAAACAAATTAACCTGCACTCGCTCATTTAGAACAGCCACTACACTCCCGCAGCGTCAGAGAGAGAACCATTGACTCAGTTGTGACGCGCGTATGCTGTGCGTACTTGTATTGCAATACCTCGCGGCGTCAGAGAGAGAAGAACCTTCGGCTCAGTTTTCATGCGCGTATACTGTACTCATATTGCAAGCCAACGCACGTTTATCAAGTTAAAGTTTAATAAAACATTTTGCTTGTCTTGCAAAACACTCGCACACCACGTTACTCACAATCCAAGGTTTTACTATATACATTACATTACATTACTGATTTCTATTCCGCCTCAACCTTGCAGTTCTGGACGGATTACAAAAGAGACCTCTGGACATTTCCAGGATGATTACAAAGAGACTTCTGGACTTTTCCAGAAGAGTTACAAGAAGAAGAACATTTCCAGAGGAGTTACAAGAAGAAGAACATTTCCAGAGGAGTTACAAGAAGAAGAACATTTCCAGAAGAGTTACAAGAAGAAGAACATTTCCAGAGGAGTTACAAGAAGAAGAACATTTCCAGAAGAGTTACAAGAAGAAGAACATTTCCAGAGGAGTTACAAGAAGAATGGTGTAGTATAGTTTAGGGAATGGGATACGGCAAGGAGGATTGGGCTATTCCAGTGGATATACAATTCGGGATGCTGTACAGATAGGATATAGTGCAGTTTCAGTATATATACGGTTAGGGAAGCAGTTGACAAGCTTGGGCTTTGAGGGGGAGGGTAACTGGTGAAGGAGGGAGGATGGGGGAGTCACACTGAGGGGAATCCAGGTTGGAGTTATGACATCTGTATAAATGTTTTGAATAGATGGGTTTTGATTTCTTTGCGAAAAGATTTGAAATCGCTTGTGGTCATCAGCAGGTTGGAGATGGCATGGTCCAATTTCGCTGCTTGCGTCGCTAGCAGACTGTCAAACACCTTCTTACGCTGGGTACCTTTGAGTGGGGGGTATACCTGAACTCCCTGCCCCTTGCTCCCCTCCAAATTAAGCAGTTAAACTTTGCCTGAGGGGGAGGGGGAGAGAAACATTTTGTCAAGTGGCAATTACTCTTGATTGTGCTTTTATGAAACTTTATTTTAAGTATTCAGAAACATTCAAACCTCTTACGGAAGAAGCCTGATGGAGTATTAATTCAAACTGTTTGATGCCATAACATTTGTAGTTCGTAACATACAATATTCTTTGTTAATTAAAATTTGTAACCATAACATCAAACTCTCAGTGTACTATTGCAACTTGCATAAATTAGTGATGTTTTATCTTGATAAATAAACATGAAATGCACGTCAAAGGCTCGCTGCAGAGCAGAAAGTAATCATTGTGATCAAAAAAAGTGATGCTATATTAATGACTAAATTCTTGAAAATCAATACAAAACATTGTATTTCTTATGTTAAAAGCAATATATGGAAGCAATGAACTGAGGCTAAATTAGTCAAGCACGTTTTGTGAAAGGCATACTAGCTTGAAAAGAAGACATCTGTAGTCTAACAGGGCATTTAGTTCTGGAAACCAACATTCAAGGGAAATTTGCAATGCATTTTACAAAAGGCTTGCTGACTGTGCAGCCTTTTGTAAAATAGATATACAGTGATGGCAAATATGTCTATATGTTGTGCAGTGCATAACAGAGAGACATTTTACAAATGAAAATGTACCAAAGAAACCGTGGCATCGCTAGGGGCTTTTGTATAAGTACAGTAGACGCTCTGTTAACCGGAGCTCAAGCAACCAGAACTCTCAAGCAGCCAGCAAAAAAAAAAAAAATCAAAGAAATACTGTAATACTTTAAATAAAAATGAAAATAAAATCCACTTCTGGTAGAAATTTAAGCGTAAACTTGGCACATGCCAACACCTAAGTACGCCCACGTTTTGCCTACCACATGTCTGGTAGTTTGTCTGGAACAGTTTATGGTATAGCATAGTATGGGATATAGTATTAGTTAGGCCTATTTTAATAGTAACTCTCAAGCAACCAGAAAATACATTTTTTTCCGGCATCTATGAATCCCTATGGGTGCTGGTTAACTGAGAGTAGCTTCAATTGCGTCATTTTTGCAAACCTGCATATCTAAGGGGAGACAAAGAGATGAGCTGCAAAACACATTTTTCATATTTTTAAGTGGGTTTAACCTCAGAGAGGTAAACATAATTCCTACCACAAGCTCTCCTTCAAATCCCAGATCCAAGCATAAAATCAGTTGACATGCATGACTCCAAGTCAATGTAATTGCTGCCATTGAAATGTTCTTAGGCATAAATGTGTTGCTCTAAAATCCAGGCTACACATATGCAGTTTACAGCTTATTTCATCTTGATATATTGCTCACGGAGAAAGCAATCTAAGTGGTTCACATGTAATAAAACAAAAGTTTAAAGAAAAGAACTCCATTAATTAACAGGACAGCACAGAGAACAAGCCATACATCATAAGAACATAAGAATAGCCTTACTGGGTCACGCCAATAGTACATCAAGCCCAGTAGCCCGTTCTCACGGTGGCCAATCCAGGTAACTAGTACCTGGCCAAAACCCAAGGTGTAGCAACATTCCATTATCTCAGAGTAAGCAAAATTCCGGAACCCCAAATTCTAGCAACATTCCATGCAAAATCCCCCCAAAGAGTAGCAAGATTCTAGAATCCCAAGGAGTAGCAACATTCCACGCTACCGATTCAGGGCAAGCAGCAAACATAACTGTGTCACCAGGGAGAGAAACCAAAAAAAAAAAGCGTGCTGAAAAAAATAAGCCTTCAATTATTATTCATTTAGATTTATGAACTGCCTGTTCATGAAGAGATACACCCAAAGTGGTTTACAATACATTGAATAATGATCTGGTATTCTCAACTATTTTCCCTATCTGTCCCAACAGGATCACAATCTAACTATGGTACCAGGGGCAATGAAGGGTTGGGGGACTTGCCCAGGGTCACAGGGGAGCAGGCTGGGTGCTGAGGCAGCAGCTCTAACCGCTAAGCCAAGAATACTCCAGTCCATTTATTACACTGAATGTATGTCTAGTGAAAAAAGCTCTAAACCAGGTTCACCCTAATCCACCAATACATTACATTACATTACATTTGTGATTTCTATTCCGCCTGTGCCTTGCGGTTCTAAGCGGATTACCGTTAAAAGAGATCAGGACATTACCGAGAGAATTACATAACAACGATTCAAGTAAATTACATGCTGTGGTATAGAAATACAAGTATAAGATATCTGGATTTATCGATAGAATAACTCGACAGGGATTAAGTAGATTACAAGGTTCAGTGGGGAAAACAATATAGGCAACTGAAGAAAGATACCTAACTTTGAAGGAATCAGTTAAGCGGATACCTAAGGGAGATGCTTATTTAGGAGCAGGTTAAATGGATACCTTTGGGAGATGCTTATTTAGGAGTCTGGATATTTTTAGTAAATGAGGTTCGAATGGAGGACTAGTGTGTTATTTGCTGGGGAGATTGCATGTGCGATTGGGGAGGGGAATATTAAGTAAGGACGTGTTTTTTGAAAAGAAATGTTTTGATTTCTTTCCGAAACATTTTGATGTCTGTTGTGTTGATCATCAGTTTGGTGATGGTGGGGTCAATTTTCGCTGCCTGTGTTGCTAGAAGGCTGTCGTAAAGTTTCTTACGTTGGGTACCATTATGAGGGGGGGAAGGTGAAAAGGTTCTGAGTTCTTCTTGATCTGGGTAATTGGTAGCGGTAAAGGCGGTTGTTCAGGTAATTGGGGGCCATACCATGGGTTACTTTGAAAAGTAAGCAGTAGAGTTTGAATTGAGTTCTTGCTTTTATTGCCATTGTAACAATAAATCCTGGTCAATGGTGTCAAAAGCCAACGCCAAGTCCAGCAGCATAATCAAAACTCAATCTCCTGCATCAAAATCCTATTGCAAGGATGTTCTGCTCGACACAGGATCCCTCAAATGTTTTCCCTCGGCCCTGAAGAAAAGCTTCACCTGAAACATGCATGTCAGGAGAGGTGAATGAATGTAGGATAGTCCACTATAAAGTTAAGTGGCCTTCTTTTGTTTTTACATTAAAAATGAGGATAATGATTAAGAGTGAAAAATGTAAACAATAATGATAAGGATAAAAAAACAGAATAAAACAAAATATTAAGGATACTCAATAAAAGTTGGACCGACGAAGAGGTTAGCAACCGGTAGCATTTGGTGCCCGGCTGCGGTCTGAAGGTCCATACAAATAATTATAAGTTGATAACATCTGTCTTCAACCTTGTTTAGGCTTCAGAGATATAAGCTAATAGACGTTGGTGGATACAATCACATTGGGTATACAACAGTGGCATACATTTGCAGGACTGCTATACATGCAACACTGGATTAACCATTAAGCAAAATAAGTGCGTGCTCAGGGCATCGAGGGAAGGTATGAGCAACACAGAGTTTTTCTTCTAGCTATCATGCCCTAATTCTTTTACTGCTATCTACCACACCCATTATCCAACATGAAGTTCAGTGTTTTTCTAATCAGTAAAGATGCACAAGATGTTTTGATGCATACTTTAATGCTATTTCTCAACACTTGAGTCTTAATGTCTTTTCCATTAAGCAATGCAAGGGGCCGATGGGCACCATGGTTGGGCTGTGCTTAGGGCATCAGTTGGCCTTAATCTACATAGTAACATAGTAGATGATGGCAGATAAAGACCCGAATGGTCCATCCAGTCTGCCCAATCTGATTCAATTTAAATTTTTAAATTATTTTTTTTTTCTTCTTAGCTATTTCTGGGCAAGAATCCAAAGCTCTACCTGGTATTGTGCTTGGGTTCCAACTACCGAAGCCTCCGTCAAAGCTCACTCCAGCCCATCTACACCCTCTCAGCCATTGAAGCCCTCCCCAGCCCTTCCTCAACCAAAAGGTCATATACAGACACAGACCGTGCGAGTCTGTCCAGTACTCGCCTTAGTTCTTCAATATTTACTATTGTTTTCTGATTCTAGATCCTCTGAGTCCATCCCACCCTTCCTTGAACTCCGTCACCGTTTTCCTCTCCACCACCTCTCTCGGGAGCGCGTTCCAGGCATCCACCACCCTCTCCGTAAAGTAGAATTTCCTTACATTGCTCTTGAATCTACCGCCCCCTCAACCTCAAATTATGTCCTCTGGTTTTACCATTTTCCTTTCTCTGGAAAAGATTTTGTTCTACGTTACTACCTTTCAAGTATTTGAACGTCTGAATCATGTCTCCCCTGTCCCTCCTTTCTTCTAGGGTAGACATATTCAGGGCTTCCAGTCTCTCCTCATACGTCTTCTACATGCAAAGAAAATCTTCTATAACGCAAAGGATGCAGCGTGGCTCAGAGATACAACACCCAAAGCTGCAAATGCAGAGCCCTTCGATCGATTCCCTCACTGTGTGACCTTTCAGCAACTCGCTTAACATTTCTGCTTTAGAAAAGCTGCAAGCTCTAGTGGGCATGAATACTGTAGCTGTATGAGCAGTTTCCTGCAAAGCAGCCGCCACTGTTGGTGCCGCATTAATAATAAATGCTGATATTGTAATGTTCTATTATTCTGATTCATTTGTCCTCTGTAAGTGAAATCATTTTTCTATATCTCTACCACCTGCTGTTTCTGTTTTGATGCTCTGTTATATAGGTGTATATGTAGATTCATAAATCTGTTATCCTTACTCATATAGCCATAAAAATATGTGAAATGGGCCTGTAAAAGGCCATCATTTAAGTTGCATGCATATGGCATTCTAACGAATGAATTAGGAGTTGCATGCATAATTAATATAATTCTATCTTTGAAAAAAAAAAAAAAAAAAGTTTATCATTATTACTACTACCATGTTGATCAACTTCTTGGACACAATTCTTAGCATTTTTTACCTGCAGGCTTGGAGATTTCCAAGCGATTCACAGTTGGACAGACTTTTACCTGTGCATGGGAGGAATAGGGATAGGGAAAAACTCGCATCCTTTCCCTGTAAACTAAGGCATGTCTCCAATGAATGAGAAACGTGTGAAATAATTTACCATCAAAAGAGAGAGCCTTAGCCACGTTCTCCTCTCCTTCCCACCACCAATTTCATCAAATCCCCATCTGACGCAGCTTTTGTGGGAAACGTGCCCTCGCCATACGTGCTCTGCGACCCAGGCAGGGTCAACCAATGGCTGAGAACGCTGTCCGGAGGCGTCATAAAGGGGGCGGGATAGAGCCAGATCGGGAGGGTGTTCCTTAAAGGACGCTTTCGCCGCTCCTGCCGGCTTCTTAGCCTTTTTCGAACAGTAGCAGTGGCATACAAAGGGCGGGGAGGGGGAGTAAAAAAAAATTATGGGCCCGGGGGGGCGGTGTTTAAAAAATGATGGGCCGGGGGGGATAAAAAATGATGGGCCCCGGGTGTCACATACCCTAGGTACATCACTGCACCTGACCATTCATTTACAATGTGCCAAGAAATGTAAAGAGGGCATGTGATTTTCTACTATTTTGGTGTGACACTATGAAGAACCTGTCAGCAAGATATAGTGGGGCAACTCTAAAGGCGAAGGATTTGCATGCACTGCCTCCTTGAGTTGCAGATCTATCTCATGCATATTTACTGTGGATATCCTGAAAACCTGGCTCTCCAGGACCAGAATTGCCTACCCCTAGTATAGACCGCATTTTCCATTTTCCCAAGACTTTATAAAAGCTCTTTAATATGCTGTAAAATTTTACAGTCTTTGGTCTATGGGTCTTGAACCTTGGGGGGGGGGGTGTCCTATCCAATGGTAAGGGGAGAGGGGTAGGGGGAAGGGGAATTAGAAAACACATTAAAGTGAAAGATATTTAGTGCTATGAAACGCTGAGAAATACTAGATGCAATTTTACACTAAGATGAAATAAATTAAACACAGACAAACTGAGCACATTTGCTGCTTGTTATATCCTTATTAGAAATGCAATGCAAAAGTATTCTTTAAATCCCCTCAGTGAGCTGCTTCAGAATTACTTATACTGAGATAACTTCAAAGATTTTAAAAAAATATATTCATTAAAACACTGTTTTCTGTTTAACTGTATTCCCATATGTTGTTGGCATGACAATGCGGGAAAAGAATGAGAAATTTGAGATCAAAGTTTTCTGTTAACGGTGGTTTTCATTCATCATGGAAAAGCTACCACATTTTTTTGCATCAGTGACCCACAGAAATTGAAATGAAGAAAGGGTTTTTTTTTTTTTTTTTTTTCTCTCTCTCTGATAGGTTTCTGAGAAAGTTTTTCATTAAGGATGCAAACAAAACTGCCTGGAAATCACAGTCTTACCAACTCTCCCTTTCTTTATCTATTCTTACAATTGAAGATGCCTGTCCAACAAAACTTACATTCTGGGGAAAAGAACATTTTAAAGAAGACATATCCTTTTTGAATGTAACATCTTACCACAAATATCAGACCTAGGGTTACCAGATGTCAGGGAAAACCCGGAAATGTCCTCTTTTTAATTTTTATTTGTCTTTGTTTAACATCAAAGAAAATACCTTTGATAAGGAAAATAATACTATCCAATTAGGAAATAATAATACTATTGTACTATGATAATAGAAATGTCCTCTTTTTTAAAGGACTGTCTGGGTGCCCAGATGGATGTTCCAAGACCTGACCGTTTGACTGGGTTTTGAAAAGCTCTGAGTTTCGGCTGCGTCTAGAGCAGGGGTCCCCAAAGTCCCTCCTTGAGGGCCGAATCCAGTCGGGTTTTCAGGATTTCCCCAATGAATATGCATGAGATCTATGTTCATGCACTTCATTGGGGAAATCCTGAAAACCCGACTGGATTCGGCCCTCAAGGAGGAACTTTGGGGACTCCTGGTCTAGAGGGTTTCAAACATGCACTGATGATGTCACACACATCTGTGCATGCTCGGAGGCCCTCCAGACGCAGCCCAGAGGTCAGGGAAGAAGAGATGAGGTTTTGGGGGGGTGGGGCTGGGAGCAGGGCTGGAGGCAGAACAAGGCGGAGCGTGGGGCAGAATGGGGCAGGGCCATGTGTCCAGGTTTTTACCCCGCTAAATATGGTAACCCTAATCAGACCTAGGCTACATTGCACGCGATAAACTCATAGCATAAAGTATGATGTGATACTATATATGCAGACTTGATCTTGATTTGCCCTTATAAAAACAGAAGAAGGGGCTAGCCTCAGAATAAAGCAGAACAAAGGAGGCAAGAGAGATGACACGGTGGCAGTTACCCGCAGCTAGCCACGGGTAACACGCCGAAGGGGGGGGGGAAGTGCGGGCACAGGGACAAGGCCATCCACCGCCCCATGGAGTGGTGAATGGCCTTGTCCCTGCAGTTAAGGGAGGGAAGGCGCGTGATCACCGATCGCACGCGCGGCCCCTTCCCTACCTCCGGCCAAATCTATATCCCTCCCCCCCTTACCTTCGTGGCACTTTAGAAAGAAACTGAAGCCTGCCTGTGCCACCCTGCAGTCGCGTGTGTGTGGACGGAAGCTTCTCCTCTGAGGCAACTTCCGGTTGTGTCAGAGAAGAAGCTTCCGCCCAGAAACACGCGACTGCAGGGTGGCACAGGCAGGCTTTGCCAGCTTCAGTTTCTTTTCTAAAGTGCAGCGAAGGTAAGGGGGAGGGAGATAGATTTGGCCAGAAGTAGGGAGGAAAGGGGCTGTGCGCGCGATCGGTGACCGTGCGCCTTCCCTCCCTTAAGTTTTTTTATGCCGCGAAGGTAAGGTGGAGGGAGGGAGATTCTCGGGCCGCTGAAGGGTGGTGAGGTGGCGAGAGAGAAGGGTGGATGCTGCGGGGAAGGGGCAGTGAAGGGATGGCGGGGACAGGGATAGGGCGGTGAAGGGGACGGCGGGGAAGGGGACGGGACAGTGAAGGGGACGGTGGTCCGATGACAGAGCAGTGATGGGGACAGATTTTTTTCCCCGTGTCATTCTTTAATGTGTATACCAACCACCAGTTACATTTATTAAAACAAGAAATAATTGTCCAACAAAAGTCCTGTACAGTCCCAAGTTTGGAATCCCAGGAAAGTCCCAACTAGGGTAATTACCCAGGAACAGGTCAAAAAACCCAAGGCACCAAGAAATGTTTTCTTGGGGGTTTTTTTTCTTGGCCTGTGTAATATTCTATGGGCTTCTTTTACGAAGCCACGGTAGCGGCTTTAACGCGAGTGACTTTTAATCACACGCTGACCCCCGCGCTAGCTGAGAAACTACCTATTACACGCATTAAACCACTACCGCGGCGTCATAAAAGGAGCCCTTTAAGTTGTGCATGCTGCTAGGCGGAATACCCATGACGCATCCATGCTCCTACCATGGGTACAGCACACTTCTGGTTACATCTTGGGGGCCAGTGTTTTTTTTTTTTTTTTTTTGGCCGCTATCAGCTTTGCTTGGCCATGTTTGGGCATCAGCCTTGAATATCCAGGCATATGTGGTTAGTTAAAATGTATGCAGTAAAGTGCAATATTCAGCACTTAACCACATAAAGATTGAGATGCTTTCAGGGCAGTCTAGGGGTGGAGTCTAAGCAAGACCAAAATTTATCTGGGGACTAGACAAAATCAACAAAAAGGCTGGCCTTGGTTTAACCACATAAATACCAATTCTGCCCTCAGACCACACACAAAATAGCTGGTTTCAACTTAGGTGCTAACCAGGCAAATTTAGTGCCACTGAATTTTCCTGATTAGTCACAGACAAGCAATTTAAATAGCCAGGAGCCTCTCCTGGCCATTTAAATTACTTTGAATATTGACCCCCCCTAAGTTTGCTGATAGCACCTAGCATGTAACTGCCAATTTATGGAGGCAATTATGCTCATAAATTCAGCTACTCTATAAACCTGGTGCACAAATTGACAGCTTGCATTGGTGCAAGTGACTGGCTTTCTCTTAAATGTAGCCCTTAATGTCATCAGACTGAACTCTGTGTTTCCTTGAACAAGTTTATTTAATATAACTTAAAGAAATTAACAGACTCACAGTTCAGTTGTTCTCAAGAGATTACTTTTCTCACAGAATCCACACTACTGCTAGATATAGGGAAAGGGAGGAGTGTATTTTCACACAAACTCTCTGTGTAGGATGACACTGTGCTCCAACTCTCTCACCAAGTTTTATTTGGGCTAACAGAATTAAAGGTAAAAACTTAATGGGGAAACAATGTCTGTTCTATGTTTTTCCTGTGGCTGTGTGCCAGTGGTGTAATAAAGGGGGCAGGGGCGGACCACCCCAAGTGCCATCTCGGTGGGGGTGCCAGCACCTCTTCACTCCCCCCCCATGCCACACTCGTGCTCTCCCTTCCCTGCCCTCCGTACCTCTTTTTAAATTCTTCACCTGTGCAAGCAATTACTCTAGCCTGTTGCTCGTGCAGGCCTGGCTCCCTTTGAAATCACTTCTGGGTCGCAGGGACAGGAAGTAACATCAGAGGGAAAGCCAACACGAGCAGTAGGTAAAGAAGCTACTTGTGCTGGAGATTTAGAGGTATGGGCGGTAGGCGGGGATGGCACAAGTATGGCAGGGCAGAGAGGAAGGCACGGAGGGTTGGTGCAGAAGGAACAGCAGGGTGAAAAGGAGGGTACAGGGGCGTCACCACTCCAGGTGCCTCCCACCCTCGCTCTGCCACTGCCATGTGCTATCTAACATGGAGTCTTTTCTGAATACAGCAGAAGAAAAGGGTGGGCTTCAACCACAAGGTTGCAGCAAAACACACTGGGAGCAAGGGGCTCAGTCCAATGGCTGCAGCAAAGCACACTTTGAGCTTAAGTCAATTAAATACACTCTATTTACACATTCACTACATAGACACCCTGCCTCCATGAAAGTGGGTGAAGAACAGTGCACTTCATTGAATTTCCTTTATTATCACTGCTATAAAATATTGTTGTGAAGGCAGAATTTACAAAGTTTTAAGTCAAGTTGAGGAGAGCGACACATCTGATAAAAGGTATGGAAAACCTTTCATACGCTGAGAGATTGGAGAAATTGGGTCTCTTTTCTCTGGAGAAGAGGAGACTTAGAGGAGATATGATAGAAACTTACAAGATCATGAAGGGCATAGAGGGAGTAGAGAGGGACAGAAAGAGAGACAGAGAGAAATAGAGAGAGAGATAGAGAAAGATTGGAGAAACTGGGTCTCTTTTCCCTGGAGAAGAGGAGACTTAGAGGGGATATGATAGAAACTTACAAGATCATGAAGGGCATAGAGAGAGTAGAGAGGGACAGAAAGAGAGACAGAGAGAAATAGAGAGAGAGAGAAAGTGAGAGACACAGAAATAGAGAGAGAAAGAGAGAGAGATAGATAGAGAAATATTGGAGAAACTGGGTCTCTTTTCCCTGGAGAAGAGGAGACTTAGAGGGGATATGATAGAAACTTACAAGATCATGAAGGGCATAGAGAGAGTAGAGAGGGACAGATTCTTCAAACTTTCTAAGAATAAAAGAACAAGAGGTCATTCGGAAAAGTTGAAAGGGGACAGATTCAAAATGAATGCTAGGAAGTTCTTCTTTACCCAACGTGTGGTGGACACCTGGAATGCGCTTCCAGAGGGCGTAATAGGGCAGAGTACGGTAACGGGGTTTAAGAAAGGATTGGACAATTTCTTGCTGGAGAAGGGGATAGAGGGGTATAGATAGAGGATTACTACACAGGTCCAGGATTTGTTGGGTGCCACGAGAGCGGACTGCTGGGCACGACGGACCTCAGGTCTGACCCAGCAGTGGCATTGCTTATGTTCTTATGTACTTTGCTGGGTTTACCGGATTTGCAACTGTGATGAGTTCCGACGCTTTATTGATCATGCCACCCCTCTTTTAGTGAAGTTGCACCGACTGACTACCAGGTATGGCAAGAATTTATTTTAAAGTACTGACGTTTACTTTTAAAAACGTTTGTGGATTAGCTCCAGATTATCTTCAAAATTCCATCTCGCTATACTCTGCTTCTAGACCATTATGCTCCAATGAGGCAACTAGACTAACTATTCCATCCGTTTCTGCTTATTGGAAATCAACTAGCAGTCAGAGATCTTTGATAGCCCTGTGGTCCTATGTAATGGAATAAATTATAACCACCACACAAACAAGCTTCTATAATTTAGCGATAAAGTTCTCAGTGAAAAAAATACATTGAAAGTGGAGGGGGAAAAAAAAAGAGCTCAGTTTCTCAGCTGCCAGTTGTAAAAACTGGTTTGTGCGGTTGGTTATATTGAAGCTTCTCTTGTGTGTATGGTGTCGATGGAGTAAATTGTCACAGGACATTCAAGCTATCTCCTGTTATTCAATTTTTCAGAAAGCAGCTGAGGGCTCCTTTTACAATCTCCCAACTCAATTCCCCCCTCCCCCATTACAACTGTTCCCTTAAACTGTTAGCCACTATTCTTCAACTATGTAAGTTCTACTCAGTTTGTAGCATCTTTCTAATCATTGTAAACCACATAGTAGAGAATGGCACGGTGAGAAAATTCATCACCGTCCCCGTCCCCGCGGATAACCGCGGGGAACCATCTCCATGCCATTCTTTAAGGAGAGAGGGAAGAATCAGAGTATGAAAGGGCCCAGCCACTGGCCCTCAAGCCTTGCATTGAAGAACGCTGGTGTAGAAGGACTGAGTTTGATATGGATACTAAAGAATGCTTTCCCACGGTTATCCGCGGGGACGGGAACGGTGATGAATTTTCTCCCAGTGTCATTCTCTACCGCACAGAACTTCACGGTCCTGCGGCATATAAACTGTTATTATTATTATCTACTAAGGTGCGCTAGCGTTTTTTAGTGCATGCACAAGATTAGCGTGTGCTAGCTGAAAAATTATCGCCTGCTTAAAAGAAGGCGGTAGCACCTAGTGCGCCTTTGTAAAAGGAGCCTTAAAAGTGATATTTTTATACAATACTTACAGTATCTGGTGTCTAGTCTCAGAGATCACAGGGGATGAAGAATGTAGTTTGAAATCTTATAATCAGAGGTATGTCTCTTATCTTTTGCACATTAGATTAGATTAGACATACAAATCGGACTTGAAATATTCGGGTTGGGGTAACCCAAGTTCTGCTAGGGCACTCATATTTTTAGAACAGGAATTACTAACACAGATCCTGTTCCAAAATGCAGTGCACATGGGGATAAATATTCAGCAGTGACAAGGGATTAAGGCAGGGGTCCCCAAAGTCCCTCCTTGAGGGCCGCAATCCAGTCGGGTTTTCAGGATTTCCCCAATGAATATGCATGAGATCTATTTGCATGCGCTGCTTTCAATGCCTATTCATTGGGGAAATCCTGAAAACCCGACTGGAATACGGCTCTCGAGGACCGGAGTTCCCTACCCCTGTGCTAGAGCATACATGGGCAACTCCAGTCCTCAAGGACTGGAATCCAGTCGGGTTTTCAGGATTTCTCCAATGAATATGCATGAGATCTATTTGCATGCGCTGCTTTCAATGCCTATTCATTGGGGAAATCCTGAAAACCCGACTGGAATACGGCTCTCGAGGACCGGAGTTCCCTACCCCTATGCTAGAGCATACTTGGGCAACTCCGGTCCTCAAGGACTGGAATCCAAATGGGTTTTCAGGATTTCCCCAATGAATATGCATGAGATCTATTTGCATGCGCTGCTTTCATTGTATGCTAATAGATCTCATGCATATTCATTGGGGAAATCCTGGAAACCCGACTGGATTGCGGCCCTCGAGGAGGGACTTTGGGGACCCCCGGATTAAGGCATGATTCACCCACCTTCCTCTTACTCCTCCAGTAGTCACCGTCCCCCATCCCACCACCCAGAGATGTGAAAAAAAAAAACACCAGTATTTTTCAGCCTGTGTGACAGATTTACATGGCTCACATACGAAGGAGTGCTGAAAGGTTTTCAGCCCAACCAACTTTCTAAATTTGAGGTTATTTTGCTGCTGTTGCCGAAAAGAGTGCGATTTTCGTTTCTCTCATTAGAGTTTGCAAATTGGCATTTTGCAAAATTAAACTAACACTCTTAAGCTACAATGGCAAAATAACCTCAGATTTAGGAAGCTGGTTGGGCTGAGAACTTTTCAGCACCCCTCCTACGAGGTATATCTCCACGGCAGAGCAGAGGGGCTCTCTAAGGGTTACAGTACAGACAAGTCACGTTAAAAGTCCCAGGCAGATGCCACTATAACTTGCTTATATTGTAAGGTGAGCCTTCCAGAACCTACTGCACCTACATAAAGATGACACCTGCAGGCATAAGAGCTATTAGTGTGGTGTTCAGGTAAATACTGTAAATTATAGTGACATCATCTGTACTAGAGAATGACACCGTGACAAAATTCATCACCGTTCCTGTCCCCGCGGATAACCGCGGGAAACCATCTTCATTTCATTCTTTATGGAGAGAGGGAAGAATCAGAGTGGAATTGGGCACAACCACTGACCCGCAAGCTTTGCTTTGAAGAATGCTGGTGTAGAAGGACTGAGGTTGAGATAGACACTAAAGAATGACAGTCTCTGGTATCCAGAGCAGATACTGTGATGTCATAATACCTCATTCCACCAGTGCCTGAGAACCAATCACATCAGTGATGTCACAATGGCTTCATTATCCTTGGCTCACATAAGCACAGCCACTGACCCGCAAGCTTTGCTTTGAAGAATGCTGGTGTAGAAGGACCGAGGTTGAAATAGACACTAGAAAATGACATGGGATTATTTCCCGCGGTTATCTGCGGGGACGGGACGGTGATGAATTTTGTCACCGTGTCATTCTCTACTGTAAATCAGGCCCAAAATGTCCCCTTTTTCCCCACTACATACATTCCTGTTCCTCTTTTCTCTCTTTTGTCTACCCACGTCCCTTGAAGGCACTGAAAAGAAAGGGGATCTCCTTCTATGGTTCAGGCTTAGCAGGAGATTGGGTAACTAAGCCCTTCCAATGGCCAATACTTATCAACCAATTCCTTCAGTTCTCTGCCCACTGCCTGAGTAACTCAGAGAGACTCCCTCCAAATATCAAAGCTAGGGGTAGCCACAAGCTTCTCTCTTTTTGTTCTCTCTCTGTTGCCTCTATCTAGGAATGCTCAGCTGTCTGTGAACAGTTTGCTAAGAATGCTTGAACGTCCAAAAAGATTGTTTTTGTGCGTTTTTCATGTGGACATCTTTATATTTGGGAATGGCTTAAAAATATAGATGCACAAAGGACCAAAATGTCTATTTTTTTTTTTTTTTTTGAGAATGTCCTATGTAGACATCTTGCTGTTTTGAGAATGGACATTTTCTTTACTGGATATCTGAATGTCTTTCCCATGTTGTCCAAACTCAGACTTAGACGTTGTATTGAAAAACGCCCCTCCACGTATGTATTTTTGTGCTTCACTTATGAATAGTCAGAATAGAAATGAATAATCTATATTAAACTAAGGCCTCCTTTTATGAAACTGCGATGGCAGTTTCTAGCGCGGGGAGCCGCGCTAAATGGCCTGCGCTACTCCCGACGCTCACTGAGTTCCTATAAGCATCGGGAGCAGTGTGGCTCTCCGCTCTAGAAACTGCTATTGCAGTTTCGTAAATGAGGGGGTAAGCTAATACGGTATGATTATGTTACAGACATATGTTATCCAGGAATGTTAAATTTATACTAGAATAATCCCAAAGACAACTTTCAAATCAAAAGTTACTCAAAAATAAATCTTAAATGCAAAAAAACCCCATCTAAGATAATAATACCCTTAGCGCACACGCGCACTTCAATTTTTGTGGCTCCGTGCGTCCGTCGCTCTGTGGTCTGCAGAGAAATGTTGCAGAGTGTGGCACGTGTGCGGTGCCTGCGCACAATGGGAGCCGACATCGGGGAGAGAAGGAGGCGGCAGCGGCGACCGAGCTATGGAGCTAAGGGAGGGAAGGCCACAACTACTGCCGCTCCGTGGTCGCACAGCCTTCTCCTCTGCCTCCACTCTCCCCTCTGGGTGAATTTCCGGGTTGAGGATGAGGATTTGTTGGAGGCTGGTGGTGCTGCTGCAGAGGGGGTGGGATGGGCTGGAGGGTGGTCAAAGGAAGGGGAGCGGGGCGTAGGCAGGGAATGGGAGAAAGGGAAGGAAAAAGACAGACAAGACAGCGGCCAAGGAGAGAGAGAGAGAAAGAGATAGAAAGACAGCGGCCAAAGAGAGAGAGAGACAGAAAGACACACAGGCAGCGGCCAAGGAAAGAGAGAGAAAGAGACAGAAAGGCACATAAACAGCGGCCAAGGAAAGAGAGAGAGAAAAAGACAGAAACATACACAGACAGCAGCCAAGGAGAGAAAGAGATAGAAAGACAGACAGACACACAGACAGTGGCCAAGGAGATAGAGAGACAGATAGCGGCCAACGAGAGAGAAAGAGACAGAAAGACAGACAGACACACAGTGGCCAATATGAGAGAGAGAAAGAGACAGAAAGGCACATAAACAGTAGCCAAGGAGAAAGAGAGAGAAAGAGACAGAAACATACACAGACAGTGGCCAAGGAGAGAGAGAGAAAAAGAAAGAGACAGAAAGACAGACACACAGCGGCCAATGAGAGAGAGAAAGAGACAGAAAGGCACATAAACAGCGGCCAAGGAGAAAGAGAGAGAAAAAGACAGAAATATACACAGACAGCAGCCAAGGAGAGAAAGAGATAGAAAGACAGACACACAGACAGTGGCCAAGGAGATAGAGAGACAGACAGCGGCCAATGAGAGAGAGAGAAAGAGACAGAAAGGCACATAAACAGTGGCCAAGAAGAAAGAGCGAGAAAGAGGCAGAAATATACACAGAGAGCGACCAAGGAGAGAGTGAGAAAGAAAGTGACAGAAAGACAGACAGACACACAGCTGCCAACGAGAAAGAGAGACAGAAACAGAAAGACAGACAGACACACAGACAGTGGCCAAGGAGAGAGACAGACAGACAGCAACCAAGGAGAGAGAAAGAGACAGACAGAAAGACAGACAGACACACAGAAAGACAGACAGCGGCCAAGGGGAGAGGGAGAGAAAGAAAGACAGGCAGACAGAAGCCAAGGAGAGAGAGAGAGAAAGAGACAGAAAGACAGACACACACAGAGAGCGACAGAGGGAGACACACAGAAAGACAGCAGCCAAGGAGAGAGGGAGAGACAGAAAGACAGGCAGACAGCGGCCAAGGAGAGAGAGAGAGAGACAGAAAGACACACAGACAGTGGTCAAGGAGAGACACAGAAAGAAAGAAAGACAGACAGCGGCCAATGAGAGAGAGAGACAAAGAAAGACAGACAGACAGACAGACAAATCTATTCTAGCACCCGTTAATGTAATGGGCTTAAAGACTAGTAAAGAATAAACTTGTACAATTTTAACCTAATTTTAGGACCTCGTACACCCAGGACATTGCTCAAATTCCTTTCATGCCTTTACAGGGGTGGTATATTCATCATCAGTCCTGCTTATAAATTCCCATTTTTTTTCTTTTGACTAAACTACACACATCATATTGGAAATTTAGCCAAAGAAAAAAAATGAGAATTTATAAGCAGGACTGATGATGAATGCACCACCCCAGTAAGGGCATGGAAGAAATTAGAATAATTTCCTGGGTGTATGAGGTCCTAAAATTAAGCTAATATTGTACAAGTTTACTCTTTATGGGTTTTTTTTTTGCCTTTTAAAAGTTATATTAGATACTTGAAAGACAAGCTAAAGTTTCTAACACAAACCTGCCTAAAATATGAGAGAGATGATTTTTCTGTGGATTAAAAGGGCAAACTTTAATTTCTCACTTACGGTTCCATGCTGTCCTTTACCAAGTCTCCTTTTTCATATCAGGAGAACATTCTTTGGTGTTTCCTTAAGGCCCTGCCTCCCCTCTTCCCAGTTTAGTAAATCATAAAACCAATACTGCTGCTGTAAGGGATGCAAAATGGTCTGTTCCCATTTTTAGCAGGGTAGGGGGAAAGAGTGATTTGCATCTGCCTAAACCAACTGTCCATAGAGAGTATCACAGAGTCAATTGGGGGATCCAGTGGCAGCGCAATTGCTGGCTGTTGCCTTCTCCGCTCCCGTGCTCACTTTCATGGATGACATGTAACCTGTTTACAACGCCCTGTGTGTTTGCTCTTCCGTCGCTGTCGTTTGCAAACTGTAATCGCTTGATGTTACGGCCGTCTTCCACAAAAGCCTGTGTTGATTTTAACATGACAGAGATTACAGATTCTAAACAGATAATTAATACATCACTGCTCCTTTTTCATTTTTCTGTGTTTAATGAAAAGCATTTTTCTCTTCTTTTATCTCTCCAGTGCACAGGTCTGCTGAGACAGATTGAAGTAGCTAGATTGCAATATTTGTGTGTGCCCAAGATTTACTACCAATGAATTAAGTGCATCCACTCCTTTTCATATTAGCAGAAGATTACATATTTGGAGCATCACTCTAAAGAGAATGTTAAGGTAGGAACTGGAGCTTCCCTCTAAGCTGAGCAGAAGTCTTCCAGCTGCGTTGCTGCCAGCGGGAGGGGTAATTCACCAATATTGTGCTTTCAGTTACAAGGGACGGGCAGGCTGTCTGGAGACCTGCTGAGCTTGCCTGTCCTACACTATTGAAAATGTGGTCGTGAAACAGCACCTCCCCCTGGCAACACTGTAGGTAGAGGACTCTTGCTCAATATAGAGGGAACAGTGCTTCCAAGCAGAGAATGACACGGTAACAAAATTCATCACCATCCCCGTCCCCGCGGATAACCGCGGGAAACCATCTTCATGTCATTCTTTAAGGAGAGAGGGAAGAATCAGAGTATGAATGGCCAGAACCACTGCCCCGCAAGCTTTGTTTTGAAGAATGCTGGTGTAGAAGGACTGAGGTTGAAACAGACACTACAGAATGACAGTCTCTGGTATCCAGAGCAGATATTGTGATGTCATAATGCCTCATTCCACCAGTGCCTAAGAGCCAATCGCATCAGTGATGTCACAATGGCTTCATTATCCTTGGCTCACATAAGCACAGCCACTGACCCGCAAGCTTTGCTTTGAAGAATGCTGGTGTAGAAGAACTGAGGCTAAAATAGACACTAAAAAATGATATGGGATTATTTCCCGCGGTTATCTGCGGGGACGGGAACGGTGATGAATTTTGTCACCGTGTCATTCTCTACTTCCAAGGCAGGATGTTCACAATTCCCTGGTATTTTATAAAAAGCTCTGCTGAATGTAGAACTTTGTGTTCAGATGCTGACAAGTGCATTGTGGGAGCAACCCTTTCAGGAAAAAAAAAAACACACCCAAAGAAGGAGCAGCATTGCTTGGGGGCTTTGCACAAGTAAGTACCAGCATCTGCCGTAACACTTAAAGCAGGGGGTGTCAAACTCAAATGCACAATGGGCCAAAATTAAAAACTTGCGCAAAGTCGTGGGCCAGCCTTGATATTTATTGAAAAAAATGTGTACAACTCCAAAAGGAAACTTTAGACAATATGTTTAAAAAACATGATATTTTTTAAAAACGATATGTTTTTTTAAAAATGACGGCAAGGTACAACTAGCCCATGATTGATGTAAAGTAACTGAGACAAATTTAAAATGGAAAAACTACAAAGGGATTAAAACCAAAGAGGGTTGAAATAAAATACCATGAGAATTAGCAACATATGTTTTCAAAAAGCGTAAAAATATAATTACGTGAAGCAGAGAAAACGAATAGGAATACGGAAAAACATTAACATCGGAAAAGAATGAGTACCAGAAAACAAAATGGCAAAATTAGAACATGATCAAAAGACTATATACAACAAGGGATTAAAAAGAAGAAAAAATGATGAAAAAAAAATCAATGCTTACCAAAAAAAAGCAATTGCAGAAGAGTCCAGCGCTACTGCGACACAGTATGAGATTGTGAAGAGAGCCAGAGAACGCCAAAGGAACTTGTATTAATGTCAAACGTGATGACATGCCTAATGGGGACGTGAGCCAATTGGGTCAAAAAGCTGTCTACCGGCTCTAGTAGACTTTTGCCATTTTCTCACAGGCCAAATATAATTAAACTGCGGGCCAGAATTGACCCGTGGGCCTGAGTTTGACACCCCTAACTTAATAACTGCAAACATGTCACTAAAATTAGTCACAGTTATACCACCAAATAAGTCACACATAAAGCTATAATACTACAGAACAAGGGGACACTGAAAAGTTCTCAGCCCAACCAACCAGCTTCCTCAATTCTGAGCATTATTTTGCCACTGTCGCTGAAAAGAGCGTTTATCGTATTTTGTTACGTGCCAATTTGCAGAAATGCGATTCTACGATTTTTGACATTGTCTCAGATTGAACCATATCCATGTCATTATCTTCTTGGTTGGGCTGAGAATGTTTCAGCACCCCCTCCTAATATTGTTGAATAGTATACCTGTGTGGAAAATTCTATTAGGAGACGTAATCTCCGAATTATTAATTTCTCCAAAATATTTCCGACAACTGCTTTAGTAATGTTTAAAAGATATTTGAATGAAGTTCTTAAGGTACCAGAGACTTCATATCCACCTATCTCCAAAATATATTATTTACCTAGACGTATTAAAGCTCAAAGTCCTAACCATCAGAACTTGTCTGCTGATAGTTTGGACTTATCTAATTTCTTGGAGAAGTTGGATGTGGAGGTCCAGACCACAGCCACATTATTGGTACAATTTGCTATAAACTCAGATAGGGAATGGATGCTTAGGTTGTTTTTTTAAGTATAAAGATGTTCCCTTTTTGTCTAACATAAGGATGTATCCAGATGTATCCATATCTACTTCTACTGGAGCGCTGGTCTAGGTCCTGGCAACTCAGTTTCAATGCCAAAAAATGCAAAGTCATGCACCTGGGAAGCCAAAATCCATGCAGGATTTACACCCTGATTGGCGAGATCCTGACAAGAACTGAAGCAGAAAGAGACTTAGGGGTGATTGTCAGGGAAGACATGAAGTCTGCAAATCAAGTGGAGCAAGCTTCATCCAAAGCAAGGCAAATCATAGGTTGCATACGCAGGAGTTTCGTCAGCCGTAAACCTGAAGTCATTATGCCACTGTATAGATCCATGGTGAGACCGCACCTGGAGTACTGTGTGCAATTCTGGAGGCCGCATTACCGCAAGGATGTGCTGAGACTGGAATTGGTACAGAGAATGGCCACCAGGATGGTCTCGGGACTCAAGGAGCTCCCATACAAGGAGCAGTTAGGGAAGCTGCAACTCTACTCACTCGAGGAACGTAGAGAGAGGGGAGATATGATCGAGACATTCAAGTATCTCACGGGCCGCATCGAGGTGGAAGAAGATATCTTCTGTTTCAAGGGTCCTGCGGCAACAAGGGGGCATCAGTGGAAAATCAGGGGCGGGAAACTGCACGGTGACACTAGGAAGTTCTTCTTCACTGAAAGGGTGGTTGATCGCTGGAATAGTCTTCCACTCCAGGTTATTGAGGCCAGCAGCGTGCCAGATTTTAAGACCAGATGGGACAGACATGTGGGATCTATCCGCAAAGATAAATAGGGAGGGTCATTAGAGTGGGCAGACTTGATAGGCCGTGGCCCTTATCTGCCGTCTATTTCTATTTCTATGTTCTACTCAAAAGAGAAGGAAACAATTTTTGATTATGAGCAACCTTCGTTTTGAGATATCCCTGCAAGTTGTCGTAGTGTTTAATGGAAATAGATTTGTCTTTTATGAGCTGCAGCAATTATCTAAATTTATTTCTGCTAAAGTACAACCTATTGATGTTACCTGAGTTATAATACAGTATGTCAGCTCAAAAAGAAAGAAAAGTCTGGGATCTGTATCGCCTCATCTTTAGATAATATCAGCTTAATTTCAGCTCTTTCTCTAATATATGGTGGACTAACTACAACCTGTATTTTTTCTTCCTATTGTTCTGTCATATGAGATATTTTGTATGGATATTTTTTCCTTATACAGGTTGGTTTTGCTTTGTTGACTTTTATAGATTGTCAATTATTAAAATTATAAATAAAGAATTAAATATCAAGTGAAGTTTTCACTCATCCAACCACCTATTAAGCTAACTGGGCAAATTCCTTTGAAAACTGTTCAATAGATTCCTTCAATCTGTGTAGAAAAGTTCATTAAATTACTTCAGGGTTTTTTTTTTGGTTTTTTTTTTTTTATTTGTTCCATACCCCTTGGGGGTGTGGATACCATTGTTTAAGAACCCTTGAGATGGAGCATGCTCATTTCCCAGAAGTACATGATGTAGAGGTTGAGAAGAAGACAGAGATAATTCTGTAAGTTGGTGCAAAAATTAAGGTGAACGCTAAGGAATGGAAAAGTCCAAAAAAGACTGGTGAACTGAATGTGTTTACATGAACACCATTTATTTCTTCAATACGACTTTCAATATTCAACGACTCGACATGTACATGTTTCGGCCAAAAAGGCCTGCCTCAGGAGTCTCACAAGTCTTGTATAGGGATCAAAAAGTCCACATAAGCAAATTCATTCATTTAGCATTGAAAGCACTGTATGGAAAAATACGCCATCACTGGCAAAAGCTAAATGAATGAATTTGCTTATGTGGACTTTTTGATCCCTATACAAAGACTTGTGAGACTCCTGAGGCAGGCCTTTTTGGCCGAAACATGAACATGTCGAGACGTTGAATGTTGAATGTCGTATTGAAGATATAAAGGGTGTTCATGTAAACACATTCAGTTCACCGGTCTTTTTTGGACTTTTCCACTCCTTAGCGTTCGCGTTATGTGTTTGTAGATTTGACTTTCCTGTGCTATACTAGCAAAAATTAAGGTGTCATAATTTGGTTTAGGATGGGCTTTGATGGAAACTCTGGTAATTTGGAACATGGGGACAGTGCTGTTGCAGACTTTTTTGGACTGTATCTTACAAATGATAAGATGGTTTGGATAGGTTGGAGTGAGTTTCGACGACAACTCCAGTACGAGGGGGGTGCTGAAGACTTCTCAGCCCAACTAACCAACTTCCTAAATGGGGAGAGAATTTGTCCTCATTCCCATCCCCGCAGATAACTAAAGGAAACCATCCCTTGTCATCTTTAGTGTCTATCTCAACCACAGTCCTTCTACATCAGCATTTGTCGATGCAAGGCTCGAAGGTCAGTGGATGTGCCCACTTATACTCTGATTCTTCCTTCTCTCCTTAAAGAATGACATGGGGATGGGGACATATTCTGTCACCATTTACCACAAAATGCACCCTAAATAGAACATTCAAGGGTCTTATGGGACACTGCAAGGCCACCCACACATCACACATACACCCACAGTCTGAAAAAAAGAAGACACAGTTAAACTTCATATGGCTAAAAAAACCTCCACTTATGTGTCTTCACTATTTCAAAAACAGTGGTGAAAAAATCTCACATACAAACATTGTGTGAAAAAAGATTGCAGTCCAAAGGCACAGTCACAAATATTGCAACTTGAGCAAGGAAAAAAGAAAAACTTAACTGTCCACAAAGTCCCAGCTGTCTCCAATCTGGCTTATTCGCAAGACCCACTACTGGGCCACTACTGACTGTGCCTCTGGACTGCAATCTTTGCAATCTCCACTAGGGTCACAACTGTTGAGGAATGCAAAGAACTACAAAGAGACCTGAACAAATTGAGTGAGTGGGCAAAAAGATGGCAGATGAGCTTCAATGTAGAGAAATGTAAAGTCTTGCACATAGGGAAAGGGAACCCGATGCACAGCTATACGATGGGAGGGAGGGTACTGGGGGAAGGCAACCTAGAGAAAGACTTGGGGGTATTGGTGGATAAAATGATGAAGCTGGCGGCACAATGTGCAGCGGCCTCAAAGAAAGTGAACAGAATGTTGGGCATTATCAAAAAAGGTATCACTACCAGAACGAATGAAGTTATCCTGCTGCTGTATCGAGCGATGGTGCGCCCACATCTGAAGTACTGCTTCCAATACTGGTCGCCGTACCGAAGGATATGGCGATACTCGAGAGGGTCCAGAGAAGAGCAACAAAGATAATAAAGGGCATGGAAAACCTTTCATAGGCTGAAAGGCTAGAGAAACTGGGGCTCTTTACCCTAGAAAAGCGGAGACATGATAGAGACTTATAAAATCATGAAAGGCATAGAGAAGGTGGAGAGGGACAGATTCTTCAGACTAGCGGGGACATCAAAAACAAGAGGGCAATCAGAAAAACTGAGAGGAAACAGATTCAAAACGAATGCTAGGAAGTTCTTCTTCATTCAGAGGATGGTGGACACCTGGAATGCGCTTCCAGGAGAGGTGATAGGACAGAGTACAATATTGGGTTTCAAAAAGGAATTGGATGACTTCCTAAAGGAGAAAGGGATTGCAGGGTATAGATAAAGGGTTACTAAACAGGTTAATTAATGATTAGGGTATAAACAATTTAGGTGATGGAGAACTTACAGGTCATGGACCTGGGGGGCCACCACGGAAGCAGACTGCTGGGCACGATGGACCCCTGGTCTGACCCGGCAGAGGCAATGCTTATGTTCTTATGTTCACACAATGTTTGTATGTGAGATTTTGGCGTGCTGGATGTGAGGTGTTTTTTGTGGGGCTGCTACTGTGCATCATTTTTTTCACCACTGTTTTTGATATAGTGAAGACACATAAGTTGAGGTTTTTTTTTAGCCATATGAAGCTTAACTGAGGCTTTTTCTCCATTTTTTTTTCTGTGTCTTCTTTTTTTTTCAGACTGTGGGTGTATGTGTGATGTGTGGGTGGCCTTGCAGTGTCCCCATAAGACCCTTGAAAGTTCTATTTAGGGCGCATTTTGTGGTACATGGTGATTGTTTGTGTCCCTATCCTTAGTTAGTTGGACATATTCTGTCCCCATGTCATTCTCTAAATTCTCTGAGCATTCTTTTGCCCCTGCAGCTGAAAAGAGCGTTATCTTATTTCATGAAATGCCAATTTGCAGAAACAAAATACTATGTTTTGATATTTCAGAACGTTGATTGAACCGTATCCACGTCGTTCTTTTCTTGGTTGGGCAGAGAACTTTTCAGCACCCCCCCTCGTAGTTGGAATCTAAGGATAGTACCGGATGGTTCTATACTCTGTGTCCCAGAAATGTCAAATAAAAGCAATTTAATCATGAATTAATAATACGTATGACTATTGGGTAGACTGCATGGACCATTCAGGTCTTTATCTGCTTTCATTTATTATGTTATTATTGTACTGGGCAGAGCGCCAGTTCCATAACAGTATTAAGACTCGTCTAACTCTTTGTAGAATACTAGCACAAAGCCTTTTGGGCTCGCTCAAGTTTAGGCATGCTCCCGCAGCAAGAAAGGACTTACAAAACTGGTAAATCACAGTTTCAAGAAAAGGCTGAGATGCACGATACTCTCAGGACCTTATTTTTGAACTCAGAATGGAAGGCAGATCTTTGTCTGGTATAATTTAGTGCTTTGATATATATATATTTTTTTTATAACTCTTTAAGGGGCCTACAAGGGAAAATGACTTTGCTACTTGCACATAGCAAGAACATATGTCACAAACAGAGCACAGAAGCATGCTGACATTTTATCACCTGAAAGAGAAAGATGTATGTGCAATTTTGCACGACGTATACTATATTTCAATACAGTGCTGTAAGATCTTGAATGCCAAACTGTTGTTCTGATACCTTCCTATGCTACTGTTAAGAAGTTGAAAATTGATACAGAATGGATGATTCATTATATAAGATAAACATTCTCTAGTGGTTATTTGAAAAATTGGAGGAAAAATACCTCTGATGCCAGAAAACACTCATTTAAACCAGTGTCATTTATAGGCTTAAATATATTTTTGATTACTCCAAAAACCTGCTTTTGATCAAATATTTTCAATGTGAAACATCTACACAATCGCAATTCATAGCATGCAACAACAAAAAAAAAGCACAAAACGTTTTCATCATATAAGATGATTTGATTCAAGCAAAATACTTATCTTAGCCCTATAGCAGCCATGTATTTCGCATTAAGCACTTCATTAAGGGCTTCTATTTTTTAAATGTTGAAGCGACCCCCCCCCCCCTATACCAACTGCCACTTGCTGGGTCTGTGCCTGGAAATGAGCATGCTGAGAAAGAAACACGAGACCTAATATTCAGCCAGGGCTGACCACGGCCAGCGTTAAACCCGGAAAATCAATTCTGGACTATGACCGGGTACCAGCATTGAATTTCTGGGTATGCAGAGCTAGCTAATGCAATACACTTCTCCCTCTGGATTCGCGGGGGATAGGGGCAGAGCCAGACCACGAATGGTGAAAAACCGCGAATATCCGGCTCTGACCCCCCCCCCCGCCTCCCTCCCACCTTTCCGGCCTTACCTGGTGGTCTAGCGGGTTTTCGGGACAGGAGCGATCTTCCTACGCTCATGCCCCGTGCAGATCGCCATTAGCAAATGGCTGCTGTGAGTTCCCGTAGTCTCTCGAGACTACGACGGGAACTCCCTACAGCTATTTCCTAATGGCGATCTGCACGGGGCAGGAGCATAGGAAGATCGCTCCTGCCCCGAAAGCCGGCAAGACCACCAGGTAAGGCTGGGATGCCAGGAGGAAGACTTAACGATGGGGTTTTTTTTTCTTTTTTCCCCCTCCCCCCAAAATTGCGAATATGTGAAATCACGATTGCTGAAATCGCGAATGGGGAGGGGGAAGTGTATTCAGCACTTAAGTGAGTATGGGGCACCGCATAAAGGGGGCCCTTTTACTAAAGCTTAGCGTGTGCTAATTGAATTAGCATGCACTACATGGGAAATTCTTTACAGGACACCGGTTTCTGCAGCCGCTTAAGAAGGGGCTGAGGATTGCACACAGGCATCCTATACAGAATTCATCTGCCCTAAAGGACAGATGCCTAACCCCTCATTAACCGGCCTGATTCTTTAACCAGTGCCTATGTCACAGGCGCCGGTTAGAGAATTGTGCCTGATCCTTTGCCATCAACTGATCGCAGCAATGGAATCCTTCTGCCGCGATCAGCTGAACGGCTGTGGCAGAGAACCCCTGAATTCCCATGCAAACTCAGCCAGAAGGAGGGTTGCCCACACCCTCAAACCAGAACCCCCCGAAACTCACACCTGTGAAGTAAGTGGGCAGATTGGATGCCCACTCTCTCGTGCCTTGGAGCCACCCCCCCCCTCCCTCAGGCAAGCTGGGCAGGAGGGATGCCTACTCCCTTCTGCTGCCCCCCCTGAACTTGAATCCCCACAACACTCCCCAAGGCTCAGGACCCCCACCCTGTACATCTACCTCTACCCTCAACCCCCCATACCTTTCAGTTGAATGTCCAGCCAGAGGGACGCTCATACCCTCCGACCGGCTATTCTGCCACTCCAAAATGGTGTGCCTTCCCCTTCCTGGTGCATTCTGGGATACCCTTGGGAAGGGCCTAACACTCTGATTGGCTCAGATGCATATAAAATGTTAGGTGTGACATTGGGCAAGAGCGAACAAGAAAGGGATCTGGGGGTATTGATCGACAGGACCCTGAAGTCGTTGGCGCAGTGCGCATCGGCGGCAAAGAAGGCAAACAGGATGTTGGGCATGATAAAGAAGGGAATCACGAGTAGATCGGCAGACATCATAATGCCGCTTTACAGAGCAATGGTCAGACCACACCTGGGGTACTGTGTCCAGCACTGGTCTCCCTACCTAAAAAAGGATGTGACCCTGCTGGAGAGGGTGCAGAGGCGAGCTACGAAGCTAGTAGAAGGTATGGAAAATTTGAGCTACAAAGAACGCCTCATAAAACTGGGCTTATTCACCCTTGAGAAGAGAAGACTGCGAGGGGATAAGCTAGAGACTTATAAAATAATAAAAGGTTTCGACAAAATAGAGCGAGAAGCATCGTTATTCAAGTTGTCAAATGTGAATCAGACAAGAGGCCATGGACTGAAGTTGAGAGGCGACAGGCTCAGGACAAATACCAGGAAGTTCTGTTTCACGCAGCGTGTGGTGGACACTTGGAATGCTCTCCTGGAGGAGGTTGTGACAGAAACAACCATTCTGGGTTTTAAGGGCAAGTTGGATGCACACCTTCTTGCAAATCACATTGATGGATACGGATAAACAGGTCTTCATCGGGGAACACCTGGCTTGGCCTCCGCGTGTGCGGGACACCGGACTGGATGGACCAATGGTCTGATTCGGTGAAGGCGCTTCTTATGCTTCTTATGTCCCTCCCATTGGAGTGCATCCTGGGATGCAGTGGAAGTGGCCTAAGACTACGGTTGACCCAGGTGCCTAAGATCTCTCCAATGATAGGGTCCTTAGGCATCTGAGCCAATCAGAGCCTTAGGTAGGGTGCAGGAGGGCTTGGGGGTGGCTGCAGGAGGGAGTGGGCATCCCTCCTGCCCAACTTGACTCAGGGGGTGGGTGGTGGCTCCGGGGCATGAAGGAGTGGGCATCCCTCCTGCTTGACTTGCTTTGGGAGTTGTCCAGGGCAGGAGGGAGTGGACATCCTTCCAGCCAGCCAACTCCAAAGGGGGTTCCTGCCGCTGACCTACATTTCAGGTGTTTGTTGCGGCTCTAGGGAGATGCCTAGGGCCGCTTAAACTCACTCAAGGCCACTTCCAGGCAAAATCACGCCCACTCCTAGTCATGGGCAAGCTTACGTGTCTCCCTAGACCCACAAAAACACCTACAGCATAGGCTGCCTGCGACGGATAGATTTTTTCTAAATACATGCATCCCAATTGACTGCCAGACAGTGGTAGGACACCTACCGCAGCCTACAATCAAGATGCCTGTTTATAGAATCAGCCAATAAGTGCTAAGGAGCCCAATTTATACAGTGCCAATGGACTAATTCCATTAGTGTGCACCATGCTTTAGTAAAAGGATCCCATAGACCTGTCTTTGTGTGGTCCTATTTATGCTGAATATTTGCACTTAACTGGCCAACTGCCCATCCCATCTTCAGAACACCCCCAAAACAACTGCTTTTCAGCTTGATATTGTTTATTTTCAGTTAACTAGTTAAATGCTACTGAAAATTAGCCCACAAACAGATGTTTTATTTTATTTTATTAATTCAGTTTTCTATATTGTTCTCTCAAGAGAGCTCAGAATGGTTTTCATGAATTTATTCAGGTACTCAAGCATTTTCATCTATCTACCTAATGTAACTGGGGCAAGGGGGGATTAAGTGACTTGCCCAGGGTCACAAGAAGCAGTGTGGGTTTGAACCCACAACCTCAGGGTGCTAAAGCTGTAGCTTCAACCACTGTGCCACGCTCTCCCCTCAGCTTTTTTGGCTGATTAAATCACTTTGAATATCAATCTGTAAGTGGTTAACGCTAAATATGTATTTATTTAAAATATTCAAAACCTTCTCTATCCTTGTATTCTAGGCAGGTTGCAAAAATAAAACATACATAATACAATAAACAAATATAAAATGGCATCAAACGGGCTTGGCACATACTGAGTCTCATTCATAGCATTATATTCAGGTATTCTGTATTATAACAGAAATTCAAGATGGCAACCATACTTAAACTTCATGCTTGAACTGTCCAATCAGAAGTTTAGAATAAGGTCACATGTTGGGGGGAGGGTGGAGAGGAAATGCAAGTTCTAACATTGTTTACAAAGCATCTAATCTCACAAAATCCAAAAGTCATGTGGGTGAAACATAGAGTAACTGAACAAGATTTAAAAGAAAAATTTCCTTTCAGTGTTAACGTCGATACTGTGCAGTTCCAATGACTGCAACCTTTGGATCCAAAAGTGGTTTTCGCTTAATTAAAATCTTCTCCCTAAAAAAAAAACCCCCAAACTCTCCATAATCCCAAACTTGCCACATTTACCAAATACCCTTTTCCTACCAGAATTTCATGTTGGTGAAAAAAAAAGGAACAAACAGCCAACCAAGGATTACCTCTAACCTGGGCCAAAGGAGATTAATTCAGTCCACACAAACTTCCATACTGCTCGTCAAACACAGAGTGTGAGTTAAAATTGAGCTATTCCTACAGTTCCTATAAGACAGTGGGTTGAAATCAGAAAGAAATAACAAAGTGTTCAGCCCTATCTGTACAGCTCTCACCTGAATATCTTCTAAAGACACCCAGGGGACTCAATCCACTCTTGCATCAAAAGTGTCCCCCAATAACATTTTTTTAAAAAAATTTATTTACCTCTTTTTATGTGGTACAATCAAAGCAGTTTACATGTTGCATCCAGGTACTTTTCTGTCCCCAGTGGGTTCACAATGTATTATGCCATGGTAATTTTGGCATCTGTGCACAGGTCTCCATATATTTTATTTTTTAGCGCTGGGGGTGGGTCAAGGGGCAGAGAGTAGGTGTTGCAGCTGTGCACTGACCAATTAACGTGTGGTTAGCACATGAGCTCTTATCGCCTACAAAATAGGTGGTGTTAGGGACTCAAGTGCTACTATGCACTAATGGGAAAATTAGCACATGACCATTAATTGAAACAATAGAAAAACTTGACCATTTAACCCATGCAGAAAAAAAAAATGGCCTTAATGCATAAGAATGACCCCCGTAAGCAAACACTATGCTCATTTTCTTTACCACAGTTTGGTAAAAGGGCCTCTACGTTTTTTGTACTTGGGGCAACGGAGTTAAGTGACTTGCCCAGGGTCACAAGGAGGTACGATGGGAACTGAACCTAGATCACCTGGGTCTCAGCCCACTGCACAAACCACTGGGCTACTCTAACAAAGACAGAGGAAGTCGCTCTATCCTGCTGCCTAGGGAAACAAAGCATCAGGATAGATTCACTAATCTGCCTGATTGTGACCAATCCATGGCAGATCAGCAGCAGGCTGATGAATTCACTAAAGGCCAGCGATCGGAGGAACGTCCCCCCACCGACCACACGGATCGCTATTGAGCGTTCCTTAAGCATGCGCAGACCATCTCCTTTGTCTGTAGATGGTCTGCTTTTATTGTCTGTCTTTTTAACTTTTTAAATACTTCATGAGCCCGTGGTTTTAACCCGCTTTAAACCCATGGGTTACAACCTCGGGCTCGCACTGCGGGGGAAAGGGCAGGAGAGTCGGGGTAAAGGCAAGATGAGATTCGGGGCACAGGGTGGCAAGTTGGGGGCGAGTCTGCCCAGTTCTGTCCACACCGCAGAGGTTATATTTCTTTTTTTTAAGTCCGGAACAAAAGCATTGCGATCATTAGAGTGAAAAGTTTGTGAAACACTGGTGTAAAGTATAAAAATTGAGTTTAATGAGTTTCAGAATGTAAAAAAAAGTAGTGTTTTTAATGATTTTCTAAAAATGTAAAGGGAACGAAGATATTCTAATATCAACAGGAAGCTTATTCTAAATGGATGCAAAGAAGTATGCAAAGGATCAAGAGGCACGTTCAGCTCTATTCTGACGGCTCTTTGGGTGGGGGGAGGGGGGATAAATAACTGGCGGAGAATAGTAGAGGAACAGTTTATTTAATCAGCAGCACAACCTGGCCCGTTATGGCGGCAAGGCAGAAGAGCAGGAAAGGTCATGAGCGACTGGTCCCCACCAGTCGCTTCTTTTTGGACCGGCCAGCCCAAAAAGTTTAGTGAATCACATCCTTCCTACTTTACACGCCATTTCCCCTCATTTGCATGTACAAATCGGAATCGGATCAGCCACGAGGTTAGTGAATCGGGTCGGAGGTCGCAAACCGATCGGTACACGATCGGTTTGCTTAGTGAATCCAGCCCATACTCATTCTGATCCTGGGAACCTTAGGCTGTCAGAAGAAGCCAGACATTAATCCATGAATCTCTGTAAACATAGTTAAAGGAATATCACAGGGTAAATGCTAGGAGAGATACATTAATCTGGGTGCATGCTTATCTTGAGCAAGGAAACTCTATCCAGCCATAATAATGGTAAATCCTTGCAGCTTCTAAGGTTCAATTCAGGCCTGCTGTACATCAGAGTATAATTAAGTTGGAATAATTCCCCAAGACCAGAAGACATGTTAATCTCCAGATTTTGCAACTCATGCCCCAGCTGGAACACCCCTTCCCCCCCACCCAGAACTCATCTGACTGATTTTAATGCTCATAGAATTCATTTTGTCCTCTTTTTCCTCTTTCTCCCTTTCATCTCTTGTCAATGTTGCCAGCTGCCATCAACAGACATAATGTGGCAAAGATACACAGTAACAGTAACATAGTAGATGACAGAATAAAGAGCCTAATTCTATAAAGCTTTTTCCAGGGGTGTCAGGTCAAAACCGCGGAAGACAAAGGCATGCGCTGACAACTGAGCGCAGCACAGAGGCGCGCGCCAAAGAAAATAACTGTTTTTAGGGGCTCCGACGGGGGGTCTGGGGGGAATCCCCCACTTTACTTTATACAGATCGCGCCGCGTTGTGGAGGGTTTGGGGGGTTGTAACCCCCCACATTTTACTGAAAACTTCACTTTTTCCCTAAAAACAGGGAAAAAGTTAAGTTTACAGTATAATGAGGGGGGTTACAACCCCCCAAACCACCCACAACGCCGTCGCGATCTGTATTAAGTAAAGTGGGGGGGGGGGCTCCCCAACAATCCCCCCCATCGGAGCCCCTAAAAACTGTCATTTTCTTTGGCACGCGCCTCCATCTTGCGCTCGGTTGTCGGCGCGTGCCTTTGTCTTCCGCGGTTTTGTCTATGAACCTTTTCCAGGTGTAAAGCCAGTTTTACGCACAGTCAAGGGCTTTTATAAAGCTGTGTGACCACATATGCATGAAGAAAGCATGCACATGGAACATGTTCACCTCTTTCCCAGGACCGTCATCTGGCCGGAACGGAGGTGGGGTGACGATGAGCACACGTGGTTTATGAAAGACATAGGTACACACATTGAATACGCATGCAGGTTTGCATCTGTTTCAGAGCAGATATGGATTTGCGCGTCAGCATTTGTGCGTCGCCGGGCAGTCTTGCTGAAGGACTTGTGCCCCTCCCTTTTCTACCTGGAACATCCTTACACCGCTTCTCTCTGTCCGCATCAGCACCCTTCCCAGCATCGGGAGCACCGCTGAGCCTTCAGCGCGGCTCCCTCCGCTAATAACTGCGGTTTAGTAAAAGGGGGAAAATGAACACCTATGCTTTTAGGTGAGAGCCAAATTGTATCACTTAAGACACACATACTCCAGAAGTTACAAAATGCTACAAACGTTCTGCTATCCAACGAGTTGATGTACTTACTAATTGCAGGTTTTTATACGGTTTAATCTTTCCAGGCAAAGTTAGCCACTCAAGCAAATGCGATGGGCAGCAAACTGATGTGACTGTCAGAAAAGATCATGATTACTGAAGTAGAGTCAACTCTTTCTTTTGCGTGTGAAATCTGATTCTTGAAATAATTTTCAAAAAAATAAAAATTCAAATTCACTGTCTCGCAAACTTCAGGAAGCCGCGGCACACTGAACCCTGTGCCGCAGCTGGAGGGCATATGGATATGCGCGTGACATCATGCGTGAAGGCCCTCCAGATGGGACCCTGAGCCACCAGTGTGTGTGTGGGGGGGGAGGGGGGGCTACGGGCTACAAAAAAGAGAAGCACTTTTGAGATGGAGAGGCCATGGTGAGGAGGTGAGGTGCCAGATCCAGCCAACTGCTTACAGAACGCGCCTCTCGATCCTTTGCATACTTCTTTGCATCCATTTGGAATAAGCTTCCTGTTGATATTAGAATATCTTCGTCCCTTCACATTTTTAGAAAGTCATTAAAAACACAACTTTTTTTTTTTTTTTTTTACATTCTGAAACTCATTAAAACTCAATTTTTATACTTCACACCAGTGTCTCGCAAACTTTTCCGGCTGGCGGCACACTAAATCCAGTGCCCCGGCTGGAAAGCACCTGGAAGTCAACGCGATGACATCATGCGCATGCATGAGGTCATCACGTCAACGGCTGCGCATGCGCGGAGGCCCATCGGGCTGCAACCCTGCCGTCACAGGGATCCGGGAGGTGCTGAGAGAAGAGGAGTGATGCAAGAGGCATGTCCTGTAGGCAGTCAGGCGGCGTGGATGACGCTCCTCCTCGCCAATGTGTCGCAGCACACCAGAAATCTCAGGAGGCACGCAGTTTGCGATACACTGCTTTACACAATTTTTTGCAAGGTGGACTTGGTTGGTCTCATATATGGAAGATGTATTAGCTGTTAGTTTATTTTATCTTTAACCTTAGGGCTCCTTTAATCAAGGCGCGCTACGGGGGTTAGCGCGTCGGACATTTCATCACGCGCTAACCCCTGTGGCAGCCTAAAATCCTAATGCCTCGTCAGTGGAGGCGTTAGGTACTAGGGCGGCAGGCGGCTTAATGCGTGGTATTCCGCGCATTAAACCTCTACCGCGCCTTTGTAAAAGGACCCCTAAGTGTGAACCAAGCTGAATTGGAAGATGACGCGGTATGGAAATCTAAGAATTAGATTAGATTAGAGAGGCACATGCTGTAGGCAGTCAGCCAGCGCTGGCGCCTCTCCTCCTCACCAGCGTCTCGCGGCACACCTGGAATCTGCCACGGTGCACAGTTTGTGATACCCTGATATAATTACCGAGTTGGTGTGCAATGTTTGTGCATCGCCGCAGATCACTATTTGTGACGTTGAATGCACAGCAGATAAAAAAACATCTATCCCCCCCTCTTTTAAAAACCGCAATAACGGGTTTTAGCACATGGAGCCGTGCTGAATACCGCACGCTGCTCCCGACGCTCGTAGGAACTCTAGGAGTGGCGGGAGCTGTGCGCAGCATTCGGCACGGCTCCCTGCGCTAAAAATACGCTATTGCGGTTTAGTAAAAGAGAGGGGGCGTTATATTACTGCATTTTGTGAAACGTTTTGCAAAATAGTGCTGTGAGCAACCACATAAAGCACCAAAGTTTTGGCATTTTTTAAATATCTTTTTTGTATGTCGTAACCTTTCATGACAAAAATCCAGTCTATGACATTAGCCTCAAAGAGTGTGAGACGCATAATTTCACGCACGTCTCTGACGTTTGTAGAACGGAGGTCTGTAGCTTTACAAAATAGCCTGATGGATGGGAACCGTGTTGTATAAGTCCTTTTAAAAGACTCTGATAGAAAAGTTTAATGTATTTTACACTATAACTGCATTTTATTGCTCATTAAATTCAGAGTTAATTACAAAGGAGCCTAGTTTATGCCGTATATTAAATATTAATCAATGCACTCTTAAACAAATGTGCACCTGAAATTTATTTTAAAGATGCATTTAAATTAAGATTGAAATAAGCTTTAGATGTTAATTAAAATAATTTATAATGCATTGTCACTGAGAATAAGAGTGGGTAATTTTTAAAGAGACCTAGCCAAGGGTTTAACAGGCTATATATCTCCCGTGGGAAAAATTGTCCTACAAAGAGAGGCTAAGCGTAGTCACCTTGATGTGGGGGATAACTTTGTAAACACATCTAGGTCAGAAAGTGTACATTTCAAAGGCAATTCTGTAAATGTGTTTTTTTTTTTTATTTCAAATATTTTTATTGAAAATTTTTTTAACAGAACAGGAAATACAGATACGGCATACACCAGTGCATGAATACATTGATATATAGGTAATGTTTACAGAAAAATATAAGCATATTATGCAGTCACACATGGCTACTCTGTAAATGTTGACTGCTTTGAGACGCCTAGAAGGAGCATCTGCTCTGTAAAGAACAGTAGATGCCTACAAATAAAATACACACCTATAATTTAGGTGCAAATACTCCTGCCAGCACTTACACTGATGTAAGTGCTCACACCTAAATTTCAAAGATATGTTTGTAACCTTCAGTAGTTTATAAGTTATATATGTAAATGTGAATCCCATCTATGACCTCTCCTGGCTCAGCAACAGACAAATAGCAGAAAGAAGCAATGTTGAGGGTCTGGCCCTTCCTCTTCTGATTGCCTGCAGCTGATCCGAAAACCTCCACTCTGCCCTGTCCTGCTATCTCTTATATAACTTCTTGATATGGGAGAGAGTAACATAAGAATATTCTTACTGGGTCAGACCAATGGTCCATCAAGCCCAGTAGCCTGCTCTCACGGTGGCCAATGCAGGTCTCTAGTACCTGGCCAAAACCCAAAGAGTAGCAACATTCTGGAACCCCAATGAGAGCAACATTCCAGAGCTGAGACTGTGATGTCATAATGCCTCATTGCACAGTGTCTCAGAGCCAACCTCATCAGTGATATTACAATGGCTTGATTGTTCTATACTTGGCTCACGTAAGAACATAAGAATAGCCATACTGGGTCAGACCAATAGTCCATCAAGCCCAGTAGCCCGTTCTTATGGTGGCCAATCCAGGTCACTAGTACCTGGCCCAAACCCAAAGAGTAGCAACATTCCAGCATCTCAATGAATAGCAACATTCTGGAACCCCAGTGAGAGCAACATTCCAGAGCTGGTATTGTGATGTCATAATTCCTAATTCCACAGTGCCTCAAAGCCAACCTCAGTGATGTTACAATAGCTTGATTGTCCTATACTTGGCTCACATAAGAAAATAAGACTAGCCATTCTGGGTCAGACAAATGCCCAGTAACCCGTTCTCACAGTGGCCAGTCCAGGTCCTTAGTACCTGGCTGAAACCCAAGGAGTAGCTACCGATTCAGGGCAAGCAGTGGCTACCAATCCAGGGCAAGCAGTGGCTTCCCCCATGTCTTTCTCAATAGCAGACTATGGACTTTTCCTCCAGGAACTTGTCCAAACCTTTCTTAAAACCAGCTACGCTATCCACTCTTAGCACAACCCTTGGCAACGTATTTCAGAGCTTAACTATTCTCTGAGTGAAAAAAAAAAACAACAACTTTCTCCTATTGGTTTTAAAAGTATTTCCCTGTAACTTCATCAAGTGTCCCCTAGTCTTTGTAATTTTTGACGGAGTGAAAAATCAATCCACTTGTACCCGTTCTACTCCACTCAGGTAGCATGTGAGAGTGTCTGCCGCCACTGCCAGTGACCCCCACAAAAAGTGGTTTTTTTAAGGGAAGGAGGGAAGGGAGATGCAGGACTATAGAGCCAGGATGAATTTTCTATGGATGCTGCCAGGCACCTCTTGGAGGCCAGACCCAGGGGAATCTTCCCCCACCCCCACCCACCCCTCACGGGGGCCCTGCCATGTTTTGTCAAATGCGCCTGTGTCAGGGGTCAATCATTAAAATCCACTCAGTAAATGAATCCTATCCAATTCACTGAAGACTGACTAGTAAAGGCTCACCAGCAAAACTAATGTCCCTGTGGAGCTTGCTGTACTGGTGTTTTAGAAGTTTTGCCACTTAAATCACCTATCACCAGCCAGTCGCTGATATTCAGTTGGCACTAAGCTGGGCAGTGCCTCTGAATATTGACTCTGACCAGCATAAAAAAAGTGGGACGGGCCAGTGGTTGGTGCTGGTGGAGGGGGGGGGGGAAGCCAGTGCTTATGCAATCACTGGCAATATTTAACCAGGGCTCACATAAGATAAGCAGGTGAATATATCCTGTTTCTGCCAATATTCAACAGCTGGCTGGCTAAGGCACACAGCCAGATCAACCCATCTAGAAAGTAGGCCTATCGTTGGCCAATAGGCATTCGCCGGCCAGACACTTAAAATCGACATGGCCAGCTATGTCCACAGCCAGTGGTGTAGCGAGGGTAGCAGGTGCCTGGGGCAGAGGCGCCCCTCCATGTGTCCTCCTCTCCACCCTTCACTCCTTCCACCCCACCCCCCCAAGCCACACTTGCGCCCTCCTTTCCCACCCTGTACCTCTTTAAATCTTCACCATCGTGAGCAGCTTCTCTAGCCTTCTGTTTGTGCCATAATTGGCTTTCCCTCTGATGTCACTTCCTAGCCCCGTGACCCGGAAGTGATGTCAGAGGGAGCCAGCCCGGAATAAGCAGCAGGCCAGAATAGCTGCTCGCGCTGGCAAAGATTTAAAGAGGTTCAGGGGTGGGGAAGGTTGGGCGGAGAGGTACCAGAACCCCCACTAAAGTCTGCCCCTGCCTGCCCCCTCCTCTTACTATGACACTGTCCACAGTGGCAAACTTTAAACTGGAAATTCAATGCAAGTAATAATAATAATAATAACAGTTTTTTTTATATATCGCAGGACCGTGAAGTTCTATGCGGTTTACAATGATTAAAGAAGTTACAGATAGAGTGGAATCAACAGAGTATAGACTTGGTGATTGACAGTACTGGAGATCATTTGTTGAGGGCTAGGATTGTAAAGGTTAGTTTCCTAAGTATTTCAGGAACAGATGTGTTTTTAGACATTTTCTGAATTCCCTATAGGTAGTAGGCGTGAGCAATTGTTCTAGGTCTTTACCCCACAGAGCTGCTTGATGTGAGAAAAGATGTTGGTGATGACTTTTAAATTTACAGCCTCTGACCGGAAGGGAAACAAAGTTCGGGTGTGAGCTTCGCCTATGTTTGTTGGTTGAGAAAGAGAAAAGGTCTGTTATATATTTAGGGCCTAAGCCATAAAGTACCTTGAAGCAAAAACAACCAAACTTGAATTTCACACATGCCTCCATTGGTAGCCAGTGTAGGAGTCGATAGGAAGGTGTTATGTGGTATGTAATAAATTTATTTAAGTTATTTGTATAGTGCCTATCAATGGAGGTTGTCTAAGGTATTCTTTTGAGCAGGGACTATTTTCTTACTCTTTGTGACTCGGTACAGCACTGCGTGCGTCTGTTAGCGCTACAGAAATCATTAATAGTAGTGTTCAAGCATTTTTCCCTAGTAGTCCTGGTGGGATCACAATCTAACATACCTGGGGCAATGAAGGATTAAGTGACATAAGAACATAAAAAGTGCCATCTCCGGAACAGACCCTAGGTCCATCAAGTCCGGCGATCCGCACATGCGGAGGCCCCGCCAGGTGTACCCTGTCATAGTTTTAGTCCCTATATCACTCCAAGCATCTCGTAAGGAGATCCTTACCTATGTCACCTTATGCCACTCATAAGGAGATGTAATACCAGCAAATGAAGGCTAATAGCTTTAAACTTGGAACGCAACAAGTCTCACTGCACCCTCTTCCAAGTGACACTTCTTCCTTTTATTAGTAAGTCACATCATTTCAGACCTTCATATTGTATTTTGATATTTGCTTCCTTTAATATTTACTTACTTTGGACCTCAGAACCACCTCCTACATCCGTTATTTTCGTGCTCTAGAACGGGGAGCTTCTCAGGTGTATTGTCCTCACTGGCCCATAGTAATACCTCTAATACTCGCAAATTTTAGCAATTTTTTACCACTTTGTAAATTTTTAGTATTTTATATATACACTTCAATTTGTACTTAGCTTTCTCATTTGTACAGCGGCAGGACCCGACATGTTTCGCAGTTGCTTCGTCAGGGATCCAAGCAAGCTGCTAACATCCACCCCGCTCTAACTTTAAATCGCAATAACGGATGGAGGAGGTGGTTCTGAGGTCCAAAGTAAGCAAATATTAAAGGAAGCAAATATCAAAATACAATATGAAGGTCTGAAATGATGTGACTTACTAATAAAAGGAAGAAGTGTCACTTGGAAGAGGGTGCAGTGAGATTTGTTGCACTCATAAGGAGATGTACATCTAACTTACCCTTAAATCCTAGAACGGTGGATTCCACAGTTACCTCTTCTGGGAGAGCATTCCAGGTGTCCACCACTCGTTGCGTGAAGCAGAACTTCTTGATATCTGTCCTGAACTTCTCCCCCCCTTAGCTTCAGTCCATGTCCTCTTGTTCGTGTCACATTGGACATTGTAAATAATTTTTTTTTCCTGCTCTATTTTGTCGATTCCTTTCAGAATTTTGAAAGTCTCGATCATATCCCCTCGCAGTCTCCTCTTCTCAAGGGAGAACAATCCCAGTCTCTTAAGTCGTTCCTCGTATTTCAAGTTCACCGTGCCCTTTATTAGCTTCGTTGCTCGTCTATGCACCCTCTCAAGCATTTTTATATCCTTCTTTAGGTATGGAGACCAATGTTGGACGCAGTATTCCAAGTGTGGTCTGACCATCGCTCTATAAAGCGGCAGCATTACTTTCTCCGATCTACTCGTGATTCCCTTCTTTATCATGCCTAGCATTCTATTCGCATTCTTCGCTGCCGCCGCGCATTGCACCAACGGCTTCAGGGTCCTATCGATTAATACGCCCAGGTCTCTTTCCTGTTCGGTTTTTCCCAGAGTTGCACCTGACATACTATACTTGTGTTCCTTATTTTTTCTGCCTAAGTGCATCACTTTGCATTTTTCCATATTAAACTTCATCTGCCATTTATCTGCCCAATTTTCCAAACGGCTCAAGTTGCTCTGGAGTTCCTCACTGTCCTTCTGCGATTTGATTCCCCGGCATAGCTTTGTGTCGTCTGAAAACTTGATGATCTCACTGGATGTTCCATCCTCCAGGTCATTTATGACGATATTAAATAAGATGGGCCCAAGTACCAAGCCCTGGGGCACACCGCTAGTCACAGTCTCCCAGTCTGATTTGCCCAGGGTTACAAGAAGTAGCGCGGGGCTTGAACCCAAAACCTCAGAGTGCTGAGGCTGCAGCTCTAACCACTAGGCCGCTCCTTCCAGCAAGACAGAACTTTTCTCATTCAACTTTTGACCTGTCACTATTCAGCAAATGGGGTTTTTTTTTTAGAATATGAACCCAAGCACGTCTGTCTCCTATACAAGCTTGGATATCGGGATTTGCTGCTGACCACAGAAGGTAGTGGTCTGCTGAATTAGAGAATGGCATAGGGACAAATTTGTTCCTGTCCCTGCGTGATCTCAATATCCTTATTCCATCCCCTTGAGTTCCATCCCTGTCTCATTCCTACAAACTCTGCCTTAACCGCACAAGCCTCCAACAACAAGTCTGGTGCAGATGAGGACGGTTCATAGTCTAAAGCGCGCGCTGACAACCGAGCGCAGACAACTGAGCGCAGGACTTAATTGTGCCGAAGAAAAAACGTATTTTAAAGGGCTCCGATGGGGGGTGTTGGTGGGGAACCCCCCCACTTTACTTAATATAGATCGTGCTGGCATTGTGGGGGATTTGGGGGGTTGTAACCCCCCTCATTATACTGGAAACTTAACTTTTTCCCTGTTTTATAGGGAAAAAGTTAAGTGTTCATTATAATGTGGGGGGTTACACCCCCCACCCCCATCCCAACATGGCAGCGTGAGGCAGCGCAATCCCTATTAAGTAAAGTGGGGGTTTCCTCCACACACACCCCCGTCGGAGCCCTTTAAAATACGGTTTTTCTTCGGCGCGATTAAGCCCCGCGCTCAGTTGTCTGCGCTCGGTTGTCGGCGCGCCTTTGTCCTCGCGCGCTTTTGACCCGTCACCGATGAGGGCAGAGCTTGCAGGAAGGTGGCAGAGACAGGGAAAGAGCTTTCAGGGACGGGAGAGGAAAAATTTGCCCCCGTGCCATTCTCTAGCCTGAATCGGGGCCATTGTTTATGGTTCATCAGCTTAAAAATGTTCTCCCTTTTGCATTCACCTGCTCATTTCAGAGGCGCTCGTGTGGCTGGTGAAGGCGTTACAAGATCCGCCTCATTAGCTGCACCCCATCAACTGACAGCCTCGCGTGCTACTGAATACCATGTTTCATGGAACACCGATAAAGAAGACAAGAGAAGAGAATAGCACAATCTGTTCCTGCAGTGGAATGCCTCGGCTAAAAATAACCTAAACCATGCAAACAAAACTCTGTATGCTTGTTGCTAGATGAGACCCTATCTGATTAGGTGTGACAGAGGCTTAAATAAAGCAGAAAACAGGACACAGCTGATAAAGCAGGCAACTTAAAGATAAGGTAGACATTAACATACAATGAAAGAGAAATCTCTGAATTACTAGAGTTTCATGCGGAAATTTTGGTAGTATAAAATTATTATTTTCTAAGTGCAGTTGTTGTATTTCTTTCTTACTTGGTTTTGCATCTTTGGAAGGAATTCAACTGCTAAAATTAGTCCTGTTCTTTTTTTTTTTTTTTTAAGTTCAATAAGTTTTATTGAAGTTTTGTACATAACAAAAACATGAAAATGTAAAGAATATGATGAATACAAAACTGTTCATGTAATAAAAGAGAAGATACATTTGCATAAACCAGGGTCCAGTTTCATGAACATATTGAACAGTATATCACATGAAGTAAAAAGGGATGGGAAAGTATCTTTATTAGCAATTGCAAAGGGAAACTACAACCAAGAAGGGAAGCAGAGAAAAATAAAGGCACAAGTCCTGTTCTGCTAAAATTAGTGTTGGCGTGCTTCTAGTGATCTCCGAGCAGTGGCAAATGCTACACATTTTTTTCCCCCTAAAATTAGAGGCTAATTTTGGAACAGACTGTCCAGTTTGTGTTGAAAGTACAGTATACCCCTGCAAATTCACGGTTCAGAATTCACGGACTCAGTCATTTGCGGTTTTTCCCCACGGAGCAGCCAATAGCTGGCAAGTTTGCATCTCCCCAACCAATCCTGATGGAAGGAGAATCGCGAATGACAGCTGAGCCCCGTGCGAGGTGAGAGGACGGGCCAGAGCCAGAGAGGAAGAGGAGGGGGGCGTGCCGAGAACGCGAGGTTTAGGTCACTGGCCCGCGAGGAGAGGATGCGACTGCAAGCGCTTCCTGCGGGACAACTGGCTGCTCATGCTTTAAACCGCATCTGATATTCATGGTTTTTCCAAATTTGTGGGCATTTCAAGAAACTTAACCCCCGTGAATTTCAGGGGAGTACTGTATATGCATATATTAAGAGACAACCAGGAGGAATTGCCTTCACAAGAGTGAGAGACACAAAAACAACAACGAAGGAGACCAGATAGTGCTCAATCCATTTATTAATAAACCAGACTTGACACGATCATGTTTCGGCCTCAAAAGGCCTGCCTCAGGAGTCTTGATGTTAACTGATAAAACCATAGGTGTATGAATCCATATGTCTAAATTTTACTATAAAATCTCTTTTAAACACCAAAGTAATGACTGGTGGCAAGTCCAGCGGAAAATCGCATGGAGATGAAAATGAAACTATGGACTCGCCGCCCTCCCCCCCCCCCACCCTTGTGAAAGACTACCTCCTCCCTCTGCAAGATGCATTATTATCCCATTGGTCTCCTTCAAGATGCCACTGGACTGGACAGCAGAGGCGCGCCAAAGTTTTCCTTGGTGGATCTAGCCAGATTCATTGTCGAAAGGCTTGCCTCTCTGCATCTCCTTTTGGGTGATCCTGACATCAGATGCCAGTCTTTATGGTCATCCAGTTCAGGGCCGAAGGTCGCTCTATCATAGGAAATGGCCTATCAACAGACTGGAGCTACGAGCCATTCATCTAGCACTGCAGACATTGGAGTCCACCCTTGAAGGCAAGGTGATCAGGGTCTTCTTGTATAATGCCAAACATGTAGTATAGGTCAACATACAGGGAGGCACCAAGAGAGCCACGTTGAGAATGGAGGCTCAATTGTCTTGCTGGGCAGAAGATCACCTACAGGCTCTAGCAGCAGCACATGTAGCAGGAGTGGACAATGTAAAGGCCAACCATCTCAGCTTGCATTCCCTGAATCCAGGGTAGTGGCATCTTTCCTGGAAGGCCTTCAACAGTATTATGCATTGATGGTAGTGCCATCAGCAGCCAAAAGAAAAGTCTCTCACTTCTACAGTCAAATATTTGAGCCCGGAAGCACCAGAATGGACACTCTAATACAACCTGGGCCAGAGAAGGAGCTGTTGTACATGTTTCCCTCATAGACCTTGATTGGCCATGAGGACCAAGAAGAATAGTGACCCACCCAAAGTCGGTAATCCTGGTTGCCCCAAATTGGCCATGTTGGCCGTGGTATGCGGATCTAGTCCATCTACAGAGGGTCAAGTGTCTCAAACTACTGCTTCATCCAGCTCTTATCACACAGAGTTCTGGGGGAAACCAGAATGCTTTGGGCTTAAGGTATGGCTCTTGAGTTCATGGATTTAGCTTGCAAGGGCTACTTGGAGGTGGTCATGGCTACCCTCCTAGATCTAAGAAACTGGTGACTGTGGGGGCCTATGCTAAGACTTGGAAAACTTCTTAACATTGGGGTGCTAAGCAGGATGGGGAGCAGAGCTATCAGTGGTCCTACCATTTCTTCAGGATAGGCTAGAAAAGGGACTGGTTCCCTCAAAATAGAGGTAACAGGCCTCTAACGCTTTAATGATCAAATGGAGAAAGTTTCTTTAACTTCTTATCCTTATGTAGCCAGGTTTTTGAAGGGAGCGATGAGGCTTTATCCACTGTGTGATGGCCATTCATGACTTAGAACCTTAACATTGTGTTGCATGCTCTCAGCAAGACCCTATACGAGCCCTTACAAGAGGTGTTACTGATGGATCTTATTATTGTTTTTCTGATAGCTATAGCCTCAGAGAGAAGGATCTCAGAGCTTCAGGCTCTGTTGTGCAGAGATCCCTTTCTCAGATTTACGGAGGCTGGGGTCTTATCGCACACAGTACCTTCCTTTCTGCCTAAGGTGGTCTCAGCCTTCCACTTAAATCAGGAAGTCCAGCTACTTACGTTTCATGCCATGGGTTCAAAGAAAAAGGACAAAGTCTTGGCATTGCTGGATGTTAAGAGAGTTCATCTTCGTTACCTCAAGGTGATGAATGATTTTTTCTCTCAAATCATCTTTTTCTGCTAAGAAATCATAGCCAGCTGGGGAAGCAAGCTTCTAAGGCTTCCATTTTGAGATGGATACAAATGGCTTATTGTCACGATCCTGGCACCGCCTACCCGAAGAGCTAGGCTGAGTGTCCACCCACCGCAGCATAGGCTGAGTGTCCGTTCACCGCCTATCAGAAAATAGGTCAAGTTCATTGGAGCTCTTATGCTCAGAGAGGGCTTTGGGCTTACCAAGGGTCAGGCACTAAGCCCACATTCCTCCCCTCGAGGGTCGCCCAGGAGCTTCTGTTTCCAGGAACTCTCATTATGCTCCTTTCTGCTGGGAGTCCATTAATGAAACCCCCCTGTAAGTTCAGGGTGAGGTCCCTCTTGACCCCCCCTCAAAATGTGCCCCCAAGGATTGAGGGATCCAAGCCAGAGTTCCTCTCCCTATCAGGAGTCCAGTTTAAGGTTCTAGAAGTCTCTTTTCTTTAAAAATCAGCACTTTTCTCAGCCACTTGATTCTTATGCAAATTAGATCATTCCATCTTGACTATTGGGCAACAGAATACTCCGGAGCAATAGAGGTAGCTGGTTCCTAACACCACCCACTTAATCTTCTACTATGACTAGAACCACCCCATTAGGAACTAGTTGAGCCCAGCTATTCCCTGTTTAACCCTGGGTTACCTATTACCCCTGGGCACTTTGTGGAGAGGTAGACTCTGATGTAGCCTTCCCTCGGGGCGGCACTCTCTCATGTGATGGGACATACACCCCATCACACTTATGTCAGGTGTGGAAAGCAAAAACTGATTTCTTTGAGGGCACACTCTACAAGGACTGTAGCTTCTCTAATACGGTATTAAATCTAAAGATCTCCAGTGACTTCAACTAATACAAAATGCATTCATCAAACTTATAACAGGTAAGAAAAATACGACCATGTGACTTTCCTCCTGAAAGCAGCTCATTTGCTTCCTGTACATCATCGTCTAACCCATAAAATTCTACTTCTAGTCTACAAAGCATAGTAAATGACAGCAGATAAAGACCTGAATGGTCCATTCAGTCTGCCCTGTAATTATGTACTTTACATTTTCATATAATTATGTACTTTACATATAATTATGTACTTTACATTTTCTTTTTTTTCTTTGTTATTTCTGGGCCATAGACCATAGAAGTCTACCCAGTACTGTCCTTGGATTCCAACTACTGGAGTTGCCACTGAAGCTCACTCCAGCCTATCCAAACCATCTCCTTTGCTGGATTCAGACTGAAAAAGTTTGCTCATTTATATTCTAATTACACTGCACAACAATTTTTTGGTTAAGTCTTGATTCCTGAAAAGTTTTTGGTGATTATGACAGGTACCAACTTGGTATGCTCAAATATGGTTTTGGTTTTACTGCATCACGTAAGAACTATGAGAAATAGACATTTTTATGTTTACTGACAATAAAATATATAGTCAAGTTTACGTTTCGCACAAGCGACTAAATGAAACAGAATTAAAAGTGTTTTGCTCCCGAGTTTCTTTTATATTCAGTGTCTGGTGCATCACGTTGTAGCATCCAACAATAGTCGGCAAGCATTGACGGATTCCAATTGCCCTGGTATCGTTTCTCCATCGTAGCTATGTCTTGATGAAACCTTTCACCGTGCTCGTCACTCACAGCACCGAGATTTGCGGGGAAGAAGTCCAAGTGTGAATGGAGGAAATGAATCTTGAGTGACATATTGCACTTCATTCTCTTGTATGCTTTGAGAAGTTTGTCTACCAGCTGAATGTAGTTTGGGGCTCTGTAATTGCCCAGAAAATTGTCAACAACGTCTTTCAAGGCTTTCCAGCCAATTTTTTCCGGCCCAACTAACAGATCTTCAAATCGCTTGTCACTCATAACATGTCTGATCTGGGGGCCAACAAAAATACCCTCTTTGATCTTGGCATCAGTTATTCTTGGGAACATCTGTCTTAAATAACGAAAACCTTCCCCTTCCTTGTTCATTGCTTTCACAAAATTCTTCATGAGTCCCAGTTTAATGTGAAGAGGAGGCAAAAATATCTTTGTCGGGTCAACAAGCGATTCATGTTCTACATTTTTCTGTCCTGGAACTAACTTTTTACGGAGTGGCCAGTTCTTTCTAGAATAGTGCGACTCTCTGTCTCGGCTGTCCCATTCGCAGATGAAACAGCAGTACTTTGTATAGCCAAGCTGCAGTCCTAGTAACAGAGCAACGACTTTGAGGTCTCCACAGATATTCCAGTTATACCTGGTATACTGGACATACTTTAGTAACATTTCCATATTCTCATATGTTTCTTTCATATGTGCTGCATAGCCAACAGGTACTGAAGGATAAACGTTGCCATTGTGCAACAGAACAGCTTTCAGGCTTAACATTGACGAATCAATGAAAAGACGCCACTCTTCCGGGTTGTGATCACAACCAAAGACCGAGAACAATCCTTCAATGTCACAACAGAAACAGAGACTGTCGACTTGTGCAAAAAATTTGGTTATATCATGATGCCGGTCTCGAAACACAGAAATTTTCGTACCTGGTGATAGCAAACACCATTCCTGCAGTCTCGAACCTAGCAGCTCAGCTTTTGCTTTTGACAGACCCAAATCTCTGACCAAATCGTTCAATTCGGACTGTGTTATCAGATGTGGATCGCCTGATGAGGATGGTTCAAAATCCGGGTCAATGTCACTGTTAGAACCCTGCACTGCAGTTTCTTCATCTGGTTCGTCTAAGGTCCAATCCTCTGGTGGTTTCGGAACTGGAAGACTGTCATCATGTGGCATGGGTCTCATTGCTGAAGGCAGATTAGGATATTCAATTGACTTCTTGTTTTTGGCAGAGAAACCAGACACATTAGTCAAACAGAAATAACAGTCCGTCACATGGTCTTTCTGTTCTCGCCATATCATCGGAACAGCAAATGGCATCGTCTTTCGAGTACCTCTGAGCCAGGCTCTCAGACTAACAGCACATGTCGCACAGCAAATGTGAGGCGCCCATTGCTTGTCTTGATCACCTATTTTGCAGCCAAAATACAGATGATAGGCTTTCTTTACAAGGGCAGTCATCGAACGTCTCTGAGGCGTAAGTGTATATTCCCCACAGATATAGCAGAATGTGTCGCGGCTGTTACGACACCGACGAGACATATTGCCCGACACCAAAACGTCTATAGCATCAAGCTTACTTACTGTTATATTGCTACAGCTACTATACTACTATACTTTACTATACTGATACTATATACACACACGGACTATCTATATTAACCAAATGAGCAGGATCGGTGTATGGAAGCCACCATTATAGCATGGTGAGACAGCGCAAGCTCGTTCAGACCTGCCCAGACATGCCCAGGATGTCATCTTCCATAAAACAGCTTCCAACCTGGCTAGATTTTATGCATGGACATACCCAGGCGGCACAAACCGTTGTTGATAAGACACTTATGGGAGAAAAAATTGTTTGCATCCAAATATAAGAAAAAATCACGACAAAATTGAAGATTTCTCTGAAATGGTACGTGATGGGTAATTTTTGATGTAATATTCATGATCAGCACCCAAAATTCTATAAGAAACACCCAGCAGTGTTCAGGAAGCAAAAACTTTGTTGTGCAGTGTTAGTGATCCTTTGTGTTAATTCCATGCTTTTTTGAATTCCATTACGGTTTTCCTCTCTACCACTTCCCTCGGGAGGGCATTCCAGGCATCCACCACCCTCTCCATGAAAAAGAATTTCCTAACATTTATCTTAAGTTTACCACCCCTCAACCTCAGTTTATGTCCTCTAGTTTTACCAGTGTCCCTTCTCTGGAAAAGATTTGGTTCTATATTAATACCTTTCAAATATTTAAATGTCCGTATCATATCACCCATGTTCCTCCTCTCCTCCAGAGTATACATGTTGAGGTCTTCTAGTCTCTTCTCATATTTCTTTTAGTACAAACCCCTTACTATTTTTGTCACTTTCCTCTGGACCACGTTAAATCTTTTTATATCCTTAGCCAGATACAGCCTCCAGAAATGAAGACAATACTTCAAGTGGGGCCTCACCAATGACTTGTACATCAACACCTCCTTTCATCTGCTGGTTACATGTCTCTCTATACTTGTCTCACTCTTTCATCACCTTCAGATCCATCACTGCAAGGTCCCTCTTCCCATGTGTGCATATCAGCCTCTTGTCTCCCAGCATATATAGAAACATAGAAACATAGAATGTGACGGCAGAAAAGGGCCGACGGCCCAACAAGTCTGCCCACTTGAGAACCCTCCCTCCAACTAGTCTGCCCACTCAAGGACCCTTCCTCCCTGGAGTATCTATCAATTGAGCATAACTCTGTAGTACTCCCACCTGTTTGTCCCATCGACTCTTGAAGTCGAGCACGCTACTGGCCTCGATGACCTGGCGGGGAAGATCATTCCATCGATCAATCACCCGTTCGGTGAAGAAGTATTTCCTGGTGTCACCATGAAATTTTCTCCCCTTAAATTTTAGTGGATGCCCTCTTGTCGCTGTGGGACCCTTTAGAAAAAAAATTTCCTCCTCCACTTTGATGTGGCCCATGATGTATTTAAATGTTTCTATCATGTCCCCCCTTTCTCTGCGCTCTTCAAGAGAATATAAGCGCAGTTTAATCAGGCGTTCTTCATATGGAATGTCTTTAAGTCCTGAGACCATCCTAGTGGCCATTCTCTGTATCGACTCCATTCTCTTCACATCCTTTTGATAATGTGGCCTCCAAAACTGGACACAGTACTCCAGGTGAGGTCTCACCATGGATCTGTATAACGGTAGTATGACTTCTGGCTTTCGGCTGATATAGCTCCTTCTGATGCAACCCAGCATTTATCTGGCCTTCGCTGAAGCTTTCTCCACCTGATTAGCAGCTTTCATATCTTCCCGGATGAGAACTCCCAAGTCCCTTTCTGCAGTAGTTCTTGTTAAGTTTTCACCGTTCAAAGTGTATTTTTTGCATGGATTTCCGCTCCCAATGTGCATTACTTTACATTTCTTGGCATTAAAGTTTAGTTGCCAAGTACTGGACCATTTTTCCAACACAAGCAGGTCTTGCTCCATAGTGTTGGGCCTGGTTGTACTGTCAGGTTTTGAGGCCCTGCCCACAACGCTGCATAGTTTAGCGTCGCCGGCAAATAGTGTAATTTTGCCTTGAAGTCTCTGAGTCAGATCCCCAACAAAGATATTAAATAGCATCGGGCCCAAGACTGAGTCCTGCGGCACTCCACTGATCACTCTCGACGTTTTTGAGGGGATACCATTTACCACCACTCTTTGAAGCCTTCCGCTAAGCCAATCTTGTACCCATGCTGTCAGTGTTTCTCCTATTCCTCGCGAGTTCATCTTGTTTAATAACCTTCGGTGTGGAACACTATCAAAAGCCTTACTAAAGTCCAAATATACTATGTCCAGGGGCTCACCCTCATCCAGTTTTTTGTTACCCAATCGAAGAAGCTTATCAGATTGGATTGACAAGACCTTCCCATTCTAAAGCCATGCTGGTGGGGATCCCTTAATCTTTCATCATCCAGGAACATGTCTAATCTGTTCTTAATCAATTTTTCCATGAGTTTACTCACTATTGATGTGAGACTCATTGGTCTATAATTTTCAGCCTCCGACCTACCTCCCTTTTTGTGGAGTGGGATAACATTGGCAGTTTTCCAGTCTAGGGGCACTTTTCCCTTGCTCAGGGAAAGATTGAAGAGCATGGCCAATGGCTCTGCCAGGACATCGCACAGTTCTCGAAGTACTCTAGGGTGTAGATTGTCCGGGCCCATAGCTTTGTTCACTTTTATTTTTGATAGCTCACGGTAGACTTCGCTTGCAGTAAATTCCATGTCCCGGAATGGGTCTTCCGAACCCCCCCTTGTCTGTAGCTGAGGACCGGATCCTGGCGCTTCGCAGGTGAAGACTGAGCAGAAGTAGTTATTAAGTATTTCTGCTTTGTCTGCATCTGAGTCGGTAAAGTTACCGTCAGGTTTCTTTAGGTGCCCAATACCGCTTGTGTTCTTCTTCCTGTCGCTAACATATTTGAAAAAGGATTTCTCCCCTTTCTTTACCTGCCTGGCTATGTTTTCTTCCATCCAGCGTTTAGCCTCTCTGAATGTCGTTTTAACTTTTCTGGATTTTGCCATATAGGATTCTTTAGCTTCAAATTGCTGTGATTTTTTGTAGGTAACGAATGCTTTTTTTTTTTGTTTGTTTTACTAGCTCAGAGATCTCCGCGGAGAACCATTGAGGTTTGTTGTTTCTGCTTCGTTTGCTCACAGTTTTTATGTATATGTTGGTTGCTTCCAGCAATGTAGATTTCAGAGTCGACCATAGTTCCTCTACATTGTCTGTCGTGCTTTGATTTTGCAGCACGTTGTAGACGTAGTCCCCCATATCCTGAAAATTAGTTCCTTTGAAATTTAGTATCTTAGTCGACGTTTTTGACCTAGTGTTTCCTTTCTTGAGGTGGAACCACACCATGTTGTGATCGCTGGATGCCAAGGTGTCACCCAACGATAACTCTGTGACACTTTCCCCATTTGTGAGCAATAAGTCCAGGGTTGCCTGGCCCCTAGTAGGTTCCAGTACCATCTGCTTGAGGCATGCTCCTTGCATGGAGGCTAGTATCCCCTTGCTACCGCTGGTTATAGCGGAAGGTTCATTCCAGTCCACATCTGGCATATTGAAATCTCCCACTAGCACTGTATCTCCACGCAGTGTGATGGTCTCAATGTCTTCCATTAGTTCATCGTCTGCTTGCTCCTTTTGTCTAGGCGGTCTGTATACAACACCAAGATACAGGCATTTGTTATTGTCCCTGGCAAGGTTCACCCAGAGGGACTCTCCCGTATATTTGATGTCTGTGATTTTAGTAACTTTGATGTTTTCTCTAATGTATAGAGCTACCCCTCCTCCTGATTTGCCCTCTGTGTCTCGACGGAGTAAGTTATAGCCTGGTATGACCATATCCCATCCGTGGGACTCTGAGAACCAAGTTTCTGATATCGCCACTACATCAAGGTCAGCGTTTCTTATTTCCATTTCCAGTTCTAGTATTTTGTTGCCTAAGCTACGGGCATTAGCATACATGGCTGTCCATTCTTTCATTTTGTATGGAGTGTTTTCTGGTTTAGATAGTTTGTCCCCTTCCATCGTACCTTTGTCACCCTTTCTGATGTCTCGGTCTCCTTCAATATCTAAGCAATTTCTCCCCCCTGACGTCCTGTCCATGCAGGTTTTCCCCACTGACCCCAAGATTGAGACTCCGTCTCTTCCTTTGTCCTCCATTCTGCTGACTTTATTGCTTATCCTAACCCTTTGGCAATATCGCTCACAAACATATTGAAAAAAAATTGGCTCCAGCACCGATCCTTGAGGCACTCCACTACTTACCTTTCCTTTCTCCAAGCTAATTCCATTAACCATCACCACCTGATATTTGTCCATCAACTAGTTTTTTAATCTAGTTCACCACTTTTAGTCCTAACATCAACCGATCAAGTTTGTTCAAGAGCCTCTTATGAGGAACCGTATCAAAGGCTTTGCTGAAATCTAAGTAAATTATACTTAGTGCACTTCCCAAATCTAGTTCTCTGGTTACACAGTCAAAGAATCCAAACAGATTCATTTGCCATGATTTACCTTTAGTAAAGCCATGTTGCTTTGGATCTTGTAACCCATTAGATTCTAGGAATTCCATATCCTTTCCTTCACCAACACTTCCATGATTTTTCCAATAACCAAAGCGAAGTTTACCAACCTGTAGTTTCCTGCTTCATCTCTGCAACCACTTTTGTAAAGAGGGACCACATCTGCTCTTCTCCAATCCCACACAACCTCTCCTGATGCCAGGGATTTATTGAACACATCCTTAAGTGGACCCACCAGAACCTCTCTTTGCTTCCTCAATATCTCTCCCCCTTTTAAGAACATAAGAAGTTGCTGCTGCTGGGTCAGACCAGTGGTCCATTGTACCCAGAAGTCCGCTCCCACAGCGTCACCAGGTCAAAGACCAGTGCCCTGACACCAGCCCTACCTGTATACGTTCCGGTTCAGCAGGAACTTGTCTAACTTTGTCTTGAATCCCTGGAGGGTGTTTTCCCCTATAACAGCCTCCGAAAGAGCGTTCCAGTGTTCCACCACTCTCTGGGTGAAAAAGAACTTCCTTACGTTTGTACGGAATCTGTCCCCTTTTAACTTTAGAGAGTGGCCTCTCATTCTCCCTACCTTGGAGAGGGTGAACAACTTGTCTTTATCTACTATTCCCTTCAGTATATTGAATGTTTCTATCATGTCCCCTCTCAATTTCCTCTTTTCAAGGGAGAAGAGGCCCAGTTTCTCTAATCTCTCAATGTATGGCAACTCCTCCAGCCCCTTTACCATTTTAGTCATTCTTCTCTGGACCCTTTCGAGTAGTACTGTGTCCTTCTTCATGTACCAGTGCTGGATGCAGTATTCCAGGTGAGAGCGTGATAACCTAGCATTCTGTTTGCCCTTTTCACCACCATCGCGCATTGCGCAGACTGCTTCATCGATTTGTCGACCAATACTCCCAAGTCTCTTTCCTGGGGGATCTCTCCAAGCACTGCCCCAGATATCCTGTATTAGTGTATAAGATTTTTGTTACCGACATGCATCACCTTACATTTATCCACGTTGAACCTCATCTGACAACCTCCTAATTCCTTACATACCCTTGCTCACCCTCCGTTCCCTACAGAAAAACCTACTAGTTATCCCTTCTCCAAATCAGACCACTTACGACACAACCAGGAATAGTATCTTTTGAGTGTTAAGCCCCATCCTCTGATATGCCCATCCCAACAAGCTAAGGTTAGACTCCTCTATAGACAGATTTAAATCATCGCTGAATACATTCCTTACCCAAGATGCCTTCAACTAAAACCACTGTCTGCACCCAGCCCTCATCTGGAAGCTACTCTGCAGGTCTGCTCAGCATATCTAACTCCTCCTTCCACACTATCTTATACTATTGCATTATTGTAGTTCTGTTTTCTTTTTATTCTATCATTTATCAGCTCTCCATACTCCTCTCTACTACTGACATTTTAATGCATACCACATAGATATACTGTGAAATGTGGTATATCAAGGTTAAATAAAACTGAAACATGAGTGTTTTTCAAAATGTTGACCATCACTGGCTAAATTAGCTTCCAATTTTCAGTGTGAGACTATGTCCAGACACTGGCACTGAATATTGGGAGTTAAATGTGGGTGGGCTAAGTGCCTGAGTGCTGGAGCATATGTGGGCCCTGCTGATATTCAGCCAGGGCCCCCATAAGAGCTATGCGGCTCTGGCTGAATATAGCCAGGACCTGTAAATCTTATTTTCTTAAACAAATAAGATACAAGGTCCCTCCTGCCCCGACAATGCCCCCTTATTCCCTCCTCCCTCCCCTTAGCCCACAGCAAGAAGGTATCCCCCTAAGAAGACCATCTACCCCCCAGGTAGACCCCCCCCAGGCCTACTTGTATCCATAGTGGTGCAATGAAGTAACTCCTGCCCCTTGCAACATCTTCCCAAAATGGCTGCCGCAACCTCTCACAACTATGCTCCTACCCCCTTCCCCACCACAACCAAGAACTGCTGGACTACCAGGGATAAAGGGTAGGCCTGGTGGTGCCTACCTGTATGACTTGGGGAGTGGGGTGGGGGGACCTTCTTGCCATGATCTGGGGGATGGGGAGAGAAAGATGGGGCATTGTCAGGGGAGGCAGGAAGAGGCTTGGGAGCTCTTATTAAAAGAAATAGTTATGTAGTTAATGTATTTGATTTACTCTCCTTATGTGATACAACCAAAATATTTTACATAGCATTTACAAGTACTTTGTCGCTAAAGGTCTCATAATTTAAAGGGTTCCTTCACTAAATCTCGATAAGCATAACGCATACTTACCATAACAAAAAATGGCTTACCATGGAGCATGCTGAGGCATCTCATGGTAATTTTTGGATGTGCACATGATACCCACATGCTAAAAAATAAAATGGAAATGAAGTCAGAAAACCTGGGTTTACAAAAGTGCAGGTAGATATGTAAATACACATTTTTCCTGGGATAATTGTTAAAGCAAACATTTAAACATTATTTCATTTAGAAAATTTGTCATAGTGAAAATTACTGCCATATACATCTTAAACATGCATGCATTTATAAAATAACATCCACTGGGGTAATTTCAAAAGTAGCCCTCTCCTTTCCTCCTCTTGCCCCTACAAAAATGTGTCCTTGGCAGGTTCTTCTCACACTCTACCTTTGTACTGACCCCATCAAAGGGACTCATACTGTCGGATCAAAAAAAAGAAAAGAAAAGAAATTGCTAAACTCTCAAGCTGAGCTTCTGACATCTCTTTCTAGCTCAGTTCATAAGGGGCCCTTCAGGACACCCAGAGGTCAAGCAGGCAAGTAAGTTGCTGTCAATATCATCTGTGGGTGAAATGGGAATTTTTTTTTCTCCATAGCTGGATAGAATTTTGCACTCTACAGCTAGATCATTCAAAAGTAAATTATCTGCAGATGGAAACAAGATAGCACCTTTTAACTCAAGTATTATAGGGTCAAAGCATTGTGGAGCTGGTAAGCAGTTATTGAATAGTGGTTGGAAAATGGAATTTAGAATTCAAGGTATAAATATACAGTTAAAATGAAAAAGGACAGCAATCTATTGGACTGCCACTGCTGGTGCTAGGTCAGGGGAAATTAGCCGCATTCTTTATTTTGCTGATCTTGTAGAGCAAAAGGAGGAATGCAATGTAAAACTGATGGAAAACTGTTTGGAATAAAAATTGAGAGATGAACCAGGTGACACTACCAGCTGTTAAATATCTTGATAACGCTTCCAGCAGAATACAGACACTGTCCTACACCCCACAGACTCTAAAGTTAAAAGGGGATAGATTCCGTATAAACGTAAGTAAGTTCTTCTTCACCCAGAGAGTGGTAGAAAACTGGAACGCTCTTCCGGAGTCTGTCATAGGGGAAAACACCCTTCAGGGATTCAAGTCAAAGTTAGACAAGTTCCTGCTGAACCAGAACGTACGCAGGTAGGGCTAGTCTCAGTTAGGGCACTGGTCTTTGACCTGGGGGCTGCCGCTTGAGCGAACAGCTGGGCACGATAGACCACTGATCTGACCCAGCAGCGGCAATTCTTATGTCCTTATGCCCTTTTACTAAGCAGCGGCAAGCGCTAGCAGGCAATTACCACTTCTTAAAATGGTTCACTGCGGGATGTACTCGGGAGTCCTGCGGTAATTTGGGGGGTCTGCATGCTAAAATGCATTTTATTGTTTAACACAGAGGGAGTGTGTCTAGGACGGAGAGTGGGCATTTTTCTGCCGACATGTTAGCGCACCTACATTACCATGGTGTCGGTAAGTGCTCAGGCACGAATATTTTTTAATGGCTGTGTACTAAGTGGAAAATTAGTGCATGGCCCTTAATGCAAAAAAATAAAAAATAAAAAATAGAAAATTGGTCTCAGCATGTGGGAAACAGCCACATAAGGGCATGCTAAGGCCACTTTTTACCACAGCTTAGTAAAAGGACCTGTAGGAAAATATTGAAACTTCTTGTTTTCATGTTTTTTTCCTGGTCATTGCATCTCCTGTTTTGCTGTTCACATTTCTCGCTAGGTAATATTGACATACAGTGTGTATTAAGCCAGTAGGGAAAGATTCCTATTAATTTCAAAAAGGATTCAATAGCCTAGGGGAGTAGCTCAATTACCCACACAAAACCACGAAGATGAGAATGTCACACATCCTTGCGGTGTGGCAAACTGCAAACTGTGCGAGCACATCTCAAAGGATCCCACAGTCACTCGTATGGGAAAAACATTCAACATAAAGGGATCCTTCACCTGTTTATCTTCTAATGTGGTATATATCATTCAGTGCAAAAAGTGCAAAGAAGGATGTTACATCGGTGAAGCAGACCAGATGCTAAAGACCAAAATCAACTTACCGAATTTCCTCATTATTAATTCATATTGAGCAATGGACAAAGAGGGCAAAACTTAAATCGAATCCGGAAAAATCAAACTTTTTTCTTGCTAGTCCTTCAGATAATATAAAAGAGAAAGAACTACATCTGAATGGTCAAACTTTTCTAATTTCCACTTTGATTAAAATTTTGGGCGTCATATTAGACCGCCATTTAACTCTGGAAGATCACACAAATTTACTGGTAAAAAATGTTACACAACCTTGTGGAAACTTCGGACGATAATAAAATTTTTTGATAGTGCATCATTTAGATTACCGGTACACTCATCCATTTTATCCATTCTGGATTATTGTAATATAATATATTTGGGATCTCATAAAAAGCTTCAAAAGAGACTGAGACTTATACAGAACACGGCGGTCCGTCTAATTTTTGGGTTGAAAAAGTATAACCATATTACTCCATCTTATCGACAGTTGCATTGGTTGCCTTTTGAGGCTAGAATATTGTTTAAGTTTGGTTGTTTTAATGTACTGTTTGGTATGGCTCCTATTTACTTGTCTTTATGCTTTGAACGATACAAACCTAATAGAATTACTCGACGGCAATATTTATTTGTTTTCCTGACTATCCAGCCTTGTAGTTACAAGAGATTTTTCGATAAATTGCTGTTTTCAGGCAGGTAAGATGGATCTATGGCTAAGTACCATTATTTCTCAGGCCCACTCATAGATGTCCTTTAGGAAACTACTAAAAACGGATTTATTTGACAAATTTGTAAACTGATGTTCCAGAATATCGACTGGTAAATTGCATATTGATCTTATAGTTAGTACTGTTTTGTGGAATTTTATTGTATTTTAGCAAATTGTATTTTCTTCATTTATTGTATAATTTTAGCACTGTTTTTTAGTATATTGCATTTTTATTCATTGATTGTATAATTTTAGCACTGTATGTGAACCGCCTAGAACTATGTGATAGGGCGGTATATAAAAATAAAATTATTATTATTAAAATTTGCAATACCAATCAGGATGTCACCTCTGTCGGACAATACTTTGGAAAAACTGAACACTGCACCAATGATTTTACGGTGAGAATACTAAGGGCTAGATTCACAAAGCAAACCGATCATGTACCGATCGGTTTGCGACCCCTTTATGACCAAATTTCCCTCTGGCCTGATTCACTTACCCCTCCTGTGATCCGCTTCCATTCCGTGCATGCAAATGATTGGAAACGCATGCAAAGTAGACAGGGACGCGATTCACCAAAGAAATTTTGTGCTGGCCGATCAAAGCAAGAAGCGACTGCTGGGAACCAGTCGAAAAAGTCTTTCCGACTCTCCTGCTCTGCCCCATCTGTCTTCTGCCTGTTCACCCAGAATGCGAGCCCGTGGTTTTAACCCTGAGTACAGGAAGAGTCCCATTGGACTGGAAAACAGCTAACGTCATTCCGCTGCACAAAAAGGGATGCAAGACAGAGGCTGAAAATTATAGACCGGTAAGTCTCACATCGATAGTATGTAAACTTATGGAAACGTTGATTAAACACAAATTAGATACGATCCTAAACGATGAGAGACTAAGGGATCCCCACCAACATGGATTTACAAAGGTCCTGCCAATCCAATCTGATCAGTTTCTTTGACTGGGTAACGAAAAAGCTAGATATGGGAGAGTCCCTGGATATCGTGTACTTGGACTTTAGTAAGGCTTTTAACAGTGTCCCACACTGTAGGTTATTGAACAAGATGAGTTCGTTGGGATTAGAGGAAACATTGATGGCATGGGTTAAAGACTGGCTCAGCGGCAGACTTCAGAGGGTGGTTGTAAATGGTACTCCCTCCAAAACATCGGAAGTGATCAGTGGAGTGCTGCAGGGCTTGGTCTTGGGTCCCATCCTATTTAATATCTTTGTACAGGACCTGTCTCATGGACTTTGAGGCAAAATTGCATTATTTGCCGACGACGCTAAACTGTGCAACATAGTGGGCAAAAGCACAATGCCCGACAGTATGACGTAGGACCTACTCTTACTGGAACAATGGTCCGCAACTTGGCAACTGAGTTTTAATTCCAAAAAATGTAAAGTTATGCACCTTGACAGCAGAAATCCATGCGGTACTTACACTCTGAATGGTGAGACCTTAACAAGAACTGCTGCAGAACGCGACCTAGGAGTAATCATTAATGAAGATATGAAGACTGCCAATCAAGTAGAGAAAGCTTCATCCAAGGCTAAGCAAATGCTGGGATGCATCCGAAGAAGTTTTTTCAGACGGAAACCCGAAGTTGTAATGCCATTGTACAGGTCCATGGTGAGACCTCATCTGGAATACTGTGTTCAGTTTTGGAGGCCACATTATCAAAAGGATGTGCTGAGAGTGGAGTCGGTTCAGCGAATGGCCACCAGGATGGTCTCAGGACTTAAGGATCTCCCATATGAGGAACGTCTAGGTAAGTTGCAGCTATACTCTCTCGAGGAAAGCAGAGACAGGGGAGATATGATAGAGACGTTCAAATATGTAACTGGCTGTATTGAGGTAGAAGAAGATATCTTTTTCCTTATAGGACCTACAGCAACAAGAAGGCATCCATTGAAACTCAGGGGTGAGAGATTTCATAGCAACACTAGGAAGTATTTCTTCATTGAAAGGGTGGTTGATCATTGGAATGATCTTCCGCTTCAGGTAATTAAGGCAAGCAAAGTGTTCGATTTTAAGAAAAAATGGGATAAGCATGTGGGTTCACTTCATGGAAGTGCTTAGGGGGAAGGGTCCTTAGAGTGGGCAGACTTGTTGGGCCAGTGGCCCTTTTCTGCTGTCATATTCTATGTTTCTATGTAAAACCATCGGCTCGCTGGGCTACAAAAATAAAAAAAAAGTTAAAACAAAAAAATTTTGAAAACGCGGCTCACAGGGGTTTTGTCGCGTGCGCAGACCATCTATAGATGGTTTGTGCATGCATGGGATCGCACAATAGCGATCCGTGTAGGCCAGATGAGGGCGTTCCTCCAAGCACCCTCATTTGAATGTTTCCATTTTGTGAATTCGTCGGACCTGCCCAGATCGAGCCCGATCGGGCAGGTTCATGAATCTAGGCCTAAAAGGGAACGACAATCCAAGAATGTAAGACCTTTGAAATTCAAATGCTGAAATATTTTGACACCTATCAGACAGGACTTAACAAAGATCTGAGCTTTCTTTTTCACCACAAAGACATTTAAAACTGCTTTGTTATCTCTCTGTCTTCTGCTCACCCACCCACCCTCCCTCTTCCTGTGAAACTATCCCTGAAAGGCTTTCATGTTTTCCTTATATATACTGATATTTGTCAACATTTATTTATTTCTGATCTGAAGAAGGATAACCTTCAAAAGCTCATCCTAAAATGCATTGAATTAGTCCAAAAAGGTATTACCTTATTTCCTTTGTTTTTTGTTTGCCTGAGGTGCGATTCTCTAAATGGCACCATTGTGGGATTGACACGCGATCAGTGGATGCTTTTAATGCGGCTGCCAACAATGGCACCATTAGAGAATCCGGGCCTTACTGCCTACAGAATGGGTGGTGCTAGGAGCCCATGTGCTAATGGCAACATTAGCGTATGGCCATTAATGCTAAAATAGAAAATCACCCACTTTTTGATGCAGCTTTGAAAAGGGGCCCTTAAATAATTATGTCCTAACCCAAATTCATCAGGCAGTTTATTCTATACATATGACCCACTACTGAGCAATTCTTGCCTGCATCTTATCCAGCCTTGCCATCTTACAAGTAAGCACCGAAAGTAAAGCACCCCAGCTTCAGGTCAGCTGTAATGCAAGGGCATATCACTTCGCATTACCCTTCAAATAAATAGGACCTCCTTTGTGAGGTGTTGGAAAAACAGAGACAAGTTTTTACAATTTATGCTGTGAACATATTCATTTTGGATATCCTTAAACCCAGGCTGGCTAGGATGCTCCTGTCAGATACCACCTTACTGTCCACATGCTTGATGTAAAATCTTTGTGAATAATTTTTCTGGCCCTCAAAGTGATAATAAATAGATGTCATGTACGCATTTTCTCCACTAAAGCTAGCCTTGGTTGTTATTTCCCTATAGAATCAGAAACGCCTCAGAGATGAGAGAACTGAGGCTCTTATCCTAGCTGAATTCTTGTGCTCTGAATCTGAACATATACCAAAATGAAGACAATATCCAAACGATAGCAATAATCTGCAGTAAAAGCAAGTTTACATTTCAAATCATGAGGAGGACATTTTTGAAGGGAATTACCTTGGCAAATCTCTTTAGTTGAAAATTCTTCTTGCTCATCAACTTTATCACTGAGCTACAGGCATTGAATTTTAACTATTGGAAACAAACAAGGTGACACCCATGGAAAGAAGAAGCAAACTAAGGCATTTGATTTTCATATACCCTTGAGTACTTTCAAATTCTGCCCACAGATAAGACAGGTGCAACCTATATGCAAGATCTATCAGGGCAATAATAAAAGTGATATGTTGTAGAAAGTCTTTAAAGTAGACTTTAATTACAAAGTCCATCTACATTAAAAAGAATCTTATTAGCCAATATAAACGTGCTTATTTAGAGATGCAAGAGGGAATTGTTATTGGAGTATATCAGAGCTGCATGTAAGAAGGAAGAGGCAATGGATTGCTGGCTCCTTTCCAAAAGGGAGTTGGTGAGGAAGGGGAGATTGATTTCCATCTCCGAGTGATAAATAGGCCAATGATCCTTTGGTTCTGTGACAAAGGAGTTTGATGGTTTACTTTTTATTAGAAAGTTTTCTTTCTTTTTTTAATTCTTTATTGATTTTCTAAGCTTCAATAGTACAATACAGAAAAATATAACATATAATATGTCAATAAAGCACTTTCAACTTAGAAATATACATAACCAACAATTTTCTCCCACCCACCCACCCAATGATTATTCAATAAAACACAGAAACATAAATTTTCCCAATAACCTTACCCTATTCAAATTAATAATATCCTCTCAACCTCCCACCCACCCCAAGTGTAAATACTCAAAGGTCAAAATTAGGACAGAAATAGCCCCCCACCCCTTCCTGGATGTGTACAAAAATAAACAAAAACTGACTCATAATCAAAGACCTACTATAGTGAAGTAATATAAGATGTCAACGGGCCCCAAACCAATTTAAATAAATTACTCTGCCCCAAACTATCGGCATTCATTTTTTCATATCTATAGCTGGAAAACAGATTTGCCCACCAGAAAGGGAAATTTAGATGATCGTAATTCTTCCAATTTCGGGTTACCATCTGCATGGCTATCCTGGCCATGATAAGGAAAAGACGGCATTTATATCAAAAGTTTTCAATTATATTTGGTGAATGTACAATAAAGATAAATGTCAAATTAAAGAAAACAATTCAAAAGCAATAAGTAATATATCAATTGTATATCAATGCCATTTTCTAGTTCACTTTATATTGCCCATTGTATAATGCTATAATGTATAGCCTCCACTGTGCATGATCTTACCATACCATGTACTGTCGTACTTTAAATTACCCATTGTATAATGCTCTGCCCTACCAAGTCACCTCTGGTGGTATAATATATAATCTCCACTGTGCTTACTAGGTCAGCCATGCTTGTAATACTAAATTGGTTGGTGCACCTTAGTAAAAGGATCCCTTTTACTAAGGCGCGCTAAACGATTTAGCATGCGTTAACTGATTTAGTGTATGTTAACTGATTTAGCACATGCTAAAGATTAGCGCTCGCTAAATGCTAAGGCATCCATTATGTCCTAAGGGCACCTTAGTATTTAGCGTGTGCTAAATCAGTTAGCACGCCTTAGTAAAAGGACCCCTATGTTTGCCATGCTATGCCCACCATGCTGTCTCACCATACTATGGGCTCCTGTAACGAAGGTGCGTTAGGGCCTTAACGTGCAGAATAGCACACGCTAAAATGCCGCAAGTGCTAGCCACTACCGCCTCCTCTTGAGCAGGCGGTAGTTTTTCGGCTAGCGCGTGCTATAGCACACGCTAATCCGGTACATGCGCTAAAAATGCTTGCGCACCTTCGTAAAAGGAGCCCTATGTTTTTGTCATGTTATGTTTTGCTATGCTTCGTTAACTATGTTTTGCCATCTTTGTCTGACAATGTCCTCCCATGTCATGTTTTGTCATCACTTTGTATAAATACACTATAATATGTATGTAAACTTGTAACCCATTCTGATCTCTCCTGGGAGGAAGGGATAGAAAACCAAATAAATAAATTGAGGAACAATGGATAATCCTAAACACAATCAACAAAGAATTAATGGAATAAAGCAAAAATATATACATGAATCACTATCTGACCTATAAACCCCTCTCAAATACTGTATGCTATTTATTAACAATAAACCATCTACCAGGTGATATTGCATATTGATGAAAGGACCAGTCCAAGAGCTGCAAAGTGCAGTTATTAGAAGACGTATCTGCAAAAGAAACAGAAGACTTTTGCACTGGTCTTCAAGAACTCATGGGAGGCAAGGGAAACCATCAGGGACAGGGGGGGGGGGTCTAAGTTTTGGAACTCCTGTATGTCCTTGAATTCAGATTTTTGACTGTTTTCATGAATACTCTAAAGCATGCTTGTATTTCCCCAAAGCTGTTGCTGCTGTTAGGCGCCATCGACTCATGCTCGAGTCTTAGCGACTCGAAGAATTGCGGATCTAAAAAGAAATCGGTCCTCCAGCGTCATCCCCCCACGGTTGTTTTCAATGTGCCCAACCATCTGATCCTATGTTGAGAATATCTTTACAGCTTCTGATCTCCCTTTTCGGTCCAGCAACATCAGCATCAGGACGTCCTGGTGGCTCTGATCCGTTTCAAGTTTCAAGTTTTTATTAATATTTGATAAATCGCTTATTCCAGTGGTTCCTGGAGGAACACCAGGCCAATTGGGTTTTCAGGCTAGCCCTAATGAATATGCATGAAGCAAATTTGCATGCCTATCACTTCCATCATATGCAAATCTCTCTCATGCATATTCATTAGGGCTAGCCTGAAAACCCGATTGGCCTGGTGTTCCTTCAGGACAGGGTTGGGAACCACTGGCTTATTCAATTAACTAAGCGATGTACAGCTTTATAAAAACATAGGTTGTGAAACTAACAGGGTAATACACAAATTTTTAACTGTAAGACAAACATGAGTCATGGGGATAGCGGGGAGAAGTTGTAATTTTTAGTTCTAGAGAGAGTACAAAAAGAGGGAAGGTAGCGAAATAACGGTTTAAAGTTTTGTGGGTTAGGTCTCGTTACTAGATCTTGAATCCGTCAGTTTCATAAACACTGGGCATACTCTGGGAGATGATCAGATCTTCCCTAGTAATATGGTGTGTGGCTTCTGGCCTAGGGGACTATCTCCCAGTACTAAATGTTGATTCTTTGGGTCTCATCGTCATCGAGTTTTCTTGGCAGAATACAGAAGTAGGTTGCCGGGCCTTACTTTTGTGCAGTATAAATTTGATGTTTTCACCGCTGTCGCATCAAAGTGTGATCCCTCGCCTCCAACGCTGCCCGTCTGCTAGGTGCAGGCATTTACACCAGGTCTGACCCAAGTTCTCACATCTAAGCACAGTTACTCTTATAGTCCATAAAGAAAAGGCTTCAAATAGGTTTCCTCTGGGTCCCCTTTATAAAACTGTACCGAAAATAGCCAGTGGCCACTAATACATTACCATTGAAAAGTTGATTTTATTTTGTAGCACTGACAAATGCATCGCAGGGAAGGTAGCATCCCTGTGATAACCCAACGTAGTCTTACAAGTGAAGAAAAAAAAAAATCAATAAAATATCTCTGTAGGAAATGTGGCAATGGTTGGGAAAATCATGCTGGAAATTATATGGGATTTGTGGGAAAAATTCAACAAAACTTTCCACATCTCTGGCCTCTCATTCATTCTCTGGTGAGCAACACCTGAGCGAGAGAATAAGAGGTCTGTTTCTGGTAGAAATTTCACCAAACATAAGCTATAATATATTTATATGCATAAGTCGGCATGCATATGCAATACGTGTTTCAGTAGTTATTGTGTTCATTTCAGTGTGTAATGTATTCAGAGACTGTTTCTGAATTTTAAGCTGAAGGACACGGTGACCTGTAAAGAGCCAGGTTGCTACAGATTAGAACCAAGTGTGCAGATGTGATTCCTACAAACAGCCCTGAAAATGGAGTCGGTGCTGGTTTTAAAATGCAGTAAAGAATGAGAGAGCAGTGTCTTTTTGTAAAAGCAAGTCCTTATCATATTAAGATTATAGACATAAATTTAGAGCTCATTTTTCAGTTTGGTCTGTTTGGACTTAATAGAATTCACATGGGCTCACTGACATTCTGTAGATTCCACCCTCCACTCCTTTAATTCATCTAATACAGGGGTGCCCACACTTTTTTGGGCTTGCAAGCTACATTTAAAACGACCAAGTCAAAATGATCTACCAACAATAACATTTAAAAAAAAAAAAAACACAAAGCACACTGTACGCAGAGAAAATGTTAATTATCATTTATATTCCGGGTTTTTTTCAAAGAGGTCAAGGCAGATGACCCTATGCACTGTCACCTCAGTAACAACCAAAGACAAATATACCCCCCTCCCTTTTTACTAAAAAGCGATAGCAATTTTTAGCGCAGGGAGCTGCGCTGAATGCCCTGCGCTGCTCTCAACGCTCATAGGCTCCCTACGCTAAAAATCGCTATTGTGATTTAGTAAAAGGGGGCCATAGTGCAAAATATAGACAGCAGATATAAATTCTCAAAACGGACACATTTTGATCACTAAACTGAAAATAAAATCATTTTTCCTACCTTTGTTGTCTGGTGATTTCATGAGTTTCTGGTTGCATTTTCTTCTTCTGACTGTGCATCCAATCTTTCTTCCCTTCTTTCAGCCTGTATGCTTTCAGCCTGTATGCTTCCTCTCCTCATGACCTCATTCCTTCCGCCAACTTTTTCTTCCTCTCTCCCTGCCCTTTCTTTCTCCCTGCCTCCCTTTCTTTTTTTCTCTCTTCATGCCCCCTTTCTTTCTTTCTGTTTCCCTTCTGTCTCCCTGCCTGCCCCCTTTCTTTCTCCCTGCCCTCCCCCAAGCCACTGCCGCCGCCATCAGGGAACAAGCCACAAAGCCACTGCCGCCCCAAGCTCTCCCTGCTTCCCTGCGTCGGACCGACCAGCATTCCTCTCCCTGACATCAATTCTGCCGTCGGAGAGTAAGTTCCGGGTCAGCCAGGCAGCGATTGGCTGGCCTGGAACTTCCTCAACAATGGCAGAATTGACATTGGGGAGAGGAAGGCTGATCAGCCTAGTAGTTTGTGAAGGCTTTTCCCCTAAGACCCACAAATATTGAGGGTCTGCTGTATTCTGTAACATTGCGCCTACATTCTGGGAATGCTCCTGACCCTCCCATGACCTTCCCATGGCCACACTTCCTTTTGAATTGTGTGCCCTAAAATTTAGATATGTGTGATATAGAATAGCCAAAAACATAACATAAGAACATAAGAATTGCCATTGCTGGGTCAGACCAGTGGTCCATCATGCCCAGCAGTCCACTCACGCGGCAGCCCTCTGGTCAAATACCAGTGCCCTAACTGAGACTAGCCCTATCAGCGTACGTCCTTGTTCAGCAGGAACTTGTCTAACTTTGTCTTGAATCCCTGGAGGGAGTTTTCCCCTATGACAGACTCCGGAAGAGCGTTCCAGTTTTCTACCACTCTCTGGGTGAAGAAAAACTTCCTTACGTTTGTACGGAATCTATCCCCTTTCAACTTTAGAGAGTGCCTTCTCGTTCTCCCTACCTTGGAGAAGGATGCTAGGGTCTTGATGTCAAAAGTTTATTGTAGTAGCTCTTCACAAGTACACAAAATTGTGCCTATTATATCTATCCATTCAACACACATCAATGAGTTATGGTGATATAGAAAAGGTCAGAGGGCAGATCCACACATTAAAATGCAAATGAGTGCCAATTGACATCAATTATTGGGGTCATTTTACTAAGGCGTTCTAGAAGGTTTAGCGCATGCTAATCATTTGCGCAAACTAAGGCCCTGAATCTATAAATGGCGTCTAACTTCTAGCACACTTGTCAATCATCTGATAGGCACCATTTATAGAATCGCTTCGGTGGACATTGAAAGCTTAGGCACACCCCCATGTATGCCATGGTTATTTTTTTTTTACCTACATGAGTATGCTTAGGTCAAACCATGCCCAAACTCTGCCCATAATCCGCCTTAACCATGCCTAATTTCTTGTAGGTGTCTCGAGGCAGATGCCTACTTTGAAGTGTGGCGCAGTGGTTGGAGCTACAGCCTCAGCACCCTCGGGTTGTGGGTTCAAACCCTGCGTTACTCCTTGTGACCCTGGGCAAGTCGCTAAGGGCTCCTTTTACTAAGTGTTTTTAGCGGGCGCAGAATTTTAGCATGCGCTAAACCCGCGCTACGAAGCTAGAACGAACACCAGCTCAATGCTGACATTAGCGTCACGCGCATGGGGCAGTTTAGCGCGCACTAAGCGCGTGCTAAGACCGCTAGCGCAGCTTAGTAAAAGAAGCCCTCAGTCCTCCATAGCCTCAGGTACGTTAGAAAGATTGTGAACCCACTGGGAAAGATAGGGATAATGCTTGAGTACCTGATTGTATAACCGCTTAGATAATCTTGATAGGCAGTATATAAAAACCTAATAAACTTGAAGTGGTAGGTGCCTATCAAGTTAGGTACCTACCAGTTAATTATTTTTTAAATTGCTTTTTAATGACACTTTTCAATTATCAGTGCAGATTAAGCCTAATTGAATAATTGAATAGATCGGTTAGGTGTGCTAATCTAGTTTAATTTTAGTGGGGTTTTTTTTTCTAGAAACAGGGTCTAAATGCCATATTATATTCCTATAGGCTACATGGCATTTAGGACCCGATTCTCCAAAAGATGCTAATCTCAGCAGCTGCAGCGACCTATAGAGAATCTCGTATTTTTTTTCTAACAGACACCTTAAATATAGGCCAGCATTTTGCAGGCCTACATTTAAGATGTCTGTCTCACACCTACGGAGACACATATGGATGCTTACGGATGCCCAAGGCCACTTCCGGTGGAAACTATTCCCATGCTGACTTTGGGTGTCCATAAGCTTCCCTATGGATCTCTGTAGGCGCGAGACAGAGGCCTACAATATAGGTGTCATTTGTCACATCCATTTTTTAATATAAAAATGTATGTCCTGACTGGCTGATGAGATGGCAGTAGGATGCTTTCAGCCACCTACAATTGGGCCCTTTAGTGCGTGCTAAATCCATTAGCGTACCTTTAGTAGAAAAAAAATTTCATTATTAATGGCTTATTAACTATTTCATTTGCATATGAATCTGGGCTCTATACCTAAATTTGGATGAGCTATATGGAATCCAGGGGAGTGAGGGGGATTATACCTAGGGTTACCAGACATCTGGATTTCCTCAGACTTGTCATCCTTTTGAGGATATGTCTGGGAGTCTGGACAGCTTTTCAAAACCCGGTACTTTGTCCAGGTTTTGAAAAGCCTCCTGACAAAATCGTGTCAGGAAGGGGCACCGCGGATGCAACGTGGTGATGTCACGCGCTCGTGCACGTGATGTCATTGTGTCACGTCCGTGCTTGTGCATATGTCATCTGGGGGTGGGGCTGGGATGCAGAACAAGGCATGACAGAGGCAGAATTGAGTGATCCTGGGGGTGTGGCCCTGGGTCCAGATTTTCCTGAAGGAAAATCTGGTAGCCCTAATCATACCACACCATGTGGTTCACTGAGGACTCAGGAAGTCTTTGTTTGCATATGGATTCCTTCATTAGCCCATATTGACTGTCAAATGTTTGCTTGCCCATGTTAACATCTTCAAGCTAGGATCCCTCAAACATACATGGGAAGTCTTTCTTGTATAGCAGGGGTGCTCGACGTTGGTCCTCAAGGGCTGCAACCCAGGCAGGTTTTCAGGATTTCCACAATCAATGTACATTGTAACATACATAGTAACATAGTAACATAGTAGATGACGGCAGATAAATACCCGAATGGTCCATCCAATCTGCTCAACCTGATTCAATTTAAATTTTTTTTTTTTTTTTAATTTTTTTCTTCTTAGCTATTTCTGGGCAAGAATCCAAAGCTTTACCCGGTACTGTGGAAATCTATTTGCATACAATGAAGGCAGGGCATGCAAATAGATCTCATGCATATTCATTGGGAAAATCCTGAAAATCTGACTCGGTTGTGGCCCTTGAGGACCGACACTGAGCTGCATAGCCTACTGTTTTCAGGGCCACAATGCTTATGAGGGGCTGCTGAAAAGTTCTCAGCCCAGCCAACAAAGTTGGGGCCGTCTCCATCGAGGGCTATACACTAACGGCCGCGGACAATAGCCACGAAGCCCATTAAATCTCTATGGGCTTCGGGGCCGTTAGCGCAGCGCAGCCGCTAACGCGGCTTTGTAAAAGAGGCCGCCAAGTCCAGCGATTTTCCACTTATTTTCATTCCGTCAGAAAAATACAGAAGAATGAAAGTAGAAAATCACTGGACCAAATTTAGAGCCCTCAATGGAGAATACCTCAGCTTTTTTGGTTGGGCTGAGAACTTTTCAGCGGCCCCCTCATATGCTAAAGTTTATTGCATAGGTTCCTAAGTGGTGATTTTGCACAGACATTACAATTTTTACCAGTGTTGTGCTAAAACCTTTTTACCATACGTTTCAGTGCACAGAATTCTCAATATCCATTAACTATTACTAAATTACAATGAAATACCTGTAAAAATATGTTTGACATGCACATGAATTATCAAATGCACTCATAATGATCATTGTTATTACCCTGAATGCCAAATGAATTTATAATGGTGGGGAATTGAAAATAAAATGTTTTCAAGGTTTCAAATGATTTTACAATACAGAAAAATTATACCAACCACTGGGACAATGAATGACACTGTCAGAATCCTACTGATTCAAAAAAAAGTACTATACAATCTTACTCTGTGTGATTGTTAATAAATTCTGTTAGAAGGAGCAGAAGAAAAGAGACAGTGAGGGTGGGAGGCAGTTTAATGGCAGGAAAAGTCTATTAGCTGAAAATTTGAGAGGAAAAAAAAAAATCAAGGTTGTGATACCCTTTTTTATAATACTACTGTAAATATAATCTAAAGATTTTGTGGTTCATGAATTTTCAAAACTGCATCATACTTAAATTTTGGAGATCCATCTGGGATCAAGTGAGCAATATATTGGAAAATCCAGTGGCATTGACGTACGATACCATCCTATTTGGTACGTTAATGAGCCACATATCTGCTCAAAATAACAAGCTTCTCTTTATAATGACAGGGGTTGCCATACAACTTATTTTGAAGAACTGGAAGAACTGGGATAGGTTAAATTACACTTTCTGGTGGGAATCCCTTTGTTATACTTTTAAAATGGAACGTCTGATCGCCATACAGCAGGGACGTTACAGGAAATTTATGGATGTTTGGGAGCCATTGCCTAAATTCTATAAGGAAGGATAACTGACTTTATTTTATTGACCTTTAAACATACACATCCAGGGTGGAAGGGAGGGGGGAGGGTTTTGCATTGGAATTTGATTCGTGGAATTTATGGATAGTTTCTTGTAGGTATTTATTTTTCCTGATTATTAGGTGGGAGGGTGGGGGGAAATAATTGTTCATTAATGTCTGTAAGTTTAATGTGCTTTTCTTGTAATATTATACATATATGAATTATTTTTTTGGACAACTGTAGTTTGGAAATTTAATAAAGATTTTTTAAAAACCTGCATCTGTCCTTTCTTTCAGTGAGATGTAATATTTGGTAAAATATAGCATTTGGATGTATATTTGGTAGTCACTGGTTTCTTTTGTGCCTGATGTGATGTTATTTTTTTTTTTTTTTGTTAGATTTTCTGTTCTGCTGCTACCTTGGCTGTTCGGGGAAGATTACACTAAGAAGAAACCAAATTAATATATATATGGGAATTACATAAAAAAAGAGAAAGAATCAAAGCTAACTTTGTTGTTAGGTGACCAAAATCTGTCACTTGGAAGCATAATCTGATAAACCAAATTTGAAAAACAAGAACACTTTCATGATCACGTCCATTTGTAACATTGATCAACTTAATTGAGAAACCTTCATGTTAATAGAAAGTTGTACACATAACAGAAAAGTGAATGTATAAGTTTAGACAAATAAGGAAATAAGGCCCAGATTCTCAAAACTTTAATGCCGTCGCTAAACTGTTTTCCGGAGTTTTAGCCTGCCCATAGTTTAGCGGCGGATTATCAAAACAAATTATCTCTGTCTTTAGCGAGGTTTCTAGCAGTCTCAGACACTGACAAGCAAATGGACTCTTCATCGTTGAAATGAGCCCTTAAAAAATGCCGAGCTATGTTCAAAAAGCGGTATCGGCTTTTGGCGACAAAAAAAAGCGACTGGTCCAGGGGTGCCGGTCAGTGTCAGAGACTGCTAGAGAGCCCCTGTGTTGTGATGCAGCGGGTGAGGTGCCCATTCTCTCTGCTGCATCACAACACCCGTTCCCTGCAGTGGTGGCGGCGAACATCCCCCCCGGAATGGCGGCAACAATGGGAGAGATGCCCACACTCTCCCGCTGCCCTTACCATGGATATTCAATGGCACTTAGCCAGTTAGTGCTGCTGACTGTCAGTGATGAGTGCCTAAACCGAAACCAGCTAATCGGTGAATAGTCAAGATGCGGAGTCAGCACATATGCAGTTAAGTGCCAATATTCGGTGCTTAACCACACAAGGATACTATATAGATAGGATTGCATAACACATAGGGCTCCTTTTACGAAGGTGCGCTAGTGGTTTTGATGAGCGCTTAGCGCGCGCTACAATGTCACACTCACTAGACACTAACGCCTCCATAGAGCGCAGGGTTAGCGCTCGCGGCATTCTAGCACGCGCTAAAAACGCTAGAACACCTTCGTAAAAGGAGCCCACAGTCCTATCTTTATGTGGCTTACCTTATGCAGTTAAGTGCTGAACATTACATTTAACTGCATACAAGTTAGCTGGCCATGCATGTCCAAATATTATTCAACTAGTATTTAAGCCCCTTACATTAACGGGTGCTAGAATAGATGTCTGTCTGTCTTTCTTTCTTTCTGTCTCTCTATCTCCTGCTGTATTTCTCTCTCCCTGGCCCCCTTTCTCTGTCTGTCTTTCTGTCCCTCTTCCTGCCCCTGTGTCTTTCTTCCTTTCTTTCTGTATCCCTCCCTCCCACTCTCTGTCTGTCTTTCTTTCTATCTGTCTCTCTCCCTGCTCTCTATGTAACATTCTCTCCCCCTCCATTTCCCTGTGCAGCAACATTTCCCCCCCACCAACACTTTCCTGTGCAGCAGCAGCATTCCCTCTCTCTCCATTTCCCTGTGCAGCAGTATTTCCCTCTCCCCACTCCACTTCCCTGTGCAGCAGCAACAGCATTTCCCTCCCCCCCACTTACCCTGTGCAGCAGCCACAGCAGCATTCCCTCCCCCTCCATTTCCCTGTGCAGCAGCATTTCTCTCCCCCGACCCCACTTCCCTGTGCAGCAATAGCAGCAGTATTTCCCTCCCCGTCCACTTCTCTGAGCATCAGCAGCAGCGGTATTTACCTTCCCCTCCAGGTCCCTGTGGAGCAGCAGCAGCATTTCCCCCAACCCCCCCCCCCTTCCCTTCCGGTCTGGACTACCATCGCACTCACTGTGGTCAAGGAGATCTCTCTCCTCCAGATTAGACACACTGATTGGCTGCTTCATCAAAACTGTTCGTTGCCGCAATGCTTCATTCACTGAAAGAGAGGGCACAGCAGGAAAAACGGCACTACCGGTAGAAGTTTATTTGTAAGTTTAAAGGTGCCACCGTGGCTCCTCTCAGGATCGCTGCCTGCGTCAGAAACCTTCTCCAATGCAGGTGCGGCTCATGAGAGGAGCCGCCGCAGCACCTTTAACCTTAAAAATAAACTTCTACCGGTAGTGCCGTTTTTCCTGGATGGAGGTCTGGAGCGCCAATTCTGTGCAATGACCTCCTCGCAGTTCAATGCGGGCAGCCATAGCGATGTTTCTCTGGCGATGGATGGGTGGGTGAGTGAGGGCGGGAGGGGGGAGTCGCACGTGTTTGCTGCCTCTGTCAATCAGCCACTGCCACAGCCAAGCGCGCATGCGCACTCCTACCTGTGGAAACTTACAGCTCATGGAAAACGGAAGCATGCAGGTAAGAGTGCGCATGCGTGCTTAGAGTTTTATTATATTAGTTGCTGGTGCCCAGCATGGCTGGCATTGAATATCCAGGGATAATGCCAGCTGTGGCCAAAATACTATGTTTGCATTTCAACTTCAAAAAAAGAAAAAAGCTGACAACCACTGGCTGAATATTTATCACATACTATGAAAGTCATAATAATAGCAGATCTGAACACAGCGAGGTTACAGAATTAGCCACCTCCTCTTTGAGCAGAGCCTATGTGATAAACAGGAGATAAAGTGAGTGCGTGTAGAAAGGAGGATGAAGCGGAAGGAGAGCAAGGCTTACCAACTAGTAATGCCTAGGACTAGCCAAGGACAAGCCCAAGCTCAGTGTCAGGGTGGAAACTGTAAATTATGAAAGACAATTCTGAAGCCTCAAAGCAGAAGTTCTAGCAGGAACTTTTTAGAGAACCCAGTTCACTTACATGAGCAATGGCACACTTCAGGAAAATGTTTGCCTATAGAATTCAGGCCACAAAGCCAACCAATTGCATTTAGGTTAGCAATAACAAAGATGAACCGGATTAGACAAGGCCCAGCTAAGTGCCTAGGTAGACCTTTGACCTAGCTAAGAGTGTGGCGCAGTGGTTAAAGCTACGGCCTCAGCGCCATGAAGTTGTGGGTTCATATAGTAGTGCCCTGATTCTATATGTCCTATATTCGTATGGCACTATCTGCAATAACTCTCTCAAGTCCCTTCGAATATATGTCACAATCACAGCTATGGGACCTGTATATATCACAAGTTTCTCTTAGCAAATATTATTTATTTATTTAGATTTTTATCCCGTCCTCCCAATAGCTCAGAACGGTTTACAAATGAACATACACAGTGGGGAGCAACTAGACATATAAGTGGTACAACAGGTTTAGTGATTGGATTTAGTTTTTGGAGAGAATTTAAATACAGGGAGAGTAAGCAGAGAGAGAGAAGGGGGAAATACAGTAGTTTAGTTTAAGGAAAGTTATAAGCGTATAGGTACAATTTGTTAGTGGATAGAGTAAGAGAGGGTCATACTGGAATTTCGGGAAGGTGGTAGGAGAGTGGAGGGTGGGGCCTAAGGGGGGGAGAAGACAGAGGAGATCTTTAATTGAAGAGGAGGGTCTTTACCGATTTACGGAATGTTAATAATGAGTTCTGTTGTCTAAGTTGGGGGGGGAGTTGGTTCCAGAGGTGTGGAATGAAGTGGCTGTAGGATCGTTTGTGGGCAGTTTCTGTGAGCAGGGATCTTCCAGGGGGGGTGCATAGGCGTATCTCTGACTTTGAGCGGAGGGTGCGAGTGGGGTTATAGATGGGAAGTTTGGATTTTATGTAGGAGGGGGTGGTGGAGTAGATTCTCTTGTGGGCAATTGTCAGGGCTTTGAAAGTACAGCGTTGGCTAATTGGGAGCCAGTGTTCAGCATGGAGTGCCGGGGAGATGGAATCGTGGTAGTTGAGGTTGTGTAGGAGGCGGATGGCTGCATTTTGAACCCGTTGGAGGCGTTTGATATTATTTTTGGTTAGTCCATTAAATAGGGAGTTACAATAATCCATTCTGGAGAGGACATATGCGTATAGGAGTTGGGCGAGGTCTGGTGTGGAGATGTAGGGTTTGATCCTTTTCAGTTGGCTAAGGTAGTAGAAGGAGGTGGAGACTACTTGGGATATGTGGTTGGATAAGGATAGGTGTCCGTCTAGGGTTACTCCCAGGCTGCGAACTTGATCTGCTGCCGTTAGTAGAGTGGAATCCCATGTTAGTGTAGGTCGTAGGTATTTGGTGTTTTTGTTTCTGATCCATAGGAGTTCGGTTTTGGAGGCATTAAGTTGAAGCTTGTTGTTTGACATCCAAGTTTTCATGTCAGTGAGGCAGAGTTCGAGGTTAGCAATTTGAGATGGCCGGTTTTCGCCTAAGGGGAGGAGCAGCTGGATGTCATCTGCATAAGAGTGGATTTTGATTTTATATTTTTGCGCTATATCGATGACGGGTTTGATGTAGAGATTGAATAGGAGGGGGGATAGAAGGGCGCCTTGAGGAACGCCATATTTGATGGGCTTAGGGTTAGATTTATGTGTCCCTAGTAGGACAGTTTGGGTCCTTTGGTGAAGGAAGGAGGTGATCCATTGGAGGGCTGTGTCTTTGATTCCGAGGTCTTGGAGCCTAGATGTGAGTAGTAGGACGCCTCAGCCCCACCACTCCACCGCTATGTTAATTTCTTATTTGCAGGAAGAATTATGTGGCACTTCATCATTGGCTGTACCTTTATATTTTTATCATTTTCATGCTATATATTTTTATATTATTTTTTTCTTAATAAATAAGTGCTCTACAAAATTTTTTGTGTACTTAGCTCTTCTTTCAGCCAACGCCTGGGAGTCTGACCCGACATGACATGTTTCGCACCCGAAGTGCTGTATCAAGGGTCTCCCGAGAGCGTGCGTGTCATCCGACTCTACAGTAACTATGTAGAGTTAGGTAGAGTCGGATGACACGCACGCTCTCGGGAGACCCTTGATACAGCACTTCGGGTGCGAAACATGTCATGTCGGGTCAGACTCCCAGGCGTTGGCTGAAAGAAGAGCTAAGTACACAAAAAATTTTGTAGAGCACTTATTTATTAAGAAAAAAATAATATAAAAATATATAGCATGAAAATGATAAAAATATAAAGGTACAGCCAATGATGAAGTGCCACATAATTCTTCCCGCAAATAAGAAATTAACATAGCGGTGGAGTGGTGGGACTGAGGCGTCCTTTATTTGCTAAGAGAAACTTGTGATATATACAGGTCCCATAGCTGTGATTGTGACTGATTCTATATGTGACACCTACCGGTAAGCGCCTAGATTGGCGTACCTACCGATGTCTACGCCTAACAATTTTTAAATTGGTTAATTGGTGCTGATAATTAAAAGCGCCATTAAAAACCTGTTTAAAAAAAACAACACAATTTAAAAAAGTTAATTTGCCAGTAGGCGCCTACAACTCGGATGCAGGCATCTAGCTGAGCCATCTAGCAGTGCCTACAGGAACAGTCGGCATGGTTTGCGGTGGAGTTTGGGCATGGATTGAGTTGGGCGCCAATAGTTTAGGCCAAGAAAACCCTGGCTTAATATACCGGCGCCTACGTTTTTGATGCCTATTTCCACCTAACTAGAGTTAGACACCACTAGGCATGATTCTATAAATGGCACCTAACTTTGAAAGCTAAAATATAATGCTGTAATGCTTCTTATTGTTTGAAAGACATGTGGTAGGTTCCATTTCGATAGGCGCCAACCAATTTTTGGACGCTGTTTATAGAATAGGGCTCTAGGTTATCATGCTTCAAATCTTGTTTGCAAACACTTTTTAAAGACACCTTAACAACTAAAGGGGCCCTTTTACTAAGCTGCATTAGCAATTAACACGCAACTAACACAGCTTAAAATAGCGTACCATGGGATTCGTTCAGGCATTCTGCAGTAACAGCCAAATTAGTAGATGCTAATCTGCACACTAAAACAATATTTGCATTTTTTGGGAGGAGAGACATGTCAGAGGGTGGAGAGTGGACACTCCTACGCTAACCAGGTAACACATCCATATTCGCACACTCTACTAATATTTATTATTTAAGAACATAAGAATAGCCTTACTGGGTCAGACCAATGGCCCCTCAAGCCCAGTAGCCCATTCTCATGGTGGCCAATACAAGTCATTAGTGTCTGGCCAAAACCCAAGGAGTAGCAACATTCCAGCATCTCAGAGAATAGCAAGATTCTGGAACCCCAATGAGGCATGGGCCTCATTCCAGAGCTGAGATTGTGATGTCATAATGCCTCATTCCACAGTGCTTCAGATCCAACCTCATCAGTGATGTTACAATGGCTTAATTGTCCTACACTTGGCTCACGTGTAGCATGTTCTCACAGTGGCCAATCCAGGTCACTAGTGCCTGGCCAAAACCCAAGGAGTAGCAACATTGCATGCTACCAATCCGGGGCAAGCAGTGGCTTCCCCCATGTCTTTCTCTGAGAGAACAAATATTTCCTCCTATTGGTTTTTAAAGTATTTCTCTGTAACTTCCTCGAGTTTCCCCTAGTCTTTGTAATTCAGTTACGAATCTTTCCAATCAAGTATTTCACATCTTGGCTTATTCATTTCTCTTTGCACTATCTTTGTTAACTGAAGTTATCGTATTTATCATTCTAAAGACACACCCATCCATAAGACGCACCCCCTGTAGAGGAGGAAAAACCAAGGAAAAAAATTTCCTCCTCTACAGGGGGGTGCATCTGGTGGTCTGGTACGTTTGGTGCTGGGAAGCCCAAAGCAGCTCACCCACAGCCTGAAGCAGCCCACCTGCAGCCCGCAGCCCAGAGCCGCCCACAGCTGAAGGAGCCCACCCGCAGCCCACAGCCTGAAGCCACCTGCAGCTGAAGGAGCCCTCCTGCAGCCCACAGCCCAAAGCCGCCCACAGCCGAAGAAGCCCGCCTGCAGCTGAAGGAGTCTGCCCGCAGTCCACAGCCCAAAGCCACCTGCAGCAGAAGGAGCCCGCTCGCAGCTCACAGCTTGAAGCCACCCGCAGCCCCCCGGTACCTTTTTAAGGTTGCGGTGGTCCAGAACTGACATCAGCCCATCACTGAATGGCGCAGGACTAGGCAGGAAGTGCAAAAGTTGTGCTCCTGTGTCGCGCCGCTCTGCTACCAAAGCCAGCTGTACAGCAGGCGAGTGCGCTGGACCACTGCAACTTTAAAAAGGTACCGGGGGGGGGGGAGGTATATTCGCTCCATAAGACACACCCACTTTTCCACTCCCTTTTTGGGGTTGGAAAAAGTGCATCTTATAGAGCGAAAAATATGGTATTTAGACTCATCACTGGGCAGCATTTGCAAATAATGTATAATGAACAAAACAGAGGGTTTTTTTTTTTTTAAATTAAATCTATTTTTCTGTACTCTTCCCCCCTAAAGTATTATTTCTGTTCAGCTGCAAGAAGGTAACTACAGCTTCTGGCTGTTGAGATTTAGCCTCTTGTTGGGATGGCAACCTTGGAGGGACAGAGACAAACTGCCAGGAACTCTTGACCTGCACTTTGAAACAAGATAAATAAAAAAGAAATAACTGTCAGCCGCAGACCGTGTATAATATACTGTATCGATGAAATGGTTGGGTCAGCTTAACCTACTGTTAATGTCAAATACCAGGAGAGAAATGGAAAAATCTGATGAGAGGGAAATATGGCAGTGGATCCTGTACTGTTCTCTGTTCTCCCTTATATTGAGGACAATTTTCAAAGAGCTGTACCCATGGAAGAGGCCCTTTTGAAACTTGCCTCCTCCCTCTAAGGGGAAAGTACTCACAGTGGGCTAAATTCTATTTAGAATGCCTAAAAAAATCGGTGCCAAAAAAAGTTCTATTCAATAAGCCGTGCTTAAAGTTAGGCGTGGTTTATAGAATAGGGCTTACGCCCGAGAAACAAGTCTAAATTTAGGCTCGTCCATTTTCACCAATGAAAATGTGGCGCATATGCCCGTGCCTAAATTTGGGTGCAGAGGCCCTAATTACATAAGAACATAAGAATAGCCTCACTGGGTCAGACCAATGGTCCATCAAACCCAGTAGCCCGTTCTCACGGTGGCCAATCCAGGTCCCTAGTACCTGGCCAAAACCCAAAGAGTAGCAACATTCCAGCATCTCAAAGAATAGCAAGATTCTGGAACCCCAATGAGAGCAACATTCCAACATCTCAAAGAATAGCAAGATTCCGGAACCTCAAGAGATCAACATTCCAGAGCTGAGATTGTGATGTCATAATGTCTTATTCCACAGTGCATCAGAGCCAACCTCATCAGTGATGTTACAATGGCTTAATTGTCCTATACTTGGCTCACATAAGAACATAAGAATAGCCATACTGGGTCAGACCAATGGTCCATCATGCCCAGTAGCCTGTTCTCACGGTGGCCAATCCAGGTCCCTAGTACCTGGCCAAAACCCAAAGAGTAGTAACATTCCATGCTACCAATCCAGGGTAAAAAGTGGCTTGCACCATATCTTTCTCAATAACAGGCTATGGGCTCCTTTTACTAAGGTGCGCTAGCATTTTTAGCACATGCTAAATGAAAAATACTACCACAAGCTCTATGGAGGCGTTAGCGTCTAGCGCACGCGGCATTGTAGCATGCTAAAACCGCTAGCACAGCTTAGTAAAAGGAGCCCAATGTAGGCTGCTAAAATGCTGGCCTACATTGCAGGTATCTAAGTTTTTTCTTAGGCATCATTAGCCATGATTCTGTTAACGGCACATAAGCATGATTGGCACGTTGCCAGTGGCCATTTTTGTAGTCACCGCCAATATAGGTCTTGTTGGGCTGATATTAGAGAGTCATCTCATGTCCTCATTATGTCTTAACCACATTTTGAATATCAATCTGCCTAGAATATATAAGGACAATAGTATTCTTCTTTCCACCTAGAATACATTACATTTATTAATAATTTAACACCTACTCCAATACAGCAATCTATGTGTTAATCCCTATGAAACCCCAAGATACAAATCGGTGAGTCTAAAATCCTCTGGAAACATTGGTTGCAGGCAGGCATATGTACTTTGGAAGATATAATTTCTAATGGGAAATTGGTAAATTTATTACAATTGCAACAATCATTTGGCATATCAAAGTCTCAAGGATTTAAATGGTTGCAGTTGAAAAAGGCCATTCAGAAAGGGTTCCCTTATTGGCGCAACTTAAAAAATCAATATAGCTTGCCGGGCCTGTGTTTACAGACAGATTTGCAAGGGCACCAGGCCACCAAGTGGTATAAATTAATATTGGAATATTTGAATAAAAGGCCTAAATCAAGTCTAAAAGATATTTGGAGCATTGAGACAAAGCAGCATATTTCTGCTACTCAATGGCCTCGGATTTGGACTTAGAGGATGAGATGTACAGCGTCAGCATCTATGAGACAAACTTGGTTTTTTCTGTTGTATAGAATTTTTTGGACCCCAGTTCGTTTGCAAAAGTTAGACAGTTCAAAATGTAATAGATGCTGGCATTGTTATCTTGATATAGGGACACTGGATCACTTGATATTGGAAGCTTTGATTCCATTGTCTTATGACATAGTGTTATTTGGGACTTTATTAAAACCTAAGAGTCCAGTTACTGCAACAAGAACAGACTTCGTCTTATAATGACAGGGATAAGCTATGCAGTTGATAACAAAAAATTGGAAAAACTGAGACAGACTGAATTTCAACTTTTGGTGGGAAACCCTGTGTCAATTTTATAGATATGAGAGAATGAATTCAGAACAACTGGGACATTATAAAAAATTTTAAGAGACTTGGGGGTCCATAAACGGAATTTATAAAAACTGATTGAATAAATAAGCCTTTGATTCCTAATTGATTTTCACACACATCCAGGGAGGGTGGGAGGGAGGGGGGAGGGAAATTTACTTTATATTATTTGTTTGGATGTAAGTGCTAATTATTGTATTAATTGATTATATATTCTGTGCACTTTTGTATGTGATTTCAAAATTAATAAAGAATTAAAAAAAATAAATAAAAGTTTTGTAGGAATAGACCACAGAAAGATAACAATGTTTGCTGTAGTCAGACAGAATACTGCTTTATAGATCTCTTTGATGCGGTGATTAGCTAAAGAGGTCCACGCTGGAGATAAAATTGATCTATACTTAAAATGAGTAACCAAAAAATCCTATGTTGCCATTCTACTAACCTGTTATAGCAGAGTGGTCTCTAATGGCCTGATTCTATATAGGATGCCAATCTCAGCAGATGCCTAATTGGTGGCTGAGAATTGCACACTGGCGTCCTATACAAAATCACATCTGTCCTAATGGACAGACGGCTAACCCCGCTTAACCTGCCCAATTCTGTAACTAAAACCCATGTCACAGGTGCCAGTTAGAGAATCGCATTGACGCTGAGCTGATTGTGGCAAGGGAATCCCCCGGCCGTGATCAGCTCAGTGGCTGCGGCAGGGAAACCCCACCCCTGTGAACATCCCCAACAGGAGGGATGCCCAATCCCTTCTGCCACCAACCCTGAACAATCCCTCCCATGGGAATGGCCTTAGGGATCTGGCCAATCGGAGTCTTAGGCCATTCCCAGTGGCTTAAGTCTCTGGTTGGTCCAGGTGCCTAGGGTCCATCCTATGGGAGGGGCCTTAGGTGTCTGGGCCAATTAGGGCCTTAGGCCCCACCCCGGTGCATTCCAGGATGCACCGAGAAGGGGAAAGGCCCACCTTTCTGAAGAGGCAGGCCTGCTAGCCAGAGGGAGGAGGCATCCCTCCAGCTGGCCTTGCTGAAAAAGGTCTGGGGGGGGGGTGTCTGGTGAGCTTTGGGAGGGGGGTATGTTTATGGGGAGTGTCACACCCGCACTCCTGTAAGGCGCAGTGAGCACACGGGGATGTGACCAAAACCTCAGATCCAGCGTGTCCCTTACTACCAAGGGATCCTTCAGGTCTTAATTCTTGCACGGTATCTGCCTTGTGAGCATGCAAGATAAAGAGTCTAAGTCAGAAATGGCAAAAACAAAATAGCTTTATTCCAGCCACTGGCCAAATAAATCAAAATATAGGCTTCAGCCTTGCAGTTCAGGATAAACTTATATTCCATGGAATTATAACAAAAAAAGGTTCAAACAACACAATCAGGATGTTCAAGTTTGATCAGCACTGAATTGAATACAATCCCCTGCTTCTGGACTTTAACAAGTTAAGTAACACAGTCCTCTTCACCAGAGCAGTAATACTTTGACTTTGCAGGCTTTACACACAGTTCATACAAAAATAAGGTGAGCAATACTTTGTTTCTCAATGAACAGAAAAACAAACTTATAACAAACTGTGCAGTGCAGCAGGTATAAATTTCACATGGTTTTACTGTACTATACCATGCATATTTTCCCTTGGAAACGTTGCTGCAGTTACTATGCACAGCTGAGAGGGAAGGCAACATAATTACTCAGCTTCATATCAAACCAGGAAACCATTCACACGCTTGCTGGTAACCCACACTTCATTACTTTAAATGTAGCCTCCAAGTTTAGCTTGCAAGGAGAGATCCTAACATACTTCAAAGAAGGACTACAGTTTAGCTGGCAGCTCATAGATATATCCTGACACTGGTAAAGGAACCAATTAAGCTACTTTAAATGCTTTTAACCTAGAGTAGTGCTCAGACTCCAAAGATGGATTGTAAGAACTCAATATGGGGACAAGCCCCTGTAGAGATTCTTATGGTATCTATCATTGCACCATTTTGTGGTTAAAGGTAGTTTAAAGTATTGTTAAAGCCTTGTTCATGATTGAATTAGTCCATAAAGAAGCGTAATGTCCAATAGTAAATAAACTTCAAATTGATAATCTCAAAAATAGACTTAGCTTGAAAAATATCAACAGCAAGTGTTCAGCTGGGTCCTGACGCGTTTCGCCGCTATGGCTTCCTCAGAGAACCCGCTAAATAGCTGGAAAAGTTCAATGCTGTGAATATCCTAAACATACAAAACACAGTGCATGAGGTTATAAAGCTGAAAATCCAAGTAAATAATCAATACCTATAAAACACTCACAGCACTACCGGCTGAGTACCTGATTCAAAAAGTAGTTTTTTCTGTTTCCTGTGACGTAAGTGCTCAGCTGAGCACCCCATATTTATACTGTGGAAGATGTGTCAATCACCTAGTGGAGAAACGCCCACCACTCCACTTCTTTGTTAAGGCCAGCAGGAGAAACCGTCTGCCAGTGATAAATCCACTTTTGCTCATGCTTCCACAACCAAGCTTTATCATTTCCCCCTCTGATGTTATGAGCCACTTCCAAAACAACAAATTGTAAGTCCTGTAGCTGATGTGGTGTAGCGTGCCAGTGCTGAACAAGAGGGGCATTCATATCTCCCCTTCTGATTTTGCTCAAATGTTCAATGATACGTGTCTTGATATTTCTGGTAGTGTGTCCTATGTAAAGTAATCTGCATGGGCAGAGGATCATATAGACAACCCCCTGCGTGTCACAATCTGTGTACTGACGTAAATAATGCTTCTTAGATAAACTGGGATGTTGGATGTAAGCAGTTTCCAGTGCATGATCACAGACGGTGCAATGCCCGCATTTAAAATGACCTGTAACTTGCGTCAATGTACTCTCCGATTTACTCACAAAGTGGGAGGTAGAAATACACTCACGAAGATTTCTGCCTCTGGAATAGGCAAAAAGAGGGGGTTGTAAAAGACTTTGATGTACCTGGAGAATGTGCCAATGAGTGTTAATGATTTTTTTAATGGCAAACGCTTTATATGAATAAGGGAGTGTACATACCATCCGATCCTCAGGTTGATTAGGAGATTGCTGTAACAGGTAAGAACGATGGGCATACAAGGCCCTCTTGTAAGCTTTCTTGATGGTGCTGTAAGGATATCCACGATCCTTGAATCTCTGCCACATATCTCCAGACCGGATTTTATATTCTTCCTTACTACTGCACAGGCGCCTGAGTCTTAAAAACTGACCCACAGGTAAATTATCCCTCAGGTGACGAGGATGGTAACTCTCGTAGTGAAGTAAGGTATTTCTATCAGTTTCTTTGCGGTGTATGGTGGTTTCAAACATGCCATTGTGAAAGGTGATATCAATGTCCAAAAAAGCTATGTTGGTATACGAAATACATGAAGAGAATTGCAAATGTGGGTTACAGGTATTAAGCCACTGTAAAAACTGATGAAAAACATCTAAAGTGTTTGTCCATATCAAAAAAACATCATCAATATAACGTTTCCATACATAGATGTCCGATACATAAGAGGACGTATAGACAAAGGTTTCTTCAAAATCAGATACGTATAGACATGCTAAAGACGGGGCCATGGTGGCCCCCATGGCTGTGCCCTGAATTTGCAAAAAGAAATCAGTATCAAACAAAAAATAATTCTTCTGCAGCGCTATGCTCGCAATGGCTACTAGGAAATCAACTCTGTCCGTAGACAACTGAAGAGTACTGAGATATTTCTGTATTGTTTCAATAGCACTGGATTGTGGAATGTTGGTGTATAAAGCCTGTATATCAAGTGTGACTAACAAGGCCCCCTGAGGAATGGAATGGGACTCCTGAAGCCAAGCTAGCATAGAAGTAGTATCTTTGATATATGATTTTGCACCAGAGACAAGGGGTTTAAGGTAGAAATCCACAAAGTCAGACAAGGGCTCGAGAATAGAGCCGATGCCTGAAACAATGGGACGACCTGGAGGGTTGGTTAAAGTTTTATGTATTTTGGGGACAAAGTATATTACAGGGATGACTGGATGATTTTGGTGGAGAAAGCGGTATTCTTTGTCTGAAATGATGCCTTTTTCCAACGCTTGTAAAAGAAGATGTTGAATACCATCACTAATATCTACTGTAGGATCACCAGACAAAGCCCTGTAGTAGTGGGTGTCACTTAGTTGTCTACGAGCTTCCTCTGCATAAGCTACAGTGTCCTGAACTACAATCCCACCACCCTTGTCAGCGGAGCGAATAACAATATCAGAATCTTGAGCCAACGTTTGAACTGATTGAGTCATCTCACAAGACATATTACGCCTGATGTGAGTGGGTTGACTTTCAAGACTGACAATGTCTTGCTCAACCAAATTATAAAACACTTGTATGTGTGGGTCCAAATTCCCCGGGGGGTTCCAAGTTGAAGGTCTGTGTAACCCCGTAGGGCCCGAATCACTAGGTTTGTCCTGAAAGAAAATTTTTAAAGTACATTTCCTGACAAGTTTGTAAAGACTTATCCTCGTATCCAAGGGGTTGTAATTTGTAAAAGGAACAAATGACAATCCCTTGGAGAGCACAGACAACTCCCTGGCAGAAAGGTGCCTGCTGGATAAATTAAACACATTATGTGTGTTTATCAAGGTTTCGGAGGACGTCTCCCCCTGGCGGTCCGTGGGCCTCCTGTTTTGTGGGAGGCCGTCCCTTGAAAATTTACAGTAGTGGAACGTGTTTGGACCGGGCCTGCCACTGTAGAACTACTGGAATCTGAGCTAGGGTCCTCCCCACTTGACCCACTCGATGTTTGTGCGTATGTGGTTTTTCTAAACTGACGGGAGCGTTTGTTGCGATCCATCCAGGGGTAAACATACCCCCGGATGTAATCACCCTCATCTCTTTTAAATTTCCCTATTTTAGTCTTTCTAATATCCACACGGAATTCTTCCATCTGTTTTTTAAATTCTTCCATTTTGGTGGTGAAATCTTCTAGTTGTGTAGTACTTTGTATCACTGCAACTTTTTCCTGGAATTCAGATTGGTAGGTGTTTAACTCGTGTTTGGTAGTGTCTATGATAAGTAACATAAGGTCTTGTGAACACTTATTTAAGATCGCGTTCCATTTATCTAGAAAACTACTGTTGTCAAGGAAAAGTCTAGGTTCTGTACGCATACGGAGCCCTCGGGGAATGCGTCTAGCTCGGCAATATTCTGCCAAAGTAGCAGCATGTAATTCTGCCCTAATTGTTCTCTTTTGTAAAAATATCAGTTGTTCCCAATCCACAGTAGAAGTAGGCACATCTTCCTGAGTAAATAATTTGAAAGATGACAAAATGTCATCAGCTTGTTGATCAGTAAATGAAAGCATGGTATCCCAGCCTGTAGATGCCATGTCTAATTACCCCAGAACTGCAAGGTCCTGTGTTCACAATATAAACGACTGGGGAGATATAAGAAGGAAGTTCCTAAAGGTCAATGATATTTAGCGGGTTCTCTGAGGAAGCCATAGCGGCGAAACGCGTCAGGACCCAGCTGAACACTTGCTGTTGATATTTTTCAAGCTAAGTCTATTTTTGAGATTATCAATTTGAAGTTTATTTACTATTGGACATTACGCTTCTTTATGGACTAATTCAATCATGAACAAGGCTTTAACAATACTTTAAACTACCTTTAACCACAAAATGGTGCAATGATAGATACCATAAGAATCTCTACAGGGGCTTGTCCCCATATTGAGTTCTTACAATCCATCTTTGGAGTCTGAGCACTACTCTAGGTTAAAAGCATTTAAAGTAGCTTAATTGGTTCCTTTACCAGTGTCAGGATATCATTGACCTTTAGGAACTTCCTTCTTATATCTCCCCAGTCGTTTATATTGTGAACACAGGACCTTGCAGTTCTGGGGTAATTAGACATGGCATCTACAGGCTGGGATACCATGCTTTCATTTACTGATCAACAAGCTGATGACATTTTGTCATCTTTCAAATTATTTACTCAGGAAGATGTGCCTACTTCTACTGTGGATTGGGAACAACTGATATTTTTACAAAAGAGAACAATTAGGGCAGAATTACATGCTGCTACTTTGGCAGAATATTGCCGAGCTAGACGCATTCCCCGAGGGCTCCGTATGCGTACAGAACCTAGACTTTTCCTTGACAACAGTAGTTTTCTAGATAAATGGAACGCGATCTTAAATAAGTGTTCACAAGACCTTATGTTACTTATCATAGACACTACCAAACACGAGTTAAACACCTACCAATCTGAATTCCAGGAAAAAGTTGCAGTGATACAAAGTACTACACAACTAGAAGATTTCACCACCAAAATGGAAGAATTTAAAAAACAGATGGAAGAATTCCGTGTGGATATTAGAAAGACTAAAATAGGGAAATTTAAAAGAGATGAGGGTGATTACATCCGGGGGTATGTTTACCCCTGGATGGATCGCAACAAACGCTCCCGTCAGTTTAGAAAAACCACATACGCACAAACATCGAGTGGGTCAAGTGGGGAGGACCCTAGCTCAGATTCCAGTAGTTCTACAGTGGCAGGCCCGGTCCAAACACGTTCCACTACTGTAAATTTTCAAGGGACGGCCTCCCACAAAACAGGAGGCCCACGGACCGCCAGGGGGAGACGTCCTCCGAAACCTTGATAAACACACATAATGTGTTTAATTTATCCAGCAGGCACCTTTCTGCCAGGGAGTTGTCTGTGCTCTCCAAGGGATTGTCATTTGTTCCTTTTACAAATTACAACCCCTTGGATACGAGGATAAGTCTTTACAAACTTGTCAGGAAATGTACTTTAAAAATTTTCTTTCAGGACAAACCTAGTGATTCGGGCCCTACGGGGTTACACAGACCTTCAACTTGGAACCCCCCGGGGAATTTGGACCCACACATACAAGTGTTTTATAATTTGGTTGAGCAAGACATTGTCAGTCTTGAAAGTCAACCCACTCACATCAGGCGTAATATGTCTTGTGAGATGACTCAATCAGTTCAAACGTTGGCTCAAGATTCTGATATTGTTATTCGCTCCGCTGACAAGGGTGGTGGGATTGTAGTTCAGGACACTGTAGCTTATGCAGAGGAAGCTCGTAGACAACTAAGTGACACCCACTACTACAGGGCTTTGTCTGGTGATCCTACAGTAGATATTAGTGATGGTATTCAACATCTTCTTTTACAAGCGTTGGAAAAAGGCATCATTTCAGACAAAGAATACCGCTTTCTCCACCAAAATCATCCAGTCATCCCTGTAATATACTTTGTCCCCAAAATACATAAAACTTTAACCAACCCTCCAGGTCGTCCCATTGTTTCAGGCATCGGCTCTATTCTCGAGCCCTTGTCTGACTTTGTGGATTTCTACCTTAAACCCCTTGTCTCTGGTGCAAAATCATATATCAAAGATACTACTTCTATGCTAGCTTGGCTTCAGGAGTCCCATTCCATTCCTCAGGGGGCCTTGTTAGTCACACTTGATATACAGGCTTTATACACCAACATTCCACAATCCAGTGCTATTGAAACAATACAGAAATATCTCAGTACTCTTCAGTTGTCTACGGACAGAGTTGATTTCCTAGTAGCCATTGCGAGCATAGCGCTGCAGAAGAATTATTTTTTGTTTGATACTGATTTCTTTTTGCAAATTCAGGGCACAGCCATGGGGGCCACCATGGCCCCGTCTTTAGCATGTCTATACGTATCTGATTTTGAAGAAACCTTTGTCTATACGTCCTCTTATGTATCGGACATCTATGTATGGAAACGTTATATTGATGATGTTTTTTTGATATGGACAAACACTTTAGATGTTTTTCATCAGTTTTTACAGTGGCTTAATACCTGTAACCCACATTTGCAATTCTCTTCATGTATTTCGTATACCAACATAGCTTTTTTGGACATTGATATCACCTTTCACAATGGCATGTTTGAAACCACCATACACCGCAAAGAAACTGATAGAAATACCTTACTTCACTACGAGAGTTACCATCCTCGTCACCTGAGGGATAATTTACCTGTGGGTCAGTTTTTAAGACTCAGGCGCCTGTGCAGTAGTAAGGAAGAATATAAAATCCGGTCTGGAGATATGTGGCAGAGATTCAAGGATCGTGGATATCCTTACAGCACCATCAAGAAAGCTTACAAGAGGGCCTTGTATGCCCATCGTTCTTACCTGTTACAGCAATCTCCTAATCAACCTGAGGATCGGATGGTATGTACACTCCCTTATTCATATAAAGCGTTTGCCATTAAAAAAATCATTAACACTCATTGGCACATTCTCCAGGTACATCAAAGTCTTTTACAACCCCCTCTTTTTGCCTATTCCAGAGGCAGAAATCTTCGTGAGTGTATTTCTACCTCCCACTTTGTGAGTAAATCGGAGAGTACATTGACGCAAGTTACAGGTCATTTTAAATGCGGGCATTGCACCGTCTGTGATCATGCACTGGAAACTGCTTACATCCAACATCCCAGTTTATCTAAGAAGCATTATTTACGTCAGTACACAGATTGTGACACGCAGGGGGTTGTCTATATGATCCTCTGCCCATGCAGATTACTTTACATAGGACACACTACCAGAAATATCAAGACACGTATCATTGAACATTTGAGCAAAATCAGAAGGGGAGATATGAATGCCCCTCTTGTTCAGCACTGGCACGCTACACCACATCAGCTACAGGACTTACAATTTGTTGTTTTGGAAGTGGCTCATAACATCAGAGGGGGAAATGATAAAGCTTGGTTGTGGAAGCATGAGCAAAAGTGGATTTATCACTGGCAGACGGTTTCTCCTGCTGGCCTTAACAAAGAAGTGGAGTGGTGGGCGTTTCTCCACTAGGTGATTGACACATCTTCCACAGTATAAATATGGGGTGCTCAGCTGAGCACTTACGTCACAGGAAACAGAAAAAACTACTTTTTGAATCAGGTACTCAGCCGGTAGTGCTGTGAGTGTTTTATAGGTATTGATTATTTACTTGGATTTTCAGCTTTATAACCTCATGCACTGTGTTTTGTATGTTTAGGATATTCACAGCATTGAACTTTTCCAGCTATTTAGCGGGTTCTCTGAGGAAGCCATAGCGGCGAAACGCGTCAGGACCCAGCTGAACACTTGCTGTTGATATTTTTCAAGCTAAGTCTATTTTTGAGATTATCAATTTGAAGTTTATTTACTATTGGACATTACGCTTCTTTATGGACTAATTCAATCATGAACAAGGCTTTAACAATACTTTAAACTACCTTTAACCACAAAATGGTGCAATGATAGATACCATAAGAATCTCTACAGGGGCTTGTCCCCATATTGAGTTCTTACAATCCATCTTTGGAGTCTGAGCACTACTCTAGGTTAAAAGCATTTAAAGTAGCTTAATTGGTTCCTTTACCAGTGTCAGGATATCATTGACCTTTAGGAACTTCCTTCTTATATCTCCCCAGTCGTTTATATTGTGAGCTCATAGATATAAACAGAAAAAACCCAACTCTTATGCTCACTGTGTTTCCATGGCTATTGGATGTGTCTCAGTTCCTACCCAGCTTTCCTGCACCTCCTCGGCTTCCTCCTCCAGCTGCTCCCAAGAATTCCAGGTAGGAGACAACTCCTCTGCCTCTACCATATGCCAGTCTGTATTATCAGACTCCTCCAGGTGGAGTGAGAGTGACTGACTCTCCCCATGTTTCCTCTCTCCGATTTGCCTCCCTCCTCTTCCTGTTCTGAGGAGCCATGTTTTATCCTGTGGAGAGCTACTCCCCCTCTGAGTAGGTGGGGGAAGGGCTTTCCACACACCAGCCTGCTCCCTATTACTACAGGTAGGATTCTTTCTAGTCCTAATTCGGCTCAGGTTGCTCGAAAGGTATCAAACTTCTGACAGTGGCGGGGACAGGTTTACACTGGGTGCAGCTTTCAAGCCTAACCTTTTCCTGCCCTGCCTCTTCTGACTCCATATCATTGTCTGAGCAGAAGTCAGCTTGCTCTATTAATTGGCAGGCCACCTGGTCAGCTCTCCTATACCTAGACTCAGTGTGTTTTCTCCTGATTCTTGAGACAAAACCCAGGCCGGATTTGGGTTTGTTATGGGCAAAACCCGAAACGACCTTGGGTTTGTCACAGGAGTCATGTGCTTAGTGGGGGTACCAGCAGGAGAGATTGGGCATTGCTCCTGCTGGGGTTGTTTCGGGGGGTGGCAGCAGGAGGAATCAGGCATCCCTCCTGCCAGAGATGTTGGGGGGGACGGGACGGGACTGCCGACAGGAGGAATTGGGGGTCCTGTCAGTAGGGAGTAGGCATCCCTCCTGCTGGCTGACTTGCGGTGGGGTTTAGTGGTTCCCTGCTATGGCTGTTCAGCTTTCCTTGCCACGATCAGTTTAGCGGCCATATCTATTTGACATGTAGGTCAGCATTTCAGTGGCCTACATTTCATGCACCTATTGCAATCCTAGGGAGATCCCTAGTGCCACATAAGCTTGCCCAAAGCCACTTCCGGGCAAAATCATATCCACACCTAGCTTTGGGCAAATTTAAGCATCCCTAGGCACCTCCTTGTACCCGTAACAGACACCTATCAGTGTAGGTGGCCTGCCTCGGGGTTTTTGTTTTTTTTGTTTTTAGAAAACGTGCATCCCGATTGGCTGGATAGACAGCAGTAATACGCCTACCGCTGCGTACAATCGGGACGCTGTTTATAGAATTTGCCCCTAAGCTTCTTATCTTCAATGATAAGCAAGTGCAGGAGAACAATATGTTGGTTGGGAGGTGAGGGCAAAAAAACAACCTCTGTTCCTGACTCCCAAGCCTCCTACTTGCTGGTGTGATGTAGGGCAAAAAGTTGGTTCATGATCCCAATGACCCACCTCATTCTATTGCATAAAATAAATATTTTCTGTCAGAAAGGTCAATTGAACAAAATGGGCCTAAGACATGCATATAAACATTTTAAGCCTGTAGTGTTTTGGTTTTTTTTTTTCCTAATTCTTATAACTTGTATTAAGGCGTTTTAACCAATTTAGCACGTGCTAAAGATTAGTGCTCACTGAATGCTAAGGCATCCATTATATGCTATGGGTGCCTTAGAATTTAGCACATGCTAATCTTTAACATGTGCTAATCTTTAGTGCATGTTAAATCGGTTAGTGCACCTTAATAAAAGGACCCCTTAGTACTTTATTATCCATTGTAAAAGCAAACCAATAGCACATGACTTAGTGCTTTTCTCAGTATGAAGGCAAACCAAACAACACAATGTCAGCAAATAAAGTAAAAAAGTTCAAATCAAGTATATCTCTCAGAATATCACATGTAAATAACTTAGTGCTTTTCTCTCAGTCATTTCCATGAACTTTGAAACCTATACAGGCAATCCTTAACATTAACTAACAGCACATGGCTTATTGCCTTTTCAGTGAGAAACCAAACAGGACGCACTTCAGAAAAAAGGAGGAGGGATTGAGACATCCAGGTTTTACTTCAATTGAAAGCAATGGAAATAAAACCTAATCTGTCCTCCTTTTTCTGGGGCCATATAGTAACCCTAGGGCAGTGGTTTCTACTAATTTTTAAGTGAGGGCCATTCTGGGTCTAAAAGGGCTGAAAGAGCGGACAAATATCTTCTTACTTGGGCCCATGACAGCAATAACACTTCCCAACTTTCATTCCTATCAGAACACCTGGCCTCGGTCACACATGAAGAACATAGATAAGCCCTTTGCAAATGCAAGACCACAAACTAAAAGTACTAATATACAGTATACAAACGAAACACTAAGATGCCAGACTCTGCATTCAGTACAACACCAGAGAAAAAGAAACAATTGCATTTCTTCTTTAACAGTGCAAAATATAGACTTCAGATTTAAATTCTCAAAACTGACATATTTCAATCACCATCTTTATTGTCTGATGATTTTATTTTTTAAATAATTTTTCCCAATCTATGATTGCACTTCCTTCTGTCTGTGCTCTTAACTTTGTTTTCAGGGCCTTCTTATCTATTTGCTGTTTTCTCTCCTTCACTTTCTGCCCTACATCCATCTTTGACATTAACTTAACAATCAACTTTCTTCCATTCTTCTATTTTCTTTTCAAATCTACACTATCTTTTCCCCTGTCTTCCCTTCCCTTCCCTTCCCGTCTATCAATGTGTATCGTCCCCTCCCTCCCTCTGCCCTTCCCTTCTACTCCCCTTCCCCCACCCCCACCCTGTGTACCATCTCCTCCCTTTTCATTCTCTATTCCCATCTATCCATAAACATAATTTCTTAAATCTCTTTTCATTTTCCCACCCATCCCTGTGCACCATCTTTTCCCTCTCCCTCTCTCTCCTCCTTTCCCAACCCATCACTGTACACCATCTCTTACCTCTCTCTCCCCTTGTTCTGATAGCTCTGTCTTCCCCTTTGCCCCTCCTATGATGTCATCTTTCTCCTTTCCTTCCCACAATATGGCATCTCCCATCCCCTTCACTTCCCTGGTCTAGCATCTCACGTCCTATTCCTTTCAATGTTCTGGCATCTCCTCTCCTTGCCTCTTCCCTGGTCTGGAATCTCCCATCCCACCCCCTTCCCGTCCCTTCCCTTCCCTCTTCTCTCCCCTCCTCTTGGTCTGGCTTCTCTCCTCTACCCCTGATCTGTCTCTTCTCCTAGTCTGTCTCCTCTTCTTGTCTGGTGCAGCATCTGTTCTCTCCTTTTCTCTTGCCTCACATTTTTCTTCCTCCTTTCTCTTCACCTTCCCCGGACATACCTTAAAAATCTGGTGGTCTAGTGGCTTCTTTGGAATCAGGAAAGATACCCAGTCTTTCCTATCTTCTACTGCCACTGCGCCCGCTGCTAATAGAGTTTAAAAATGGCTGCCAAGACTTCATGCTGCAGCATGATTCAAGGAAGTCTGTCTTGCATCGGCCTCAGCCCCCACTATTCTCATCCAAGGTAACACCTCAACACCCATGTTGTGTTTCCATCTTCTTTCTCTTTAAGCATCCCCTGCGTCTATCCCATGCACTGCTTAATTTGTTCACAGTTTTAGACTCAACCACCTCTCTTGGAAGGGCATTCCATGTATCCATCACCCTCTCTGTGAAAAGTATTTCCCAACTTTACTCCTGAGTCTACCTCCCTGCAATCTCTATTCATATCCTCTAGTTCTACCACCCCTATGTCTCTGAAAGAGGTTTGTTTGAATATTAATGCATTTCAAAATTATCTGCACAGATTCACTGAGGTCCTTTTTTCTCCATTTACTGGATGTTTTTCTGTGCAGTGCACCATTATGAAGATGATTTTGTAATGTTCTGAGGTGTTTTTTTTCTCTCCACTCTCTATATATTCTTGGTCATTTTTGCATATTTAGAATCAACCACATAAAAATGCCCCATTAACCCCCTTTCTTCAAAAGCCACTATCAAAACCCATTTATCACACAGCATCTTGAATAGCCTTCAGTATGTTGTGTTTCTGGTTATTTGAAATGCCGATTACAACAAGAATGCCGATTCTCTATTGCACTAATGATAATAGTTGATTAACCAGGCCAAGATTTATTGGATTCTGGTGATTCTCAAGGTCAGATTTCAAAATTGATAAACCAGGTTGCTTTGCCGGTTTTTCCAGTCTGTTTGCCATCAAGGGCCAAGACTCACCCATTTCCTAAAATTTATCTTTTCAATCTGCCAATTCTTAAATTAAAAAAAAATCTATTTATTTATAGACACAGATTATGCAAATGTTGAAAACTAATTTAATTTTTGCTTGTCTAAATGGGATTTCTAAAAGCCCGAATGCTATTAAGCATTCTTTACTTTTTGAAGTTGTTTTAAGTTAACTGTACAGTTTTAGAAAGATTAAAATAATTCCAGAACAAACCAGAGTGCTATCTATTCATTTACCTTCTAATTAATGCCATTTCTATGTGGGGGTTTTCATATCCTGATTCCTGAACTGCACTGACTTTCTTCCATAGGATCTGTAGGAGACGAAAGGCGACACTACAGCTTTATTGGGAAATCTAAAAGTCAATGAGACACAGAAAAGAGACACCACTCACAGGATGAGCTCAACCCAATGAATAAATTCAAACCATTTAGAGAGTGTTTGAAAAGATCATAAGGGCATCTTTGCTTGCAGCATTTTAACAAGCTTCCATGAATTAGCAAGAAGCCTGAAAAATGAGCTGCGGTGGCAGGGAATAATTCCACTGTGGTCACTTCAGGGTGATGGATGAGAATGTGAAACAGAATGTGCAGGGACAAGTCATCTTTTCCTCAACAATTGTGCTTTACCCTCATGGCTTGAGATTTATATCGCAGTGGTCACAACACTGGTAATTAATGAAACACTTGTGGCCTTTGCGGAACACAAGAAACACAAAGTCAGAGGAAGACGCAAGGGAGGCCCTGGGAGATTTTGTTTCAGGATTGAAATATTTCCAGACAGTCGTAACTACACCACAATGCTGATGGATTTGTCTTTCACTGGGGACACCGAGCATGGTTTAGAGGGAAGTGGGAAAAAAAATGACTGCAAGGCACATTTGAAGGTAGACAGGAAGATGAATTAAGATTGATGAGGGCCCTGGATGTGGGCTAGGACTACTGGTCTGATATGAAGCTTATGATAAAAGCAGGACAGTCAAGCTACAGAATGCAAGCACCCCAGTACCGCCTGTGGTCATGTCTTTGTGAGGCTATCACATTTCATGTGAGGCCTACATTTTCACAGACCACCTAGGCAAAAAAAACCACACACACAAAAAAATCAGAAGGTAAAGAAAAATTGGTGCAGCTACAGTCTTTGAAATGTAACATCAAATCACCAAGAGTGGATAAGAGCATTTCTTTATTAAAATCACATAAAAGACCCAACATGGCCACGTTTCGCCCTACCAATGGGCTGCATCAGGGGTCAACGAAAACATAATAAACGTATGTAAACATATAAATAATAAAAATCTTTTTACATAAAATATGCACGTGTATACTGTATGCATTAGGACTTCTAGCTTGATTCTTTAAGCATTCAGGCTCAGATTCTACAAATGGCACCTTCGATGGCTGCTGCCTAGGAAACACCTGTCGATCGCATGCCAATCACGCCATGGCCCTGTTTATAGAATCCACGGCTTCGTGAAAGGTAGGTGGCAGAAATGTAGGCCAGGGTTTTCAAGGCCTACATTTCCAGTGCCTACTTTTCACGTAAATGGTGGATATGTAGGCACTTTATGACGCCTAACGCCACTTCTGGCATCTGCCACACCTACAGCAGCATTAGGCATGATAAAGCACCTTCATAGCCACAATGCAGGTGCCGACCTTTTTTAACTCTTTTATTTTAAATGGCATTTTCCACTTAAGTTAGGCTCTGGTAGGGCACCTAACCTAAGGGGCCGTCTATAGAATATTGGCCTCAATGTTTTTAAAATCACTTTTATATACTTTTAGTATATAAATACGTAGGCTGAACTCCCATTACTGTTTCCATGATTTGCATGTACTTTCTGATTTATAGTTTTAAAAGTTTTATACGCTGTTTGTGCTCACCTTCCATTCGCTGGTGCCCAGTGGTGTAGTAAGGGGGGAGGGCAAGGAGGGCGGTCCACCCCGGTCACATTCTTGGTAGAGGCACCGGCACTCGTCCTCCTCTCTGCCTCTCTGCTCCTTCCCTTCCCCTCCCTCCCCGCCACGTGCATGCGCCTTTCCCTCCCCTCGTATCTCTTTCATTTTTCCTGCACGAGCAGCATTATGAACTTGCTGCCTGTGGTATTACCTCTCTCCGATACCACTTCCGGGCCCTGCACCTAGGAAGTGACATCAGAGGGATAGCTGACGCGACGCGGACAGCAAGTTCGTAATGTTGCTCCTGCCTGGAAAATTAAAAAGGTACAGGGGAAGGGAAGGGGGCACGCATGGCGGGGGGGGGGGAGGAAAGGGCGCAACCGCCTCGGGTTCCACTCACCCTCGCTATGCCACTGCTGGTGCCCACGCAAATTTGTAGATTAAATTTAAATTTTTGTTTTTCCTTTGTATTTTAATTTGCACTTGGTGAATTAAGGGGCTCCTTTTACAAAGCTGTGGTAGAGGCTGCCACTGCGATAATCGCTCCGATGCCCTTAGGGATTGAAGCATTTGATGCGTGGCAGCCGCTACTGTGGCTTTGTAAAAAAAAAAAAAAAAAGGGGGGGTTAAATCTTTTATATTTTACTAGTCTTTAAGCCCGTTACATTAACGGGTGCTAGAATAGATGTATAGATGTGTCTTTCTTTCTTTCTTTCTCTCTCTCTCCTTGGCCGCTTTCAGTCTTTCTTTCTGTCTCTCTCTTTCCTCGGCTGTCCACCAAAACCCCTTGCCTGCTCCCCCTGTCCAGCAGTAGCCCTTCTCCCTTCCTTTTACCTCCCCCCTGTCCAGCAGCACCCCTTCACTGCTCCCCCTGTCCAGCAGTAAGCCTTCTCCTTCCCCTGCTCACCCTGTCCAGCATCCACTAGCTCGGGCAGCCTCAAGGCTTTTGCTAGGCCGGCCCACTTTGCATTATCGAAGTGGGCCGGCCTAGCAAATGCCCCACGGCTGCTGCGTTTGCTGGTCCGGGGGTGAAAAAAGGTGTCCCAGCAGTGGCAGCGCAGGAGTCAAACTGCCACCACCGTCGCAAGCCGCCCCATGTTCCGGAAATTGAATTCAGCACGGAGGCAGACAGCATGGTGGCATGGATCACAAAACCCTAAGTGCACATGCATGCTTAGGGTTTTATTATAGAAGATGTAAAATGATTTTTATGATTTATATGTTTACAAATGCATATTATATTTTATTTGACCTCTGATGCAGCCCATTGAAAGGCTGCATCAGGTCTTTTATGTGATTTTTAATAAAGTGACATTGTTATCCACTCCTGGTGATCTGCTGCTGTTTCTACATTTCTTAAGAACATAAGAACATAAGAAGTGCCATCTCCGGAACAGACCCTAGGTCCATCAAGTCGGCGATCCTCACACGCGGAGGCCCCGCTAGGTGTACCCTGGCATAGTTTTGGTCCCCATATCGCTCCAAGCTTCTCGTAAAGAGAAGTGCATCTAGCCTACCCCTACCCATGTCACTTCATGCCACTCATAAGGAGATGTACATCTAACTTACCCTTAAATCCCAGAATGGTGGATTCCACAATTACCTCTTCTGGGAGAGCATTCCAGATGTCCACCACTCGTTGCGTGAAGCAGAACTTCCTGATATTTGTCTTGAACTTGTCCCCCCTTAGCTTCAGTCCATGTCCCCCTGTCCATCAGTAGCTCTTCTCCCTTCCTTTTACCTCCCCCGTGTCCAGCAGCACCCCTTACCTGTTCCCCCTATCCAGCATTTGGTTTTCCTGTCGTTCATGTCTGCCCTGCTCTTCAAAAAAGCCTACTGACGATCGTTGCCGGCTGTAGCGAACCTCGCAGGTACTATGCACCTCGGTAGCACGTTCCCTCTAATGCGATCCGGTGCGTCAGAGGGAATGTGCTACTGAGGTGCAAAGCGGCCTGCGAGGTTTGCTTCAGCCAGCCACTATCCTCAGTAGGCTTTTTTGAAGAGGGCAGACAGAAGAGCCGCTTCGGTGGACTGGATGGAGGACTGCCGCTCGATGCCTGGAGGAGCTGGAGAGCAGGGAGGCCCGCACTTTACAATTTCTCTGCCACTAGCACAATGCACACTCCTGCCGGCCACGGACCTACGGATCATGGATCACGCAGGTAGGAGTGCGCATGCACGCTTAGCGTGTTATTATTATAGATTGTGTGGTATCTTGATGGTTGTTTATAATACTATGTTATAATAAACAGAGCTGCAACTCATTTTTTCCCCAAAATGTTGTTGTGTGATTTTACTAATGGTAATTTAAGGTAGGGACTTTGCGTGTGTGTGTGTGGGGGGGGAAATACATGTGTGGGGGATGGGGAGGAGACCGATGGGCCTTTCGAGATCCAGCTGTTATAGTTAAACGTGATGGAAGTTAAATAGATCTAACAAGACAGTCTTCAAACAGAAGCCACGGTTGGAGTTTAATGATGTCTTACAATATACCCACCCCAGCAATATAATCATTAAAATTTGTCCAGTGTAAAAATTAAGAATGAAAAAACATTAGCCTATAGCAACTTATTGTAGAAATGCAATAGTGAAACTGCTAAATGATTTCACCAGATGTTTACATCTGGACTTAAAGTTATATTACTTGAGTTTTTGAGTTGGTTGTAGAACTGCAAAAAGGTGGTATATAAGTCCCAATCCTTTTCCCTTTTTTCCTGAAAGGGACACGCTCAGGGATTTATCCAGAAAGATTAAATACATTCATATTAAATAAAAGCCTTTTGCAACACATGAGAGTAGAATTGAAACCACAGGTGTAGCAAGGGGTGGGCGGTCCACCCTGGATGCCATCTTGATGGGGGTGCCGGCACCTGTCCTCTTCTTCACCTCCCCCTGCCATGCGCATCTGCCCCTTCCCTCGTACCTTTAATTTTCCTGGCGTGAGCATTATTACAAACTCACTGCCCACGTCTGTGTCAGCTCTCTCTGTCACTTCCAGGTCCCATGTCAGGAAGGAGCTTGGGGGTGGAGAAAAAGGCAGGGAGGAGCGCCACCGCCCCTGGCGCCACTCACACTTGCTATGCCACTGATCCTCCTAATTATACAAGAAGTTCAAAAAATTGTGTGCACTTCTGGACTCATTACGAACTACTACCCATAACCGATGAAATACAGTGGTACCTCGGTTTACGAGTGCACCGGTTTGCGAGTGTTTTGCAAGACGAGCAAAACATTCGCAAAATCTGTGCCTCGGAAACCGAGCTTGCCTCCCTACATGGTATTCTCCACGCAGGTAAACTGGGAAAATCACTTCTTTTCAAAATCACAGGTCTCTGGAATGACCTTACCATCCCCCTGCGGAACCTGAGCTCCCTCCATTTATTCCGCAAGCAACTAAAAACCTGGCTCTTCTCTAACATGTAATTTCTTTTTTCCCTTACTTTTCCACTCGATTTATAAACTTATGTAAACCTTTTCCTACCCTTTCTCATTTTTAAGTTCTTGTAAATCGTGCCGAGCTCTACTTCCGTGGAGATGATACGGTATATAAACTTAAGGTTTAGTTTAGTTTAGTTTAGAATTTGGGCCTCTGTAGCTAAATTTAAGTGCGGGCATTCGCACCACGTTTTTGTTGGTGCAAATGGCCACACCCAAATTTAATGTTTCCTGAGCGTAAGCACTAGTCTATAAACCGGGTCTAACTTTAAGCACAGCTTATAGAATAGTGTTTTGTTTTTTTTTTTCAGTGCCTATTTTTGGGGAGCCTGTGAAAGAGTAAGGGGTTATCTTCCGCTAATGCTACCATTCTACCTCCATAGAGCAGAAGCTTGTCACAGGCTGCACTGGGCTTTACAGCTCGTTTGGTCACTGAGCAGCAGCATGGTATATAATTTATATGATAACAAAGGAGGATGAGGGGAGAGAGGACGAGAAGGAACACAGTTTTATTGTATCGAATAATCTTGCACTGTATCCTGTAACCTGTATATTATTATATTGGCACTAGTCTTATAGCCTGTTACATTAATGGGTGCTAGAATATATGTGTGTGTGTCTGTCTTTTTTAGTTTTTCTCTCTCCTTAGCCGCTTTCTGTATTTCTGTCTGTCTTTTTTTTTTTTTTTTCCTTGGCTGTCCACTACCACCCCTTGCCTGCTCCCCCTGTCCATTCTCCCTTCCTTTTACCTCCCATGTCCTCCACCACCCCATCACTGCTCACCTTATCCAGCAGAAGCCCTTCTCCCTTAGTTTTACCTCCCCCTGTCCATCATCACCTCCTTCCTGTTCCCCCTGTCTTCATTTTTCTGCCCCCCTCCTTGTTCATCAGCACCTCTTCCCCTGTCCATCAACCCCTTTTCTGCCCCTCCATTTCCGTGTGTTGCAGCATTTCCCTCCCACCCCACTTCCCTGTGCAGTATTTTCCTCCCCCCCATACCTTCCTCCTGAACTCCATGGCCTACTTATGTCGACATCTGCCTCGGGGGGGGGGGGGAGGAAGAGAGAGAGAGAGCTTCGGGCGTCCAGCAGCCGCCGCAGCCGACATCCACCTCGGCAGGGGGGGGAAGAAGACCGTAAACCGCGCATGCGCACTTCCTAGCTACAGCTCACGGAAAACGGATGCATGCATAGGAACTGCGCATGTGCGGCTTATTGTTTTATTATATTAGATTAGATCTCTAATATGTGCCGAGTTAGGAGAAAAACTTGTATCGAAAAAAAATTTGTATTGTAACTATGGCAAATTGTTAACTGTGTATTATGTATGTTAATCTGTAACCTGTTCTGAGCTTTTTGGGGAGAACAGGGTAGAAACAAAATATCATCCAAAGTCACACAAAAGCCTTGATAAAACCAGTGTTAAGCCCCAAATTGAATTTGCTGGGGGATAATTCCATTCAGAGCGGAGCTCACAAGAACATAAGAATAGCTTGACTGGGTCAGAGCAATGGTCCATCTAGCCCAGTAGCCTGTCCTCACGGTGGTCAATCCAGGTTACTAGTACCTGGCACAACCCCAAAAAGCAGCAATATTCCATGCTACCGACCCCAGTAGCACATCCTCTATTGTAATGGGGCTTAAAGACAAATACACTTCTCCCTTCCGTACTCGCTGTGATAGGGGATTAGCAGAACCACAAATACAGAAAAACCGCAAATAACTTTTTCATATGTTATTCGCTGTTTTCTATTAAAAACAGTCATGAAAGATTTAGAGAATAAACTGTGTGAACAAAGGGAGGAATTAAATAGGTTTAAACAGGACATAACGCTGGTAAAAACTAACGTAGAAAAAATTGAGAAAGAGATATTGGATGTAAAGGAAGTGCAAATGACTCGTATTAGAGATAATCTCAATTTAAGAAGAAAGATGGAAATATTGGAAAACAACAATCGAATAAATAATCTTAGAATATTGAACTTTCCAAAGGTACCTTTACTTTCGGCTAAAGCAGTCTTAAAGAAATATTTCATGGAAGTACTCAATGTTCCAAATGATAATTTTCCTCCCTTTTCAAAAATTTACTATCTTTAGTTTTGCTGGAGCTAGACTAAAATTACTCAACTTGGCATTGCAAATCATGCAATTAGGACGCTGACTCCCATCACGTTCCGTTATACATGTGAATCCATATTGTACATATTCGTCCGACCACTTTCGTATTTTGCTCGACATAGTTAGTAAGGGATTAAAATATTAAGATAGGTATCACACGACGTACCATCACAACAGTTACAATTCGACTACTGTGCGCATCAAATCCCCTGCAGCACAGATAGGCCAAGCGATGTTGCGTGATCACCTGCAGCCAATTATGGACAAGCGGGGCGTATCATCACGAATCATAAGCGCTTCGGTCACGTTCAATCGTCTATCAGTTAAATCACAAATTTTGATCAGGAATTGATTGATGTATATAAGGCGTTAGTTACAGATTGATAGATCAAGAAACCGAATACACGATCAGTCTTGATCAAAATCACTGAATAACTGATAGATGATTGAACGTGACCGAAGCGCTATATGACCTCCGCCGAACCCGCGAGACTGACTCACCGAACCCCTGGGGGTTCGGTCAAACCCAGGTTAAGAACCACTGACTTAGAGGAACAACCTCAAGTAGAGGGCGAACAAATGGACTTAACCATGATCCTGGAGACTTCAATGAAGGATGTAGCTAGGCCAGCCACCTTATTAGTAACAGTTGCCCTGTTACCTGATAAGAATTGGATTCTAAAGTTATACTTTAAAAATAGACATAAAGAATTTATGGGAGAGAGAGTCAAAATATATCCTGATGTGACAAAAGAAACCCAGAAGTGCAGAAAACAGTTCTTGCTTCTTAAACCTGGGGTTACTGCGATAGGTGCTTTATTCTTATTACGATACCCATGTAAATGCATAGTAAAGTATAAATCTTCTAATTATGTATTCTTTGAACCTGTACAGTTAACAGGGTTTCTCTCCATGAAGGAGAGATAGTAACAACGTAAGTTAGTTAATTGCCCCTGTGAACCACTTTCAGCTAACCGCCTTATTGATAAATTGATACACTTTTTTTTTTATTTTCACTCAGATTACCATCTTGGATCCTATATATGGGACTTTAAAATTGATTAAGCAGAATAATTATTTTTATATTATTATTTTAGTTTCTTCATTGTGTATTAGTTGATTGTCTTGATCATACACTGTACAAGAAGTTATTCTTGATAATTTGTGTAACAAAATGATAAATAAATAAAAAAATAATAAAAATAAAAACAATCATGAATATAGTGAAACCGTGGATAACATGGTGGGATACCTAGCCTGTTCCTGAAGGAAAGGCAAAACATGGTGAAAGAAAGTGCTGGGAATTGGCAATTTTCTCCGTAAATGCTTGAAATCAGCGATTTCTCTATGCAAGCTGATGTAATTTGGGGGGAGGAGCCAGCAAGCTAAAAAAAACATGAATAATCGAAACCACAAATGCTGAAACCGTGAATACAGAGGGAGAAGTATAATCCAAACACACCGGGGATACTTAATAACCAAACGTGTCACATAGTAGGTAAAAGCACTTTGCCGGACAATATGATGCAGGACCTACTACTACTGGAACAGTGGTCATCGACTTGGCAGCTAAGCTTTAATGATAAAAAGTGTAAGGTAATGCACCTGGGTAAGAGAAATCCATGCAGAACTTACACACTAGATGGTGAGATCTTGACTAGGACCACGGCAGAACGTGATTTAGGGGTGATCATTAGTGATGACATGAAGGCTGCCAATCAAGTAGAGAAGGCTTCCTCAAAGGCAAGGCAAATGATGGGTTGTATCCGTAGAGGTTTTGTTAGCAGGAGACCTAAAGTCATAATGCCATTGTACAGATCCATGGTGAGACCTCATTTGGAGTATTGTGTTCAATTCTGGAGACCACACTACCGGAAAGATGTGCTGAGAGTTGAGTCGGCCCAGCGAATGGCCACCAGGATGGTCTTGGGGCTCAAGGATCTCACATATGAGGAGCGGCTAAATAAATTGCAGCTGTACTCACTTGAGGAACGAAGAGAGAGGGGAGACATGATTGAGACGTTTAAGTATATCACGGGCCGTTTCGAGGTAGAAGATGATGTTTTCTGTCTTATAGGACCCTCGACCACCAGAGGGCATCCGCTGAAAATCAGGGGAGGGAAGTTTCATGGTGATTCCAGAAAGTACTTCTTCACTGAAAGAGTGGTCGATCATTGGAACGAACTTCCTTTGCAGGTGATTGGGGCCAACAGCGTGTCGGACTTTAAAAGAAAATGGGACATTCACGTGGGATCTCTAGGGGAGTAAAGTCAGGGGGGTGGGTCATTAGAGTGGGCAGACTTGATGGGCCATGGCCCATTTCTGCCGTCATTTTCTATGTTTCTATGTCACCAAGGACAATTTGATTCAATGTAACAACCCAAAAGAGTCCTAAATGATTATTAATTCAAATACAATGTAACATGTTTTTTTTTTTTAAGTGCTCAGAAAAATAGTTTGTGAGACCAGACTTAGAGCAGAGCTCCAACAGCAGGAAGAACTCAACAGAACAAGTCATTTCTATACCGCATAACTGATAAGTTCGATGCAGTTTACCAAATTTAACAAATAATACAAACTAAGGAAAATTGATTAATGTGCGAACAAATGTGTCTTCGGTTGCTTTTGAAAATGATTGTGAGACATCGAACTCAATAACAACGGTTTCAGTTCCTTGTCCCAGAAAGCCGCCTGATAAGAAAACAAAGATTGGTGGTATTTTGTGTAACGACAGCCTTTGACAGATGGAAAAGTGAAAAGGCTGTGTGAACTGCACGAATGCTTGGATTAAGGAAAGGAAAATAATTCAGATAAGTAAGTGGGCGCCATGCCAGAGAGGACTTTGTACCAAAGGCAACTCTCCTTTCTCAAGTGAAGTGAAGAGAAGCAACAGATCGTGAGACCAGCAGCAAGAAAGTCTGTGTCGGGTTTCTGAGGCAGCTGGATGCGAAACACATCAAGTCCCGCCTAAGCCTTTGCGAAGCTCCAGCGCAGATAAGTTTAAAAAAAAAAAAAAAAATAATAACTAATGCAAGATTTAACTAGCAAGATGTTGAAAACTGATCAAATGCAAAGCCATGCCATGTGCTGTGATTGAAAAAGGAGAGTTCTTCCTGCTGCTGGAGCTCTGTTCTGAATCTGGTCTCTCACAAACTTTTTTTCTTAGCACTCAAAAAAAAAAAAAAAAATGCTACATTGTATATGAATCAATAACTCTTTTTTGTTGTTTTCTTATATGAAAAAAAAAGTACAGGAAGTTGCAGGAACAATTCTTGTTGTCACAAAAGCTATCCTAGAAACATAGAAACATAGAAGATGACGGCAGAAAAGGGCTACAGCCCATCAAGTCTGCCCACTCTGCTTACCCACCCCCTGTCTATGCCCTAATGACCCAATTTCCTTATCTTGACCCTCGTAGGGATCCCACATGGGTATCTCATTTATTCTTAAAGTCTGGCACTCTGTCTGCCTCGATCACCTGCACTGGAAGCTTGTTCCAATGATCAACCACTCTCTCTGTGAAGAAATACTTTCTGGTGTCGCCATGAAATTTTCCGCCCCTGAGCTTGAGCGGGTGCCCTCTTGTGGCTGAGGGTCCCTTAAGAAAGAAAATATCATCTTCCACTTCGACACGTCCCGTGAAGTACTTAAATGTTTCGATCATGTCTCCCCTCTCCCTACGTTCCTCGAGAGTGTAGAGCTGCAATTTGTTCAATCTCTCTTCATACGAGAGACCCTTGAGCCCCGAGATCATCCTGGTGGCCGTCCGCTGAACCGATTCAAGTCTGTGCACATCTTTACTGTAATGTAGCCTCCAGAATTGCACACAGTACTCCAGATGAGGTCTCACCTTGGCCCTGTACAACGGCATTATGACTTCAGGCTTTCGGCTGATGAAACTTCTATTGATACAACCCAATATCTACCTTGCCTTAGATGAAACCTTCTCCACTTGATTGGCAGTTTTCATGTCTGCACTGATGATTACTCCCAAATCTCGTTCTGCTGAAGTCCTAGTTAAAGTTTCTCCATTCAAGCAGTACGTCCTGCATGGATTTCCGCTTCCGAGGTGCATGACCTTACATTTCTTAGCATTGAAGCCTAGTGTTGCTTTGCTTATTGGTCCAAAGACCTCACGGGTAAGACATCCTCCCTGCCTTTATACTAATGTGATGCAGTTCGGAGATCGCTCCCTTCGTTGTAGGATTACAAGTTCAATGAGTTTTAGGGCCTGTTTTACAAAGCCGCGCTAGCGGCTGCTGTGTGGTAACGGCCCCGAAGCCCATAGAGATGTAAAGGGCTTTGGGGCCGTTGATGCACGGCTTTGTAAAACAGGCTGTTAGTTTTTCTTTAATAAAACTGATTTTTTTTATATCTACAAGAACATTCTTCCAACAACAATGTCCTTTTGCTGTTGGCTTTTCCATTATTATAAATGTAATTGAGCAAGTACTGCAAGTTTTTACAGAGTATGTATTAAACCGTGTTACGGAAGAACTGTAAACAAAGCGATGAATCTGCTGGAGTTAACTGCTCTAAAGTCCTCCTATAAGCACTTTGCGATACTAAATGCCACTGTAAAATACAATTACTGGTGAAACGACTGAGAAAAATGGAGCTTTCATTTGCAGGATATAGGCACCCCACTCTATATTTCACTTTATAGTTAGGGATGAGAAACCAGCTTACACGATTTCTATAGTGCACATGAGAGTACGGGAAATTCAAGGCAGAACTGTATGTCATTAGAAAGTCATCAACTATGATGATAACATATCAATAAAATTACAAAATGTATGGAAATATATTCCAATTGCTGTGAATGCTATATTCTAAGCTCAGATAAAATATGTTGTTTCCTGCTAGAGGATGAAGACTGGGGGGAATCTTTGAATCGATGACCCCATCAGAAACAGATTAATTTAGACCAGAATCAAGGGCCATATGAATATCTTGATAAGGCTTTTTTTTTTTTTTCTGCAGTCCTGCTCAGATATTCTCTATCGTATTTAGAATACTCTGTGCTAACACTGACAGTATGATTCAGTGGATGGAAAGAATAAAAAAAACTTTCTCTTGAATATAGGCAGAGTTGATAGATGGCTTTTGATTATTTAGTGCCAGATTCTGTAATTGGTGGCTAAAAAAGATAAGTCCCTATTGCATGACCTAGGGGCCGCCGCGGGAGTGGACTTCTGGACAAGATGGACCACTGGTCTGACCCAGCAGCGGCAATTCTTATGTTCTCTTTTTTTTTTTTTTAAATCTTTATTGATTATCAAACTTCGATAGTGCAATACAAATGGTAAATCAGAAAAACTGCACAAAACACACTATTCACTATACAATTATTACATTAAACAATCATTTCCTCCCATCCTCATCTTCATTCTTAATATAATAATACATATGATGTGATTACAAATTATAAATAAATAATTTAACTATGCAAAATACATTTCCCTCCCCCCCCCCCCACCCTCCCTGGATGTGTAAGGAAATCTAATGATAAAGAAAGAAACATGACCCTTATTATCTAATATAATAAAACGGTAAGCCGTGAATGCGCACGTCCTATGCGTGCGTCCGTTTTCCGTGAGCTGTAGCTAGGAAGTGCGCATGCACAGCTTACGGTCTGGCCTCACGCGAGGCAAGACAAGTGCACGCATGCGCGACCTTCCCTGCTCTCCACCTGCGGAGCAGCGGCTGCCGGCCACTAGGGCTAGTAATGCAATAAAATTAGTCAATGGACTCCCTACATCATTAAAGGATTTACTAGTCCCCAAACGTCCCACCATCATCCTTTTATACTTATATGTGGTACACACATTTACCCACCAAAAAGTGAAATTGATCCTATCATGATTTTTCCAATTCTGTGTAATCAATTGAACAGCTATAACTTGCCATAATCAGGAAAAGGCAACTTTTATACTCATCTAAAGTAGGCTTAATGTGCAGTAACGTACCACAAATTACAGCTTCATAAGATAAGGGAATAGCTGCTTCAAGAATGAGATTAATTTGTCCCCAAATTGACTTCCAGAAACCAAGTATCAATGGATAAAAATACAGTAGTACCTTGGATTACGAGTATAATCCATTTCAGAAGCATGCTCGTAATCCAAAATGCTCGTTTATCAAAGTGAGTTTCCCCATAAGAAATAATGGAAACTCGCTTTGATGCGTTCCTCCCCCCCCCCCCCCGAAAACCGGCATTCCTCCCCTCAAAGGCCCCCACCTGCGATCCGGCACCCTCCCTGCCTCGAACTGGCACCGCCCCCTCCCCCCCGCCATGATCCGGCACCCCCCCCTCCGACACGATCCAACCCCCTTCCGACACGATTGGCCACCCCCCCGACACAATTGGGCACCCCCCCTGCCGCTTCTTACCCTCATCTGGGAACTCTAGAAGATCGGACTCCTCGTCTGCTGGGCCTTGAGCATCTGAGCATGCTCAAGGCCTGCAAGTTCACGTTCACGTTCAGAACGTGAACTCGCAGGCGCCCAGCAGACGAGGGCCGATCTTCAAGAGTGCCCAGATGAGGGTAAGAAGTGTCGGGGGGGTCGGATCGTGTCGGGGGGTGCCCAATCGTGGCGGGGGGGGTCGTATCGTGGCGGGGGTGGTGCCCAATCATGGCAGGGGGTCGGATTGTGGCGGGGGGTGCCGGTTTGAAGCAGGGGGGTGCCGGATCGCAGGGGAGGGTGCCCGTAAATCAAGCCATGCTCAGTTTCCGAGGCACCGATTTTGCAAATGTTTTGCTCGTCTTGCAAAACACTCGCAAACCGGTGCACTCGTAAACCGAGGTACCACTGTATAACAAAAGAAGAATACTGCAGACCTGGTGTACAAGGTAAAAAAAAAAAAGGTCTTATCTGTAGTAAAGAAGATGCCATGTATGCAGCTTTCCAAACAAATGGTCCTCTTGCGTGAGTGCACGGGACCCACTTAAGCATCCATTGCAGAATTGTTTCTAACTTAAAACTTAGGTGCCTGTCATGTATGCCAGGGTTTTAAAGGACTATTTTATAGGCGCCTAAGGGCTCCTTTTACTAAGGTGCGCTAGCGTTTTTAGCACGCGCAGCAGATTAGCGCACGCTCACCTCACGCTACGCGGCTAGAACTAACGCCAGCTCAATGCTATTCCGCGCGTCAGTGCCCTAACGCAGCTTAGTAAAAGGAGCCCTAAGTCTAATCTAATACAAGATTTTTGAATCACTCCAATACCATTTAGTTCGAGGTGATTTTATGTCAAAAAGAAGCCATAATGATTCTATGGGGAAAATGCAGATCCTTGGATAAAAAGATGTCCTTACAATTCTTTACCTAAAAGTACTAACTTTACAATCTATCATATAAAAATGTTTTTCAGCATTCTACAAAATTTTTGTCCTTATTTCTAAAAGTAAATCATTCCAACCAACAATAGCAGCATAGAAGAATCAAATTGACGTTTAAAACGTATACCTCTTAAAGGGGGAAACTGCAATAAAAATGTATTACTTAATCTAGTAGATGAATAATGCAAATGTGAAAAGGACAAAGTGAGATGATCAGAAGCCTCTGCCTGTATAATATGATGAATCAGACAAAAGTTTTGCTAGTACTAGTACTACTATTAATTATTTCTATAGTGCTACCAGACGTACGCAACGCTGTACAGTGTCACAAAGAAGACAGTCCCTGCTCGAAAGAGCTTACAATTTAAACAGCCAAGACAGACAAACAGGATGTCATGGATACAGTTAAGGGGAATGGTTAATCTGCTGGCTAGGTTGATGGACAGTGGAGAGTACAGGACAATCAAGCCATTATGACATCACTGATGAGGTTGACTCTTAGGCATTGGTGGGAATGAAGCATTATGACATCACAATCTCAGCTCTGCTTCCCAAACTCTTCACACAAACAGGATGTCATGGATACAGTTAAGGGGAATGGTTAATCTGTTGGCTAGGTTGGTGGACAGTGGGGAATACAGGAAAATCAAGCCATTGTGACATCACTGATGAGGTTGGCTTATAGGCATTGGTGGGAATGAGGCATTATGACATTACAATCTCAGCTCTGCTTCCCAAACACTAAAACTCTTCACACTACTACTATGAATTATTTCTATAGCGCTACCAGACACACACAGCGCTGTACAGAGTCACAAAGAAGACAGTCCCTGCTCAAAAGAGCTTACAATCTAAACAGCCACAACAGACAAACATGATGTCATGGAGGCAGCCAATGAAGTTTCTTATAAAATATAGAAGCACTATCATTCTAAAGGAAAATTTTGTTTGTTCTGTAAAGTAGGAATTGGAACTTTAGAACCTATGTTATTTAAATGTCCATATGTTGCGTCGTACTGGAATAAGATATGGTCAACAGTGTCAAATTTATTAACCATAAAAGAACCACTAAGTTATCAGATAATTATTCTGGGAGAATATGGTCTTAAATCTACATTAAACACATATAAAAAAAAACAACCCAGTTACTCAAGAACTTAATAGTGATTGCAACCAAAACAATTTTAATTAATTGGAAAGACTCCTCTAAACTGGAATATAACATACTGTGGAACATAGTCTGTTTATATAGCTAATATGAGAAAATATATGCAATTAAGGACCTGTTTTACAAAGCTCCACTAGCGGCTGCCATGCAGCAACAGCCCCGAAGCCCTTTAAATCTCTAAAGGCTTCGGGGCCGTTACCGCGCAGCAGCCACTAGCGTGGCTTTGTAAAACAGGCCCTAAGTGTGGCAATATGATGAAATTTAAAATGATATGGAACTGCTTATTAAATATGAAGGAGTAAGATTTGTAGTGTTTCTGTTTTCATTATGTTATGACAACTCTGATATTTAGCTTAGTTATATAATTTGATTTTATTTATCTAATAATTTTGTTTTGTTTTGTATGTTGCATTTATAATTAGTTAAATTGTATTAGTATTCAATTGTAACGATTTATTTAAATTCAATAAACTATTTTTGAAAAAAAAGAAAGAAACACTATCATATCTCTTCAGATCATAGAGCTCCTTTTACAAAGGCGCGCTAGGGCCTTAATGCACGGAACAGCGCGCGCTAAATTGCCGCTTGCGCTTGCCGCTACCGCCTCCTTTTGAGCAGGTGGTAGATTTTCGGCTAGCATGCGCTATAGCGCATGCTAATCTGGTACGTGCGTTAAAAACGCTAGCGCATCTTTGCAAAAGGAGCCCATAATCTCACTGCAGTATTTTGAATCAGCCGCAAATTATTTTCTAATTTTTGAGTCCTTTTAGACCAGGGGTGTCCAATGTCGGTCCTCGAGGGCCGCAATCCAGTCGGGTTTTCAGGATTTCCCCAATGAATATGCATTGAAAGCAGTGCATGCAAATAGATCTCATGCATATTCATTGGGGAAATCCTGAAAACCCGACTGGACTGCGGTCCTCGAGGACCGACATTGGACACCCCTGTTTTAGACAATCATGTCTAGCGGTGCCTAACCCTAACCCTAAATATCACTGCCCATTCAATTATGACTCTATAAACAGAGTAGTATTTAATACCTGTTTAAATTTCTGAATATATTGCCTTCTGAGTTTTTTTATTACACATCTGGGTTGGGTAGTGATAGATACTGATTAACATAGATATTGAATCTTCTATTAAGAAGTTTAATATTGTTAATATCAATAATTGATGGAAGGGGGGCAGTTATAGTTATGAGTATATACTTTCTGCTTGTAATAGTGTTTTCTTATAATATTTCATGTTGTCAATTTACTGTATTACACTATTGCAATTTAATAAAATAATAAAAATTATTTAAACAACAAAAAAGAAGGTTATCTTAATGATCCTGTCAGATTATTCCATAGTAGAACCTCTGCTACTGAAATTACAGATGTTCTTAGATTTTCATAATGCACGTTTAAAAACCCAACTGTTGATAATCGCATCATTCCCTCAGACCGTAATGATCCAAGAGGCTGATAGAGCGTCATCACTTGTGTCAAATACCAAGGAATCTTATAATGAAACGACTTTAAAAGTCAACGTGAGAACTTTATAAACAATATTGAAAATTAACAGCTAACCAATGGAGTTACTTCAGCCAAGGAACAACATGCTCAAATCTACATCCTCACAAACGTATAATATAAAGCAGAAAGTGAACAAAACAAAAATACACTTATGGTGAGTGAGACCTGGAGTGTCAGATATGACCAGTTTAAGCAAGAGCGCTTCCACGGTCTGTCAGTTCTTCATACATCCCCAATCATCATAATATAATACTTTTTATAGAAAATTTTTTAAAATGATTTCTTCACTATCATAGTTATCAGTGCATCTATCTAGAATTTTAAAGAACTTATCTTTAAAAAGCTGTGTCTTCATTCCATTATGAGTAATGGTGGAACATATCATTTATTCCAACGTTCCGTGCAATTCAATACTCCCCTCTGCCAAATCTACATCCACCACATATCAAATGCGCCGCCATTCAGCGTCAATAATGGATTGTTAATGTCTCATTAACTAATTTATTTGCCATCAGATCTCAGGATGGTGCCCAAATTTGAGAGCCGTTCAAAGAATCTGAAGTTGAGAGCCAATCAGATTCCACCTCACTGATTGTAGATATCAGTAGATGACTTGAGAAAAATAGAACTAATCAATAATGGAATTCAGACCCTCTGGCTGCAGTGGCATATCTAGTATATTTGACACCCAGGGCTGATCAGTTTTTTAACACCCTCCTCCTCTATATGAAAAAATTATTATTATTATTATTATTATTTTAATTCTTTATTCATTTTTAAGCTTTCAATAAATGATTTATAATACATTCATATACATTTTAATATCACTTATCTTACATATATTGAATCACAATATAATTTCTCCCTCCCTCCCTCCCTCCCTCCCATATAACATCATAGTACAGATACTTTGAAATTAACCCCCCCCCCATACTTCAATAAATAAAAGGGGAAGAAATAAATGATTAATTATAATCAATCAGCCTTTATCCTTTTTGCGTTTCCACTCGTAAATGCCGATTCATTCTTTGTTTGACGCGTTGAGGACATTTTACCGATTTAAAAAACTTCAAAATCGATCGATTTAAAAGGAAATTTTATTTAGTATTACCACAAAGGCTTTTGGAGGTACGGAGCTCCACGATTAGGCTTCTACCATGTTAGGCTTCCAAGCCACGCCCCCCCCCAAAAAAAATTTTTAGTAATGATCTACGAGTCACACAACAAGGGTGTACCTAGGAAAAAGCAGCATCTTAAACACTGCAGTGAGAACTAGAACATCAAGACACCCGTTGAAAAACTAAACAAGCCAGATTAGTACAGATCGATCCGGCACCGTCAATGCTAACAGAAAACTAAATAGTCCTGTTACTAAGGCGCGCTAACCGATTTAGTGCTCGCTAACTGATTTAGCATGCGCTAAAGATTAGCGTACGCTAAATTGGTTAGCGTGCTTTAGTAAAAGAAACCCTAAGTCATTTTCACGGTGACCCATCAAAGGCACGTCGACATTGGCGCGCCAACAATCACACCCTGACATTTGCGCATAGGACAAATGCACGCTGCCGCTCTGACTGCTATCAGGCCTTTCCATTTGCACTCTGAAGTGTATGTGTGGGGGAACCCCCCACTTCACTTACAACTCCTCATGCTCCCATTGAGGGGGTATCTGAGGGGAAACCCCCCCCCCCAGTACACTTAAAATTCACGCTCTCCTCCCTAAGCCCGGCTCTTCCACTCTGAGGGTGTGGGAGGGAACTCCCCCCTACTACAGTCGCCTCTCATTCGGGGGATGCCAGCACGGTCTCAATTTTAACATTGCCACAACCCCTCCCCCCACTACACTTACAATTGTGCTCCAAAATCCCAGACTTTCCAATCAGCACGTGTTATTTAAGACCAATCAGGAGGCTGTTTTCATCAGCCAATCCACAGTTCAGATGTCTAGGGAGCAAGACAGCTATAAAAAGCATGGGTTTTTGGGGTTTCATATGCTTTCTGCATCAACCATGAATAACACTCGGAACCTGATGTTGGAGGAGCATGTTTGTATGTCAGGGATGAGTGAGGAAGGATTTTCATGCTGCCAGATTGCCAGCGAAGTAAGCTGCAGTCACAGTGAGGTAGTAAAGATTGCACAATAGAAGAAAGCAATGGGTTCAGTGGTAGGCAAGCCTCAGTCCAGTCGTCCAGTGCATCAACATCACACCAAGACCACACACTTCGACACATTTCATTGACCAATTGCAAGTTGACCTTACCTCAGCTACTGTGTGAGTGGTCAGACGAGTGTTATGTCAGTGTCAACTCATCAACAATTTGTTGCTAGTGCCTTTAGCTTGGTCTGCCAGGCTGCAAAGCACGCTACAAGCCACTGATGATTGACATCCACAGGTGCAACCAGATTAAGTGGGCACAGAAGCACTCAAGCTGAGCATGTGAAAATATGGAAAAGGTGCTTGAGTAATGGTGAGTACTAGTGGGGCGGGTGGAGAGTATCATGGGGGGGAAGGAGGGGGGTTGAGGAGGGGAAATGGGGTGTATTGAAGGTTCTGGCACTTAGTCAAAGATAGGATAAGTGGCTCAGGTGGGGGGAAGGGGTGGTGTGACATTTTGGGGGTTCATAAGAGTACAGGGCTTTGGAGTGCCTTTTCACCCTCATTAATCTCACTTGCCCTATGTAGAGAAGGAAGGGGAGGGAGTTTGGTTGATGTTACTCTTTTACTGTATATGCTTGTTCTATTATTGTATATGATGCATTATTATTTGTACTGTGCACCTTTGGGGTGCACTGGTGTTGTATTTGCTGTGTTTGCATCAGTAAAAATTGTTTGAATCTAAAGGTGCTTTTCAGTGATGAAAGCACCTTCTGCCTGTTTGGTAACAAGGCCCACACCTACGTGAAGAGGTTTCCTGGAGAGCAGTTCAAGCCTGAGTGCCATAACGTCAAAGTAAAGCATCCTTTGAAGGTCATGTTCTGGGGTTGCATGGATTCCAATGGTGTAATGGTCAACAGGACCAAGTACAGTACATCACAATACTGCAAAAGTGCATGGTGCCATCAACTCCAGGCCAGTTCCTGTTCCAAGATGGCAATGCAACTTGTCATAGCTCCAAATAGGTGATCAGTTGGAAGCGTCAATTGGTTGGCTTGCCGATTCTCTAGATTTAAATCCGATTGAGAACTTGTGGCATAGGTGGCCTGGGAGATATCCAAGAGACATCTAATATCAAAATATGAATTGATTGAGTCACTCACTGCAGCCTGGAAGCGTGGAACCCATAATCACCTCTTCAAACTGGTTCACTCAATGCCAACACTGTACAGACAGGTGATCAAGAACAGAGGATGTTCCACCAAATACTGAACCATCACTGACACACAAAACAGCCTTTTTCAAGGCCACTTACATGAATATGAAAAATAGATGATGCTCGTATGTACTTTCTTGGCCAGTGAAGTACATTAATCAACTTACATAGAAAAATGATTAACATGGCAACTTTAACCAACAGAAACTTCAGGCCAAACTAGAATAAAAAGTTGATTCTAATAGTCAAATGCATCCCTTATAATGTGGTACATAGACAAATCTATTGGGTCAACAAAAATAAAAATTAAAATAAAAGGTCAGAAAGCTGAAAGAATGAAAAATTCGTAAGTAGTTCCAGATTTTTGCACATTATTGCATATAGACAAAAGTTAAAACCGAACTGCCAAGAAGCCAGACTCTGTATACAATGCAACACCACAGAAACAGTAACACATGTCCCCTAATATTGTGTAAAATAAAAATAAAGCAGAAGTAAATTTGAAAAAACTGGCAAATAACAATCACCACTTTACAAATTAACAAGATAGAAAATATAAATTTATTAATTTTATCAGAGGTCAGTATGGTATCTGTTCCTGACCCGAGGAAGGGGATTTTGGTTTCCTTTCCCTCCCTTTTCCATGGTCTAGCATCTTTCTCTTGTCTAGTCTAAAATGCTTTCTTTTAAAAGATGCCTACAATTGATTCATCCTTTCTTTCTATCTTTTAAAAAAATGTCACCCCCACACCAATTCCTACCCTTTCATATCCCATTTGTTTTTAACCTTTTATGTTCCTTTTCTCCACAAATTGTAGTTCTCTCTCTTTTACTCACGTTCCACTTCCCTTCTCAAGTCAAGTTTGTCTGGTTTGTTTGGGTTATGTTTATTACTTATTGTTCATTCCCCATTTATATTTATATTATTTTTAATGTACAATGCTTCAAATTTTATGAATAGCATTCAATCAAATTATGAACTATTTAATAAACTACTATCTCCCTTCCCAGGTCTTCCTACTCCCTTACCCCTCCCTTTCCCTCCCCCCAACTGGTGCAGCATTTCTCTGATCCCTTACATTTCCATGGTAGCAAAGAAGGCAACATGCAATGGAACTGCATAGGGGATGAGGGAGGAGTTGTTAATTGGTTCCTGGAATTTCAGAATTTGCCATGGTTAACAAGACTAAAAATGTCATAATGCCCCTGTATCGATCCATGATGCAACCTCATCTGGAGTATTGTGTTCAATCTGGTCTCCTTATCTCAAGAAAAATATAGTGGCGCTAGGAAAGGTTCAAAGAAGAGCGGTCAAGATGGTAAAGGGGATGGAACTCCTCTTGTATGAGGAAAGAATAAAACGGTTAGGGAAAAGAGATGGCTGAGGGAGATATAATTGAAGTCTACAAAATCCTGAGTGGAGTAGATTAGGTACAAGTGGATCGATTTTTCGCTCCATCAAAAATTACAATGACTAGGGGACACTCGATGAAGTTACAGGGAAATACGTTTAAAACCAATAGAAAGGAATTTTTTTTTTTTCACTCAGAGAATAGTTCAGCTCTGGAATGCGTTGCCAGAGGATATGGTAAGAGCGGCTAGTGTAGCTGGTTTTAAGAAAGGTTTGGACAAGTTCCTGGAAGAAAAGTCCATTATTGAGAAAGACATGGAGGAAGCCACTGCTTGCCCTGTATCAGTAGCATGGAATATTGCTACACCTTGGGTTTTGGCCAGGAACTAGTGACCTGGATTGGCCACCGTGAGAACGGGCTACTTGGCTTGATGGACCATGGGTCTGACTCAGTAAGGCTATTTTTATGTTCTTATGACCATTGAGCTTTAGGCTATTTAATGCAGGGAAAGTTTTTCTTATTATTATTATTGAAACAGCTTTAAATTTTATTATATGCCATTTGGGTTGATCAATTTGTTTTATTTAGTACTTGTTCTGATAGTACAAATTTGATGTAGTCCAAATGGAACTGTGATTTTGTAATCTGTATGTGCCCTATCGTATAGGATAAAAATGGATACATATTGCAATTTACGATATGCAGTAAAGTCTCAGCCCTATTGGTCACTAGGGCATTGTGTCATTGGTAATCACTCAATCATGCTGTGAAGAGGAAAGGGTGCATATGGTGACCTGTTTAAATGTCTAATACACTGCTTTTTGCAGAAAAGGTTATATGAATAAACATTGAAGCCTGTGAAAATGAATGCAGGGGAAAATACAATATTCCCAGAAAAGAAACACAGTTTCAAAAATCAATGAGATAATATCCTTTTACTGCCATTTCCAACTGTTGTAGGCTCTGATTTAGCTCTCTGGGAGTCGGGTGCATTGGGAAGATTAATGATAGATGTAGAAGCACAAAGCTATTCCCCATTTCAATCCACCGTTGCTAATATGCTCTAATGCTGTGCCCATGCTGTGATGATAGAAAAGAAAGCGGCCAAAATGCCTTGATTTGTCCGGCTGAAGTGTAACTATGACTTTGCTGGAATATAATAAGAGGTCCACAGTCCTACTGATAGAAAGTCAGAGTCAAGAGAGGACAACAAGAGATCCTGAGGCAGTGCGTGTAGGAGCTAGCTGGGAGAGGAGCTCACCTCCAGTGAACAAAATCCCCCTCTTAGCCCAAAGAGGCTAAAATTATTAATAATAATGCATCTGTTTTTCCTAATAGCACGAGTCAATAATGTTTTCAGTCCTGCTAAGCAAGGTAACTTGCTTGTTCTCTGAGCTCCTGCTTTGCAGGCCATTGTTGACTACAGATGGGCTGATGTTTATAACGACACTGGTAGTATCCCAAGTTGTAACATGCCATTAACAAATGAAACCCACATTATATGTGTGGTTTGTTTTTTTTTTTCATTTACTGATAATAGTGCAAACAGGGTGTTGCCTTTTGGAAGGAGTGTTCACTGTTTGCAAAGAGTGCTTGCTCTTACCCCTAGCCTCTATATACAGTAGGTCACTGAACTATGGGCACCCATACTTGGGTACGGATCCCAGATCCACACACAAACCAATTAGTTAATGAGCTCTTAATAATAACTGTTGTTTTGAAGGGCCTTTCTAAGGTTCTGTATCAGCCTGTCCAAGAGGCATCCCTTCGCCCTTCTCATGGCGAAGATGGTATTACTGGAGACAATAGTCTCAGTGAGATGGATCTTGGGATTGCAGGATCTTTCTTGCAGAGAGCCCTTCCTCAGGATCACAGCGGCTAGAGTTTCTCTGCATGTCATACATTCCTTTCTACCGAAGGTTGTGTCAGCCTTTCAACCAAGAGGTCTGCTCACTTTTCAGCCTACGGGTTCGAAATCGGTTTGCATACAATGGAAGCAGTCCATGCAAATTAATCTCGTGTATATTCATTGTGAAAATCTTGAAAACCAAAGGACCATGATTTCCCACTCAGTTAGGACAAGCTAGACCAGCTTTCAAGGCTTCTATCATCAGATGGATTTGCATGGCAATTTTGTCGATGTGCATTGGCTGTGGCAAGTAGCCATCTATTTCTCTCAAGGCTCATTCAATCAGAAGTGTGGCGGCTTCAAGGGTGGAGTCCCAGGTAGTTCCACCTAAAGAGGTCTTTAGAGAGATACTTGATCTACTCTCTATACCTTTACAAGGTTCTATAGAATGAACATGGCAGCTTGAGAGAACACCGCATTTGGGACTTCAGTCTTGCGTGCAGGCTTATCTGTCCTACCCTAGACATCTGACACTGCTTTGGTACATCATCTGATGTACAGACTCATATGTTTATATAACAGAATGAAAGATTAGGTTCTTACCTGGATAATCTTCTTTCTGTTAATATACTGTGACCAAGTGTGGGCCATACACCGCTGGACCACCAGGGATGTGAGAAAAGGTACGCAGGGGGAGGGGAGTATAACAGTTGTTAGTATCGGCCAGGATAGGAGACTGTCATAGCCTACCACTAGACCACCAAAGGGGGAAGAGGGTACAGAGCAGGAAGGTGGGACATGGTGCAGAGCTTGGTTGGGAGGGAGGACAGGATGCAGAGTGTGACTGTTCAGACCTTATAGTCAGCCCTGACACACAGGAAAGTAGTGAAACAGTGCTTCCATGCTGTAGGAATAAGCAATCATATATTAGAAAGCAGTTTAAGCCACTCAGAGCTGCTTATCCCCAATCTGAACTTAGGCAGAGCCTGTATGGGAGAGGAGGGAAATTCCATGAGTGAACATTGGGGAGCCAGAGGGAGCTGAAGCCTGCTTCCCCCTCAGCTAGGTTTGGGTGTGGCCCTTCCAAACTTAAGCCTAGCTTGCAGAAGCTAAGTAGAGCAGTGCAGGAGCAGTGGCTGAAAATAGCTCTCCAGGCCAAGCAGCGGTCACCAGACAAGGACCCAATGGAATGGCAGGGTCCTGAAGAACCCCAGACTCCAGAGCCATGCTTAGGAGATAAAAGCATGGAAATTGCTGAGCCAGAGTTGGATCTTACTCTTAAGGAGGAAATGGAAATAAACTTCTGCATGGTTGGCAAGTAACCATTTTGAGTTGTTGTTTTTTTTTCTTCTCTTTTGCATTTTGAGACCTGTGTGTTTTTGTGCTTGGTGAAACCTTTTACTGTTTAAAAGACATAGAAACATAGAAAATGACGGCAGAAAAGGGCCATGGCCCATCAAGTCTGCCCACTCTAATGACTCACCCCCCTAAGTTCTTCCCCTAAGATATCCCACATGCGTATCCCATTTTTTCTTAAAATCTGGCACACTGCTGGCCTCAATTACATGCAGAGGAAGATCATTCCAATGATCAACCACCCTTTCGGTGAAGAAGTACTTCCTGGTGTCGCCATGAAATTTCCCACCCCTGATTTTCAGCGGATGCCATCTTATGGCCATGGGTCCATTAAGAAAAAGATATAATTTTCCACCGCAATACAGCCCGTGATATATTTGAACGTCTCAATCATGTCTCCCCTCTCTCTACATTCCTCGAGTGAGTATAGCTGCAATTTACTCAGCCTTTCCTCATTTGGGAGATCCTTGAGTCCTGAGACCATCCTGGTGGCCATTCACTGAACTGATTCAGCTCTCAGCACATCTTTTTGGTAATGTGACCTCCAGAATTGTACACAATATTTCAGATGAGGTCTCACCATGGATTTGTACAACGGCATTATGACTTCAGGCTTCCGGCTGATGAAATTTCTACAGATACAACCCATCATTTGTCTAGCCTTGGATGAAGCTTTCTCCATTTGATTAGCAGTTTTCATGTCTTCACTGATAATCACTCCTAAGTCTCGTTCTGCTGCAGTTCTAGCTAAGGTCTCACCATTAAGAGTGTAAGTTCTGCACGGATTTCTGCTGCCAAGGTGCATGACCTTACACTTTTTGGCATTGAAGCTTAGTTGCTAAGTTGAGGACCAATAATCCAGGAAGAGTAGGTCCCGCGTCATACTGTCGGGCAATGTGCTTTTACCTACTATGTTGCATAGTTTGGTGTCATTGGCGAATAATGTTATTTTACCTTGAAGCCCCTGAGCCAGGTCTCTTAAGGAAATGTTAAATAGATCAGGCCCTGCGGCATCCACTGATCACCTCCGACGTTTCGGAGAAGGGGACCATTAACCACCACCCTCTGAAGTCTACCGCTTAGCCAGTCTTTGACCCATGCAGTTAATGTTTCACCTAATCCCATCGAACTCATCTTGCTCAATAACCTGTGGTGTGGGATGCTATCAAAAGCTTTACTGAAGTCCAAGTACATGACATCCAGGGACTCCCCCATATCCAGCTTTCTTGTTACCCAGTCAAAGAAGCTGATTAGATTGGATTGGCAGGACCTTCCCTTTGTAAATCCATGTTGATGGGGATCACATAGATTCTCCTCATTCAGGATCGTATCTAATTTATGTTTAATTAGTGTTTCCATAAGTTTACTCACTATTGATGTGAGACTCGCCGGTCTGTAATTCGCAGCCTCCGTCCTGCATCCCTTTTTGTGGAGTGGAATGATGTTAGCTGTTTTCCAGTTCAACGGGACTCTTCCTGTACTTAGAGAAAGATTGAAGAGCACGGATAACGGTTCCGCCAGGAAATCACTCAACTCTCTAAGCACCCTGGGGTGTAGATTGTCTGGTCCCATGGCTTTGTTCACTTTGAGTCTTGATAGTTCACAGCAGACACTGCTGGGCATAAACTCGAAATTCCGAAACAGGTCTTCCGAGCTTTCCCTTGTCTGCAACTGTGGACCGGACCCGGCGCCTCGCAGATAAAGACTGAGCAGAACTATTCATTTAGTAGTTCGGCTTTATCGGAATCCGATTCTACATAATTCCCGTCTGGTTTCCTAAGGCGTACTATTCCATCTGTGTTTCTTTTTCTGTCACTAATATACCTGAAGAAGGATTTATCCCCCTTCTTAATATTCTTTGCTAGATTCTCTTCTATTCAGAGTTTGCCTCTCTGACTGCTGTTTTGACAGCTTTAGACTTGGCCAGATAGTCTTCTTTTATCTCCCTTTTTCCTGATTGTTTGCAGAAGATAAATGCTTTTTTCTTCTTTTTAACGAGGTCTGAGATCTCTGCAGTGAACCACTGAGGTTTATTGTTTCTCTGCCATTTGCTTACTGTTTTTATATAGTGGTTAGTTGCTTCGTGTAGGGTGGATTTCAGAGTTGACCACATAGCCTCTACATTATCGGTTTCAGCTTGGTTTTGCAGCGCCCGATGGATGAAATCTCTCATGCATTTGAAGTCAGTGCCCCGAAAGTTGAGGACCTTTGTTGCTGTGTTTGATCTATTGAAACCTTTCCTGAGGTTGAACCATACCATGTTATGGTCACTGGAGGCCAGGGTATCGCCTACCGAAACCTCTGAGACGCTTTCTCCCTTGGTGAGTACCAGGTCCAGTATTGCCTGATCCCTAGTGGGCTCCAATACCATTTGTTTGAGTCGTGCTCCCTTTATGGAGGCTAATAGCCTTCTGCTGCCACTGGTCGTAGCGGAAAGTGTGTTCCAATCTGCATCAGGCATATTGAAGTCCCCTAACAATACTGTGTCCCCACGCAAAGTGATGTTCTCTATGTCTTCGATTAATTCTATATCCTTGTCTTCCTGTTGTCTTGGAGGTCTGTATACTACACCAAGATACAGGCATTTGTCATTTCCCCTGGCCAGGGTCACCCAGAGGGATTCCCCGGTGTACTTGACATCTGCGATTCTGGTAACTTTGATGTCCTATTTAGTGTATAGTGCTACCTCTCATCCTAATTTGCCCTCTCTGCCTCGACGAAGTAAGTTGTAACCCGGTATAGCCATATCCCACCCATGTGAATCCGTGAACCAAGTCTCGGATATCGCCACCACGTCTAGGTCGGCGTTCATTATTTCCATCTCCAATTCCAGAATTTTATTGCCTAAACTGTGTGCGTTAACGTACATAGCCCTCCATACCTTATGTTTGCACAAGAGGGCACTCAGAGAAACTGGAAGGGGACAAGTTTAGAACCAATAGCAGGAGGTTCTTCTTCACACAGAGGGTTGTGGACACATGGAACGCGCTCCAGGAGGAAGTGGTCGGGCAGAGTACGCTACAGGTATTCAAAGAGGGATTGGATGGATTCCTGAAGGATAGGGGGATTGAGGGATACAGATAAGGGTAGATAAGAGTATGGAAAGAGTATAGATAAAAACAAGGGGGCTATAGGGCTAAATCAAGATAACATGACAGGTCATGGACCTGATGGGCCACCGCGGGTGCGGACTGCTGGGCACGATGGACCTCTGCTCTGACCCAGCGGAGGCAAATGCTTATGTTCTTATGTTCCTGTGTTCCAACTAGCTGTTAGCAATAAACTGTTTCTTTTGCGGGTTTTTTTTCTGTTATAAAAAAACCTTGCAGCATTTTGGCATTACTGGGGAGTATATAAAGTTGGGGGGAGGTGCTGTGACATCCGGGTGGGATATTTCTTTGGTGGGATTCTTTTTCTTGTGTGCCATCTGAAGAAAAAGTTATTGAAAGCTACACAGCAACATGAGGCCCCGCAATAATAATAATAATAATAATAATTTTATTCTTATATACCGCCATACCCGGAGAGTTGACACGCAGATTTACAAACAGTTTGAACAATTTTAAACAATTTATCAGCAATACACAATTTATCAGATAGAAACAAATGTTAAAGCGGGGTTTACAGCATTTTATCATGTAAAGACAATTTATCCGATATAAATAGTTTATCGGATATAAGCAGTGTTAATCGAACTTAACAGAGGATGACTGGCAGAGGGGAGATAGGGGAGAGGGGAGCAATTAAGGGGAGGAGAAGAGCGGGGGTGGGTGGGGGGCGTGTAGTAATGTAAGCGGGGGGGGGGGGTTGTTAGGGGTCTTGTTTGCCGAATAGGTAGGTTTTGAGTGATTTTCTGAAGCCGAGGTAAGTGGGGGCCTCGAGTATCATTTGTGCAAGCCATGGGTTGAGCTTAGCTGCTTGGAAGGCGAAGGTTTTGTCTAGGAATCTTTTAAGGTGGCAGAGTTTTAGAGACGGGAAGGCGAACAACTGAATTCTACGGGATTTCTTGTTTGTGTTGTAGAGGCTGAAGTGAGAATTGATGTAACTTGGTGCTGAACCATTTATCGATTTGTAGCAGAAGCATGCGAATTTAAAGAGGACTCTAGATTCAAATGGCAGCCAGTGAAGATGGTGGTAGAAGGGGGTAGAATGAGCTCCGTGGAGCAAACACCTGCCAATGCTGGTGAGAGTCAGGCATAGAAACTGTTCATTTGACTTACCTTGATGAAAGTTTGTCATGCAAGGGCCCGGTGAAGAGGACTTGGGTTAGGACTACTGAAGTCTGGGCACCTTGCTGGGCTTGTGGCCTTTTTGCCGGCCCTAAGCACTCTTATAGTATTTAGTTTTTCTTTTGAGAATTGCGTTTTACCTGATAATTTGTTTTCTGGGCCTGCTTGGGAGGTAAAAGCAACCCAGAAAGAGCTGAACTCTGTGGGACTTACTAAAGCTTGGCTGAATGGTTAGAAGCCAGGGTTGTTGTTTTTTTTGTTTTTATGCTGGCATAATAATGAGGCCTGCTTAATGATATAAGCTTACCTAAGAGTCTGAGCTTGTCACCCTTGGAAAAAGTGATATAATAAACCCGAACTTATCCTTTGAAAAGCCAGAACTGTTTGGGAAGTGGGTTTTTTTTTTTTTTTTTTCTTGCTGTTTGAGTTTTGCAATGAACCTGACTTGTATAGTTTTGGCGTTCTCACCCTGAAGGGCCATTCGAGGTGGCGCACTTATGTTGGCGTAGTCACCCATCCCGGCTCTACGACTTCCCTTGAGAAGGCCGGGTGGGTGACGAGAGCCTGGCAGGGAGGGGGGGCTGGCTGCATAGCCTGGTATGGCAGGGAGTGAAAGGGGCTGGGTGCAGAGCCTGGCAAGTAGTGAGGGGGGTTGATACAGAACCTGGCAGGGAGAGGAGCTGAATGCAGAGCCTGGCAGGGCAGGGCGTGAGGGAGGGGACACTGGGTACACATCCTGGCAGGGCATAGCACTTGAATATTAAGCCCCTGTCTTATATTCGAGTCAATCATTTTTCCTCCTTTGGGGGAGAAAAAATGGGGGTCTTGACTTATATTCAGATCAATTTATATTTGAGTATATACCATATTCTTTAAAAAAATATTATTTTCAAAATGATAGCTACAAAACTAAGAGGTCCATATAAAAAAAATGCTGTCTTTTCGTGTTTTTTTATAAGTTTATGTTTATGCTTGTATACTGTTACTAATGACTTGTATACTGTTACTAATGACTGGGGGATCAATTCACAGTGTTTTATATTATATAACAAAAGGCGGTAGATTTCCGGCTAGCGCACCCTATAACGCGTGCTAATCCGGTGCGTGCGTTAAAACCGCTAGTGCGGCTTTGTAAAAGGAGGCCTTTGTCTGTATTATAGATATGAAAGGATGATTGCAGAACAATCTGGAAATAGTAAGAGGTTGGAGTCCATTGGAGGCATTTGTTAGGCAATAGAATGATTGAATCTGTAATTTCTAGATTTTCTTAGATTTCTACACACATCCAGGTAGGGAGGGAGGGAAAGGGGGGGGATGGGTTGGGTTAATGTGTCTCAGTTGTTTGCAAGAATATAAGTGCTGTTACTTGATATTGTTGATCGTATATTTGTTGCACTTTGTATAAGTTTTGAAAATCAATAAAGATATATCTATATTTTTTTAAGAAATACAGAGAGTTCTATGGTGGTGTTGCAAAACAGAGTTATTAATACTGATTTGATTATGCCATTGTCAACAAGCAAGAGAGAATCCAACAGGTCCACAGTCCAAAGCACTGCTTCAAGACGGTTTTCACTACGGTGACAACTCTTACGCAGTTACCAGCAGATCCTCTTGCATGCTGTCGTGCTCCACTTTGTTCTTTCCAAAAGAAAAACCTTGGACCCCTGAGGAAGATGTTTTAATTGAAACACGAACCTTGATGGGTCCCTGTTTCTCTAGAACAAAAGTGGATTAAAAAAAAGCAATGTTTGATTGACTCAATAAACTGCCTGCATCAAGTGCATCCATTCTGCAGGTTTCTTTTTGGTTTTGGGGGTAATTGAAATCACATATATAGAGCAAAAAGCCTGCCCCCAAATGCAAAAATACACAGGATTTCTGACCCTTGATCCTTGGTCAAAAACAGCAGCACCAGTAAATATAAGCCAAAATACTTATGGCCAAAAATTAGGGGAGGGAGAAAAAAACCTCAGTTAGGCTTCATGGGTTTTTGAGGGAAAAAAACTCCTCTCCCGCTCTAAAGTACCGGAGGAGTTGTCGTAGGTTCATAGACAGTAATGCGAAAGACAAAGGCGCGCGCCGACAACTGAGCGCAAGACGGAGGCGCACGCTGAAGAAAAAGACTGTTTTTAGCGGCTGTGACGGGGGGTTTTGTTGGGGAGCCCCCCACTTTACTTAATACATATCGCGGCGGCATTGTGAGGGGTTTGGGGGGTTGTAACCCCCCACATTTTAGTTAAAACGTAACTTTTTCCCTAAAAACAGGGAAAAAGTTAAGTTTTCAGTAAAATGTGGGGGGTTACAACCCCCCAAACCCCCCACAACGGCCCCACAATGCGGCGCGATCTGTATTAAGTAAAGTGGGAGGGTTCCCCCCACACACACCCCGTCATAGCCCCTAAAAACAGTCTTTTTCTTCGGCCACTTAGTTGTCTGCTCGCGCCTTTGTCCCGGCGCGCTTTTGACCTGACACCGTTGTCGTATAGCGAGAGATTAGAGAAACTGGGCCTCTTCTCCCTTGAAAATAGGAGACTGAGAGGGGGCATGATTGAAACGTTCAAGATAATGAAGGGAATAGACTTAGTAGATAAAGACAGGTTGTTCACCCTCTGCAAGGTAGAGAGAACGAGAGGGCACTCTGTTTAAAATTAAAAGGGGATAGATTCCGTACAAACGTAAGGAAGTTCTTTTTCACCCAGAGAGTGGTGGAAAACTGGAACGCTCTTCTGGAGGCTGTTATAGGGGGAAACACCCTCCAGGGATTCAAGACAAAGTTAGACAAGTTCCTGCTAGATCAGAACGTACGCAGGAAAGGCTAGAATCAGGGCTCATGTCCTTGACCTAGGGGCCATTGCGGGAGCGGACTGCTGGGCACGATGGACCACTGGTCTGACCCAGCAGCGGTAATTCTTACATTCTTATGTTTTAAAGAACCAGGATGGAAAAACAGGCACCTAACACTGGCATGCCCCAAGGATATAGTACAGCGCTAACACCAGAAATCAATCCTATAGAAAGGCACAGCAAAACCCGAACTGGGAAAATAACAGCTGGTCAGACAGAAGATAACTTTCAGGACTTATCTGCTTCCCGGCACGATGTCGGCCTCACACAAGATCTCAGTCCAAGGCTGCTACACGGGAACTTGTCGTCCATAACCTGACTAGGAAATTTCCAAGTTTCGCTTGGTAGCTGCTTCAGGGGTATAACAGAAACTGGCTCCGAACAAACGCAACTGGATTCTACAGTAACTAAAGTCCAACACGCTTCCAAAGAAATGGCGCTGGCTGGCTGTTTTTTTTCCTCATAAACCCATGAAGCCTAACATAATTTTTCCCCTTACCCTAATTTTTGGCCATAAGTATTTTGGCTTATATTCACTGGTGCTGCTGTTTTTGCCCAAGGATATGCAGCTCGGGTCAGAAATCCTGTGTATTTTTGCATTTGGGAGCAGGCTTTTTGCTCTATATATGCGATTATCATGCTCCTCCAATTTATTCAAGTGGTAATTGAAATCACCCACAGAACCTTTTCACCTACCCACCTCTCAACGGTACTCGTCTTAAGAAACTTTACGACAACCTTCTGGGGACACAGGCAGCTAAAATCGACTCTGACATCTCAAAACTTCTGACCAAAACAACAGACATAAAAGAGTTCCGTAAAGAAATAAAAACACTACTGTTCAAAAAATATCTCCCATCACTCTAACCTCCACCCAATGAGTCCCCAATCAACGCCTTTGGAAACACCCACCTATAGTATCTCTTTGTCTGTGATCCAGAATGTACTGTAACTACACCCGATCTAACTTGATTCAGTTGACATGTATTATCTTCTGTGATATGTATTATCTTCTGTTATATGTATTATCTTCTGTGATATGTATTATCTTCTGTGAAATTGAAGTATCATAATCCTTTACTGTTCCTGTAACTTACCCTTATCCTGAAATGTAATTCTACTGGAACTGCCCAGATAATTTCTATATTGTAATCCGCCTAGAACCGCAAGGCACAGGCGGAATAGAAATCCCTAATGTAATGTAATGTAATACTGTCGCCCAATTTGCCAGCTTTTCTAATCTCTGAAAACATTTCTTCATCTGTCTGCTCATTTTGTCATGTAAGCCGGCCAACATGAGAAAGAAGAGTTTTTAAATTATTTTTGTGCACACATGTTTGGGGACAGTTAATTTTCCTACTCGATTGAGTCACTGGCAAAACTGGACTTATTAAAAGAGGAGGATACTGAAAATTATAACCGAAGATAGATGTTCGAATATTTTATTTTCCTAAAATCCCTGTGATCTCACCACTTGATATGTCTAAAAAATATTTGTTGTTAATTTTAAAATATTCCGCAGAAGTTATGCCTCCAGTGAATATAATAATAATAATTTTATTTCTTATATACCGCTATACCATAAGTTCAAAGCGGGTTACAACAAGTTACATACAATGAGAGTAAGAGATGTTTACAACAAGAAGTAAGAGATGTTTACAACAAGATACATACAATAAGTGTATGAGATGTAAGGGGAACAGAAAAGTACTTTCTGGGATACAAATTGCAAATGGAAGAGAACCAAGATGGTTTGAAACAAAAGGAAGTATCTAGTCAGAGATTGGGGTGCAGGGGAAAACAATTTGGGTGGAATACCTTTACAAATGGGAAGAAGGATGAGTTAATCTAAAATCAAGAGAATCTACTATTTGCCAGTTTTATCAAGAGAGACCCAGTGAGATGCAGAAGGAGAAAATTGCCAACCAACTCAATTAGATTTGAATAATATTTCAGCTGTTTTGGAGGAATCTATTACAGACTCCTCGGTTAGGACTACTCTATTGGTCGCTTTTCAGCAGGATTTGAATGCTCTTATGAAACTTTGGACTCCTTTTACAAAGTGCGCTAGTGGTTTTAGTGCACGCTTAGCAAGCGCTACACACTAATGCCTCCATAGAGCTTGCATTAGTATTTTCCATATAGCGCAGGGGTTAGCACGCGCTAATCTTCAGCGCGCGCTAAAAACGCAAGTACACCTTCATAAAAGGAGCCCTTTATTTTCATCATTCTAAGGAACTGTTTCATGGTATATTATGTGGCATACGGGCAATTGAACTCATCTACACTTCTCCCTCGTTATTCGCGGGGGATAGGGGCAGAGCCGGACCGCGAATGGCGAAAAACTGTGAATATCTGGCTCTGACCCACCCCCGCCTCCCTTCCGCCTTCCCCTGGCATCCCGGCCTTACCTGGTGGTCTAGCTGGTTTTCGGGGCAGGAGCAATCTTCCTACGCTCCTGCCCCGTGCAGATAGCCATTAAGAAATGGCTGTGGGGAGTTCCCGTAGTCTCTCGAAAGACTAATGGCTATCTGCACGGGGCAGGAGCGTAGGAAGATTGCTCCTGCCCCGAAAACCAGCTAGACCACCAGGTAAGGCCAGGATGCCGGGGGGAAGACAAAAATATGAGGGGTTTATTCCCTCCTCCCACCCCCCAAAAAAAATTGCGATTATGTGAAATTGCGAGTAGGGAAACCGCGAATGGGGAGGGGGAAGTTTATAGTAAACACAGTGGCCTCATCCCTCTTCTCAAAAAAAAAAAAGAACTTAGTGCCTATGATTATAAGTGCAGGAGATCTGGAGAGTGATTCATCTCAACAGATGCATTATTAGGGGTCCTCTCAGCAAGGTCATTGTACTTTCAGAGAGCTGAGACTTCTCTTCTTGACTCCCATATTGAGAGATATTCCGGTTTCATGTCAAAAGAACACATCACATAAGAAAACTGCTTTTCAACATGGGTAGCCATGCTACAATATCAGTAACATAAATTACAGTGCATGAATTATTTCAGCATAAGGAGAGACAGAAATCTCTTGACAAGCATATTCCAAGAACTAGAAGTCATTTCTCTCCCGGCTGCGATTATTCTTGCTGGCTGCTCACTCATTGCCAAAAGTGCTGTCTCAAGACTAGGGGCTCCATTTACTAAGCTGCGATAGTGTTTTTAGCGCGCGCTTGGCAAGCGCTAAATTGTCGTGCACACTAGATGTTAACGCCAGCATTGAGCTGGCGTTAGTTCTAGCCACGCAGAGCGGGTTTAGCGTGTGCGGCAATTCTGCACGCGCTAAAAACGCTATCGAAGCTTAGTAAAAGGAGCCCTAGGTAACACCCCACCACAATAAGAAAAGTATCAGGATAAAACAATTCAAGAAGAGAATAAAACCACTAAAGATTTAAAGCGGCAAAACACTTACGGAGGCAGAAGATTTATAACACTTGGATCTAAAGTGTGTAAATGATAATAGGTAGCAGAAACTTTGGACGAATAGTTACAACAACTGTCTGGCCAATATCATAAAGCAGTCACAAGGTATATTAATAACAGGTCAGTCGTGTAAAACATCTCCGAGGCTGAGCAAAACTGAACAAAATCAACGAAGCAGAGACTAGAGCAAACAGTACGAGCTCCTTTTACGAAGGTGCGCTAGGGGCTTAACGCGCGGACTTGCGCACGCTAAATTGCCATGTGCGCTAGCCGCTACCGCCTCCTTTTGAGCAGGCGGTAGATTTTCAGCTAACGCACGCTAATCCGGTGCGTGCGACAAAAACCGCTAGCGCACCTTCGTAAAAGGAGCCCTAAATGTTAACGGGCCCTATTACCAAACAGCTGTAAAAAGTGGCCTTAGTGCACTCTTATGTGGGTCTTTCCAATGCACTAAGTGTTAAAAAAAGATTATATATATTTTTTTTAATTAATGGCGGTGCACTAATTTTAACAACAACAAAAAATCTCTGTAGAGAGTTGATGTTGACTTTATTGTAAATTCAACTTAATCCACATAAAAACATCTAGGATCCAATCCATGGGGAACTTTGGACCCAACACGGTCCATGTTTCGACAGTAGTGTCTTCCTCAGGGGTCCCTGTTGGTCCTAAAATAAGAACTCGTGGATTATTAATCAGTCTTAAGTGAGCAGGTTTTGCAGTAACTTATGCAGAGCGGAACCTGCTCACTTAAGACCAGTTCTTATTTTAGGACCAACAGGGACCCCTGAAGAAGACACTACTGTCGAAACACGGACCGTGTTGGGTCCAAAGTTCCCAGTGGATTGGGTCCTAGATGATTTTATGTGGATTATTAAATTGAATTTACAATAAAGTCTACACCTGGAACATCAACTCTCTACAGGGTCAATTTCTCTTGCTTTGCTGCGTGTGCACTAATTTTGCCATTAGAGCTTGATCATTAGTGCAGGAACCCCTGATATCACCCATTATGTAGGTGGTAAGAGCTCACATGCTAATCAATTAAGAACATAAGAATTGCCATACTGGGAAAGACCAAAGGTCCATCAAGCCTAGTATCCTGTTTCCCCACAGTGGCCAGTGGTCTGAAGTACCTAGCTAGATCCCTATATGATCTAGTCAATATTCATTCAGAGCCCCTTTTACAAAGCCACACTAGTGACTCTCCCTCAGCCATTGCACCAAAGCCCATATGAATTGAATGGGCTTTGGTGCATTTGCCTAGGGTTACCAGATTTTCCATCTGGAAAAAGAGGACAAATCGTCCCGCCATTGTTCTGCCCCCAGCCCCAGCCTGTTATGCCTCCCAACCCCAGCCCCATGCAAACCTCGTCTCTTCAGGCCAAGTCGGGAGTCCTTACTATAGTTTCCAACTAGTAGAGTTGCCGTTTAGTCCATGCTATGTAACCATCTCGTCATTTATGGGATACCTACCATAAAGTCTGGCCAGCAACATCCTCATGTTCCAAGTTACTATAGTTCCAATTGATGCCATCCTTTACCAAATTACCATATGCAGGACACAAACCACGTAAGTCTGCTCGGTACCGGCCTCAGTTCTTCAGTTTTTACCATTCAGTTTCTAATTAGAGGTTCTCTGTGTTTATCCCATGCTTTTTTGAATTCTGTCACCATTTTCCTTTCCATCACCTTTCAGGAAGGCATTCCAGTCATCAACTATCCTCTCCGTGAAAAATAATTTTCTAATATTACGCCTAAATCCATAATTGTAACTTTTCTGGATATGTTCCAGTTAGCTTCTTTTGTAATCCGCCTAGAACTGCAAGGTACGGGTGGAATAGAAGTCACTAATGTAATGTAAGTCTACCTCCCCGTAATCTCAATTTATGCCCTCTAGTTTTACCATTTTCCCTTCTCTGGAAAAGATTTGGTTCTATATTAATACCTTTTGAGTATTTAAAATCTATATCATATCTCCCCTGTCCCTCCTCTCCTCCAGAATATACATATTCAGGTCTTTCAGTCTCTTCTCGTATTTATTTTGGCACAAACAGCCTACCTCTGGACTGCTGCAAGTCTTCTTATATCCTTCGCCAGATATGGCCTCCAAAACTGAACACAAGCATTGGCCTCACCAATGACCTGTACAAAGGCATCAACACCTCCCTTCTTCTGCTGGTTACTCCTCTTTCTATTCATCAGGGGTGTCAAACTCAATCACATAAGGGGTCAAAATCTAAAACACAGGCTAAGTTGTGGGCCAAATTTTTTTTATTAAGACACTTAGTTTTAGTAGAAATATAGATCCTTCCTCACCCTCAGACACCTGTGGTGTGGTCAGGCACTTGTGTGGATGCCCTGCTCCAACCTAGCTTTTACACTGGTACTGGGTCCTTCTGCCTGCAAATGGATACTGAGGCAGCGTGGTGATGAGCTTGGAGCACCACTGGGAGTGGGGAAGCGCGTTCAGACACTTTGGAGCGCCACTGGGACTAGGGCTGCACAGTCAGGCGCTTAGATGCGGAACAGTCACCGTGGGCCACATAAAATGGCCAGGCGGGCCAGATTCGGCCCCCGGGCCTTGTGTTTGACATGTGTGCTATACTTCATAGCATTCTTCTGGCTACAGCCAGCACCTTATCACACTGTCTCATCATCTTCAAATCCTCAGAAACTATCATCTCAAGGTACCTCTCCCCATCTGTGCATGTCAGCCTCTCACCTCCCAGCACATAGGGCTCCCTCAGATTTCTATTCCTCATATTGATTTTCAGGTCTCCAAAAGCCTTAACCTCCCCTCTTAGCAGATCCAGCAATTGACCTATACATACAAGACCTTTCATTTCCCACAAAGTAAATACATTTGCCTCCCTATCCGGATAAAATTCTGTATTAAATTAAAATGGGGTAAACCAGGAATGCTTTCTCACATCCAACAGCCTCTCCCTAACCCTTCACCACACCCTCAGATGAACTGATACTGGGCTATCACCATACATACATTTCCTGGGGCTCCAAGGCAAGTATAATAGATGGACCTCTGGCACCCTAGCCTGCTCAATATCCACTCAATCAACAAGTATAGAGATGAAAGAGATGTTTCAACTGGGACTTTATTGCATTAAAACAAACATCAGATGCAACACAGCCTGTGTTTCGGCACCTTAGTGCCTTCCTCAGTAGTCAAACTGTTGATATATTATTCTGTTGTTTGGAGAATGGCACTTCATATAATGGTACACAAAAAAATCCCAAACACTGCAATATCAATCCACAGTCACTTAAATACTGAAATGAGTCAAGAGAGTCTTACCATATATACCTGAATATAAGATGAGATTTTGGGCCAAAAAATGGCCCCAAAATGGGGGTCTTATATTTGGGTCAGCACCCACCCACTCCCCCTCCCAACTTGTTGCAGGCCTCAGCCGGCCTTCCATATGACTTGGTGGGCCGTTATAGTAGAGATCCCTCCCGTCTCCTGTCCCAGTGGACTCTGACAAATTTTTTACCTCGCTCCTGCCCGGCACAACACTTGACCATCAGGGATTCAAAAAGGTACGTGGGGGGAGGTGGGAGGGAGGTAAAAAAAAAAATTGTCAGAGTCAAGTTTCAAGTTTATTAAAAATTTGTTGCACACGCGATGTCAAGTATTTCAATGCATATGACAATATTAAAAGTAGGGGACAACCTACAAGACAATTTGTTACAAAAAAATCAAATATATACGTTCAAATTTACTTACTGGTACAAAAGGAAAGAACTACAATCATTAAAAAAAAGAAGAAACATTTAAGGAGAACACATCAGGAAGGTGGCAAGGAGTAAAGATAAGAGAATGGAATAAAATAGAGGGGGAGAGAAAGAAAAGTTTGGAACCTATACATGGGGGCTAATTGAAACTGACAGGAGATGGGAGGGATACCTCTTTAAATCTTTGCAGTGCGAGCAGCTTCTCTGGCCTTCTGCTCGTGCTGGCATTGGCTTTTCCTCTGACATCACTTCCTGGCCCCGCAACCCAGAAGTGATTTCAGAGGAAGCCAGGCCGGCGCGAGCAGCAGGCTAGAGTTGTTGCTCACTCTGGCAAAGATTTTAAAGAGGTATGGGGCGGGGAAGGGAAGGCACGAGCATGGCATGGGGGGCGGAGAGATGCTGGGCCCAGGGTGTTCCATCCCCCTTCCCTTTTATTATGCCACTGGCTAAAAGGCACCTGAAGTTTCTGTAAAGCTCCACAATGCAAAGGTCAACTTAAAGCCACCACGTCTGAGAAAGGGAAGAACGTGAAGAAAACACTGGAAAGAAGAAGCTGAGTTTGGGAAAGTAGTGTCATTTTTACTGACATTAGCATGTGACTTGTGCATTGTGCTGGAAACAGATCTGATCTGAGCATCTCATTTGCATCAGAATGTAAATGACACATTTTGCTGATATATACTAATGCGGAGATGTGATTGAGTTATGGCTCCCTTGCCGCTGCGGCACAGGCAGTTAATTCCAAAGTTCTCCAGCTGCCAAGCTCATTTGCATAAGTAGGGATGGAGGTTCCAGTCACAGTTGCTGCCGTGATGGATCCTTATGGGTCATCAAAGTCTATATTTATGATCAATCACAATTTTGGCGAAACATATGGGAGATTTCTTTCTGAAAATAATGGGAGGGTTGATATTTATGCCAATGAATTTTTATGCAGAACGCAGCATAGGGAATCAATAAAACTCCACTTTGATGTGTGTGGGCTGCAAAATGGAGTCTCGTCTTTGAAGCCCGTGTCACATCAGTTTTCCAAGCGTTTGCTGCTGGAGTGGTCTTGAACTTTTATGACGAGATTCACCCATCACAAGTTAGCTGAAGGTTTCCTTCACATTAAATACATGCATTTTATTCAGCATGAGGACGTTCAGCTTTCAAGTTTTAGGTTTCAGGTTTATTTAAAATTTGATTGTATCGCTTATAATACATTTTAAAACAGGGTACATTATTATAAAATAAGAACACATAACAAACCGTACAGGAACCAACATGCTACAACAGGAAAAGGAGTTAAACTATACATTTCTCCCTCCGTATTCGTGGTTTCAGCAATCGTGGTTTCGATTATTCGCGGTTTTTAGCTTTCTGGCTCCTTCCCCCCAAATTACATCAGCTTGCATAAAGAAATCACTGATTCCCAGCGTTTACAGAAAAAATCACCGATTCTCAACACTTTCTTCACTATGCTTTGCCTCTCCTTCAGGAACAGGCCAGGTCTCCCACCATGTGATTCGCGGTTTCACCATATTCACAATGGTTTTTTAATAGAAAACAGCAAATAACATATGAAAAAATTTGTGATTTTTCTGTATTCGCGGGTCTGTTAATCCCCTATCACAGCAAATATGGAGGGAGAAGTGTAATAGTTATAGAAAAGGAAACAGACTAGGGAAGCACATAAAGGGCTGACAGGGGGAATTTCAAATGTCTCCTGAGCTGTATACTTCTTTAAAAATAAGTACAGTGGTACCTCGGTTTACGAGTGCACCGGTTTGCGAGTGTTTTGCAAGACGAGCAAAACATTCGCAAATTTGGTGCCTCGTAAACCGAGCTTGCCTCGCTGTACAAGCGCCCCCCCCCCCCCAGGAACCGGCACCCTCCCCCCCGTGATCCAGCACCCCCCCCCCCCCGCCGCCATCGGGTACCCCCCCGCTGCCACCTGAGATCCCCCAACCCACCCGAACCCTCTTCTTACTTCCAGTATAGCCTCCGCATCAGCACCAGCATGTTCTGTGCCCGAAAATCTGCTTCCTGTGCCAGGCCTTGAGCATCCGCGCATGCTCAAGGCCCAGCACAGGAAGCAGATTTTCGGGCACAGGACATGCTGATGCTGGCCATGCCGATGCGGAGGCTACACTGGAAGTAAGAAGAGGGTTTGGGTGGGTTGGGGGATCTCAGGTGGCGGCGGGGGGTGCCGGTGGCGGCGGGGGGTGCCCGATGGCGGCGGGGGGGTGCATGATGGCGGCGGGGGGGTGCTGGATCGCGGAGGGGAGGGTGCCCGTTCGCGGGGGGGCCTTCGGGGGGAGCAATGCCGGTTCTCGTGGGGGGGGGTGAGCAGCGCTGCTGGCCTCAGGGGGGGGGGGGAAGGTTTGGGGTGGGAACATATCAAAGCAAGTTTCCCTTACTTCCTATGGGGAAATTTACTTTGATATACGAGCATTTTGGATTACGAGCATTCTCCTGGAACGGATTATGCTCGTAATCCAAGGTACCACTGTATCATATTTTTGATACTTAAGTATGAAAAGTATCTTTAAATAAAAAAGACTTTAAACTGCTCTTAAAGCGATCAAGCTTTTGTCCTTCTCTGAGATGAGAGGATAGAGTATTCCACAGCTGCGGAGTGTAAATGCTGTGTGTATTATTCCTACTGGGTTTTTTGTTTTTTTGGGGGTTTTTTGCAATCATATCAGTCCTTTGTAAACTTTGAGGCAACATCAGGGTGAGTTCCGGGTCTAGCACTCCTGGCCGCCATCTGACTCTTGCGGTACCTTTTCAGGGAGCAGTTTATAATGCACAAGTTACAAAGTGTAATACCTTAAAGAGGGTGATTTTGTAACAGGCTCCCTAGGTCTGGAGATGGAGAAGGTACCTATTTTATAAAGGGGAATGGGGGCTTATATGCCATCTTTTTGTGGCTTTGGCATTCAAAGTGGGGAGGGGGGCATTAGAGGATTGAGTGACACCCAGGGTCACAAGGAATTTGATCTCACAACCTCTGGGTACAGGGGCAACAACTCTACCACTGAGCCAAACCCTCCCCATCAGGTGTCTATGTTCTTTATAAAACACTAGCTAATATCCAGAACAGTCAGGTATAAAAAATCTAAAAGTTCTGAAAGTAATCCCATGTCAGACATGGCAAAAGAGCATGCAAGTTTCAATTTATTTGATATACCGCAAATACAACCACAGTCAGTCTAAGCAGTTTATAATAATAATATATTGTTAAGAAAGGCTTGCACAAGTTCCTGGAGGAAAAGTCCATAGTCTGTTATTGAGAAAGACATGAGGGAAGCCACTGCTTGCCCTGGATCGTTAGAATGGAATGTTGCCATTCTTTGGGATTCTAGAATCTTGCTACTTTCAAGACTACGACAGAAGCTCACGGCAGCCATTTCCTATTGGCGATCTACACGGGGCAGGAGCGTAGGAAGAGTGCTCCTGCCCCAAAAGCCTGCTAGACCACCAGGTAAGGCCGGGATGCCAGGAGGAAGGCTGGAGAGAGGCAGGAATATCATAAACGTGAATATGTGAAACCGTGAGTGTTGAAACCGCGAATGGGGAGGGGGAAGTGTACTTGGTCCCTGTTTCCAGCACTAGGAAAATTGCCTCATAGGGAAGGCTCGGGGCTGGCATGAGTAGCTGGTATGAGTCACTTCTCACTGTCAACAAAGAATTAAAGATCTTTAAAGGTACCAGGGGGTTGGAGGAGTGGAATTAAAAGGCCCTCCAATCATTTGAGGGCGGGGGGGAGACAAGGGTGAGAAAGTGAGTAGGGGACGGGATTCTCATGTCCACTCACTATTGGCTCAGACCCACCCAAAATTGCTGTCATAGTTGGTAAATTGAAGATACGGAACTATCTGAAAGATGCATTTTATTCTTGCATCATTTCTGGCAGCTCTAATTTTGCTTTGCATTTCTTCTTTGTTTTCAAAAATCCTTATTTTTATAAAACATTTAAAGTATTTGAATTGGGATTTGGCTTGCCACAATTTAGTGGCTGGTGCTTGCACGTGTGGTGTCTTGCGGCTGTTAGCAGTGGGAACTCACCCAGTAAGTCAGGGCTGGATTAAGGCCAACTGATGGCCTAAGCACAGCCCAACAATGGGCCCCTCGGCCCTTCCATTGCTTAACTGACAAGACATTAAGACTCAAATTCTGTTTCTAGCGCCTAAAGTTAGGCACCTATTTTGGAGGCGCACAACTAGATAAGCGCCTATCTAAATTGAATAACAAGCTCAATTAAGCTTTTTAATCATTACTAATTGAAACATAGGCACCTATCAAGAAAGAGCGATTCTGTAACAAGGCGCCTGTAAAAATTTAGGCGGCCTTCAAAAAAATAGGCGCTATGCATGTTAGGCGTGGGCGTGGCTTCGTGTTAGGCGCCTCATTACAGAATCGCCGCTCTTAAGCGTGCTTAAGCGCTCGCATGGGTGCCCATGTTTTAGTTGTGCCTATTTATTTGGCGCCTCCAAAGTAGGTGCCGCTCAGCGTGATTCACTAAACAGCACCCAATTTTATTTGAATCGCGCTGAACGGTGCCTAATTCGGCGCCTAACGTTTGGGCGGCTTCTTATAGAATTTGCCCTTAAGACTCCGTAAGAACTGAGAAATATCACTGTACCAAACAAAACATCCTATATATTTATAAAGATTAGAAAACCACAGAAGTTCATGTGCGGCAGTGAAAGAGTTAAGGGTAGGATCGCTAGGGGATTCCTTTCTGTGGTGCCCCTCCCCCCCCTTCCCCTGGTGCCCCAAGCATGTGCTTATTTTGCTTAATGGTTAATCCAGGGCAGCAGCGGGCAGTGAGTGATGGGAAACTTGACAGCTTCCACAATGGCAGAAATCAACAATCCCAACAGGCGAACCTCTTAACTTCTGAAACGTACCCTACTTCGCCAGGTGATCTCTAGCAAGCTTGCAGTTCACCTTCACAAAGCCACTGCAGGGAGAATTAACAGCGTTCCCCGCTGAAGAGTGACACATATCACTAAGAGCTTCAGGGAGGAGAGATGACATTTCATCATTTTGACAGGGCAACGTAATTAAACGGCATGATGTAACGAGGTGACACTCTAAAAATGATGACATACCGTTTACCAACTCAAACTTTAAAGACGGCTACATCTAGTTACAGCTGGAAAGGTCACTAAATCATGCAACTGCTCCTCCAGAAGAAATGCAAATAGCAGTTGGTAAGCAAGTGCACACATAAAGCTATAGACCTTTTTCTAACAGATATACACTCGCCATCTTCCAGGAGTCTTGTTCAGTTTATTGAAGGACAGCACTCAGGCTTAGCTCCGGATATTTCTTTCTGAAAATTTCTCCATTATAAACATAGAAGACCGTGTTTTTTTGTTTTTACAATAAATCCACAGCTGCAAAAACTCTTAAACAGAAAGGGGTAGAGTCTGTATAGGGCGCCCGCATTTTTTGTGCTGAGAAAGTGCGCACTAATCCTCCGATTCTGTATATGGCATTTTGAGTTGTGTGCACAACTTAATTGAATAACAAGTCAATTAGTGCTGATAATCAGTGTCCTAATAAGCAATTATTAGAACTAATTGTATTTTATTAAAAGTTATGCGTGGAGGAGTGGCCTAGTGGTTAGAATCCCTGCCTCAGCACCCTGAGGTTGTGGGTTCAATCCCTGTGCTGCTCTTTGTGACCCTGGGCAAAGTCTGTTGTCCCATGTACCATAGTTAAATTGTGAGTCCACTAGGACAGATAGGGAGTACCTGAATGTAAACCACTTTGAATATATAAGAAATATAAATAAATTTAGGCACGGAATTCCTTATATAATTTTTACATGCAAGTCCAAAAAGGGGGCACAGAAATGGGAAGGTCATGGGTAGATAGGGGCATTCCTAGAATTTGCATGTTTAATTATAAACTAAGGGGCATTTGTGCCTAATTTAAGTGTGAGGATTTGCAAATGGATGCATTCAAAATTAGGCATGATTCCCGGGCATAAGTGCTTTTCTGTAAAGTGCACCTAAGTCATACTGCGCCAATTCTTGTGGGTAGGCGCGGAGAGGCGCCTCAAGTTAAGAATCAGCCATTGCCTCTACAAGTTCTGCGTGGAACAATTAATCATTTTTTAATTTTTTTAATGAGTTTTTAATGGCATGGTTAATTTTGATTGGCTAAAGGAACCACTACCTTCTAGATGCAGAGAATATATTCTCTTTCTATGATCTTATTATTTGGCTGATCTTTGTGAGATATTTGTTTTGGACATACATTATATTCAGGACTACTACTGCTACAACTTTTCGGGAGCTTATAGTTTAACTGTAGGCTGATAACAGTGGCTGAGTGAACCCGATTTAGGGCCAGATTCACTAACCTGCCCGATCGGGCCTGATCCGGGCAGATCCGATGAATTCAGCAAACTCCAATATGCAGATGGGGGCGATCCCCACGCATGCACAGACCATCTTTAGATGGCCTGCGCATGCACTGGACCTCCGGCCCAGCACTTTTTTTTTTTAACTTTTTCTACAGCCCGTGGTTTTAACCCACTTTAAAGCCTGTAGGTTAAAACCACGGGCTTACACTGCGGGGAAGGGTGGGAGAGTTGGAGCAGGCAGGTGATAAGGGTAGCTCAGGGCAGGCAGGCGATCAGGGCACCAGGAGGAGTGTGTGGCGCAGTGGTTGGATCTACAGCCTCAGCACCCTGGGGTTGTGGGTTCAAACCCCGCGCTGCTCCTTGTGACCCTGGGCAAGTCACTTGATCCTCCATAGCCCCAGGTATGTTAGATAGATTGTGAGCCCACCAGGACAGATAGGGAAAATGCTTGAGTACCTGATTGTAAAAAAAAAAAACCGCTTAGATAACCTTGATAGGCGGTTTATAAAATCCTAATAAACTTGAAACTTGAGACTGCTTCATGGAACAGCTTGTTAAAGAATCAACGCGAGGAAATGCCACTCTCGACCTAATCCTAAACGGACTAGGGGGACCTGCAAAGGAAGTGGCAGTTGTAGGACCACTAGGAAATAGCGATTACAATATGATCCGGTACAAATTAGAGGTAGGAACATCCAAAGTGAAGAGAACTGCAGCGAAGACGCTCAACTTCAGGAAAGGGAACTATGACTCTATGAGAGCAGTGGTGAAAAAGAAACTCAAAAATTGCTCAAAACGGATGGAAACCGTAGAGAAAGCATGGTCCATATTCAAGGACACGGTGCTGGAAGCACAAAACCTGTACATTCCCAGGTTTAGGAAAGGGTGCAAAAAAAATCGAACAAAAGACCCGGTATGGATAACGACAGAAGTAAAGAGGGAGATAGGAGATTTAAAAAAATCATTCCGAAAATGGAAAAAGGACCAAACTGAGGAAAACCGGAAACAACACAAAAATTACCAGAAAAACTGTCACCGAGTGGTTAGGAATGCAAAGAGAGAATACGAGGAGAAGCTGGCTGAGGAATCCAGAAACTTCAAATCGTTCTTCAGATACGTCAAGGGGAAGCAACTGGTGAGGGAGGAAGTAGGACCGTTGGATGATGGAGACAGAAAGGGGGTGGTAAAGGAGGAAAAGGAGGTAGCCGACAGGTTAAACAAGTTCTTCTCGTCGGTCTTCACGAGCGAGGACACATCAAATGTACCAGGACCCGAAGAGATCATAAGTGGAGATCAAGAAGAAAAACTGGTGCATATAGAGATAATAGAGGTACAATCGTATTCAGTCAAGAACAAAATGTAGTTGTAAACGTATTGTAAATAATAATAGCAGCAGGGATTCATTCACACCACAATGACAAAAAGAACTGTTGACAAAATCATAGAAAAAAACGGAGAAAAAATAAACCTCAATTGTGGGCTGCCAGGATTACACAAGTGCCCTAAGCCCCCCACATCATCACAGGTTTATAAAAAAACTCCGTACAAATATAAATCACTCTCATACATTGAAATATAATCTCAAAAAATTTTCAAAAGGTAGATATTTTCAGTATTTTCAGAATATTCAGTGATTTCAATGACAACGTTCAGAAATGTCCTATAAGATAGTAATTAAATCCCAAACTCACTATACTATAGCAATCAGCTCAGCTGTAAGTAATTCAAAACGGTTAAGTTGCGTAGCTTGTAAGATCCGAGTATCAATATCTCTAAGAAAATATATCACTCATCTGGAGATGAAACAATTCTTCGTCCCGACAGAAAAAGCTTTCTGTTTCGCCTGAAAGCAGGCTACTTCAGGGGATCCATATTATGTAGGTTACTTCCACGCTTCTTAGCAACACAACAAAAAGCTGGCTTCTCTCAAAATGGACCTGGGACTGCGAGACGCGCCCGACTCATTCAAAAAAAAAAGTAAATAAAATTTTTTAAAAAAAATTATATTTGTATGGAGTTTTTTTATAAACCTGTGATGATGTGGGGGGCTTAGGGCACTTGTGTAGTCCCGGCAGCCCACAATTGAGGTATATTTTTTCTCCGTTTCTTTCTATGATTTTGTCAACAGTTCTTTTTGTCATTGTGGTGTGAATGAATCCCTGCTGCTATTATTATTTACAATACGTTTACAACTACATTTTGTTCTTGGCATATAGAGATAAGCCATGAGGATGTCCTCCAACAGATAGACAGACTAAAAAGCGACAAATCACCAGGCCCGGACGGAATCCACCCAAGGGTTCTAACCTAAGGAACGAAATAGCGGAAACTCTCCGACAAATTTGTAACTTGTCCTTGTAAACTGGGGAGATCCCGGAGGACTGGAAAATAGCAAATGTCAGACCTATCTTTAAAAAGGGATCAAGGGGTGACCCGGGGAACTACAGGCCAGTAAGCCTGAGTTCAGTCCCAGGCAAGATGATGGAGGCACTGATAAAGGACACCATCTGTGAACACATAGAAAAAAATGGACAACTGAAAGTGAGCCAGCATGGCTTCTGCAAGGGAAGATCATGCCAAACAAACCTATTGCACTTCTTTGAAGGGATAAACAGCCAGATGGACAAAGGAGAACCCATAGACATCATCTATCTCGACTTCCAAAAAGCCTTTGACACGGTACCCCATGAGTGGCTTCTTAGGAAGCTGTGGAGCCACGGGGTGGAAGGGGACGTACACAGGTGGATTGAACACTGGTTGGCGGGCAGAAGGCAACGGGTTGGAGTGAAAGGCCACTACTCGGACTGGCAGAAGGTCACAAGCGGTGTTCCCCTGGGGTCGGTGCTCGGACCGCTGCTGTTCAATGTATTTATAAATGACCTAGAAGCGGGGACGAAGTGTGAAGTTATAAAATTTTCGGATGACACCAAACTCTGCAGCAGGGTTAGAACCATGGAAGAATGTGAAGATCTACAAAGGGACCTAAACAAGCTGGAAGAGTGGACAAGTAAATGGCAAATGCACTTTAATATAGAGAAATGCAAGGTCATGCATTTAGGAAAAAAACCCCCGATGTTCAGATACAAAATGGGGGGATCAGTGCTAGGGGATAGTAACCTTGAAAAAGACTTGGGTGTGCTGGTAGATACTACAATGAAATCAACGGCACAATGTGCAGCGGCCTCAAAGAAAGCAAACAGAATGTTGGGTATTATTAAGAAGGGCATTACAACCAGGACGAAGGAAGTCATCATGCTGCTGTATCGTGCGATGGTGCGCCTGCATCTGGAGTACTGTGTCCAGTATTGGTCACCGTACCTCAAGAAGGACATGGTGATACTTGAAAGGGTCCAGAGAAGAGCAACGAAAATGATAAAAGGTATGGGAAACCTTTCATACGCAGACAGGTTGGGAAGGCTGGGGCTCTTCTCCCTTGAAAAGAGGAGACTCAGAGGAGACATGATAAAGACTTTCAAGATCATGAAGGGCATAGAGAAGGTAGAAAGGGACAGATTCTTCAGATTATTGGGAACCACAAGCACAAGGGGGCACTCAGAGAAGCTGAAAGGGGACAATTTTAGAACCAATGCTAGGAAGTTCTTTTTTACACAGAGGGTAGTGAACACCTGGAATGCGCTTCCGGAGGTTGTGATAGGACAGAGTACACTACGGGGGTTCAAGGAAGGATTGGATAAATTCCTGAACGATAGGGGGATTGAAGGATACAGATAGAGGTAGAGATAGGTTTTAGACAGAGTATGGATGGAAGGATAAAAGGGATCAAGGGCTTAGAGAAGGATCACATTACAGGCCATGGGCCTGATGGGCCGCCGCGGGTGCGGACTGCTGAGCACGATGGACCTCTGGTCTGTCCCAGCGGAGGCAACTTCTTACGTTCTTATGAAGCAATGGGATAGATTAAGGGCTCCTTTTACGAAGCCACGTTAGCAGTTTAACGCGCGTAATAGCGCGCTAAACTGCCGGCCGTGCTAGACGCTAACACCAGCATTAAGCTGGCATTAGTTCTAGCCGTGTAGCGCGTGTTGAGCGCACGCTAAAAAGCGGCGTGCGCTAACGTGGCTTCATAAAAGGAGCCCTAAATGTACTATTCTGGTGGGAAACCCTATGTATGTACTATAAATTTGAGAAAATATTGGCAGAACAAAAGGGTGAAATCTGAAAATTCAAGGAAATTTGGGGTCCGTTAGATGCTTTTGTAAAACATTTTTAAATTTGAAGGTATGATGTTTATTAATTCTTACCACACTTCATTTCTTATACACTGCCAGTTAAAGGGGAGGGAGGGATTTCTTTCTTCTTGCTTTGTTTGTAGTTACATAGTATAAAAGTGCTTAGGTGATATTATTATTATGTATTTTGTCTGCACTTTATATTGGGGGGGGTTTCTAAAAATTTAATAAACAATTAAAAAAAAGAAAGAAGACAATATCAACAATTTTTTTTTTTAATGTCTTTATTAGCAATTGCAAAGTGAACATACAACCAGTAGTGAAGAGAGCATAGAAAACAGAACAATCAGAGAAACAGCAATTGATAACGAGGACATCAAATAGCTCACAGTACCAAAACCTGGTGGCTGGATGCCCAACACAATTGACATTTTGTTTTTAATGTACAAAACCCCCAAACAAACACACCTGAGTCACAAACACCTGGCCTCAAGCCGCAACAATCATACAACAAACGTCCCACAAGCATACCCCCAAACAACCGACACACTCAACAACACAATCGGATTACTATGAAACTGTTTAAAAAATATAACCCCCACCCCCCTTTTTCAAAACCACGTTAGGCTTTTTTTATTGCCGGCTGCAGTGGTATTGGCTCCAACACGGCTGGCAATAGAAATCCCTAACGCGGCTTTGTAAAAGGAGCCCATATTTATAACAATATTGAAATTTAGCACTAAAAAAGAGATATAATAAAATTTCAGCATAATACTTATGAAAAAACTGATAAGTACACATCAGAACATTCATATAACATAGATATAGCGCTAAAGTTTTTCTACTATACAGCTTATTCTATAGCCAAGGGGCCAAGTGTGGTTATTAGATGGGGACAAGATGGGTGGTACCAGTTCCGTTAGGATAAACAGATGGGAGGCTAAACTTAGGCAAGTTGTTGATACAGTTAAATAAGATATAAGGAACTCCTCTTGTATGAGGAAAGATTAAAAAGGTGAGGGTGTTTCAGCTTGGAAAAGAAATGGCTGAGGGGAGATATGATTGAAGTCTACAAAATCCTGAGTTCTCCTCTTGACTATTCAGTGTCTTCCTCTCCACCTGTATTCTGTAATTCGCTGACCATCCAGCCCTTTGATGTAAAATGCTTAAGATTATATTGTAATCTATTTGTAACCTGTAAACACTGATTACTCAGTGACTTCCTACCTGTTCTCACCTTGTAATTCGCTGATTGTACAGCTCTCTTTCACTGTAAACCGCCTAGAAGTCGCAAGATTATGGCGGTATAGAAAAAAATAAAGTTATTATTATTATTATAGAGTAGAACGGGTGCAAGTGGATCGATTTTTCACTCCGTCAAAAAGGACAAAGACTAGGGGACACTTGATGAAACTGCCGGGAAATACTTTTTAAAACCAATAGGAAAAAATGTTTTTACTCAGAGAACAGTTAAGCTCTGGAACGAGTGGCCAGAGGTTGTGGTAAAAGCGGATAGAGTAGCTGGTTTTAAGAAGGGTTTGGACAAGTTCCTGGAGGAAAAGTCCGTAGTCTGCTATTGAGAAAGACATGGGGGAAGCAGCCACTGCTTGCCCTGGATCGGTTGCATGGAATGTTGCTGCTCTCTGGGATTCCAGAATCTTGCTGTTTTTTTGTACTAGGGATCTGGATTGGCCACCGTGCGAACAGGCTACTGGGCTTAATGGACCATTGGTCTGACCCAGTAAGGCTATTCTTATAAGAACATAAGAAGCGCCATCTCCGGATCAGACCTTCGGTCCATCAAGTCCGGCGATCTGCACACGCGGAGGCCCTGCCAGGTATACACCTGGCTTATTTTATAGCCAACCATATCTTTATATGCCTCTCTCAAGGAGATATGCATCTAGTTTGCTTTTGAAGCCTAGGACTGTCGATTCCGCAATAATCTCCCCTGGGAGAGTATTCCAGATGTCAACCACTCTCTGTGTGAAGCAGAACTTCCTGATATTAGTCTTGAACTTGTCCCCCCTTAGCTTCATTTCATGTCCTCTTGTCCGTGTCAAATTGGACAATGTAAATAATCTTCTCTGCTCTATTTTGTCGATTCCTTTCAGTATTTTGAAGGTCTCGATCATATCCCCACGCAGTCTCCTTTTCTCAAGGGAGAACAATCCCAGTGTTTTAAGTTGATCCTCATATTCCAGTTTCTCCATACCCTTCACTAGTTTAGTTGCTCGTCTCTGCACCCTCTCCAGCAGTTTTATATCCTTCTTTAGGTAGGGAGACCAGTGTTGGACGCAGTATTCCAAGTGGGGTCTGACCATTGCCCTATAAAGCGGCATTATAACTTTCTCCGATCTATTATGTTCTTGTAGTGTGTGTAAGAAGATAGTCCTGGTGCAGAAAGTGTGTTTGGTCAATCGTCCTATGTATTAAAGGCTTGGGTAAAGAGCTAGACTTTCACCTGCTTCCTGAAGCAGAGGTAGTCTGGAGTTAGACATAGCCTTTCTGGGAGTAAATTCCAGAGTGTGGGCCTGAGAAGGCTCGTTGGCAGGTATCACATCGTACAATTTCTTTTGATGAGGGTAATACAGGTAATATACTAATATGTAACAAAATACTTTTCATCTTATTACTCATTAAGTAGTAGATTTACTTGCCTGTATGAATTTATTGCTGTGCTTTATTATGCTTTAATATGAATTATTACTATGTAACGCATGCTACTGTATTTTGGCACAGGCCCCATCGTTGTCAGTGGGGCCAATTTAGTAATAGTGTACAATACATTAAATAGCAATAATGTTCATTACAGTGCTATAACATGTTCATGCATAGTAAATCTATGCCTAGTACAATTTTTTTGGTTTAAAACTCAAACTAATTAACAAGCATTAATAATGTAAAAGGGCTTAAACTAGACTGTGTCCTATCAGTGTTTTCAATGCATTATTAAGAAAATTCACTGCTTATTCCTAGGATAAGCAGCATAACTTCTGTTTTACTCTTTGAGATTTTGCCAGGTACTTGTGAACAGGATTGGCCACTGTTGGAAATGGGAAACTGGGCTTGACCTTCGTTCTGTCCCAGTTTGACAGCTCTTAAGTTCTTATGCATATTTAATGCTTACAAAAGTTAGCACGCTTTAGTACATTTTCCTCTGTATATGTACTTTAAGTCCAACATGCTTGCTGTACCATAAATAGCCACATAAAAATGACCACATCTGAACTATACACAGAAACATAGAAATAGACGGCAGATAAGGGCCACGGCCCATCTAATCTGCCCACCCTAATGACCCTCCCCTACCTTTGCCTAGTGAATAGATCCCACGTGTCGAGCCCATTTGGCCCTAAAATCAGGCACGCTGCTGGCCTCAATCACCTGCCGTGGAAGACTATTCCAACGATCAATCACCCTTTCAGTGAAAAAGAATTTCCTGGTGTCACCTCGTAGTTTCCCGCCTCTGATTTTCCACGGATGCCCTCTTGTTGCCGCGGGTCCCTTGAAAAAGAAGATATCTTCTTCCGCCTCGATGCGGCCCGTGAGATACTTGAACGTCTCGATCATGTCCCCCCTCTCTCTGCGCTCCTCGAGCGCAAAAATAAATGATTCAGAGTTAATTAGTCTGCAGGTATGCACACCACAGTCTGTAGGTCACATATTTTTTAAACTTTATTGTTATTGTTGTTGCAAAGGTTAGGGTGTGAGAACGATTTGGAAGAGTTGAGTATTGCAAATTTTGACCACTCTGCATTGATATATTTATTTATTTATTCAATTTTTTAGCCTGTCCTCCCAAAGGAGCCCAGAACGGGTTACAAAGTACATCCATAATAATCCATACAGAACAGAGATGACATAATTTACATAAATTACAATATAGACATGACAATAATTTACAGTATAGACATGATAATAAAACGTATGCACTAAGTAGCATCTGGTGAGATTAGATGGCGTAGGGTGAATGACTTTAAGGCGCTGGGTTAGTAAAGAGGAAGGTTTTCAGGGCCTTCCTGAAGTTCCAGAGTCCATCTAGTGATCTGACAGATGGGGGGATGGTGTGCCAAAGTTTGAGTATGAAATATGTTATCTTACAAGTTCTAGGACAACAGAAGACACTGCGGAGTCCAGGAATAGCAGTCCAGGAATTAAAGACTAGTAATCTAATATGTTGTCTAGTAGTATGTTAGCGTATTTAAAAGCATTGGATTTTGGCCAGGTACTAGTAACCGGGCTACTGGGCTTGATGGACCATTGGTCTGACCCAGTAAGGCAATTCTTATGTTCTTATGTGCTTATAAATTGACTAGTCTTTAAGCCCGTTACATTAACGGGTGCTAGAATAGATGTATGTGTCTGTCTTTCTTTCTTTCTCTCTTTCTCTCTCTCCCCTAGGCCGCTGTCTGTCTGTCTATGTATATTTGTTTTTCTCTCCTTGGACACTGGCTGTCTCTCCTTAGACGCTGGCTGTCTCTCCTTGGACGCTGCTTGAATGTCTTCCTTTCTGTCTGTCTCACTGGCCCCCTGTGTGTCATTGTTTGTGTCTGTGTCCTTGTGTCATTCCCCTGCCCCTCCCCCACCCAGAGCAAAGCTGTCTGGCCCCAACATACCCCTTCCCCCAAAGCAGCCCCCTTTCCCTCTCCCTGACCCCTTTGTGTCTTCCCCCTACCCCCCAGCAAAGCTGTCTACCCCCCAGCACACCTCTCCAACAAAAGCATCCCCCCTGTACCTGCAGCACTGGCATGACACCCTTCAGCCAATCGTGAGTGCTCAGAGCGCGAGAGGGAGCGGGGCCTGCAGCTTCTTTGGCGTCGGTGAGGAAGGAGAGGTTGGCCCAACTCTCCGCAGGGGCTATGGGGACAGTCTTCTGCGCTTCGAAGCCCTCCTCCCAGCAGCCACTTCCAGCAGCACTCCGTACTGCCTTCCTTCCGCTGTCCAGAGTAGATGTCTGTACGTCTAGGTTTTTTTTATTTGTCTCTCTCTCTTTGGACGCTGTCTGTCTGTCATTCTTTGTGTCTGTGTCTCTCCCTGGTCCCCTGTCTGTCCGTCTTTCTTTCTGTCTGTCTCCCTGGCCCCCCTGCTTGCCAAAGCAGTCCACTTTCCCTCTCCCCCTGTTCTGCAATGCCTATCTGCTCCATGGCCCCCTTCTGTTCCTCCCCCCCCCATGATTGCTGTCTGCACTCAGCACAACCCTCCCATCAAAACAGCCCCCTTTCCTGCCTGCTCCATGGCCCTTCTTTTTCCTCTTCCCCTCCAGCACACCCCTCCCCCCAAAGCAGCCCCCTTTCCTGCCTGCTCCATGGCCCTTCTTTTTCCTCTTCCCCTCCCTCCAGTCAGCGCTGCCATTCCTATTTAAAACGGTCTGCTGAGGTTCGCGGCCAGCTGTAGCGAACCTCGCAGGCCGCTGTTCACCTCAGTAGCATGTTCTCTCTGACGCGATCGTGTCAGAGGGAACATGCTATCACGTGGAGAGCGGCCTGCGAGGTTCGTTACAGCCGGCCGTGAACCTCAGCAGGCCGTTTTAAATAGGAATGGCAGCGGTGACTGGAGGGAGGGGAAGAACAGGAGCGGGAGCGGTTGTTGCGGGAGCGGGGGAGTCGGCGACGTGCATGCCGCTGTGAACAGGAGCAGCAGCGGCGGCAGGACCATGAGCCCTCCTCCCGCCATCCGCCGCCAGCGCCGCTCCTGTCAGCCGCCTCAAGCCGCGGTCAAGGCTGGGGACTCGCGTATGCGCACTCCTGCGGCCACAGACCTACAGCGCACAGAACACGCAAACAGGAGTGCGCATGCGTGGCTAGCTCTTTATTATATAGGATGATCCAAATATACACTTTATTGTAAATCCAACTTGATAATCCACATAAAAAACTTTAGGATCCAATCCACTGGGGACTTTGGACCCAACACGGTCCGTCTTTTGACATGAGTATCTTCTTCAGGGGTCCTATGGGTAATGATGTAATAATAAGACGATGTTGTGTAATATGCGCGATAAAACAAAATCTGGTGCGTAAGTGAAATGAGATTAGGTCCGTGTGATGTCTTTCATAAATGTGATAAAGTGACGTGTGAGAATGTGACTATGTAAAACAGTACAAGATGATATGTGGCTGGATATGGCAAAAGATATTTCAGATCCAGAGGTGCAAACATTTAATGAAGATGAAAGTCATCTCGATATAGGGACACTGGATCATTTGCTATATTATTGTCCCTTGATACTCAAATTCTGGAAATCCATTTGGGGGTCAAATTATTACAAAATTGGAAGTTCCATTATCGCTATCATATGATATAATATTGTTTGGAACGATATTGCCAATCAAGGCAAATCAGAATAAATTGCTCCTCATTTTGACAGGAGTAGCCATGCAGTTGATAATGAAAAATTGGGATAACTTAAATTATAGTTTCTGGTGGGAATCCTTATGTCAGATTTATGTTTGAAAACAATTCTTTACAGAAGGGACACCTTAGCAAATTTAAGGAAATTTGGGGCCCTTTAACAAAATATTGTAAAATATGAATGTGAATTATTAGCTTTATTAGCGGAGGGGGGAGGGCTTAAATAACTGTATATTATTTATTGGTATAGAGTGCAGTATGTTATATGTTTGAACTATGTATTTGATTTTTAAAATGAATAAAGAATATTTAAAAGATAAAAAAAGAAGATGAAAGTCTAGATAAGTGGAGTGTAAAAAATGAGAGCGAAATCCACAAACTCAGAGATGCAAAGAAATGAGTGGAGATGTCCTATACAGACTGGTGGACTCAGTATATTTCACAAAAGTCCTTTTATTAATCCAAAAAACTCAATGACCCGACATGTACATGTTTTGGCCAAGATGGCCTGCTTCAGGAGTCTTCAGAGTCTTAGGCCCTCTTTCACTAAGGTGTGCTAACCGATTAACGCGCGCTAATTGATTTAGAGCGCACTAAACGCTAATGCATGCATGTTAGTCTATGGACGCATTAGCGTTTAGTGCTCGCTAATTGGTTTACACACCTTAGCAAAAGAAGGGGGTAGAGATAATATGATAAGTCCACAAATGAACAGGCTGCCAAGTAGCTGATACAGAGCTAGTCCTCTGAATAAAAGAATGTGATATACAGGAGTTGAACAGGTCCTTGGCGTTCAAAATCTGGAAAATTCTAGATTAGGGCTCAGACACATTTCATACTTCATTATTTTCTTATGGCTGTGACCATTTGAGAGCCTGAAATCACACTGGAATTCATTCCCTAAAATCAAATTTTTATCATATACCAAAGCCTGCCTCTCACAATCTAGTGTCAGAAAAATTGGTGTCAGGTCAAAAGCGCGCCGCGACAAAGGCGCGCCCAGACAATTGAGCGCAGCGTGTGCCGCCGCGCCGCTCTAAATTACTCTTTTTAGCGCTCCGACAGGAGGGGTGTGGGGGGGAACCCCCCCCACTTTACTTAATAGACATCGCGCCGCATTTTGGGGGCGTTGTGGGGAGTGTAGGGGGTTGTAACCCCCCACATTTTACTGAAAACTTCACTTTTTCCCTGTTTTTAGGGAAAAAGTTCAGTTTACAGTAAAATGTGGAGGGTTACAACCCCCCAAACCCCCATAACGCCTGCGCGATGTCTATTAAGTAAACTGGGGGGGGGGGAGTTCCTCAACAATACCCCCCGTCAAAGCCCCTAAAAACTGTAATTTACAGCGGCGCGGCGGCACGCGCTGCGCTCAATTGTTGGCGCGCGCTTTTGTCTTTCGCGCCATTGTCTATGAACCGAAAAATTAGCTCTTCAGAACGATGGGGGAAAAATGGGGAGGGGGTGTTAAATGACATGGCCATCATTGGGTTTTGCCAAACACTACAGGGTGTAATCCCGCAGCCATTAAAATACAAAGTTAACAGGCAAAATCTAGGAGAAAATGTAGAACAATTCAAGCACATCTGTGCAAATCCTATACAAATATCTGAGTGCAATGCAAAGTGGAAACAGATGACCAGACAGATAAGACTTGTTTTCGAAGGGATCCGTTGCTTTTAACTCTGCCTCTGCAGTTTGAATTCCACCTTGATTAGAATCGTCGATAAAAGCCTGGTCAGATGGAATTAAGAGGTCTGAAGTTAAGCAGCATTCTTCTAGCAACCTGAAAGGAATGCCATTTGGCATTTTCGATTGCAATTAGCAGTATCTGATTGGAAGGGATTTCGTCTGTACAATGATACTATGAAAACATAATGAAGGAAACCTCAGGACAGCTATGATAAAGGTGTCCACTGATCATTCTACAGATACATGGAAGTCTGAAGAGTACTTTGGAGGATGGGTAATTTATTGAATATATTTTTCAAACCTGGCATATAAAGACAGTATGAAAGGTGTTTGGGATATTGGTGTAAAATAAATGTTCATTGTCAATGTGCATGTAAGTTATAGAACAATAGCCCTTACACACATGATTGGTTGCAGTATTTGGTAATAAACCCCCTCTTTTACTAAGGTGCTCTATGCTTTTTAGCGCGCGCTAACCACGCGCTAACCGCTAACCATGCATGTCAGCCTATGGATGTGTTAGTGTTTAGCGTACATGTATATTTAGCGTGCATTAAACGTGCGCTAAAAAACTTAGCGCACCTTAATAAAATAGGGCCTAAGTTGCATAACTGCTAAGCAGTGTTGTATAATATTTATACTTAAATTGCTTAGGGCTTAAAAAATTGGTGCCATCATAATGGCGCTTATTGCGATTCTATACATGGTATGTGCCAAATATGGAATCATGCTTAGCAGCTGTACATATCACTAACATTTAGGCATATCAATTTAGACCCTATCCCAGCCCTCCCCCCCCAAAAAAAAACCCCAAACCCCAGGCCTAGATACCTGTACCTAAGTTATGTGTAAGAACATAAGAATTGCCGCTGGTGGATCAGTCCAGTGGTCCATCATGCCCAGCAGTCCGCTCCCGCGGACCAGTGCCCTAACTGAGACTAGCCCTACCAGCGCATGTTCTTGTTCAGCAGGAACTTGTCTAACTTTGTCTTGAATCCTTGGAGGGTGTTTTCCCCTATAACAACTTCTGGAAGGGCGTTCCAGCTTTCTACCACTCTCTGGGTGAAGAAGAACTTCCTTACGTTTGTACGGAATCTATCCCCTTTTAACTTTAGAGAGTGCCCTCTCGTTCTCCCTACCTTGGAGAGGGTGAACAACCTGTCTTTATCTACTAAGTCTATTCCCTTCATTATCTTGAATGTTTCGATCATGTCCCTTCTCAGTCTCCTCTTTTCAAGGGAGAAAAGGCCCAGTTTCTCTAATCTCTCGCTGTACGGCAACTCCTCCAGCCCCTTAACCATTTTAGTCGCTCTTTTCTGGACTATTTCAAGTAGTACTGTGTCCTTCTTCATGTACGGCGACCAGTGCTGGACACAGTATTCCAGGTGAGGGCGTACCATGGCCCGGTACAGCGGCATGATAACCTTCTCCGATCTGTTCGTGATCCCTTTCTTAATCATTCCTAGCATTCTGTTCGCCCTTTTCGCTGCCACCGCGCATTGCACGGACAATTTCATCGACTTGTCAACCAGTACTCCCAAGTCTCTTTCCTAGGGGGGTCTCTCTAAGTACCGCCCTGCACATTCTGTATTCGTGTATAAGATTTTTGTTACCGACATGCATCACCTTACACTTATCCACGTTGAACCTCATTTGCCATGTTGCGGCCCATTTCTCGAGCGTGTTTATGTCACGTTGCAGATCTTCACAATCCTCCTGCGTCTTCACTACTCTGAATAAATTAGTATCGTCTGCAAATTTAATCACTTCACTTGTCGTACCAATTTGCAGATCAATTATAAATATGTTGAAGAGCACGGGTCCAAGCACCAAACCCTGCTGCACTCCACTGGTAACGCTTTTCCAGTCCGAGTATTGTCCATTTACCTCCACTCTCTGTTTCCTATCCGCCAGCCAGTTTTTAATCCACATGAGTATTTCACCCTCCATGGCTCACAATTTTTCAAAGAAGTCATTCATGTGGAACCTTGTCGAACGCCTTCTGAAAATCTAGATATATAATGTCGACCGGGTCACCCTTGTCTATCTGCCTGCTTACTCCCTCAAATAAGTGCAGCAAGTTCGTCAAGCAAAATCTTCCTTTGCTGAAGCCATGCTGGCTGGTCCTCATCAGATTGTGTCCGTCAAGGTGCTCAATGATGCGGTCCTTTATCAGCACCTCTACCATCTTTCCCGGTACCGAGGTCAGACTCACCGGACTGTAGTTTCCTGGATCACCCCTCGAACCTTTCTCGTAGACTGAGTAGATTCTATAGCAGTGCATGTAACTTTGAGGAATGCCCATGATCTGTCCCTGCTCCTCCCCTGGCCACACCCCATTTTGAGACTGTGTGGCGCAGGGTTTAGAGCTACAGCCTCAGCACCCTGAGGTTCTGGGTTCAAACCCCTCACTGCTCCTTGTGACCCCGGGCAAGTCACTTAATCCCCTCATTGCCCCAGGTACACTAGATAGAGTTTGAGCTTGCTGGGACAGATAGGGAAATATGATAAAACCACTTAGGATATAAGTGGTATATAAATAATAAAATTAATGTACTAGAACTGATATGTACCACTTTAAAGAATGCACCTACCAAGTTGTGCATGTAACTTCTAATTAGTGTCAATTTGCATCAGTTATGAGCTGTTACTTGCCAATTATCTGCACTAATTGTTTTTTAAACATTAAGTTGCATGTGCAAATCATTTGTGCATATTGATTTGCATACACAACTTATGTTGCTATATACAGAATTTAGACCTTAGTGTGTAAGTGCAAGAGGTAGCCAATATGAGTAGACCAGGGGCAGATCACGGGAGCATCTTGGAGATCTATGAGTAACTTTTATTTATTTATTTTAGCATTTATATACCACTGATAGCCTAAGTGGTTTACATTCAGGTACTTAAATATTTTTCCCTATCTGTCCCGGTGGGCTCACACTCTGTCTAATGTACCTGGGGCAATGGGGGATTAACTTGCCCAGGGTCACACAGAGCAGCATGGGATTTGAACCCACAACCTCAGGGTGTTGAGGCTGTAGCTCTAACCCCTGCACCACACACTCCCATTCAGTTTTTCTATACCGCTGTCCCAGGGGAGCTCAGAACATGAATTTATTCAGGTACTCAAGCATTTTTGCCTGTCTGTCCTGGCGGACTCACAGTCTATCTAATGTACTTGGTAAAATTGGGGGATTAAGTGACTTGCCCAGGGTCACAAGGAGCAGTATGGGTTTGAACCCACAACCAATCAACAAAAGTAGAGATGAAAGAGATGCTTCTACTGGGACTTTATTGCACTAACTCAAACATCAGGCTCAACACAGCCTGTGTTTTGGCACTCTAGTGCCTTCCTCAGAAGTCAAACTGCGGATATATTCTGTTGTTTGGAGAATGGCACTTCCTGGTAGCTTGATTCATTTGGACATAAAACTCTCTTGACTCATTTCAGTATTTCAGTATTGCGGAGTTTGGGATTTTTTTTTTTTTGTGTACCATTATATGAACTGTCATTCTCCAAACAAAATAATTTTTTAAAAAAATTAAACATTCTAAGAACAGAAAATTCCACCATCCTAGTGAGAAACAAAATCGTCTTACCTTATAGAGTTTTTTTGGCAATGCTCACATATGAAGTGCCCAACGTTTCTCTTGATCCCCATGAGGCATGCCGAAATATGCCTTGTAGGCATCAAGCAAAAAACAAAAGGAATTGACCCCAAAATATCCACAAAGAAGACAATCCAGAGAAAACACAAAAAAAACTCTGGAGTGACGATGTTCCTAAACGGACTTTATTTGAAAGTGTCAAAGTTCCAAAGGTACACTGAAATCATCCACATAAAATAATTCCATCCACATAAAAATAAATCATCCACATAAGAGCCTTAAAGGACCTAGTCCGCTAGGGATACAGGACCCAACACGGTCCGCGTTTCGACAAAAAGTCTTTTTCAGGGGTCCCTGGGGGTCCTATAAAGGTGAGTATGTGGGAAACAATTGTGTGGTGAGCCGGAAGTGAGACACTGCATTTGTAGGCATCACGCATCTTAGCAGATGCTTCTATGGGGTACTTTTTCCCTCATGTCTTGATAAATTAGCTACATACATAGCAAAATTCATCTGTCAGATATTTTCACCTTAGTAAAAAGGGCCCTAAGTTTACTTAGCTTGGAATGTTCTGCAAAAAAAGGTAAATTTCAAAATATCACTGTCCTGGTCACAAAAGCAAAGTTTGAGGGGAATGAAAGCAATTTTCTATACTTTTCTGGCATAGGCAATTAAAAACGAACACTTATTTCTCAGGAACAAAAAAAAATGTGTTACACTTAATTGGCTATGTTATTGTATAAAGGTAAGACTGATCTCTTTGCAGTTCTATATATGTGATTAACCAGCTAAGTGCTGACTTCACCCTGGAATGTCCCCAATAGCCAGTTTTGAGTTTGGTGCTGGTTATTTTCAGTGGTGCTAACCAGTTAAGTGCTGCTGAAAATGAGCTGTTGGCTCCGACAGGTGATTTAACTGATTGATCTCTTAATTTTCAGAGGAAACCTTCACATGGTTTTTCTCTTTGAAAATGTATCCATCTGCTAAACAGGCCTCCTGTTTGGGAGTGGATCACTTTTATTTAAAAAAAAAAAAAAAAGAAAATCAAATCAAATAGAATGCTCCTTAAATTTTCAACAATATAGTGCATTCAAGAAAAACATAACAATGAGAAAGAATACCACAGATTTAGTCTAAAAAGTGGAGAAAAGACCTCAGAGTCACGTTGGATTTAGTAGAAAAACTTAATCCTCCGGACAGACCAACTTCAAAAAACTTTTTGAAGATGCAGACACATCTTTGGTTTAGAAAAACTCCACTCTATATATAAATTCTTTACTTGAGTAAAAATGTTGATCAGATAGGTAGCATAATGATTCTCAAAAATGGGCTGGATTCACTAAGTAAACCGATCGTGTATCGATCAGTTTGCGACCCCTTTGCGACCAGATTTCTCTCTGGTCCGATTCACTAACCTCTCCTGCGATCCACTTCCAATTCGTGCATGCAAATGAGGGGAAACAGCATGCAAAGTAAACAGGGATGCGATTCACCAAATAAATTTTTGAAACCGACTGGGCTGGCCGATCAACCCAAGATGCGACTGCTGGGGACCAGTCTCAAACGTCTTTCCGACTCTCCAGTTTCATTGAAGCCCTGCTCTCTGCATGCCCTGCTCTCTGCTGCCCCGAATCTTTCCTACCTGCCGCCCTGATGCTCTTCCCCGGATCTCTCCTGCCTGCTCTGCCCCGAATCATCGCCCTGCTCTTCCCCAGATCTCTCCTGCCTGCTCTACCCCGAATTGCCGCCCTGCTCGTCCACAGATTTCTCCAGCCTGCCACTCCGAATCTCTCCTGCCCTTTTTGAGAGAAGTCTGATCGGTCGGGATACACCCTGAGGCAGCATATATTTGTGAAACGCTGGCCACCGTTGGTGTACCGATCAGCAAAGATAAGTTGAGAATTTTCTTTCATTAGCGAAGCAGAGCACAGCAAAAGGCTTTAACACATATTGAAGGTTTTTTGCCAATGAGGTGACAGCTCGACCACTTCTTTGTAAACCTTTTTGGTTGAGGTGGGAGGGCCCTTTCTGAGGCTTTTTCCTTCATTTTTTGATTGAGTTTACAGCCTATGCTGTTCTTATTTTATATCATTGGACATTACCACCTTTACATATGCTAGGTACGCCACTTCCAATAGGCTGCCGGGAAGGGGGGGTAGGAGGAGCAGTAGCTACAGAGATAGTGCCTTAGCAACTTTGAGTCTTATTTTTATTCTGCAGCCTATTGCCTGGCTAAGCTTCCTTAGGAATCTCTGACCAATGTGCTACAGTTATCTTTGTATCAATTTCCATGCATCCCCAGCCAGACACAAATTGGAGTTAAATCATAAAGGCCTTCATGGAAGAGTACTTAGTGAATCTATGCAATATGGCAGAATTCACCCAAGTATCGCTCTCCAAGCCGTGAGCTCTAGACCATTTTATTAACTTTATGACATCATTTCATTTATAATTATTCATACGTATGTTAGCACATTTCCAATCACAGTTAAGTCTCTTCAATTAACATCCAATCATAAATTGCATACTCTTGCATTTTGCCACTAGGCCCATATTTGGTTCATTGGTCATATGATTTCTTTTCAATCTTACTTCATTAGTAATTTTCCCTAACATTAGCAAATCTATAATGGTGTTAGTTAATCACATACAATTAGTTTTGCTCCTATCAGCAATTTATGGGGATTACTATCTGAAATCATCATCTATTTATATGCATCTGGACAGAATAGTCCTTCTCTGACTTCTACATAATTCTGCCTGTGCCTCTTGGTCGAGTGATGAACTCTCTGATCTACCAGTATACAACTTTCCTTTTACTGGCAGAAGACTTTCCATTACCTTATCTCACAGAATACAGCAGGTGCAAGCACGTTATTGTATACAAACATCTTAACTCCCGTTTTACTAAACTGCGATAGCGGTTATTAGTGCAGGGAGCTGCGCTGAATGTTCCTCATGGCTACCGACGCTCATAGGAACTCTATGAGTGTCGGGAGCAGCGCAGAGCATTCAGCATGGTTCTCTGTGCTAAAAAACGCTATCGCAGTTTAATATAAAAAAAAGGGGGGGGGAGGGTTATTTGGTAGCTTCAATTTAAGCCCCTAACTGTAATTCAGATTTATCTATCTCTCTTACATTTGTCTCCTTTTCTTCAATTATAGGATATTTCTCAGGCAAAGAATGTCTCACGTATACTGGTGTATACCTCCCCCCTCCTAAAATCCTGCTTAATATTATTATTCACCTCAGAGCAATAGTCAGAGACCCATGAAAGTCAGGTTCAAATTCTACTGCTGCTCCGCATCACAAGGCTTTTAAAATAAAAGGTCCATGTGTTCGTTCTGCCCCGTTTTGTGATCCAGTAAAAGTATGTGAACTGTTCATTGTATATATTTATCCATTCTTGGCAAGGGTCCTTGGCAAGGGACCTTTGGAAAATGGTCCTGCATAGGGATACTTTTATAAATGATTTCTTGTGTACAGTATACTCTATATACCAGTATATGCAGACAATGTCTCTTATAAAATGATTCCCTTGCATACAAGTATGTGCCTTGACATGTTGGCTTATACTTTATTTGGCCTGGATGTAGGTGGGTTTGGGGGAGGAATGTGTATAAATACGTATGAACATAAGCATTGCCATTTTGAGACAGACCGAAGGTCCATTAAGCTCAGCATCCTTATTCCAACAGTGGCTAATCCAGGTCACAAATATCTGGCAAGATCCCAAAAGAATAAAACAGATTTTGTGCTGCTTATCCTAGAAATAAACAGTGGATTTTCTCAAGTCCAACTTAATAATAGTTTATGGACTTTTACAAAATTATCCAAACCTTTTTTTTTAAAACCCTGCTAAGCTAACTGCTTTTACCGCATTCTCTGGCAATGAATTCCAAAGTTTAGTTACATGTTGAGTGAAGAAATATTTTCACTGGTTTGTTTTAAATTTACTATTTAGAAGTAAGGATATTATTCAAACTTGGGTGCATTTGTTTCAAGACTCTACATGGTTTTATACCTACCTATATACTTGATCATTTTACTTTTGTAAACAGAAGACGCTTTGCTGAAGAATTTAGAATTTTTGTATTTCCCTCAGTAAAAGGTTGCCTATATAAGAGTTTTTTTAAAAAAAAACTATGGCTTATCAGGCTGCCTTTTGGGATAAGAGTTTTAGTAAGCTGGTCTCCAGTTCCAATTCTTAATTAAATTTTAGGAAATTGTTAAACCTTTTTTTTCATGAGAAAATTTTAACCAACTGAATTGTAATATCCATGTGTTTGTGCTGTTTTTTATTTTATTTTATTGTAAACCGCACAGAACTCTGAGGTTGTTGCAGTTATACAAGCGCATTGTTATGGTATGTTCATTGCTTGCCTCCCAGTTCTTGTATTTTTGGAAAGAATAAAACATTCATATCTTGGAGAAGTCGGATAAAGAAGTGGTAACACCTGCAACATTAGTAGCTACTTTAGCTCTTTCTATAGATAAATCTTGGTTATTGAGACTATTTCTTAAGAATAAACAGAAGGAATTTCTTGGTTGTAAAATGCAAATGTTCCCTGATGTTTCAAGGGAAACTCAAAAACGTAGACGTGACTTTTTTCTTTTGAAACCGGGGGTCACCTCATTGAGGGCTACTTTTTATTTAAGACATCCTTGTAAGTGCATTGTCCATTATCATTCCATTAAATATGTATTCTTTGAGCCCCAACATTTGACTAATTTTCTGGCTATGTCCCCTCTGGACAAGGAAAAAATTCAAACTTGAGCTCTAAAAGAAAATAATAACTCCTTACCTGATCTATAGGCATACTATTACTGTTTGTTGGTTGTTTTTCTTGTTTTTCCCGTAATTTAATTCTTGGATCATAAGAACATAAGAACATAAGCAATGCCTCCGTTGGGTCAGACCTGAGGTCCATCGTGGCCAGCCGTCCGCTCACGCGGCAGCCCAACAGGTCCAGGACCTGTGAAGTAATCCTCTATCTATACCCCTCTATCCCCTTTTCCAGCAGGAAATTGTCCAATCCTTTCTTGAACCCCAGTACCGTACTCTGCCCTATTACGCTCTCTGGAAGCGCATTCCAGGTGTCCACCACACGTTGGGTAAAGAAGAACTTCCTAGCATTCGTTTTGAATCTGTCCCTTTTCAACTTTTCCGAATGCCCTCTTGTTCTTTTATTTTTCAAAAGTTTGAAGAATCTGTCCCTCTCTACTCTCTCTATGCCCTTCATGATCTTGTAAGTCTCTATCATATCCCCTCTAAGTCTCCTCTTCTCCAGGGAAAAGAGTCCCAGTTTTTCCAATCTCTCACCATAATAGTTTTTCTTGTAAATTACTTAATTTGTTAAGTATAGATTTATATGATTGTAATATGTTTGGTTAAATTTGCTTTCTGTACAAGTTTTACTTGATATTATATTGAAATCAATAAAAATACTTAAATATAAAACATTCATTTCATGTCTATTCATTCCACTCCACTCAGTATTTTATAGCCCTCTATCATATCTCCTCCAAGCTATCTGTTCTCCAGGCTGAAGAGCCCTTGCCGCTTTAGCCTATCCTCATAGGGAAGTCGTCCCATCCCCTTTATCAATTTTGTAGATACATTGCTTCTAAAACGCACATACTGAACATAGATGGAAGTTCGGTAAGATGTTTAATGAGCTGTGTTTGCACTATGAGTTTTGGTTTTATGGATTTGAGCATTTCTTATTTTTTTTGTTATTACATTACATTAGGGATTTCTATTCCGCCATTACCTTGCAGTTCAAGGCGGATTACAAAAGAATTATCTAAGATGTATTACAAAAGAACTTACAAAAAAAAAAAAATTGGTCATTTTCAAAAAGAATGAGAAATGGGTAAGGTTATTTGTTTGGGGTAGTTGGCTTTAGTGAGAGGTGGAGTTTGAGACTTGCGGTTATATGAGTAAGGAGCGGCCTGGTGGTAGAGCTTCTGCCTCTGCACCCAGAGGCTGTGAGATCAAATCCCAGGGCTTCTCCTTGTGACCCTGGGCAAGTTACTTTATCCTTTATTGCCCCTGGTACAAAATAAGTACCTCTCTATATGTAAACCATTTTGAGTGTGGTTGTATAAAGTGCAAAAAGGCAGTATACAAGCCCCAATCCCTTTTCCCCACCTAAAGTGTCACCTCGACCCCCGATGAAGCAAGTGAACCATGAATTCATGTTGGGAGGGGTGTTGCCGAGACGGATAACACTTAGGGCTCCTTTTACTAAGGAGCGCTAGCGTTTTTAGCGCACGCAGCAGGTGAGTGCGCGCTAACCCCCCACGCTACGTGGCTAGAACTAACGCCAGCTCAATGCTGGCATTAGCGTCTAGCACGCACGGCTTTAGGCTCTCTTTTACTAAGGTGCGCTAAGCGTTTTAGCGCATGCTAAATCAATGCGTGCGCTAACCGCTAGCGCGTCCACAGGATAATATGCACACGTTAGCATATAGTTTGTGATTAACGCACGCTCTTTATCGTGCGCTATAAAGCATAGCGCACCTTAATAAAAGATTGGGGTTAAAGATGGTTGTAATTATATTCTTAATAAATGACTTATCATGAAGAGTATAAAGTTTGGTAGAGGAATACGATAGTACAAAAACTAAAAAAATAGGAAAAATTGGTGTCAGGTCAAAAGTGCACCGGGACAAAGGCGCGCGCAGATAATTGAGTGCAGCGCGGAGGCGCGCGCCGCAGAAAATTACTGGTTTTAGGGCTCCGACGGGGGACGTGGGGGGAACCCCCCCACTTTACTTAAAAGAGATCGCGCTGCGTTGTAGGGGCGTTGTGGAGGGTTTGGGGGGTTGTAACCCCCCACATTTTACTGAAAACTTCACTTTTTCCCTGTTTTTAGGGAAAAAGTTAAGTTTACAGTAAAATGTGGAAGGTTACAACCCCTCAAATCCCCCCCACAACGCCGGCGCGATCTCTATTAAGTAAACTCCCCAACAAAAACCCCCGTCAGAGCCCCTAAAAACTGTAATTTTCTTCGGCGCGCACCTCCGTTTTGCGCTCAGTTGTCGGCGCGCGCCTTTGTCTTTCGCGGGGTTGTCTATGAACTGAAAAATTAGAAAAAATGTTATGGATCGATGAAGAATTGAGCTGCATGTTTGCAGAGTTATACACTCTAACAGCTTTCTGAAGCTCCTATACTCTGAAATTAGCATGAACATTTGATTGGCCTTTTGAATGAGCTTCTAATGGCCTATTTAATGTGTCTTGTTTGATTGTACTGATCACGGTTTAGCCTTGGCACACTGTACTTCAGCCATATAAGTAACTTTACACTAGCTCTTGAGCAGGTATAAATGTACACAGCAGCATTTTAGTCATGGTTTTGGTTACTTTTGCACTATTATTTTATAAAGTCACAAAGGTTGTTCTTTGTCTTTATACAATAGGTTTAAAAAGGGTACCTAATTAGCCCTCTGATCTAGCAAACTGTTATAAAAAAAATCAGAACCAACCCCCCCCCCCCCCCCGAATGCTATTCTATAAACAGCGTTCAAAGTTATGCACCATTTATAGAATAGCAATTAGCACAGGGAGGCATGCCTAACTTTACTTGTGGCCAATGGAAATGCAATGCAAATCCCCACATCTAAATTAAGCACAGATCCTCCCTTATTCTATAACCACATGTGTACCTGGGAGCAGGGCAGGACTAATTTGTCGAGGGCCCCTAGGCGCCCAAGTACACTGGGCCCCCCTGCCCCATCCCACCCCACCATGAGCCCAGGCAGAAACAGGAAGCTGCGTCAGAGGGAAGCTTTTGGCAAGCAGCACCGCTTGCACAATTACAGTTCCTGTTACCTTTCTTACCCACGTTGCTTGCTTGTCTTACTTTCCGTCGATGGGGAGGGGGGGCCGCGTTGCAGATCGGGGAGGGGCCCGCGTTGTCAATCGGGGGGGGGGGCCCGCATTGCCGATCGATGCTGGAGGGGCCCATCGCCGTTTGGAAAAAACAATGTTGATGCCCTCCTTCATCCGGCCCCCCCCTGACCATTTTGGGCCCTAGGCACGTGCCTACTTGGCCTATTGGTTAATCCTGCCTTGCCTGGGAGGAACGTCTCTGATCTGCTCATGTCCCTCCCGTTTCTGATCCCCCTTTTTGGATTTCCACATAAAATTTAGGCACGGATCCTGAGCCTACGGGGGGGAAATTATCAATGGATCCTGTGATTTGACAGGTGCTGTGTTAGCACGCACTAATGATTAGCGTACACTAAACGCTAAGAAGCCCATAGAAATATAATGGGCATCTTAGCATTCGTGTGCACTAACTGTTAGCGTGGACTAAATCACTTAGCGCCTGTTGACGAAGCCACCCTCCCAATTTACGCATCCACATATTATTTAAGTCCATTAATTGCTTGTTAAGATCTTAATTACTGGTGCTGATTGGCTCATACGTCAATTACATTGCAAGCGCATATGCAGTTTTTAGCACTTTTTATAGGATTTGAGCGTTAGTGTGTGGAAATCTAGACGACACTCTCCACCCCTGACATGCTCTCTCTGCTCTAAAAAAATACAATATTTATTTAAAACATTTTTAATCCGCCTTTATCCAAGGCGTCTCACAGGGAATATTACATATATATTTCAGGACATGCAAAACATAAAGATCCCCTGTATCGGCAAAAAATCATATGATTATATCATCTCAACCTATAAATTACATCTCAACCACTCATCTACTACATTAATTCAATCAAGCAGCAAAAAAAAAGATGATATTCAGAAAGTAAAAATATTAATTCAAGAAGCAGAATATTAGCTTAAAAAATATATTTTAGTTTCTGCATGTAGATAAAAAAAATGATGAGTACTTAAGGTGTGCCTGACCGCGTCCCATGATAAGCCATTTTAAGCTGTGGTCAGCACACCCCAGTGCTGACTGCAGCTTAGTAAAAAGACCCCTTAGAGACAAGATGCATTATTTAGAAACGGTGTAGGTATTTTTTTATCCATTGCTTTCTGCCTTATTTTTATCTAAAGGTTGCATCTTTCTGCAAACATCCATCGGCCAGTGCGACACAGCTCCATATGGAAAGCTCATTTTCAAGGGGAAAGTCTTTCGATCTCACGAGCTGCGTGGTATTTCATTAAATAATGCACCAAAGTGGTGCCAGTAGACTCTTACCACAGCCTCCAGTAGACCATAACTTTATTCTGTTTTGCTACCTTGACAGGTAGGAAAAATGTGATGTACAGCACGATCACAAAGAAAATGTAAACTGAGGCAACAGAAGAAATAGGCTGGGGAGAACTAAACCCCTTAAGAGGGTCCATATGGCTGTTCTGCTGTACTTATAAATATTTCAAATGCCAGTGCACAAAGCTGTAATCATACCAAGCTGCTTGTTTTATTTGGAATACTTCTAACCACTGCCAGTGTTCAACTCAGTATCAGTATATATATGAATAGAGGGCAATAAAAATACTGCTTGCATTGGTGCCTATATATAATGATTTCCTGTAGAGTTTGCACCGATGAAGCAACATCAGGTGTAAAGATTTATCTGTTTATATATATGTAACCCTCACCCTTGGTAGAAAACTGCACAATATATATTGACATAATAGCAACACAAAACTACAAATGCACACAAAGGCCCTAATTCTATACATGGTGCTAAAAATTGTGCATGGAAATTTGGATGCACGTCCAATTTCCATGCACCATTCAATTGAATGACAAGCCAATTAACATAAAAACATGATGGCAGATAAAGGCCAAATGGCCCATCTAGTCTGCCCATCCGCAGTAACCATTATCACTTTCTGTCTCCGAGATCCCACGTGCCTATCCCAGGCCCTCTTCCGGGAGACTGTTCCACGCGTCTACCACCCTTCCCGTAAAGGGTGCTAATAATTATTGGTGCTACTGGCCATGAATTCAAATTTGCACACGCATTTTTAGGCGCTGAGATCCACGTGGAAATTTGATATGTGGGTCCAAAAGGGGGAATGGTCTTGAGGGGTGTTCCTGCAATTTATGTGCTCTATTATAGAACAAGGAGGATCGCGCCTAATGTAGGCAAGAGAATTTACGCCGGGATTTAGTTGGTGGAAATTCTCTAGCCTAAAGTTAGGTGTGGGTCCCAGTGCTAAGCACTATTCTGTAAACTTTGAACACCATTTATAGATTATCACATAGAGCTCCTTTTACTAAGGTGCGCTAGCGGTTTTAGCACGCGCTACAATGCCGTGCACGCTAAACGCTAATGCCTCCATAGAGCTTGCATTAGTATTTTTCATTTAGTGTGCGGTTTGCATGTGCTAATCTTTAGCGCGCGCTAAAAACGCTAGCGCACCTTAGTAAAAGGAGCCCTTAGTGCGCATTTTAGCTGGTGCTGATTTTTCTGGCCATTTATACAATTGAGTCCAAAATGTGTCTTATCAACAGCAACAGTTATCGCCCATGCTCCTAAACGTAGGCATGGTTCCGGGGCATAAGTGCTATTTTATAAACCGCATCTAACTTTAGCACTGTGTTTTGCAGCATTTTTTTTTTTTGATGACTTATATATAATTTACCCCTATTTGCAAAGATATTTTGACTTGGGCGGCCTTATAATTCTGACCTGGATTCTGACCCTATAATTCTGAAGCAGGGTAGGAACAATCTTCCTATGCTCCTGCCCCATGAGAGCTGGGAGCTCGTGAGACTGCAGCGGGACCTCGCAGCAGTCATTTTTGATTGCAGCTCTTATGGAGCAGGAATGTAGGACCACCAGAGCTTTAAAGGTAAAGCCTAGAGGAGTCAGGGAGGTAGGAGGGAGGTGTGGAGGTTTAGAGTCAGCCAGAACAGGATGCAGGAAGGATCACTCCTTTTCCGGCTCACTGCTAAACCACCAGGGCTTCAGGCAGGCCCACAGAAAGCCAGCGACAGGTTCGGGGGGGGGGGGGGGAAGGGGGGAGGGGAGGTGAAGAGAGGCACAGATCAGAGGACTCAAATATAACCTGATACTCCCATTTTGGGGCCATTTGTTTGGCCCAATAATCTTGGTTTATATTTTAATATACAGTGCTCCCCCGTGAATTCACGGTCTGCGATTTGCGGTCCCGGTCATTCGCGATATTTTCCGACTGCGAATGATCAGGGCAGGAGAGGGCAGCCAGAGAGGCAGGAGAGGGCAGCCGGAGCGCCGGTGAGTGAAGGATATCACTCGTGGGATGCTCCGACCGCCTCTTCCTGTTTAAAGTCGGGCCTCACCAATCAGGAGCTGCTTTGGCACGCGGCACCTGATTGGTGAGGCCCGACTTTAGCGCAGGTAGAGGCGGTTGGAGCATACTGCGATTGATTTCCTTCACTCACCGACACTCCAGCTGCCCTCTCCTGCCTCTCCGGCTGCCCTCTCCTATATCCCCCCGCTAAAAACCGTATTCTTGGTCTTTCAACATACGCGGGGGTTCCTGGAACGGAACCCCCGTGAATATCGGGGGAGTACTGTATACAGTAACTGCTTTCTCATGAATAGATTCACCCAAACTGGTTTACAATACATTGAATCTTTACCGGTACTCCCTATTTTCTCAGGTACTCCCAGTATTTCCCTATCTGTCTCTGCAGTCTCACAATCTAACTGTGGTACTTGGGGGCAATGGAGGGCTAAGTGGCTTGCCCAGAGTCACAAGGAGCAGACTGCAATCAAACCCATAACCACAGGGGGTTGAAGTAGCAGTTTTAACCACTAGGCCGCCTCTCCTATCACTAAAACGGCATTAAGTCCTTAGGCCCAAATTCTATATATGGTATCCAACGTTGCAAGTATAAATCGGTGCGCACAGCTGGTTTGCACGCAAGCCAGTTGGCAGCGATAATTGGCAATTAATACCTAATAACTGCCGCTAAGTGTCACTAATTAGAAGTTATGCAGACAACTTGGTAGGCACATTCTATAAAGTGGTGCACTTCGCTTCTAGTGCGCAAATCTCAAAAGGGGTGTGTGGCCAGGGGAGGAGGCCAGTTGGAACCCAAGCACAGTACCGGGTAAAGCTTTGGATTCTCGCCCAGAAATAGCTAAGAAGAAAAAAAAAAAAAAAAATTTAAATTGAATCAGGTTGGGCAGACTGGATGGACCATTCGGGTCTTTATCTGCCGTCATCTACTATGTTACTATGTTACTATGAGCACAAGCGGATCATAGGCATTTCTGAAAAGGCTGCAGGTGTCTCGGGTACTGTGTCTGTTGACGATCAGAGGTCGTATGTCAAGATTGAAACTCTACGTGGCACAAACCTGACAGAAATCCAGCATTACGTGAAGTTTGTGGTGCGTTAACAGTGGACTGTAGTACAGTTTCTCGGTGGGCCACTCGTTTTCGGAGTGGTCGTGTGAGCATAGATGATGAGGCAAGACCAGGAAAGCCGAAATCAACAACCAATGAACGATGCGCGAAACCCGTGGCCGATGCTCTTGAACAAGATCGTCGTGCGACGTGCGAGGAACTTTCTGAAACCACAGGGACTCCACAGACATCAGTATACCAAATTTTGACAAATGATTTAAATAAGAGAAAAATGTCTGCGCGATGGGTCCCCCACTTCTTGACTGCTGGACAGCAGCAGAGACGCCTGGACAATGCAACTGTGCTGAAACAAAGAATCGACGTTGAAGATCAGGCATTCTTGAATCACATTGTTGCTATTGATGAAACGTGGGTCAGAGACTTTGAGCTGGAGCTGAAATCACAGTCCAACGAGCGGAGAGCTCCATCTTCCCCACAACCAAAAAAATTTCAATGAGCTCAATCAAAAGTCAAACAAATGATGATTTTTGCTTAAGATCATGAAGGCATCATCATCACAGACAAAGTTCCATGTGGAAGAAGTGTCACAGCAGTGTATTATTGTGATTTTTTTTGCAAAAAAAAATCAAAAAAATGCACAAAACCCGACCTCAGTTGCTCTTGGCTGGGCCACTCATTCTTCACGACAATGCTCACCCGTACATAGAGAATGTTGTCATTGAAAAACTGCACGAATTTGGCTAGGAGGTGTTACCTCATGCTCCCTACATGTCCAGACATGAGTCCACCAGAATTCGACCTTTTTCCAAAGTTGAAACAACCTATATGTGGACATCGTTTTGTATCTCTGGAAGAACTTTCTTCCGCCATTACCCAAGCCATTCAGCAACTGAATAAAAACGGTGTCTTGGATGGAATAATGAAGTTTCCCGGACGTTGGGACTCAGTCATTGCAAAGCAGGGAGACTATATTGAAGGATTGTAAAGAAATACTTTTTAAAAACCCATATAAATTTAAAAAAAAAAATAGTGTGCGTTATTTATGAAATGACCCTCGTAATTGAATGTGAGAGATAATCTCATTCAGTTTTCAGAATCTTACCAGGCAATGAGCAAAGTGCAAGCACTGAACCTTGGCCAGTGGCATAGTAAGGGAAAGGGGTAGGGGAGGCACGCTGCTCAGGGTACCATCTTGGTGAAGATGCTGGCACCTCTCCTCGTCTCCGCCTTCCCCCTTCCCCCGCCACGTGCACACCTTCAATTCCCTACTACCATATTTTTGGCTCTTCACCAGCGAGCAATTCCCTGCTACCATATTTCTGGCTCTCCTCTATGATGTCACTTTCGGGTCCCACAACTAGGAAGTGACAACAGAGGGAGAGCCGACACTGGCATGGGCAGCAAGTTAGAGATGCTGCTCGTACTGGAAAGCTAAGCAGGTATTGGAGAAGAGGAGCACACACGGCAAGGGGGGAAAGAAGAGGGCAAGGGGTGTGCCACCCTCGCTATGCCACTGGGTGCCTTCCATCCTCGCTATGCCACTGACCTCAGCAAACAGAAACAGTCCTTAACCTACTGACCTAAGGGCCGCCACAGGAGCGGACTGCTGGGCACGATGGACCACTGGTCTGACCCAGCAGCGGCAATTCTTATGTTCTTATGTACTGTGTCTGATTTCAGGAAAGCCTGGGATAGGCACGTGGGATCTCTTAGAGAGAGGAAAAGATAATGGTTACTGTGGATGGGCAGACTGGATGGTCCATTTGGCCTTTATCTGTCATCACTATGTTTCTATAACCATAAAGCTCTATGACCTCACAATGCATGTGTAAAGAACCTTAGCCAATAGGAAGAGGAGGAGATAGTGGATACTGCGGATGGGCAGACTGGATGGGCCATTTGGCCTTTATCTGTCATCACTATGTTTCTATAACCATAAAGCTCTATGACCTCACAATGCATGTGTAAAGAACCTTAGCCAATAGGAAGAGGAGGAGATAGTGGATGCTGAGGATGGGCAGACTGTATGGGCCATTTGGCCTTTATCTGCCATCAGGTTTTTACTGAGTGAGTCAAAGTGACAGCTATAAGCAACATGTTGAATGAGATCATCTCTCATGGTACGGCGTTTAGCATGATTCTATAAAAGGTTCCACTTTATATACAGCAGAATCGCACTTAGCGGCCGTGCTAATACAGTTGTGCACAGCGCCCTCTATTGAGAGATAGCCAGCAGCTTCCTATCACTATCATCAGAATCTACAGTTTTCATATGATAATAACTTTAGCAGCACTTTTTATTCTGTTTGCTAAGGCTTGGAAAAGTTTGAGAGCTGTCATTAATAAATAGCATTTCAATTTGCAGCAACTGTCATTTATTTTCAGAAACTAGTCAAGCAAACATTATTACCTGGATGCATTTGCTTCAAAAATGAATTTACCAGACGCTCAGAAAATCCATCTGTATTCCTTCCAACCTAGCCAGAAAAACCTAAGCACTGCTAAGTAATATTCAATCCATCTGTTGACATGTATTGCTGAAAATGTGTGTTTCTCTAGAAGACAGAAAATTTCTCAGTCTCCGGAGTAGAATTAAGAATATTCATTAAACCAACTTTTTTTTGGAAACTGAAATATTTTTGTTGATGGATTATGGTTCAATTATAGCATTCACTAGTCTAAATTAATAATACAATCCTGGTTTTGTAGAATATAGAAGGCTGAACATTAAGGGGGGAATTAATCAACAGGCGCTAAGCGATTTAGCGCATGCTTACCACGTTAGCACATGCTAAATGCTGAACCCATAGGAATATAATGGGTGTCTTAGCATTTAGCGCTCGCTAATCCTTAGCACGTACTAATGCAGTTAGCACATGCTAAATCGCAGTGTCCATTGATGCCTTCCTGAATGTGTTTATTTCCTGAATATCACATGGGGCTATATTCACTAAGCAAACCAATCATGTACCTATCGGTTTGCGAGCCCTTTACGACCAGATTTCCCTCTGACCCGATCATCCCATGCAAATTAGTAAAACCTCATGCAGTCCCATGCAAATTAGTAAAACCCCATGCAGTCGGCCGGCATGCAAACGGAAACGGATCATGCACGATTTGGAGGTTTATTGAATCCTGCCCATGGTCAGGACACAGCATCCTATTTTTCACACTGGCTGAGTATTTGGAATTCTCCCCTGAATTCTGTACAGATTGTCCAAATTTGGACATGAATACCAGTTCTGTCCATAAACTAATTAGTAAATTAGCTGCTAACAATTAACTATTGGCATTTACAAGCACTTAATTGGCAATAGTTAGGAGTTAGCATACGGATTTCCCTTATGCCCTATTCTCTAACATTCACACCTAAATTTCATAGCGTTCAACTCTATAGGCGGCGTGGCCATAGAAGTGGCATGGACAGGTCAGGGGCATTCCCAGAATGTAGGCATGACGTTATGGAAACCCTGGATTTGCGCACCTCACTGCCATCAGTTGGGCACCTGCATGTACATCGGCCTTTGGCAGGTATAAATGCTTGAGGCCAATGTTAGGTGCAATGGCTGTGATTCTACAAATGGGGAGTAGGCTAAAACACATTAACCTTGAAACAAACAATATTTATTCATGTACACTCCAATTAAAATACACATAAAAGTACAAGGATACAAATAAATACTAAATTTAATGTCCTTGAAATTCAATGACCCAGTGGGTGTCCCGACACGGTCCGTGTTTCGGCCTCCAGTTAGAGGCCTGCCTCAGGGGTGTGGATATCGGTTCCCAAGATGGCGTTCTGGTGCTGGAAATGCAGACTCTAAAATAAATGATGCAACATACGCTAAATCACGTGAAAGAAACCCAGCAAAAGTTTGGCGAAAGGATTTTCAAAAATCTCCTAATTAGGTTGATGTGGTCTGTCCCCCGTCGGGTTTCACGATGCAGTATCTCTGATTCATCCAGATTAAGATAAGTGCTTTTTGAAAGTTATAGCACTATCTGTTTATAAAAATTGAATAGAAAAGTTTACAAAAAAATTTATAAAATATTTAAAAAAATTTTTATAACTGTTCTTCATACCTATAAGGTAGAGCCAATGATTGAGATTTTGTCTGATCTGGAATCTTGGTAATTTTTTACCAGATTTCAAGATCTCTGAGGCTCCCTTCTATCTATCTAGGTTATCACTAGCTGGTGCTAATTTTATGGTGCATTTTGGCTGAGACTGTTTTATTTAGACACCATTTTTTTTATTTGCATCATTGGTCTGTCCCACTCCCCACTTGTTTTTCTTTTCTTGTTGTATTTTACGTGGGGCTTCTGTTCCTTATTTTTGGTTTGCGTGATTCTACAAATGCCACCTAAAAGATAGGCACTGAGGAATGTGGTGCATAGCGCTTGTCCATCTTCAGTTAGGCGCCGTTTATAGAACCATACCTAGCAGCCCCTAAATTAGACTTAGGCACCGGTAGGCATCAAAACCTTAGGCGCCCCCCTCCCCCGTCTTATACCAGGGTTTTCTTAGCCTGACTACCAGCAACTAAGTCCAAATTGGGTGCCTAGATGCAACACTTGTCCAAGATCCATCCACAATCTGCCACTTAACCACTCCTATTTTGTGGTAGGCACCTTTGGCAAGGCGGCAGCCCGAAGCGGTAGGCGCATACCGAGTTAGGTGCCTACCACCCAATTAATTTTAATTTTTGTCAATTATGAACTCATTATTGCTCATTAACTGTGTCAGTTAAGTTAGGCACCATTTATAAAATCTGGGCCAACATGCTTGCTAAGCTAGCATTCTGTAAAGGATCCTCTGCGCAAAACACCCTTTATACAATCCTAGCTTAATGTGGATCATCCTGCCACCTAACTTGTAGGGTTGCCAGATTTTCCAATTGGAAAATCCAGACCCCCTAGACCTGCCCCCCAGGCTCACCCAGTTCCACCCATCCCCACCTTGTAATGCCCTAATCCTGCCCCCCCCCCCAGTCCCGCCCTAGCCCCACCCCAGCACCACTCCACGCTTTCTGCTTTTGTTGGACATGGAGGACATCCGCGCATGCGCGGATGTCCTCCCTGCTCGACACGATTTGAGGAGGCTTTTCAAAACCCGGACAAAATGCCGGGATTTGAAAAGTCGTCTGGACCCCCGAATATGACCTCAAAAGGAGGACATGTCCGGGAAAATCCAGACCTCTGGTAACACTATTTGGATGTCATTTATTGAATCTAGCTCTCTTTGTTTTGATACATATTTCCCTATGATTACAGCAATGTAAAACATGCTGTTTCCATATATGTCTCTTTATAGAGCATGCAATTAACAAGGAAAAGAGTTATTCACCCATATAGTAGATCACCATAGTACAAAGCAGAGACATACAGGGTATTTTATATTTAAGACTAATGCTGGAACAGAAGGACTGAATGCTGTATAATCTATCCTCCCAGCCATGCAATGTGTGAGCAATTTGCTTTTACAAACAAAAACTGACATTGTTTTTGCAAAGAGACGTAATAAGAGTGTCAGGAAAAAGGAAAAGAAGAAGTAATACATTCACAGAAAGGCGCATGAGATTGTCATTCAGCGTGGCCAAAGCAAGCTCCTGTCTTGCCTTCATTCAAATGAAATGTTCTCAGTGTCACATATGGTTTTGCATTCAAAATAGTCTCTGTGAAGGCATTGTTATTGAAGAAAATAATAACCAGCTCTGGCCCTCATATTTTATGGATAGCTTTCGGTCACTTACAGAAAACATAGCGTGCTAGTATGCATCAAAGATGTGCAAATTGTATTTCTGTCTTATGATTTTATGATGATGATTCATTCAGAACTCATTTCCCATTTGGATTTTCTGTAGAAAATGGCATTTGTCCTACTAAGGGACATGGCAAGTCTTAAGTTCTCTATGTATTGGGTTTCATATACATCGAACAAAAGGTGATACATTCAGCATTATAGAGTAGTATGTTTGTCCATTTGTTGAGAGCTGGGGATGGTGATTTACATCTGTATACAATGATTTTGTTTATTATTTGTTCAAGAATTTCTTGTACCGCATACCGTGAGATCAGGTCAATGCGGTTTACAATATAACATTGCTAAATTCAGAAAAGAAAAAAAAAAAAGAGCCAGGAAGACAACTCCGAATCAAGGCAGGAAAGAATAAAAACTCTCATACCTTGAGAAAACTAACTACAGTAAAACCTTGGTTTGCGAGCATAATTTGTTCCAGAAGCATGCTTGTAATCCAAAGCACTTGTATATCAAAGTGAATTTCCGGTACATAGACTAAATGACGTGAGACAATCATGCGTGGACAATGTCGGGCAGACAATCGCGTACAGGCCAACAGCGCGCTGGATTGAAACACTTTTAAAGCTGGATTGAAACACTATTTTAAAGCTCTGAGGGGGGAGGGAGGAGCCACCCCACTTGGCGCTCCCTTTGTGGGGGGTATTGGGGGAACCCCCCCATTATAGAGGAAACAGCCTTTTTCCCAATTTATTAGGGAAAAATTAGTTTCCTCTGTAATAGTGAGGGGGTTCCCCCCACCCCTAATGGGAGCACCAACAGTTCTAAGTAAAATATGGGGGTTCCCACACACACAGCCCCTCAGAGCGCTTTAAAATAGTGTATCAATCCAGTGCGCTGGCGTCCTGCGTGCGATTGTCTGCCCGACATTGTCTGCGTGCGATTGTCTCGTGTGGTTTTGACTCGTCACCGAATTTCCACATAGAAAATAATGGAAACTCAGACAATTCGTTCCACAACCCGAAAACTTTAATACAAAATGTACTCGTATTGCAAGACTTTACTCGTTTAGAACAGTCACTACACTCTTGCAGTGTCAGAGAGAGAAGAACCATAAGCTCAGTTGTGATGTGTGTATACTGTATGTACTTGTATGCAAGACATTGCTTGTATATCAAGTTAAAATTTAATAAAATGTTTTGCTTGTCTTGCAAAACACTTGCAAACCAAGTTCCTTTGCAATCCAAGGTTTTACTGTAATTACAAGGAAGGGAAGGAAAAAAAAAAGGAAGGGGGGAGGGAAAGCAGTTGAGAATGGAAAAAATTAAAAAGCATCTTGTAAGGGAAAGCATGAGGGTCCTTTATTCTTGCTATGTATTAGGATTTGGGTCTAGTTTGTATTAGATTTAGCTTCATACCTTTCAATAGTACTCATGGTGAGGTGCATGTGGCGTACCTAACTTGGTTGCCAGCTGGGATGGAGCACCTCCCTCTCTTCCAGGCAATGTCACTCCCCTTATGCCCGCCCATCCTCCTTCCCTCCCTCCTTACAGAACAGGGATGCATTGAACTATGCAGAACCACAGTTTACATTCTGCACTGGTCGCTTAATTACACAGGTCAACACATCATTTTCATCAGAGTTAATGTTGGGTGGGGTTTGTAGTATTTTTCATGCTGATTTTCAAATCTGTGTTTAGTTTTACTAGCATGCCACATTTTTGTAAATGAGGCTCATTATATATAATTATAAACATTAATTGGGCAATATATCATGCGTTTATAGGATAAACGTATAAGGAGGCTTAACGACAGTTGTCTTTGTTTTTTTATGCTACAGATGGTGATTAATATCAGTTTTATCATGCCAAGACATTGTACTAATCATCCAGATAGTTTCTGTTACGTCTGTGGTTCATTCATGACGAAAGCACAACATCACCCAATTACCGTAGATCTGAAGAAGGTATACCAATTGTACTTTGGCTGTCGACTGGGTGACCAGGATAAGTGTTTAGCTCCACATATTATCTGTACCAGTTGTTCCAATGGACTTCGTGACTGGCTCAATCGACAAAAGGCAGCGATGCCATTTGCAATCCCTATGATATGGAAGGAACCGCGAGACCATAGTAAAGATTGCTAATTTTGCCTTGTGAACACAAGTGGATTCTCAGCTAAAACTAAGCACAAAATTATATATCCTACTCTGGATTCTATTAGGCCTGTTCCTCATGATGATTCACTGCCTGTCCCTGTACCTCCACAAGATGGACTTGCTTCTGTGGAACATGATGAGGAATATGATGATGATCCTGATCCTGATTATGTGAATGATGAAGATTCATAACCAGAGACCTTTACACAATGATCTTATTCGTGATCTGAATCTTTCAAAAGAAAATGCAGAACTTCTTGTTTCAAGGCTTAAGCAAAAGCACTTGCTTGCAAAAGAAGCTAATATAACTTAACAACATTCTTCACTGTAAAAGGCTCATTGTGCTTTAATACATGACCATCAATGGGCTCTTCAACAGTTTGTTACAAGTGCATTGTCCAGATGAATGGTGTATCTTCATTGATTCTTCACAGAGAAGCTTGAAGGCAGTGTTACTGCACAACAGAAAATTCCAAACCATAGTACAGTATATCAATTGCCCATTCTGCTCATCTAAAGGAGTCTTATGAGAATATGAAGAATTTACTAGAAGCAATCAGTTATAAAACACACCAGTGGAACATCTGTGGTGATCTGAAGGTCATTGGCATGCTAATAGGAATGCAAGAGGATTTACTAAATACTGCTGTTTTCCTGTGCTAGTGGGAATAGCATATCTACAGCTGAACATTAGTGTCAAGCGTGTCATGCAGCTGAGGGATACCTAAAACCCAGGTACAAGCAGTGTGAAATTTATGCCAGTTGTGGAACCAAATATAATATTTCTCCACCTCTTCATATCAAGCTGGGGTTGATGAAGAACCTGGTAAAGGCCATGGGTAAAGCAAACTCGCCAGGTTTTCAATATCTTGTTAAGAAATTTCCATAAATCAGCACTGGCAAACCTGAAGGAAGGGATATTTTATAGGCCCACAGATCAAGTCTGTTATGCAGGATGAAGATTTTAAGCAGTCACTTCAGCAGCTGAGCTTGAAGCTTGGAGGCATTCAAGTAGTTAGTGGAAAAACTTTCTGGGCAACCATAAGACTCCTTCATACAAGGAAGGAGTTTCAGAATCTCCTTGACTCATATCAGAAACTTGGCTGTCGCATGTCATTAAAAATACACTTTTTGCACTCACATCTTGACTTTTTTCTGGAAAATCTTGGTATGGTGAGTGATGAACAAGGAGAACATTTTCACCAGGACATTCAGTTAATGGAGTATCGCTACCAAGGTTTCTGGAATGAGAGTATGATGGCCGACTACTGCTGGATGTTGTGCCATGACAATCCAGACATAACTCACAAGAAAATCGTACTCTAAACATTTTTGAAGAAATATTGGTTGCTAAATAACACAGTCCAGTATAATTATGTTATGCTATGCTGTGTGCTTATTTGGCTTTCGACTGAACATACTGCAACATTTCTTTAAGTTGATGCTGCAATTCTTAAAACCCTACATGCTAAAATGCTATAAACTTACATTAGTCATAACTTTAAAAGTTTACATGACTGGAAAAAAAACAACTAATAACAGATCTGAAATCAGGGTGAAAAACTGATGTAGAAAAATGTGCTGTGTTGTCAAATTCCGAAAAAATTTTTGTTGCCTTGTGCTATTTTCAGTTTCTCTGCTAGGACTTTATCCTCCTTGACTGCCTCTTTTTCTCCTTGATAACCCAAGTCCCATAGTTTCCATTCCTTGTGTTTTCAACTGTTCTTTTTTTGTTGTTAGTTTGGTTTTATATTTATGTTTTTAGACTCCTGATGCAGGTAATTGGGATGAAACCCAGCTGAGTTGGGTTAATTTTACAATAAACTGGTGACTCTTCTGGGGAATTGCTTCTTCTTTTGACCACCTTTGTTCCCTTGGTTGCTACCTACACTGAGAAGGTTCCATCCTGTTGCATTGGTTGGACTCTACTCATGCCAGAGGATTGGATCAAAACACTCATGGCCCATATTCAGGCTATATAACAAGCAATCAAAATTAAAGCCAGGGCTTACTTCAAGATACTAGGACACATGGCTGCAACTGTTGATATTATACTTTTAGTTCATCTGAAAATACAATCTCCTCAAAGAAATCTCAGGTTACAGTTGAATCAACATTCCTTATCTCTCTCTGCCATACACTATCCATCTTCCCAATCTCATCTCCTGTTAACGCTAGTTGATGCAAAGACCTATCCTAAAAACGGGTGTTCCTTTTGTACTGTGGCAGCCTCACTACAGATGCCTTATCCTGAGAGTGGGTGCTCATCTAGACAGCAGAGATGTAGAAGACGGAAAGTGAGGTATTGGAAAAATCCACAACAGAAGATATCCTCACTCATCAGGTTAAATCATCCAAAAAAGATTGCTTAAATAAATTTCTTCCAGATCCATATACACAGTAAACAGCCAATGGTTTCTTATTTACTTATACTTATTGTTGTATAATTTTCACTTGCCCCGTGAATGAGAGGACGCCAAAATTAAGTGCTCCCTTTGGAACCCTTGAGAAAGCCTGTTTAAGCGAAACGGGTCCCATCGGGCATTCAATTGTTGGGGCAAACGAAAATTATACAACAATAAAGGATAAGTAAATAAGAATCCATTGGATGTTGACAGCTAGCAATCACAAGGAATGTGTTCCAGGTACAAGATAGTTCTTCACTTCAATTACTTGTAGCTCAGAGCAATCTTCTGGGCCCTAACAGTATTGCATCAATGTCCTCACCATTTCTCTGCACTAATTCAGCTGGAAATTTTTATAGAACAGCGTGTAGCTAGGGGCTCCTTTTACAAAGGTGCGCTAGCTTTTTTTTAGCACATGCACCGGATTAGCATGTGCTATAGCGCGCGCTACCTGAAAAACTACCGCCCGCTCAAGAGGAAGTGGTAGCAGCTGGCATGTGTGGCAATTTAGCATGCGCTATTCCACACATTAAGGTCCTAACACACCTTTGTAAAAGAGCCCTAGAATATCGGTATTTGGGGAGAGTGTGGCACAGTGATTAAAGCTACAGCCTCAGCACCCTGAGGTGAGCAAAGGACATCGACGCCTCTTTGAAAGCTCACGGTTTTAAAAATAATAAAATATGCAAAATGACACCAGCGCAAGGGTTTAAAATTATAATTTAAATTTATTGAATTATTGTTTCTATTTTTCCATTATGATATCAAAAGAATCAAGCATAATTGCTTAACAGTTGCACTAATGGGAGATCGTTATAGTTGCCAAATGCTGGCCTTCTGATAACGAGCTCATCTTAATATCTCCAGTCATTCTATTATATACTTTTGGCTTATTGTGACATCATCAGTATAACAACCAATAACAATTCACAAAAGAGGTGGTCTTAAAAGTTGGACAAAGAAAATTCCTCTACGTTTAAAAGTTAGACAAAGTTGTAGAAAAGTACATTTGTTTGCTTATAGTCGTTTCTGAATATAAATCATAATTTTCACAAAAATATATTAAGAAAAATTATTTGTTAAAAAGATGCTGAAAAGTTCTCAGCCTAGGAGGAAAAGAAAAGAAACTGACAGGTTCAAATTACATAGCCCTAGCCTGGAGGAGGAGGGGCTGGTCTCCCCCTCCTCCTAAGCTGACAGTCTCACACACAAAGAGCAGGAGTCTCTGACTTAATTACTTCCAGATGTTGCTGTAGGATTTCTTTAGGTTGCAAAGATATATATATGTTTTTCAAAACTCATTCCTTTGTTCAACACACAGCCACACATCCACTCCAGTCATATTTGTTCATTTATACTTTGCTTGGCCAAGCCTCCATTCATAAATCATTTTCATTCAAAACTATATTTTTCCTGTTATATCTTAGTTTGGGACACGTTACTAACTAGTCTAAACAAGCACATGTGGTATTAATTAACACCACGATGCTGAGAACAAAGACTGGGAACACAAAATGGATTCCTCAAAATGAGCAGATATAGCAAAGACAGAAAACACAAAATGGATTCCTTTGGTTTCCTTCTGATCTGGCCCAACAGCAAAATACATTTAAAAAACACCATTCTTTCCCTTATATTAATCTATAGTGTGTTTTTCTGGCTTTAGTTACATATTATTCAGATTTTTATTCACCCGTTTTCCGTACGCTTTTATTTGGGCGTGGCCCTAACTGACACATATGCTTATATCTAACTAGAATTACCCAGAATCATACGAAAAACAGGCGCTTTTGTAGAAAAACTCCACAAAAAATACTGCACTTATCATGTTCTGACATCCATTCCATTACCGTCCCATAAACATCACCCCCTGCTGTCCACGAGCCACTACTCCTCAGAGGTTGTGGTTCAAACCCACGCTGCTCCTTGTGACCTGGGCAAGTCACTTAATCCCCCCCCCCCCCAATTGCCCCTGGTACAGTAGATAGATTGTGAGCCCACTGAGACAGACAGGGAAAAATGCTTGAGTACCTGAATAAATTCATGTACACCATTTTGAGCTCCCTTGGGAAAACAGCATGGAAAATTGAATAAATAAGCAGGTATTGTGACATCATAATGCCTCATTCCACCAATGCCTGAGAGCCAACCTCATCAGTGATGTCACAATAGCTTGATTGTCCTATACTTGGGTCACTTGTGCTTATATTTTGATTTCTAGAGTGGCGCAGTGGTTAAAGCTACAGCCTCAACACGCTGAGGTTGTGGGTTCAAACCCACACTGTTCCTTGTGACCCAGGGCAAGTCACTTAATCCCCCCATTATCCCAGGTACATTAGATAAATTGTGAGCCCACCAGGACAGACAGGGAAAAATGCTTAAGTACCTGAATAAATTCATGTATACTGTTTTGAACTCCCTTGGGAGAATGGTATAGAAAATTAAATAAATAAAATAAAATTTATAGGTATATGTGCACACATATATACATATTTTCCAGCTTTCTGGTCATTTCATGCATTGGCACCCTCCTCTTGAATTACCTCTTTACTTTACTATTTGCACTTGCACTCAATTATAAAATTATTCCATGTGTTCTTAGAGCATGTTTTAGAGGACAGGAAGATGGTATGATCCATTTGCAAAGGCACCCCTCTGAGAGCCTACCAGAATGGATTGTTTCCACAGTGGTGTTTAGAGATCTTAAGAGTTTCTAGAGGGAACTGAGAGTTCTGTAGGACTGCGAACACAGATGTAGTTTTATTTCTATCCTCTGCACTGAGCTGTAGTTTGCAAACAGATGTCTCGGCACCTGCATGCCTGGAAGGAGTTTGTAGGCTTTCTCCTTCTGTTTGTTGATTAAAAAGAGAAAAGTAATCTTGCATATTTTTCAACATTTTTTAAAGTCCTTATGTATTGTTTAGCAGAAGGAGCAGAGAGAGTCCTATTTTTGGGGGGTCTGAAAAGATATATAAACTATAAACAATTTGGAAACCCCACAGCTACCTTCTGTAGTTTTAGTAAGAAGTCGTTTTGCACTAAGTAATTACCCCAGTTAGTGTACAAACAGTGTCTGTTGAATTTTGATCAGCTAGATTTAAAATAATTCACAACCAAAAAAAACTACCTGTCTAAGTTTGACTAAAAATTCAGCTAAATCTAAACAGGCAAACTTTGGCAATAAACCTTGGATGACTATCTGGGTAACGTTACCAGATTTTATGTCAGTAAGATCCGGACTCCTAGACCTGCCCCCCCAGTTCCACTCATCCCCACCCTGTTACAGCACAGTTCTGCCCTCAGCTCCACCCCCCCAGCCCTGCTGCCTGTTCATCGCACAGGAAGGCATCGGGCAGGATGACATCATGTGCATGCACGCGTGCATATGATGTCACCGTGTTGCATCCGCGCATGCGCGGATGCCTCCTTCCGACACAATTTCTTTTCAAAACCTGGCCAAAGTGCCGGGTTTTGAAAAGCCGTCCAAACTAGAGGTCTGCACGGGAATGGGGATTGCAGGAATCCCGTGGGTCCCGCGGGGGGTCCCGTGGGAATCCACCCCTAACCCACGGGACTCCCACGGGGACCCCCCTCTGGCCCACGGGACTCCCGCAGGGATGGAAGTCTTTGGAAGCAGGGTTCATCCATGTAATATAATGGACACGTCAGCCTTAGTAAAAGAGGTGGGTTTATAAGTTAATTACCTGAACAGAAAACAAAAAAAGGGTTCCACCAAAGAGTTTCCACAAGGAAAACAGCAGCGCAAACACAAAAGAAACTGTGGAACTGATGATCCTGTCAGAAGTAATTGCTGCTTTTTATGGGGATGGGCGGGGATGGAGGTAATTCCTTGCGAGGATGGGTGGGGATGGAGAGGATCCTGGTGGGGACGGGCGGGGATGGGTGGGATTGCTGTCCCTGTGCAACTCTCTAATCCAGACCCCCGGACATGTCCTCAAAAAGAAGAGGCTGTGATAGGCCAGAGCATGCTACAGGGGTTCAAGGAGGGTCTAGATAGGTTCCTAAAAGAAAAGGGGATTGAGGGGTACAGATAGAAGTAGAGGTAGGTTATAGGATTAGACAGAAACCACTTCACAGGTCATGGATCTGATGGGCCACCGCAGGACCGGACCGCTGGGCACGATGGACCTCTGGTCTGACCCAGTGGAGGCAACTTCTTATGTTCTTAAGACATATCCAGGGAAATCCAGATGTCTGGTAATGCTATATCTGGGGCATAATGAAAACTCTTGGGTATCAAAAAACCAGTATAAGTCTGCACTTGGATGTTTTGTTCACCCAAAATGTTCAAGTGCCGATTTTCAAAACTGACTTTCTGGACATCTAAGCCGCTATATGTTTTGAGTTCCAACGGGCATGTTGTGAGGTTTGTTATGGATGGGCGGGTTTAGACTTAGACATTTTGCTGCTGTAATCGAAGGTTTTGCAGGACGTCCTTGATGGAACTTAGATGTTTTGGGTTAGACCTGTTTTGGAAGTGTCTAAGTACTAAAAAGGTATCCAAACAGACCAGATGATCACTGGAGGGATTAAGTAATGAGCCCCCCCATACTCCCCCAGTGGTCACTGACCCCTCCCACCCCACAACTCCAAAAATCTGAATGAAAGAGTACATGCCTGTCTCTAGATCAGTAACATCTGCTATGGGAAAGCCTAGTAGAACTCCATACAGGTAGGTGTCTTAAGTAGCCATGTGGATGGCTAATGAAGCATAAAGAGGAGCTAGGCCCACTCTAACTATAACATTTATAGTTGAAAGTATGTGCCCACCAAAATCCTACTATACTGCCATATAGGTGCCACCTGCAGCCATAAGGCTATAGGAGTGGGTATAGTAGGTTTGGAGGGAGTTTTGGAGGGCTCAGCATAAATTATAAGGGGATTCTGGTGAGATGTACATCTGGCATCCTTAAGGTGAAGTTCACAGAAGTGCCCTCTAAGGTGTACCACACTGCTCTGTTGGTAAGTCTAGGTGGCCAGTCCATTAGAATACTGGCCATTCTTACGTCCAAGTGGTTAGACTTTTCTGTGGTCAAAAATGGGGTATAAAGTTGGACGTTCTAGCAGCCTAGATATCCTGGCGGCCTAGACATCCAAATAGACGAGTTTAATAAAAACAACTTTTGGATGTCTAGCGGCTGGCCATTTTTGTGTGTTTGATTTTGGACATTTTGCCTCAAACATCCAAATCAGACTTACAGCCTCTTTTACAAAGCCGCCGGGCAACAGCTCCGAAGCCCTTTAAATCTCTATGTGCTTCGGGGCCATTAGTGCAGCGCAGCGGCTAGCGTGGCTTTGTAAAAGATGCCGTTAGACTTTAAAAAAAAAATGCCCCTCCACTTCAAATTGAGTTTTTATCTATTTATTTAGAATTGTCTTAGTATCTGCAGTGAATACCATTCTAAAACTAGGTCTGCTGAACTCCCACCAACTTGCAAATAAAACTGAATAAAATGAAATGATCCATTAGTCTGCACTATATGTAAAGGCATCCCACAGGTGGTATTAACTGTCATGTATGTTTTATGTTTATGCTGCTAAAAAAAAAACAGGGCCAATATTCAGCTCTGGAAAGAGCCACTTTATCTTGTACGTATATATCAGTAATACCTTTACGATCTGCGAATAAACAACTTATAGTTCTCTCTTATTGGGAAATAGTCCATGAGCACGTCAGAGATGCCATTTTTTTTCCATTAATGGTCCAAAGTATTGGAATTCTTTACCATTACCCTTGCGATTAATAACCTCTATTGTAGGTTTAAAGTAGACCTAAAAACATTTCTCTTTTCTGATGCATATTAACTTGGGCAATATTAGACAGCGCTGCTGGTACTATGTAAATCTGAAAAATCCCAGTGTCTCCCTTCTGCTTTTTCACTATAGCTGTATTTCTTTCTATATTTCATATGTACTTTGAGTATTGTTATTATTATTATTATATGTGTTTTTAGATTGTAAGCTGTCCTGAAGGTAACCACCCAAGGTGCGGGATAATAATTTTTTTAATAAACTTGGAAACATCTCAGAAAGTAGAGGGCAGATTTTTCAAAACTGTGCGTCATGTTTACAGTTGTGACTTGGACAGGCTGTAAATTGAAACATCACAAGCTCATGCCTCTGAGGGTTGTGTCTTTTCTGTATCTGTGATATGGGGTTATGGCTTCATAAAAATTGATGGGTACTGGGATAAGGCTTAGATGTTTTGCTTTTTTTTTCACTTTTCACCCTGGCATGGACTTGAGAGGAATTACACTAGCCACTGACCCACTAGGCCAGTGGTCTCCAACTCAAAGCCTTGGCAGGGCCACATTTTGGATTTGTCAGTACTTGGAGGGCCTCAGAAAAAATAGTTAATGTCTTATTAAAGAAATGACAATTTTGCATGAGGTAAAACTCTTTATAGTTTATAAATCTTTCTTTTCGGCTAAATCTTAATAATAATATTATTATTTATAGCTAAAGAGACATATGATCAAGAAACTTTTATTTTACTTTTGTGATTATGATAAACATACCGAGGGCCTCAAACTAGTACCTGGCGGGCCGCATGTGGCCCCTGGGCCACGAGTTTGAGACCACTGCACTAGGCCTTAATGGTCTGCAAAGTGCAGCCCCAGTGTCATGTATGCCCCCCTCCAAGTCCTCCATTGCACCCCTGAAACAGTCGGCTGAAATGCTCTTCAAATCTTGTAAATACATTAATTTCAATCTTGACCACTTGACCACTTGACCACTTGATACAGTAAATGCAAACAATCTAAGTATGTTACTCAGGTGTCTCATTTATGAAATTTGCTACTGTTTACAATCCAAAATAAAGTGTGCGTGCGTGTGTGTGCGTGTGGAGATGAGGGTAATGGGGGGTAAATATATCCTTGAAGCGTTGTAGACCCAATATTATTATAAATTTTTAATGTTTAATACAAAGTCTGGACAAGAAGGTCAAGGCCGTTTACAACCCCCCCCACCCCCTTTTAACTAAACCACGATAGCGGTTATTAGCGCAGGGAGCTACACTGAATGCTCTGCTACTCCCAACACTCATAGGAACTCTATGAGTGCCGGAAGCAGTGAGGAGCATTCAGCATGGCTCCCTGCGCTAATAACCGCTATCGTGGTTTAGTAAAAGGGGGGAGGGTGGAATTAATAGTATGAGGCACATAATCGAAATGGAAATACGTCTAAAATCCCGCTTAAATCGGCACATGGACGATCAAAAAGACAAGTCATCCAAGTGCCGATAATCGAAATGGGTTTTAGATGTACCTAAAAACAGCTTAGGCCTTTTCAGTGCTGCTGTATGCCCAGAGCTAAAAGGGACGTTTTAGGAGGAGTGGTCAGGGTGGGACGTGGGCTGACCTAGACTTAGTCGGACTGCAAGTATAACCGAAAGTTTAACGAGGCTGCCTGGATGGAACTTGTACGTTGTGACTTAGGTGATGTAAAAAGGGCACCCGCTCAAACTCAGGGACGGAAAATTTCATGGCGATACCAGAAAGTATTTCATCACAGAGAGAGTGGTTGATCATTGGAACAAGCTTCCAGTGCCCTAATTAGCTGGAAAATAAGGCTTGGATTTTCTACGTTAAGCACCGTTTATAGAATATAATTCCTTATTCCTTACTCCTCTTCTAGAACTTTATGATCTACCTCACAAAACCTTCTTGTAATCCTCTCCATACGAGAAATTTTTTACGACACCACTCGGAAATCAATCTTCTCTGTCATGGCCCCGACATTCTGGAATGCAATGCCCAATGAACTCAGACATGAGTCATCTCTAACATCATTCAAATCCAAACTTAAAACCTTCCTATTCCATGACGCCATCGATACGGATTTACTCCTTCTTACCAAATGATGCAAATTAGAAGAGTCCCCCCTCCTTTTGTGCTTACCGTCCTCCTAACTTTTTCCTCTTAAATTTTATTGTAACTTTCTTCCCTTCTCCCACTTCCCCACTTGTTTCCTGTACGTCTAGACTGTCTTCTCCCTACTCAACATTGTAAGATTACGTTTCTTTCTTTTGTTTCAACTTTTAGTACAGGTCTAGATACCTGTGATGGACGGTATAACAAAAAGTTAATAAACTTGGAAATTTGGAACCGGTGCTATTGGCTGTCGCCTTAAAAGCAGCTACTGATCACGTGTCAATTACGTGACGGCACCGGGTATAGAATCGTGCCTCCTACAAAGGAAGGTGTCAGAAATGTAGGCCAGGGTTTTCCATGCCTACATTTCCGATGTGTACCTCTGATGTGAATCGTACCTCTGTAGGCGTTTAGGCCACCTAATGCTACTTCTGGCATTAGCCACGTCCACAGTGGTATTATGCGGCCTATAGTACCTATGGAGGTGAGATTCCAGTGCTGATTTTTTAGGCATCAGTAGGCGCCTTGAAACTCAGTTAAACATGCCATTTAGACATTGTTGTTTTTTTTTTACTGAGTTTGGGCACTTACCGGCATCTAAAAAATCAGTGCTAGTTAGAGAATTTGGGCCTATGGGCCTAATTGTTTAAATTTACAATTTATAAACCTCAAAGAATATTAACCCTAAGTTTACCCAAGACTGAATATATTTTTGAACTTCACATTGTCATGGCTGAGCAATAACTAAGGCAGTGTCTCTCAAACTGTGTGCCACAGTACAGTGGTGTGTTCCAAAGATATTCCGGGTGTGCCACAAGAGATTCCCGAATTTCACTTTATTTTTAAAAATTATCTTTATAAGTGTACACTAGAATAGATGATATATATATTGCATACACAAGAGTCTGTCAACGTTATAAGCATCTGTGTGTTTAAGAATACAACCAATCAGACAAGTATCATTCTTTAACATGATTGGTCCTTCAAAACTAATGGCAAGTAACTTTAGTTTTATTTTTTATGCAGTAGTAGTTATCCTAACTTGAGCAACAAAGCAATCAAGGCTTTATTATTGTTTGGATCTTCTTATCTTTGCGAACTTGGATTTTCAACTCTGCCAGAAATTAAATCGAAAAAAATAATTTATTTCTGTCATTCTTAAATTGTCTTTAGTTTGTACTCTTTTGTAAACCGCGTAGAACTTATGGTTACGTGATTAAGATGTACGATGTTATGTTATGTTAAGCAGTTAGTGGATGATGAAATGCGCGTTCGCTTGTCAACTATTGAGTCACATTTTGAGTTAATTTGCACTTAAAAACAAGCTCATCCATTGCATTGATTAGCAATTCTATTCAATCTACTTTAGGTTCACCATTGTTACAATTACCCCTACATAGGGCTCCTTTTACGAAACCGCGTTAGCGGCTTTATTGCACGCACTTTTTTAGTGCACGCTAACCCCCGCGCTAGCTGAAAAACTATCACCTGCTCAAGAGGAGGCGGTAGTGGTTAGCGCGGCCGGCAAATTAGCGTGTGCTATTACGCGCGTTAAACCGCTAACGCAGCTTTGTAAAAGGGGCCCATAGCCTAAAGAACCTTAAATAAATCACTCTCAAATTTTAATTTTTGTTGGTATTACAATTTTATCATTTCAATTATAATGTGCCGCGATAAACATTTGCTCCGTTTAATGTGCCGGAGCTAAAAAAAAGTTTGAGAGACACTGAACTAAGGGTTAGAAAAGAAAAAAAAAAAATCCAGAGCATATACAGTCTGTGCAGTAATGGAAAAAATTAACCACACGGCCACAGATACAGGAAAAACCATCAACGTGTGCTTTAAATAGGTGGGATGTAAAATGCATGAAAGAATTTAAAGTCTACTTAATAAGCAAAATATCACTAATTAGTGGATAATGGATGATCGTGTACAGACCAACTATGGTTGTTTTTGCTGCTTTCATTGATGTTCTTTGTGAACAGATTGAAGAGTCTATCGTCTGATACCTTTTTTTTTTTTTGGCTTACACGGCACAGCTGTTCCAAGTTCTTTATATGGCCACACTAAGATATTTATAATGGAAATGTATGGAAAGGGCTAAAAAAAAAAAAAAAAGACAACTCTTGTAGCATGTTGTTTATTAGATGAAATACTTGTATCTTTATGCTCACGAGCATATTATAAAATGAGCATTCTTTCAGCTGCTAGAATGGATGCGCATGCAGGAATACTTACATTTATTTCACACACTGTGTCGTGGAATTAGAAATTATTCCAGTCAATATTCAGCCATAAATTATCAACATTTTAATAACCTCTGACTGCCACCAGCTAAGTTAGAACTGGACATTAAGGGGCTCTTTTTCAAAGCACTTAGACACACAATGTAATGGAGAAGGCGGAGTTTTGGCACCCCTTCCCAAGAAGGCCTAGTTCCAGACCCCTCCCCTCAGTTCTAGTCCCTTCCTGTAGCCCCTCTCACCCCCTATAGGTCACACCCCTTAGCCTACTGCACTGTTCCTTAATGGGGTGTTCTTGGCAGGAGTGGTCCCCAGTCACTTCTGCTCATGCAGGCTCCAACCTGAAAAAGGCTGCCATGACCTCTAATGGCAATTTCATGGTACTACAATAGTTTGCACCATGACTGTACCCCTAGAACTAGGACTCTCTGAACACCGTTCACAACCAAACGCTCAGACCTTTGAACATAAGAACACAAGAACATAATAATTACCACTGCTGGGTCATACCAGTGGTCCATTGTGCCCAGCAGTCCGCCCACGCGGTGGCCCTTAGGTCAAAGACCAGTGCCCTATTTTAGTCTATCCTTAACTGCGTATGTTCTGGTTCAGCAGGAACTTGTCTAACCTTGTCTTGAATCCCATTGTTTTCCCCTTTAGCAGCCTCCGGAAGAGCGTTCCAAATTTCTACCACTCTCTGGATGAAGAAGAACTTCCTTACGTTTGTACGGAATCTATTCCCGTTTAACTTTAGAGAGTTCCTTCTCGTTCTCTCTACCTTGGAGAGGGTGAACAATCTCTCTTTCTCTACGAAGTCAATTCCCTTCAATATCTTGATTTTTTCTAAAATAAGATCAAAAAATGTACAGAGGTTAAACTAAACTAAACCTTAAGTTTATATACCGCATCATCTCCACAATCGTAGAGCTCAGCACGGTTGAAAAAACAATCATTACTCTAGCTCCAGCATACCCATCACCACCGAGAATAGCCAACCCCTGCACTGCTGATCAAATCTGGAACACCTTTACACCCTTAACTGTGTGTGACACAGCCAAATTCCTAGAAATACCTATCCACTCAGAGTATTATCCTAGAAAGACGTCCCACCTGTTAGCAGTCGCCCCAAACCACATCATTGCTTGGATCACTATCCCCATTAGATAGAGTGTGAGCCCACCAGGACTAATAGGGGAAAATGCTTGAGTACCTGAATGTAAACCACGTGGAGGGACATAATCAAAACATACATCTAAGTCCAATTCAGACGTATTGCGCTAAACACCCAAAGTCGGCATTGGGGAAAATGTCCATTCTTAAAAGGCAAATCACTATGGGGCTCATAATCCAAAAACTAGCCTAAGTCAGCACTTTGACGTCTTATTAACAGGGACTTCCAAGGGCCGATAATCAAAACCAACTTTCTGGACGTGCAGCACTTCTAAACTGCTGGACGTCCAGAAAGCATGTGGACATGTTAGGAGGTGTGTTATGGGTGGGGATTGGTTGTACTTCAACTTGGATGTACCCTAGCTATAATCAAAGCTTTCCTAGAGGGAACATAGACCCTGGCAGTTAGACCTGTTTGAGTTGCATCTAAGTTCCACAAAGGTGCCCAAACTAACAAGAAGACACTGGAGAATTTAAGAACATAAGAACTGCCGCTGCTGGGTGAGACCAGTGGTCCATCTTGCCCAGCAGTCCACTCACACGGCGGCCCTCTGGTCAAAGACCAGCACCCTAACTGAGAGTAGCCCTACCTGAATACGTTCCAGTTCGGCAGGCATGCCCCCCCCTCTCCCCCATTGGTCACGACCCCCCTCCAACCACCCAAAGAGCAAATAAAATAAATCCAACCCCAAAACACATAGGCTTCCCATCAGCTGATCGCAGCAGAAGGACTATCCATCAGCTGAGCCGGTTTCGGGGATTCCTGGTGGCTCAGCTGATGGAGATTCCCCCTACAAGGATCAGCTGAGCTGCGGAGCCCTACACCCCTCCCCCAGACATCCCGATTCACTTGTACCTGTTTCTAGGATTTTGTAGACTTCTATCACATCTCCCCTCAGCTGCCTCTTTTCCAAACTGAACAGCCCTAACCTCTTTAGACTTTCCTCATACGAGAGACTCTCTATCAACAACTGACAACCAATGTAGAAACTTCATAAACAGGCATGATGTATTCTCTACATCCATTTCCTAGTATCAGTCTTGCTGCTGTATTTTGCACTATTTCCAGTAGTCTCAGAGTTTTCTTTGGGAGACCGGCATATACACCGTTGCAATAAATCAATGCAGGCCATCACACATCAGAAAGCCAATTTCAGAAAATCTTGTCAAAAAAAAAATTGCAAATGCAGTTTTCACAGTCTGTGTGTCAAGCTTCAATCTCTCATCTAATACTACTCCTAAATCCCACACAAATCTCACCAGTGATTAAACAGCCGTGATAAAACACACTCCCTACTCTCCAATTTCGGGTTTGATCCAGCCCAAGGCCTCTTCCCTATCAACAGGTTCTGCATTTTGTGTACCAGTAACAGTCCAGAATGATTCCAAGACATGAGTTTATTTTCCCATATATAAAGTCTTTTCTTCCCCTAGTGACACCAATAGCTGAATAAGAATAAACACAACAAAGAATCATAGACCTAGAAATATAGAAAACAGAGAAAAATGAAGGCAGATAAAGATCATATAAGAACATAAGAACATAAGAACATAAGCAGTGCCTCCGCCGGGTCAGACCATAGGTCCATCCTGCCCGGCAGTCCGCTCCCGCGGCGGCCCAAACAGGTCACGATCTGTCTGCATCACCAGAAGGGGCTCCCTTGCCACCTTGGTTTCTCATTTAAGTCCTATCTTCCCATCGTAGTCCTAACCCTCCGGTCTTGCACATATGGCCTATCTAATTTGCCTATCCATTATCCCGTCCTCTCCCTTAGAGATCCAATATACTTGTTCCAAGATTTCTTGAATTCAAATGCAGTTTCATCTTCACCACATCCACTGGGAGATTGTTCCACACATTCACCACCCTTTCCTTGAAACAGTATTTTCTGAGGTTCTGAATCTGTCTCCATTCCCCTTCATCTAATGCCCCCTTGTTCCAGAGTTTCCTGTCAACTGAAAGAAGTTTGCCTCCTATGTATTTATGCCATGTAGGTGTTTAAACATCTCGAGCATATCTCCCCTCTCCTGCCTTTCCTCTAAAGTATGTAAAAAATGGCAAACTTTTCAACTTGTATTTTTTTGTGAGGTAATCAAATCAATATACATTAACCTCACTCAAGCAGATAGTTTCCACATATATCAGAATAGTCTCAGAAAATTAATACAGATGTAGCCACTGAGGTCTGTTCCTTCTTATCATTGAATGACTAAAAGGTGACAACTTGTTGTTTTTTGAAATTATCAAAAGTCTTTTTGAATTTTCTGAGACTATTGAAGTCAGTGTATTGGATAAAAACACAAAGTTGTCCCAGGGGAATAATTTTTGGTAAAGCATCAGCTTGTGGGGTTTTTGGCCAACCAAAATGTCTTTTATTTCAGAAAGCCTGTATGATTGGGCATAAATGTATTATGCAATTTTGGTTGCAGAAAGAATCTCCAAGTTTTGGGCATTGGAGGAATCAATTACATCGCTTATTTTTATTTGAGAGTTGGGAGGTTCGAGGTTCATCTAAAAAAACTTCTTTTTATGGAGGTTTGGGATCCTTGTATTCAGAATCTTTCACCAAAAATACGAAGTTTGGTTATCAATGATTTATTATGAAAATTTAGGTTTACTAATTACATTCCAATTATTTATTTTTATTTTTTATTTTTGTCAACTTTCATCCAGGGTGAGGGATTTCATTTAGGGGGAAGATAGTGGGTAGGGGATGGAATTAAGGGGGGTGTAGATAAGATTGAATTAATTCATATGGAAATTAAATTTGAAAGAATGATTTAAATTTGTATGAAATATTATTGTGATTCTTATTGTATTGAATGTATTTTTGTATTATCCTATTGTACTGATTATTTGATTCTTTCAATAAAAATTGTTATACATAAAAACACAAAAATTCTGATATATGTGGAAACTATCTGCTTGAGTGAGGCTAATGTATATTGATTTCTTCTAAAGTATCTTTGAGTCTGTCTCCGTATGCCTTATGATGCAGACCACCGACCATTTTAGTAGCTTTCCTCTGGACCGACTCCATTTTGTTTATATCTTTTTGGAGGTACAGTCTAATCTAATCTAATCTAATCTAATCCTTAGGTTTGTATACCGCATCATCTCCACGTTCGTAGAACTCGACACGGTTTACAGTAGGAGAAATAGGAAGGAACTACAACAGAGGGTTAGAGGTAGAAGTATGAAGAAAATTTAGAGAACTTGGGATGCCAAGATATAAAAGTTTCCTTGATTCCTAAATTGGAGGGAGACTTACATTTTTTGAGAAAAGCCAGGTTTTCAGATGTTTGCGGAAAACTTGGAGAGAGTCTCCAGAATTGTACACAATATTCTAAGTGAGGTCTCACCAAAGTCTTATACAGGAGCATCATCATTACCTCCATTTTTCTTACTGGCCATTCCTCTCCCTATGCACTCAAGCATTCAAGCGCCAATTCCAATCCCCTGAATTAAATCTGTAGACAGATGGACATATAATAAACAAAAGGAGAAAAAAGCCCTACGGACAAATTATAGTTGTTCCTGTGTGACTTGCCACCCTGCATTCCCTCCCTTCAGCTAATTCACCACATATGAGAGGAGATGGTGGGCTGGAACAATTTTGTACCCCTTCACATCTGTGCCCTGTGCGTCTTTATCACTCACACAGCCATTGGTACAGCGCTGCCTGAGGGACTCCAAATCTTACTAACCCTGGAAGGGAGGAACAATCTCCAATCCTGATTTCCTGCATTCTCCTTATTAGGAAAGTTTTCAGCCACACATGAGCTTCACTCCCCCCTTCCCCCTCCCCCCTCCCCCCAATTCTTAACTCCCACAGTCCGCCCAGCAGGAGGTCATGCTGTGTCATACCAAAGCCATCAAAAGCTATATAGGAAAGCAGGCAAAACAGGAAAAAAATAAAAGAGTAAAGGTGGAAGATGATTTTCGAATGTCATTTACATGGGCAAATTGGCTGGCTGAAAATTTCCAATCTTTATCCTGGATAAGAGTAAGCTGCAACACGGGATACAGATCTGGGCCACTTGATATTAAATTCCACCTCGTATCAGCACTTTAGGAAACTATTGAAAACTTATTTGTTTACATTTTTGGTAAATTGATATATTGTTCTTCACTGTGCTTGTTCAGTTTTTTAAATCTTATTTTGTTAACCACATAAAACTTAAAGGTATTGTGGTATATAAATACATTTTTGTGTTATATTATGTTTATGCATTCTTTTACCTGTGCAAAAAGTAGGTAGTTTATTTATTGGGATTTATTAACTGCCTTTCTCTAGTGCAGGGGTAGGCAATTCCGGTCCACGAGAGCCGGAGCCAGGTCAGGTTTTCAGGATATCCACAATGAATATGTACGAGATGGATTTGCATGTACCTCCTTGAGATGCAAATCTATCTCATGCACATTTATTGTGGATATCCTGAAAACTTGACCTGGCTCCAGCTCTCGAGGACTGGAATTGCCTACCCCTGCTCTAGTGCAATAGGTGTATCATTCTGGACAGTAGGGTATTCTCCTCATGCTTGCAAGCATGCAGAAGGAATCCACTCCAGGTTTTCAACTCCTCCTCCTTCTCCAGAGGGCTCTGCTGCCCCCTTTAGTTTTTCCTTCGGAACGTGAGCCAGAAGCTGTCTTTCTGATCTGCTCTGTATATTTCTTTTTTCAGCAGTTCTTGTGGCTATCATTGTGCTAGAGTTCCCCAATGCAGGATGAAGCTCTGCCTGTGTGGAGAAGAAGCAGACTTGAGTCTGCAGCTGGCAAGTTAATCCCCCGGGAACCTGTTTGGCCAGCCTGCAGAAAACTTTATGGAGCTCAGGGTCCATTTTCCTATGTAGCTTAGGTCACCTACTGATTCACATGGGTTGAGCACAAGCTGTTAGGTATCTGCAGGGGGATCTTCAGTGTGCCGGGTGTGATGTCACCTCCCACCCCTTTACGTGTGCGGTTCTGTGGGGGTTGAGGATCAGTCCAACTTTATACCAACTGACAACCTGAAGATTTCACTGTTTGGAAGACTGGCTGATTGAGGCAGGGATTCTTCTTAGATCCAGCTGCAGCACTTTCAGAGTACATGTCACAGTGAGCAAGGCTATTACAGCCTGTGGGCAAAATTAGTTGGGGGGGGTCTGAAAGAAACTATCTTTTTAATGTTTCTGCCACATCCTCTAGGGTCCCCCCACTTCTAAAATCCTGTTTTCTGTGGAGGGTTTTTTACTTTAAGGTAAGGCATTTTTGAACTGGTTTATTTTTGTGCTAAAACACTGCCATGATGGCCATCTTGGATTTCCCAATTTTTTCAAAGTCCTCAGATACTCCAAATCACCTTATTTTGTCTCAAAACTGTCAGGGATGGAGACCTCAGGCTATTTTACCCCTGATTCATACCAGTTTTTTTCCTAGATGGATGCTAGAACACCCTTGTGCCATGTGCTGTACAGCACGTGAAGAGGAGGCGGGAGTGTTGGCTTAGCATCCCTTTGGTGGCTAGGACTGAGGAACCTCTACGGGGCCTGTCTACTGAGAGATAATCCCTCCAGGAGCCCCAAAACAGTGGCATATCTAAGCGTAAGAGAATGGAAGCTGCAGAGCCCTAGAGACATAATGTGGAGTTTCCTAAAGGGGATTCAGTGATGCCTAGTAAAGCCTTTTTTCCTAAATTTGTGAGTTTATTGTGGAGAACTTATTTGGATAGCCAGAATCCTCATATGAGATCAAGCAGCAAGCCAGAGGTTGTGAAATGGGGCTTGGGCTCCCAGGGTGCATCAGAGTCATTGACGGTAGCTGACCAGGATCATGTGCACCTTACTGACAGGGACTTGGAGGTCAAGGGATCAATCTGTGTAGCCTTGCTTTCACAGAGTGAGTCTTTCCTGCTGGGAGATATAGGGTCGTAAACAGGAGCAAGTACGCAGGAAGCAGTGGTGGCCCTCGATCATAGGGAGGATCCCACAGTATGCTTGCTGTTCAAGCCTATGGCGCTATTAGAGCTCATTACTGACCCCCAACCGGAGTTACAGTTAGACTATCAACAGGCCCCTTCCACTCTGTGTTCTATCCTAAGCCGAGTGAGAGTGCAGTTCACGTGTTTTCCCTGGCATCCTGATAAAAGGGGCTGCTGAAAAGTTCTCAATCCAACCAAGAAGAGAATGATGTGGAGCCATGAAACTTACAAGTTATTCCACGCTTTTCATGACACTTGTCATTTCATTTCATATCATTGAAAGGAAAAGTATGAAGAAGCATGTGGAATAACTTGTAATTTTCATGGCTCCACATCATTCTCTTCTTGGTTGGGCTGAGAACTTTTCAGCGGCCCTTTGTACGAGTGTTTTAATTACGGAGCACTGGGATGCTCCTGAGGACTCTTTAAAGATAGCCAAGACAATGACTAGACTGTATCCCAGTGTATGGCAAACTGTGCGTTACAGCACACTAGTATGCCATGGCAGATTCCAGGTGTGCTGCGAGATGCTGTCGACATGGAGAGGCACCGCTGCCGCTGACTACTTTCAAGACAGTGCCTCTTGCGGTGAGAGTCAGGTCCTGTAGGCTGTCAGCTGGCGCCGACACCTCTCCTCCTCACCGGCATCTCTCCTCCTCTCCCTGCACCCCTTCTCCATCAGTAACCCCTACCGGCGTACAAATAGACTCAGATCTGCAACTGGGCAGACTTGCACGGTCTGTGTCTGTGTATGGCCATTTGGTGGAGGATGGGCAGGGGAGGGCTTCAATGGCTGGGAGGGTATAGATGGGCTGGAGTAAGTCTTAACAGAGATTTCAGCAGTTGGAACCCAAGCACAGTACAGGGTAAAGCTTTGGATTCTTGCCCAGAAATAGCTAAGAAGAAAAAATTTTTTTTTAAAAATTTAAATTGAATCAGGTTGGGCAGACTGGATGGACCATTCGGGTCTTTATCTGCCGTCATCTACTATGTTACTATGTTACTATGGAGGGCGTCTTTTGGCTCCGAGCATTGTTGCAGAAGTTTTCATTGTGCAGCACACATATGAGCAACGCCTACACATTCATTTATAACATTATTCGACATGACTTTGAAGACTCTCAACACTCCTGAGGCAGGCCCGTTTGGCCGAAACATGTACATGTCGAGTCATTGAGTTATTGGAACCATCAGATGAGTAAAAGGACATTTGTATTCCTGTGCACATCATTCTGATTAGGACAATTCCACTCTATTTTTTGCATATTTGACTTTGTGGTTTTGTTTCCCCTGTTGTTATCTCTAGTATCCTATAGTAGTGGGTGCATAGTATCCTATAGCCTGCTGACGTAACCGCCTGGCACACCTTGATTGGCCCAAGCCCTCCCAGGTCCATGCTCCTTTTGAAGTTGGTGCTCTGTAATTTGAGCAACTTATAACATAACATAAAGATCCATTTACATACCGCAATGCCTTTCCGTTCTAAGCGGTTTACAAAGGAGTAAAGAAAACTGTACAAACACAGTAGATTATAAGCTCATTTATAACATTTATCGAATAAGTGAGTCTTCAGCATCTTTCTAAAAACCTGATAAGAACTGGAACCTAAAATCAACTTACTAAAACTCTTGTCCCAAAATGCTACTTGATAGGCTAGGATTCTTTGAAAATATCGCCTTTTGCTATAGGAAACGTAAATATGGTAAGTTTACGCAATGATGATTTTCTGTCTGCAAATTTAAAAGGATCAACAAAATAGCTTGTTACAAGACCATACAACATTTTATAGCAGAAATAGCCCATTTTAAAAAGTATCTGTGTTTCAAATGGAAGCCAGTGTAGCATCCGATAATACTTTGTCACATGTTCAGATTTTTCAAATTAAAAATCAGTCGAACTGCTGTATTCTGAATGAGCTACAATCGGTTAATATTCCTTTTATGGGAGGCTAAGTAGATAATATTGCAATAGTCTAAGAGACTTAGGGCTCCTTTTACGGCTTTATTGCATACACATTTTTGACACCAAAACACCACTATGCATCAATGAACTTAGTTACCCTATTCAGTCCACCATGAAGATACTAGGTGGACTGAATCAATGCCTGGACTCTGGATCAATGACTAACCATGAAAGACCAGGTGGACTCCTTAATCAGAAAGGGTTTTTCCACTCTCTGGAAACTTAGATCCATTAAATCATATTTCAATACATCAGCATTCAGAACCCTGGTTCAATCCCTCGTACCAAGTCAACTTGACTACTGTAACATCGCCTATTTAGCAATTTCCCAAAAGAATATGCGACGTTTACAATTAATGCAAAATGCAGCGGTCAGACTAATCTTCAGGCTAAAGAAATTTGATCACGTGACACCCTACTACCGGCAGTTGCATTGGCTACCGATGGAAGCACGCGTAAAGTTTAAATTCGCCTGCCTCTGCTTTAAAGTACTATACGGACTAGCCCCTAAATACATAACTGACCTTTTCTCCTTCTCAGCCAACAGACACAAGAGAAGCTCACATTCGAACTTCATTTCCCCCCAGTTAGAGGTTGTAAACTGAAAAAACACTATGAACACCTTCTCTCACATTAAGCAGCATTATGGGGTAAAGATCTAGAACAATTGCTTTCGCCCACTACTTATCAGGAATTCAGTCAGCATCTAAAAACATACCTGTTCCTGAAGTATCTAGACAACTGACCTGTACATCTCTCTCGCCTCAATAATGGTTTTCTTGACCTATTAATCACTTTCTTCCACCTCTCTGAAGTTCAATCAATTTGTACCTTCGTTTAATCTTTTGTAAACCGCATAGAACTTCACGGTACTGCGGTATATAAACTGTTATTATTATTATTATTTTTAGCATGCGCTAACCCCTGTGCTAGCCAAAAAACTACCACCCGCTCAAGAGGAGGCAGTAGTGGCTAGCACGGCCGGCAAATTAGCGTGCGCTATTACGCGTGTTAAACCGCTAACGTGGCTTCGTAAAAGGAGCCCTTAGAATCAAAGATTGTACAAGAAATCTGAATGTTGAAAACTTAAAATAAGATTTAATTGTCCAAAAGTTTTCAAAGCATGAAATAGCGAACAAGGGCAGTTACACGTATAACTGTTAATTATTGTCAATCCCAGGGCCAATTAAAATCAACTCCAATTAATAGCCGTGTATTGAACAGAGCTTACTCTATAACTCGTATGCACACATTTGCGCTCTAGTTGGTAATGTGAGTGTCTGAGTTTGCAGAATTAAGGGATAGCATTCTATAGAGAAAATTAACCCACTCAACAATCAGGTGCAAACATGCCTATATTCTCTTTGAAAATCAGTGCAAAGTCTATGAATACAACCAGTCATAGATCTGATACGTGTCCCATGTTTTATAGGAAATGATAAAGGAAAGCTTCATTTATGTTTCAAGTTTCAAGTTTATTAGGTGACTTGAACTTCAAAACATTCAGAAAAGAAATCAAAACCCTGCTTTTCAAAAAATTCATCCAAATATCTTAACCCCTCCTCTTTTACCTCCAGAAGATTCACCTACCTTCAGATAACCTTCCCCCAAATTACCCACCTCAACACCTTCCAATTAAACAAATACCATAAATAGATTGTAACCTACCCTCTCTAACTGCATTCCATATGTATTTTTCATACAGTTCTTCACTGTCAGTTTAATTTCCATCCTATAAGTTCACATAGAATTTTTCTTTTTTCAACCATCTTTATTTTCTCTTCTTTATTAATTTCCAGGTACTTTAGTTAGATTGTGAGCCTTCGGGACAGTAAGGGAATTTTTTAAGTACCTTCTTACTTCTCATTTATAATCTTAATGTATATTTTCTTCAAACCGCTTAGAACCTAACGGATGTAGCGGTATATAAGAAATAAATTACATTACATTACATTCTAAGCGATGTACACTTTAAAATTTACAATTATTAGAGAACAATACAATACGTACAAATACTTAAATAATGGTAAATTGCTCTTAATTTTAACATTACTAAACATAAGATAATATAATATTTAAGATAATATACTCTACTGCTTCTAGTAGAAGTACACTTCCAGAAGATTCTAATTGATGTTACTGTTTTACTTACACTGAAGTACTGAGAAAGATTTCATTCGACAGTATGACTGAAGCGTTCTCTGCTCTGCATTCGCAATGAGAGATGTTATTAGTTGCTAAACATTAGCTGAATTCTGAATTACAGGCATAGCCAGAATTTGCTTTGCTTGTAGTCATCTCAAAATCCAACACAGTAACAGAGCCAGTATCTAGATTTATGTTGCGTGAAATGGTGTGGTGGCCGTGTTAGTCCGCTCTTCAAGGTAATATGTAGAAATTAAGCAAAAACATAAAGAAAAAAAAATAATACCTTTTTTATTGGACTAACTTAATGTAGCTTATGCTTAGCTTTCAAAGGTAACCTTCAAAAGCTAATTATGAATGACATTAATTAGTCCATATAAACTACATTAAGGGCTCCTTTTATCAAGCCGCGCTAGTGTGACTTTTAATCACGCACTAACCCCCGCGCTGGCCAAAAACCTACCGCCTGCTCAAGGCAGGCGTTAGCGGCTAGTGTGGCCGGCGGTTTAATGCGCGCTATTACGCATAACATAAAGATCCATTTACATACCACAATGCCTTTCCGTTCTAAGCGGTTTACAAAGGAGTAAAGAAAACGGTACAAACACAGTAGATTATAAGCTCATTTATACCATTTATCGAATAAGTGAGTCTTCAGCATCTTTCTAAAAAACTGATAAGAACTGGAACCTACAATCAACTTACTAAAACTCTTGTCCCAAAATGCTACTTGATAGGCTAGGATTCTTTGAAAATATCGCCTTTTGCTATAGGAAACGTAAATATGGTAAGTTTACGCAATGATGGTTTTCTGATAAAAGGAGCCCTAAGTTAGTCCAATAAAAAGGGTACTGTATTATTATTATTTTTTTTTTATTTCTACATATTACCAGTGAAATAGTGTTGTATTTTGTGTTGAATCGTATTACAAAAGCCCATAAACAACAGGTAGAGCCTTGTCATCTAAAGGTTTTGCAGGTTTCAGGACATGTCATCTGACCCACAAACAAATTTATGACCAGATTGAGCCAATCGAGGCAAGGCCTACCACTCTTCCATTTCAGAACAACAGAGAATTAATATCACCTCTTCTTACTATGTGACTGGTTCACTAAACAACCTGTGAGCTCTATTCCTGCAATTTTACTGGACATTATAGGAAATAACAGGACATGATAATCTCTCTCTTTTCCGTGACAAAGGGCAGTACTTGCTCTTTTACATCCACCTTCCAGGCCACAAAATCTCCTCTGTAATTCCATCTCCATAAAAAGTAGTAGGAACATGGGGCCAAAATGCATGACAGACAGGACTAACATGGTGCTGTGCCCCAGATTCCTTTCCCTAGGGTTACCAGATGTCCGGGTTTCCCCAGACATGGCCTCTTTCTGAGGACTCTGTCGGGAGTCCAGGCTGCTTTTTTATTTTACTACTTTTGTCTGAGGAAACAGGACATCTAGTAACCCTACAGTAGTGGTCTTCTTTGCAAGGCCCGCGAAAACCTTATAGGTGACTCACACACCTATCCAGAGTCCCTATCCTCCTTCCCCCCATGAGATCTGATACTTGCGCACCGTTCTCATTTCCAGCAGCTCTGCTCTAACTCTTTGGGCCACCGGCAGCATGAGTGAAGTCAACACGCTTCCTTCTGCAACCTGGAAGCTTTTCCTCTGATACTGCTTCCTGTACCAGCAGAGGAAGCAGTAGCACAGAGAAAGCTTCTGGGTCACCAAAGGAGCATGTTTACTTCATTCATGTTCATGGGGCCCAAAGAGTAACAGCAGTGCCTCTGGGAAGAATGGTGAGCAAGCACCAGATCCTGCAGTGGGGGAGGGGAGATAACACTGAGAGGGTAAGAGAGATAGGTAATAGCCCTGTTCCCATCTTCCAGAGGTCATAGGTTCAAATCCCAGCACATATTTTAATTGTGGCATTCTACTTTGCAGGCGTACCTTGATGATCTCACAATAAGGTTAGCATTGTGCAGCTGCACACCTCCATTTGCAATGAAGTAGAAGCTATGCTAAGGTCTGTATCTATTTTTTCTGTTTTTAAGTTTTTTGCAAATGAAGTTATGTATGCAATCTATATCTTTTTCATGTGCTTTCTTTGCTTTCAAGAATGAGCTGATTGGAGCACTATTTAAAAAAAGGGTGAGAAAAAAAGGGTAGCTTTTTAGCAAGAAACATAAAGCTGTGTTTTTCATGTGCTGTGCTTCAGGTAATGGATCTTTTCCTCTAATTAGCAAATAGCATTGCTGTTTTTCCACAAAAATAGAAGGGTTTGCATGCAATATATCTGTTTTAATGTGCCCTGTTTATGTGGTACCTTATTAAATGCATTTTGAGCTTAATAAAGCAAAAATAAAAACCCAGAGAGCTATTTAGCAGATCGCATTAAGGACGTCCAAACTGTACCTAAGTTCCGTCCATAGAACTTAGGTCTATCTGAAGCCCAAACTATGCTGAAAAGTAGACCTGGTTTTCATTCATCTACAATGTAGGCATGAGATGGATGCCCTAGGTCGCTCAATGTTATGCAAATGAATCAAAGGATGCCCATATTGAAGCCTTACCCAAACCATGCCCATTCCACACCCACGCCTATTCCATTAGGCGTGAGTTTTCCCAAAGGGCATCCATGAATTTGTGAACGCGCCTACAAAGTGACGTCCACATCCTTTTGATGTCCATGTGCCAAGACCTTTAAATGGCTCATTAACCACTTAGTTTGGATGCCTAAGTCCCGCTCAGCTTTAAGCAGGATTTAGGCACCCTTTATAGAATCAGGGCCTCAGTGCTTAATACTCACTAGTCATACATATAGTCAAAAATTTTTAAAACAATGGGGTCTACAGTATATTCAGCAGCATTGTTTGAAACATTAACTACCATAAGTAAATTCAGTACTGGACCAAATCCAGATACCAGGGAGAGGAATAGCTAGTAAGAAAAAGAAAGTATTGATGCCCCAGTATAAGACTCTGGTGAGACCTCATTTAGAATATTGTGTACAATTCTGGAGGCCGCACCTTCAAAAAGATATAAAAAGGATAGCGTCAGTCCAGAAGAAGGCTACTAAAATAGTTGGTAGTATTCATCATAAGACATATGAGAACAGAATTCAAAATTTCAATATGTATACTGTATTTTTCGTTCCATAAGATGCACTTTTTCCACTCCCAAAAAGGGGTGCTTGTACCCCCCCCAGTGTTCTGCTGCTGCTTGTCACCCCCCCACCCTGACCCCCACCGCTGCTGGTGCTGCTCACCACCCTCTTACCCACTCGCCGCCACAGGAAAGGAAGAGAAAGACCGGCGGCATGCAATCGGGCCCACAAGTCTTGCCCCGATGTCAATTCTGACGTCGGACAGAAGGTCCAGCCCTATCTCCGATGTCAGAATTCACGTCGGGAGAAGGCTTGTGGGCCGCCGGCCCTTCCCTTCATCGAGTTGTGGCAGCAGGAGTCAGCTGCTTTGCCATGTCAGCAGCTGTGTTGATGTCGGGTGTGCACATTGAGTGTGCTGCGGTCCAGGAGTCCTGGAGTCTCATTTTGGTTGGAGGAGCTGGTCAGTTGGCTGTTTGGACTTCTTTCGAGGGATCTCTCTCAGGATTTTCGGGCTCCTGGGACGTCGGGCAGTGCTCCAGTTCCTGTGGTGTGGCTTTGAGGATCTTGACAGCCCATTCCTGTGGCAAGTTCAGCGGGGCTGTGTGAGTGTGTGTGTATAGCTTGGTGCGGGTGTGCAAGTGGCACTGGTGGGGCACAGCCTGGGAGGTGAGCCTCTGGTTATTTGGGGTAGTGGGGTGTTGGTAGGTTGGGGTTTAATGGGTTTGGTGAAGGGTTTTTTGTGCTCCTTATGGTGCCTGCTAAAAAGTCTGGTTCCAGGGGAGGGGGGGGTGGTAGAACTTAGAGGGGTCATTCTACAGTGGTGGCAGTGCCTGTTGGTGGATCAGGGAGGAGGAATCGGTGTGGCAGGGAGGAAGGCAGGCTTTGTGGAGTTGCAGAAGCAGTGGGCGGTGGACCAGGGAGGAGGAATCGGCACGGCAGGGAGGAAGGCAGGCAGGCTTCAGTGCGGGAAGGAGGAAGGCAGGCAGGTTTTGGTGCGGGAGGGAGGAAGGACAAAGGCTGGAATGCAGTGAGGGAGAGGGGCAAGAACTTGGGATCTAGGAAGAAAGGAGGGAGGGAGGGAATAGAAAGAGACAATTGTTGGGCCTGAGGAAGTAAGGAAGGAAAGAAAGAAAAAGAAAGAAAAGAAATCACCAGACAACAAAGGTAGGATTTCCATTTAGTGATTAAAATCTGTCTGCTGTCTATTTTTCTAGGGGGCTGGGTTCAGAGGCACAATTTGGTTCAGAGTACTTTTTCTTGTTTTTTCCTCCTCTAAATCTAGGGTGCATCTTATGGTCAGGTGCGTCTTATGGAGCGAAAAATACTGTACTTTGAAGGAAATGCGGGAGAGGGGAGATTTATTTATATATTTATTTAATTCAAGTTCTATCCCAGGAGCTCAGGACGGAAGCTCAGAACGGGTTACAAGCGAACATTCACAGTAGGTTACATTAGACAGTACGTTTTGACAATACAATAACTTGAGGACAAGCCTGGATGGTACAGTAATTTAAGGACAAGCCTGGGGTAGGGACATCCAAAGGAGATTCATGGGGAGGTGTTACAGTAAATTGGACTTAGGATATGGCAGAGATGTTCAAATACCTTTGTGGTATAAATGTACATGAGGCGAGTCTCTTTCAATTGAATGAAACTCTGGTTAGAGGAGGCATAGGAGGAAGGTGAAAGAGGTTAGCTATCCAGGTCAGAACAATATATAGTACTGAATATTGGTGATACCCACATCACTCCTGGTTCTGTCGTAGTTCCACATCTAGATTGTCCTAACAAAGTGTTCCAGGAGTTTGGGCTGATATTCACTGCCACTAACTGTTTAGGTACTGATGAAAAACCTAGTTAGCATGATTTAACTGGGTAGAAGCCCTCCTACCTCCCATGCTGAATATTGAGCCCTGAGAGTCTGTTTTAGCCACAATTTTCTAACTCTACAGTATATCCTTCATAAACTTTTTTTTCAGTGCAGACCTCAAAGAAGGCTATATTTCCCAATACATATACATAAATTTCCCAATAGTATATATTAATTCCTTATGTTTTCATAACCCCCCCCCCCTCAATTTTACAAAAGCGTGGAAGAGGTTTTTAGCACCGGCCGGTGCGCTGAACGCTGTACGCTGCTCCGACAGTCATAGAGTTCCTATGAGCAGTGCAGATCACTCAGCGCACTGGCCGGCACCGAAATCCTCTTCCGTGCTTTTGTAAAAGGAGGGGGAAATGAATAGGTGTGGAGATTATATGGTACTTTGTGTGTCTAAGTGATTTGAAAATGAGTCCCTATATTTACACTTTATGATGTTCTTACATCTGCAAAAACTGAGTTTAGAAACTGAGCTACGTGTCAGTGCCAATCTGGAACAATATACAAGACGTGATTAAAAAATACAGTGAATGTTCAAATTAAAAAAATATATACCGATTTGCCGGCGTATAAGACGACTGGGCGTATAAGACGACCCCCCAACTTTTACAGTTAAAATATAGAGTTTGTTATATACTCGCCGTATAAGACTACCCCTTCTTCCGCACACCTTCTGCACAACAAATAAAACTTAAAAGAACATCAGAATTTATTTCAACAATTTTAATTAATTCACTAAAGCTGAATAGAACAATAAACCCATGGGAGCTGCCATGCTATTTGTTTTCTAAACTGTTAACCAAACTGAAACTGTCAATGATAGAAGGAAGATAACACATAGAGGGAGAGAGCAAGTGCCGGGCAAGTCCCTAGCAAGTTTGCTGGCATGACAGTTTCCCTTTAAAAGCCTTCAAAAGCCTCCTGTTCGCCCCCGCAACTTCCTTAAGGGCTAGACTCCACACACGGCCGCATGTGCGAGAGACGTAGTCAAGAGAAAAGGGGTGGGGCCAGAGCGCCGCTGCTTCCCGCTGCGCAGGATGAAGGAGCTGGCACCCTTGTCACACTGATGTCCCGCCATGGCCCCGCTGATGTCCCGGCAGGTTTACTAGTACCGTAAGCACCGTAAGGAGGTAAGGAAGGAGATGTTAGGGCATGTAAAGTAAGGGCATGTAAACAGTACCCGGCGTATAAGGCGTATAATGGGGAGGATTTTAAGGTACTGAAAAGTCGTCTTATACGCCGGCAAATACGGTATATATATTTAAAAATGTATTACTCGCAACATTCAACAATTCTGTGCGTGGTACATTAAAACATACACAATAAATTTGAATTAACAAACAAACTCTACAAGTTCACAAAAACACATACAGAAAAGTTCCTCTCAAATAACATCATCTTTCCCAGTTTCCAGAATTGCAATACCTGACCAAGATACATTTGATCCTAAACATTCAAGAGAGTTCTCTCTCTTCCAGAAGAGGTTATTGCGGAATCCACCGTTCTAGGATTTAAAAGCAAACTAGACGCACATCTTCTTACGAGAGGCATAGAGGGATATGGGTGACTAAAATTACACCAGGTGTACACCTGACTGGGCCTCCGTGTGTCGGATCACCGGACTCGATGGACCGTAGGTCTGATCCGGAGACGGCAGCTCTTATGTTCTTAAGAATAACACAGCCTTTATCAGCTTCCTATACTGCAGCACACTAGAGTCTAGACTCACTATTTCAAATGGTAAACGCATTCCATAACAACACTCCCTACACAGTCATCACAGAATGAGGAAGCGCAGAGAATTTCCACGGACGGCATTTCCAAGCACATCTTGTTCTCAGAGCGCAAAGATCTTGATGGCTGAAAAAAACTGAAAAAGAGAGCTTAACTCAACCGGACTCTTGTCATTCAGTAGCTTAAAAATCAGACATAGGGCTCCTTTTACGAAGGCGTATTAGCGGCTTTATCGCACACACATTTTTAGCACGCGCTAACCCCCACTCTAGTCCAAAAACTACCTCCTGCTCAAGAGGAGGCAGTAGCAGCTAGCATGGCCGGCAAATTAGCGCGCGTGAAACCGCTAACACGGCTTCGCAAAAGGACCCTATAGTGTTTTGAACTCAATACGTGAAGCAGTGGTGGAGTAAGGGTGAGCAGCAACCGTCCTCTTCCCCACCTTCTGCCACATGTATGCCCCCTTCCTGCTCGGTACTATTCAGTGGCTGAAGTCGGACCTCGCGGCAGCAACTGACCGGGTTAGCAGTGGAGCAGGAGTGCGGAAAGCTCGTTCCTGCCCACTACACCTTGGACTACCAGGGATTCCAGTGACAGAGGAGGTACAATGGACAGGGCACAGAGGTGGGGACAGGGTGGAGAACCTGAGAGGGAGGGAGAGAAGGGGGCTGGGTGCAGTGCCTGGCAGGGCAGGGCACTTGAATATTAAGCCGCCCGACTTATAGTCGAGCCAACCATTTTTACTCCTTTTGGGGAGGAAAAATGGGAGTCTCAACTTATATTCGAATCGACTTAGATTCGAGTATATACAGTAAATGTTTTTCACGACCAACACATAAAAATTCAGTCTTTCCAATATTCAATATCAGCTGATTTTGACACATCCATTTCTTGATTACCTGAAAACAATTTTCAATGTAAAGAAGAGCATCAGACACTGAAATTTTACAGTAAAAGACACATTGCCATTAATCCCCCTCCAAATACTCCCCCCTCGCTTCAAACACATCCTGTCGTTCTTGCCACTTTCTGAAGCAGGTCTGGAAGTCCTTTTTCATGAGTGTCTTTAGGAGTGCAATTTTCAGGCAATGTTATATGCAGAAACCATTTCCTACCCATGCAAATGACTGAAAATTGTCCTCAAAAGGGTTTGGTTTGAAGACTATTTTCCAGTTCTGTATCCATGGGATAAGACCTTGATGAATCAGCTCAGAATAGATTAGCCTTTTCTTAGCCATGTCAGTGACGTAATGGATTTCTAATCCTAACACTCCAATTACCACCATTTTCTTCATCTTCTCTCCTCAAGCATAAAATTGATCTTTATGCAAGACCTATTTGAAATGCATTGCATTTATGTTTTTTTTCTTACTGAAATGTGTTAAGGCTACTTTTTTAACATGAGAAATGGTTTTCATTTTTTCAGTTGAAAATAATTTTAAAAAACAACCCCCTACAATATCTTTTTAAACAGAGAAGGCTAGTAAATTTGAAAAGATTTGTGTGAAAGAAAAGTCGTGGACTATATATTTCCTGGGATCGAAACAAGTTGCGTGCAGTTTCATCAGGACACGTTGGCATATTGTATTAACATTTCTATCAGTGACTCATATCTGTAGCACATCATTTCTGGTAAATTCGGCATACTCCGATTTAGTAAATGTTCTGAAGTAGCATCTCAATCTGTTTAGAAAACTAATGTGGGGTTTTTTTTTTCCTGAAATACATTACAAAAGCATTTGAATTATGTGTGAAAATTGTGTGTAATTTTTAGATAATGTTTCAAGTGCTCTCTCTCTCTCTCTCTACTTGTTGCTTTGTCTAAAGCTAAACTGTTATGTTGGTACAATTATTCATGGCATGACCAGATGTGGGGGTGGGATGCTTGCTAATCTGAATAGATCTGCAGGAAGAGTCTAGCCTGCAGCCGGGGTCTTACAGATCATAGAACTTTACATACTCTCTGTCTGTAATTTTCAGCTCGTGCTCTCCATTTTAATGGACACCAAAAAAAAAAAAAAAAATCAATGATTCTGCTTTCACAGTGGACATATGGCAGGTCTGCAGCACGCAGTATCAAGCAATCTCCAGGCACCCCATAAAGGGATATTTATTACAAATTCATGTCAAAGCTAGCATAATTACTAGATCAAAGTTTCTGTTCTATGCTGGAACCTCTACCAAGGTTACAAAAGATCATAAAAAGTACTTTTTTAGTACCTTATGCTCAAATAGCCACCGCGACACAGGCAGCCATGCTAAACAGAGAGACAATGATGCACCCAAGCAAGTGAAATGTCGACGTGGTACATTGCTTGCTACAGGATCCAGGCTAAGCTGTCTTTTATCCTCAGCTTCATCCTAACTCGTTTCGTCATCAAATTGATGGAAAAAGCAATGTGGTCGCTGCGTTAGTGCACTTTAAAAGTAATAAATAGAAATACAACAAAAGCAAAACAGGATAATAGAAAGGTGTCATCTTATTTGTCCTTTGTTTATTTTATATTTGCTATCATGGAACGGAGTTGAGTCTGGCTCACGGGAATTGTCCTGGGCCCTGTTTCCCACCTGGACGGAGGCTGACCCCCAGCTCCTAGCACCTGCATTCTTTGGTTTTGTAGTAATCCAAGGGAATCTCATGGGGAAAGACATTTCCCATCGCCTTCAAGATTCTTGCAACCCCAAACCAAGGATGTTTATCATCCCTAATAGCAGTAAATTTGATAGGCTGGTATCTTAATGCATTCTGCTTCATTTTTTTCAATCAAGTTCCTTATATTCAAATTGATGTATTTTATCTGTTCTATGTATTACTTCTTTCCCTGCCATGCCGGTATTTTCTGCATTATATAGTAAATAGTAACATAGTAGATGACGGCAGATAAAGACCCGAATGGTCCTTCCAGTCTGCCCAACCTGATTCAATTTAAATTTTTTTTTTTTTTCTTCTTAGCTATTTCTGGGCGAGAATCCAAAGCTTTACCCGGTACTGTGCTTGGGTTCCAACTGCCGAAATCTCTGTTAAGACTTACTCCAGCCCATCTACACCCTCCCAGCCATTGAAGCCCTCCCCTGCCCATCCTCCTCCAAACGGCCATACACAGACACAGACCGTACAAGTCTGCCCAGTAACTGGCCTAGTTCAATCTTTAATATTATTTTCTGATTCTAAATCTTCTGTGTTCATCCCACGCTTCTTTGAACTCAGAAATGCTTTCTGTCTTTATCTGTTTTTAAGTCCATTATTCTAATTTGTATTTTATCTATATCCCATGTATTAGCTCACCTTGTTGTGAACCGCCTAGAACTTTTTCGGTATGGCAGTATATAAGAATACAATTATTATTATTATTATTAAACCGAAAAGTGAGGAAATGTACGTGCATAAATCATCCTTTTGAGGTGTGAAAATGGTTTATAAAATTGCCCTCCATGTATTTAACAAATATTACAATTCATTCTTAACTATTATTAAAGGAATTGTTTTATTACATCTTGACAATAAATAGCAGCCTTAACATGCAGCCTTTTGGAAAATATACACTGGCAAATGCACATTTATTTGTCAGTAAGCACAGCAGTTACAGCAATTTCAGAGAAAAAAATAAGTTAAAAAAAGAGTGGCATCACGCAAGGCTTTACACGTGTACAACATATATGTGTATTTGCTGATGCTTACATGTATATATTCCAAATTTCACAATGCTAAATATACAAGAGGAGCCAATTAAACTAATTTCCTAAATTTCTTAGGTGGAGTTAAACAATTTACCCCTTGAATCACTGTTGGAGATCCCTGATACAAACAATCAGGTATCTGGCACCTGAGCAGGCCTCAGAACAGATTGGAAAGCTGAATCAGAAATGTTTAATGTTTTTCTGTTATGAGCTGAATAAACATAAAATTCAATAAAGACAAAAGAAAATTTTTATGTTCAAATCTGTTTTATTATGAATACAAAACAACAAAGAAGACAACAAAGTCAAAGTAATGAACTTCCAACAATACAAAAGTTGTCATTTTGTTTTGGTAGAACAAGAGAAGAAACCCCCCGCCCCCTGTCCCCCGAACCCTACCCAAGCAGTATTAACTCCCCCAAACAACCCCCCCCCCCCCTTCCCATGAAGCATACAGAAGACAACCAACAAACTCTGATATGCCAAAGGCCTGTGCTCTGGTGGCCCTTGGCAGCTGCAGTAAGAAGCTCCCCCCCCCCAACAAACAAAAACAACAACAAAAAAAAGGAAGTGCCTGCGGTGATCGATCCCGGGAGTGAGCATGATGGACCTCAACAAGGCTAAGCAAGAGGATTCAAAAGGAAACTGCAACCTTGAGGAGATAAGGAATCCAAATAGACTCCCCACACAAGCAAAAAGCAAAGCCGGCGACGAAGGTGCCCAACCGCTTCTCTGGCCTCCCATGTGGCTAAAGAATGCACCAGAGCTCTCCAGGTCCAAAAAGAGGGAGGTTCAGAAACAGTCCAGGATTGCAAAATGCATTTGTGAACAAGAAGATACATCTTACGACACCAGAGGGGACCCCCCTTAGGAAGGCCATTAAAAGCCCCAAGCAGATCAAGGACCAAATGTTCCATGGTACCCACAATTGGTCTCAAAAATAAGCCTCGGAAGTAATGAACTATAGCCTGCCAAAAAACTCATATAATCTAACCATTTCCATTGTAAAACTAGACCTTCATATACAATTTTTCAGGCTGCCTAAATAGCATCTAGATATCCCTTTGAAATCTCTTCATCTTGGAGCATCTAAAAATGCAAATAGTAACTTTCTCAAATAGCCATATAGACATATATGTACTCCACAAATGTAAATACTACTATTCCATGTGTGGATACTTCTGCAATGATCTCCTATGTCAAAGAAAGTAGGAAATAACATCGTGGAAGTATATACAGTATGTCATATGAAAGATAAATTTCTTTTAAAATGCTGAAGTGTATGTTCTCTCTGTCAGCTCCTCTTTCACTGTCATTCTTCCTTGCTTTTCCATATCTCCCTGCCCTGATGGTTTTCTTTGAAAGAAAGTTTTTCTGGAATGTACCAGGCTTGATCGTATACTTTATGGAAGCCAGCAGAAGGAACAAAGAGGAAAAAAGTTTAACATGCCCATGTTATTCAGATTCAGTAAATAGCCTTATGTTAACAGTAATCCAAGGTAGGTACTAATAAAACACAATTTATCAAGCACTCAAAAATAACATGAAACATGGGAATACCACACTACGCTGCATGGACTTGATAATCCCTCGTTTGCATAAGATGTTCTTTAATTTGCATGCTGTGAAGCAAATTTTAGTATATCCAAGCTAACTTCTTTTTTTAAAAAAAAAAATTCTACTATTTGTAGCTTGCCCAAGGGGCCCTTCATGTGCTCCTAAGTTGCTTAAAGACAGGTTCAATTGTAAGCATAGATTTGTTAGTGGCCTAAAGGGTAAGCCTACCACCCGCCCTACTGTCTACAGACATATTCCTGCTGATGCTGTTCAAAATGTAATTTCGAATTGTTATTCTATTCAGCTGTTTGTACGCTTAGGAGAATTCGCTTGGGGCTTTCTAACCACAGAATCAGCAGCTGCATTTTTATCTAGTTTTGTAAAATGATAGACCTATAGGGACAACCTTTGTAAGCAGGAAAGCTTTAATTCTGTCAAAGCAAAACTTGGCAGTTAGTTTTGTGAAATGTCAGAATTTCTGTAGCAGTGGAAGGGTAGCCTCATAGTACGAGGAGTGGGGCTGTGAACCGGGGATGCCAGTTCAGATCCCACTGCTGTTTCTTGTGATCTTGGGAAGGTCACTTAAGCCTCAATTGCTTCAGGTACAAGCTTAGATTGTAAGCCCTCCGGGGACTGCAAAGACTACCTACTATACTTGAATGTAACTTGCCTTAAGGTGTGAGCTAAACCCAAATCCTTTCCTGGATTACTGGATGTGTCATCCTTTTTCCGCTGTCAGTGATAAGACGATGTGAACAAATTAGCCCCAGAAGGATGGTCATGTATAGCTATAGCTTCCAAAGTTAGTTTTTTTTTAAAATAACACTGATTTTAAAAAAATACTCTTTGTATAAAAGAAGAGAGTGTTATCACAAGCGACAGAATGGCTTAAGCCACATGGGCATATTGTTGAGAGCTATAGTGTATCTTTGACATAGCTCAATACTGTGAAATGCTTATTTAGGCACAACGTGGTGTGAAGTGACATTGTGATCTAGCTCACTGAAAACTGCAGTGGGGCCCACATTTTTTTTCAAACCTTTTCATTGAGCTTTTACGTTCGGCTGCACACCACCATTCGTTGTAAGAAACATTGGAGAAATCCTTCCAATTTGCAAAGATTGTACGAAGTGCGATTAACACGAGCAATTGCACTAAATGAGACAACTCCAATGACAAGAGCGAAAGTGATGCAGTTTTGCTGGTAATGAGAAATGGATATGACAATGGTATTGAGATACCCACTATAGAGGGTATGTGATTCCAGATCTGATTCCACTAATCCTTCAATAAAGGGCACCCGAATATGATACGTTTTAAATTTCAAGTTTACTTAAAATTTCTTATACCGCTCAATCTGAGCGGTGTACAATAAAAATATAGCTTTCGACATATAAAACAAAGTTCATTAGATAGATTCTGAGCCCGCCAGAACAGACAGGGAAAAATGCTTGAGTGCCTGATTATTAATGTAGAGACCACTAAGGCACTACCTGTAAAGCAGTATCTGAACTTTTGGTTGCTCTACTAGAATAGAGGAGTCCTGACCTTTTGGTCACCCCCCACAGTATCCGGAGTAGAGAGTTGCGCAGGGACAGAAAACCCACCCATCCCTGCCCGTCCCCTCCAGGATCCTCTCTGTCCCCACCCGCCCCCTTCAGGATCCTCTCCGTTCCCACCGGTCCCCGCAAGGAATTATCTCCATCCCCGCCCGTCCCCATAAAAAGCAGCAATGACTTCTGACAGGATCATCAATTCCAGTTTCTTTTGTGTTTGCGCAGCTGTTTTCCTTGTGGAATCTCTTTGGTGGAACCCTTTTTTTGTTTTCTGTTCAGGTAATTCACTTATAAACCCCCTCTTTTACTAAGGCTGACGTGTCCATTATATTATATGGACAAACCCTGCTTCCAAAGCCTTCCATCCCCATGGGAGTCCCGTGGGCCAGAGGGGGGTCCCCGTGGGAGTCCCGTGAGTTAGGGGGGATTCCCGCGATCCCCGTTCCGGTGCAGACCTCTAATCCGGAGTAGGGACTGCACCTTCCTGAACGAGAGAGTCTAAGCAAGAGGGAAATGGAACTGAAGAATCTTTGCAGCAGTAACTCCAGGTAGAAATGAAACTCAACAAGCAACAAGATAAACCTGTTTATGTACAGTAGTCACTCCAAGAGAAAGAATAAAACTCGCACATGCCCAGTGAATTATGGGGATTAATACATAGATTTTTGCTTGACTTTGTTTAGTAGCATAAATGCAAACATCTTCTCTTAAGTACAGAGGCAGAGAAAGACCCATAAGTAGAAGTGACTCCTCTAGTCCCTGAAAAGATAATCTCTTTGACCTTGGCGCTTCTTGGAGTAAGAGGCAAAATGCAGCACTTCTGGGAGTGTCAGATTTAGGGCTCCTGATGCAGAGCAGCAGTCGCGATTCCCCTGAGGCAAACGCACCGAAGCCTATTCAATTTCTCTGGGTTCCGACGCATTTTCCAAGGGAGAATCGCTACCGAGGTTTTGTAAAAGGGGCCCTTAGAGATTAGAAACTGATTTACAGCTACCATCGCCACCCATAGACCCCATAGCAATTTAGGTCTTTGTGCCACCTGAATTGCCTTTCTGGTAAATAATAATAATAATAATTATTATTTATTTATTGTATACCGCCAAACCAGTAAAAGGTTCTAGGCGGTTCACAGCAAGATAAGGCTGAACATCCAGCCGATTTACAATACAAGAAAATAAAATAAGGCAAAATCTAAAAGACTGGAAAAAGACGGTTGAGGGGAGATATGATTGAAGTCTACAAAATCCTGAGTGGAGTAGAACGGGTATAAGTGGATCGATTTTTTACTCCGTCAAAAATTACAAAGACTATTGGACACTCGATGAAGTTACAAGGAAGTGCTTTTAAAACCAATAGGAGGAAATTTTTTTTCACTCAGAGAATAGTTAAGCTCTGGAATGCATTGCCAGAAGATGTGGTAAGAGCGGATAGCGTAGCTGGTTTTAAGAAAGGTTTGGACAAGTTCCTGGAGGAAAAATCCATTGTTATTAAGAAAGACATGGGGGAAGCCACTTCCTGTATCGGTAGCATGGAATATTGGTACTGAAGAACCATTGGTCTGACCCAGTAAGGCTATTGTTATGTTCTTAAGAAAACCCAGATATATAAAGTTGGTAATATTGGTTTACTTTGTTACATTAAGACCCAAAACCGCACCACCATGACTTCCCCTGACCTCTTTGTTAATTTGGAATTAGGGTGGGTGGGAGGGGGAGAAAATGGTTTCTCATGTATTTATTGATGGATGTAAGTGCTGTTTTTCAAATTATTTGTATATATTCCTTTATGCACTGTGTTTAGAATGAAAAATTAATAAAGATATATATATTTAAAAAAAAGATCTCCAAGGTTTATAATCTTTTGTGAATCAAGAAAAGGTGATGAGTGGAAATCAGCATTTTAAACTGAGCTCTTCTGTGAGGGAGTTTTTTGCCAGTCAAAGTATTTAAAGCAGTTTTGATTTGTACTTTTTGGTTCTATACTGCTACATTAGTCTGAGGCTTTTTCTCCCTCATTTTGGGTGCATGCTGGGTTTGAAGAGGGAGGGGGGTACCTCGGTGCCATGATCACACAACATTTTGAATCGTTATATGAACATATTATGTGCTGTGCGTCCTCGTAGAATTTGTGAATACAGAATAATGCCTTTTCAATTCTGAAGTGCCCCTACTTCCTTCTAATGTTCCTTATCAACATTTTCCAGGAAATTCTGGAGCAATGTGTAAACACATACCTGAACAAAATTCCCACTGATACTGCTCCTGACCTCTGGCAAGGCAGTGCATCCTTAATTGCCTCAGACAATAGCGCACCTGGCATTTAGACTCCTTTCCAGGCTGCAGGGGAGCTGCTCTGCTCTCTGGACTCAACAAGATCCCACTGCCGCTAACGCCACTTGCATGCACATATTGCGCATGCTGCGTTTGATCAGAAGAGACAACCGACGAGGGTCCAGTCGGCTTTCTGTAATCCTCCAAGGTAGCTTGTATCATCGGCAGTACTTGGCTACCCAGCGGGGCACGGATTTTCGCCATTCCCTTTCCCTTACCCTTATTCCCGGCAAGAGAGCCAATGCACTCGCCAGCACGGAACTCCCCCAAAACTCCGACCTCTCCAGCCTCTCAGCAAGACGCCATCTTGGATCACGATGACTGAATTTAAAGTTTACTGCTGCTGCTGGTTCAGGAAAGCAGCAGCGGCAGAATAGGGTGGGAGTTTCTGGATCCGGTGTGCCAGCTGTGCACCCCCTTAGAGCATGCGCCCAGGGCAGATGCCCCCCCCCCCCTTGGTACGCCAGTGGCATTAGATATACAGTACCTCAACACTGATAACAAATATTAGCAAATCAACCAATTAGACAAAAACAACTCCCCCAAATTAAAAACTAAGGTGGGGGGGGGTCAATATTTAGTCACAAGCAAAGTCCACCTTGCATATTCAATGCTGGAGCATGCATGGAACCCAGCACTGAAACTTGGAACCCATAAGTTAACCAGGCACCAGTCAATATTCCGCTGTTTTGCTGTTCTAACTTTAAGCGCTTACTTAGAGGGTAAGTGGATTGAATATCGCTGCTAACTGGCCACGTTGCTCCTCCACCCTGCCCCTGACCTGCTTCTAATGTAGGTTAAAATACTGCCCAATCCTGCTGTGTTTTGCCCTGCATGGGCCGTTTCAGGAGCTTTATTTTTTACCTTGTGGTGTCAGTGAGGATTCCTGTATGGATTCAGGAATTCTCCTTTGGATGCAGGAAACCCTGCAATGTCTTAAGGTGACATTTTTCACTAGACCACAAGGCAGTGGTGTAGTAAGGGTGAGCCACGCCCAGGGAGGTGCCTCCTTCCCATTCCCTGTACCTTTTTAACTTCTCGCCCACGTCGGTGTCTGCATGCCCCTTGACGTCACTTCATAAGAACATAAGAATAGCCTTACTGGGTCAGACCAATGGTTGATCAAGCCCAGTAGCCCGCTCTCACAGTCGCCAATCCAGGTCACTAGTACCTGGCCAAAATCCTAGGAGTAGCAACATTCCATTATCTAAGAGTAAGCAAGATTCCGGAACCCCAAATGGTAGCAACATTCCACGCAGAATCCACAAAAAGTAGCAAAGTTCTAGAATCCCAAAGAGTGGCAACATTCCATGCTACCGATCCAGAGCAAGCAGTGGCTTCCCCCATGTCTTTCTCAATAACAGACTATGGACTTTTCCTCTAGGAAATTGTCCAAACCTTTCTTAAAACCAGCTATGCTACTTGCTCTTACCTCATCCTCTGGCAACACGTGTCAGAGAGAGTGCCGATGCCGAAGCGGGCAGCAACCTCGCCCTGGGGAAGCTAAAAAAGGTACGGGGAAGGCAAGGGGTGTGCGCGTGCGGCAAGGAGAGAAGCGGTAGGGGGGTAGAGAGTAGGAGCGGTGCTGCACCCTTAGGAAGACCATGCCTGGGGCGGACTGTACCCCTCCATACCCCCTTACTACCAGGGCAGGATTAACCAATAGGCCAAGTAGGCACGTGCCTAGGGCCCGAAATGGTCAGGGGGGCCCGATGAAGGAGGGCATCAACATTGCTTTTTCCAAATGGCGATGGGCTCCTCCAGCATCAATCGGCAACGCGGCCCCCCCCCCTCCCCGTTGACGGAAAGTAAGACAAGCAAGCAATGCGACAAGCAACGCAAGCTAGGCCATACTCAAGAAAGGCAACGGGAACTGTAATTGTGCAAGCGGTGCTGCTTGCCCAAAGCTTCCGTCTGACGCAGCTTCCTGTTTCCGCCTGGGCACATGATGGGGTGGGGCGGGGCAGGGGGCCCAGTGTACTTGTGTGCCTAGGGGCTCTCGACTAATTAATCCTGCCCTGCTTACTACGCCATTGCCATAAGGTGAAACACAGCCAAGTTGGACAGTGTTTTAACCCAATTTATTAAAGAGTTTTAAAGACCTTTTCAACCCTGACCAGGTCCGCCTCCACAATTTTCTTCCTTCGGGACTTAGCAGACTGATCGCCTACTTGTTTCTTGGGGCTACTCCTAATCTAGCCTTGTAGGGATTGGCCAGTTAAGTGCTGCTGAACATCAGCGGCTGACTTGCTCAGTGGAGTTTAACCTGGCAGGAAACTCTTTTGAACAGCAAACCTCCAAATGAAAAAACTCCAAAATGAAATAAAAATGATTTCGATGCATAACAGTAATAAACAGTAGCACACATAAAGAAACCAGGCACAGTAACCGAAATATTCCTGCATTTATTTTTATTTTTTTCATAGAATGCAGTAAGGAGAACTAGACACGGCAGATGCTTTCTGCTTAACCATGGGTGAACATCTGGATCTTAATTATAAATCTTGGAAACGGCACACATTTTCATATTTTTGCTCAGTGCTGAATGGAATTCTTTATCACGCCTATCCACATCAAAATAATGCCCCCACGATTTCTTCTCCACTATTAAAGACTTCTGTATCTTGGAAAATATAATAATAGAGACATTTTTCCATTATGTTCATTTTTCTAGATATAGATAAATGTATCCATGTTCATACGTGCTGGGTCTGTTTGTTCCCACAGCTCCTTTTTGAATGTAAATTTATACCAACAGAAAAAAAAAAAAACTTTGTACAAGTAAGTATTAAAAAAAAAAAAATGCAATTGAATGTGGGATTTACTTAGTCGCAGGAGCTTTGAAATGGATACCTTCACAACTTTTTTATTTTTTATGTTTTAAAAACGTTATTAATTTTCAAAACTAATACAAAGTGCCAAGAATTATACAGACATTAATAATCAACGTAAGCACTTAAATTCCATTAATAACAACGCAGAAGAAAAATATCCCTCCCCTCCCATCCAACAATTTAATCAAGAAATAAACCAGAAAGATACCCCCCCCCCCCCCACCCACCCACCCCCCCATCCTGGATAGGTATGAAAATAAACAAAAAATTTAAACAAAGATAACTATGTTGACGTAACAAAGGATGTCAACGGGCCCCAGACCAATTTAAATAATTTGCTATGCCCCGACATATCAGCATTCGCAACTTCACACTTCAAATAATGTGTGCCTATCTCCTGCAAGACACTTGCCAAAACCTTTTAGCCAATTATGATAACTTGTTCAGTTTGGCAGAGAAAATCTCAATAACTTGTAAAGCCCAAGTTTGCATTGAATGTATACTGGACACTGTGCCAGCAGAGGAAGAGATTACTTCTAAGTTTTGTATTCATTGGTTTAAATGGCCCTGAAGAAGTTGGGTTAGACCACGATACGACCATTGGCCTAGTCAGTTAAACCTTTGACCTTTACATAGAGCTGAACGGTAGCGTTTCCTTTCTGTTAGTTTTTAATGCCTTTGATGTTCTTTGAGTAGAGCCGTACTATAATAAGCTCACTGTGACTGAGGCTTTTTATTTTGTATTCTCCAGTGTTGGTGACGGTTGTTTGGCTTTTTGACTTTTGTATTGTGGAGAGTATAGCATAGCAGTAGGTAGGAATTGGGACATTCAAGCTAGGCCATACTCTAGTTTCCCCCAGTATTTTACAAGAGATCCTTCAGAATGCAGAGCTCTTCGAAAAATACCATTCTGAATGTCAGGAAATACCTATGAGTGTAAGCATCAGATTTTCTAAACCTACCTTAGAAGAGGAGTCAATTAAGGATCCAAGAGAATTAACGTTGTACTTTTTGGTCAGCTTTCTCTTTATTACTTTTGCAAACGTAGAACAAAATCTTTTCCAGAGAAAGGAAAATGGTAAAACTAGAGGACATAATTTGAGGTTGAGGAGTGATAGACTCAAGAGCAATGTAAGGAAATTCTTCTTTACGGAGAAGGTGGTGGACGCCTGGAATGCGCTCCCAAGGGAGGTGGCAGAGAGGAAAACAGTGACGGAGTTCAAAAAAGCATGGGATGAACACAGAGGATCTCGAATCAGAAATAATGGTATATATTGAAGAACTAAGGCCAGTACTGAGCAGACTTGCACAGTCTGTGTCCATATATAGCCATTTGGTTGAGGATGGGCTGGGGAGGGCTTTGATGACTGGGATGGTTTAGGTGGGCTGGAGTGAGCTTTGACGGAGATTTTAGTAATTGGAACCAGTCTGTGTGTGACTTTGGTTGTGAGAGGAGCTGGAGAGAGAGCTGCAACTGAGAACCAGAGGCCTGTGGAAGATGGGAACTGGGCCTAGCTCTGTGCCCCAGACAGAGTAATGAAGCCTGGGGTCCCTTCCCAGGGAAGGTCCTGGTTTGGAGGGCCTACTATGGAAGGAAGGAGGGAAACAGATGGTGAAAAGCCTGGGCCATCAGGCTGGAGGAGGCCAGAAGAGCCAGACCTCAGAGCTCCTAGAGGAAGGGTTCCTGTTTCAGAATTGACACCAAGGATCATGAAGTTACAACAGGGGTCTGGCAGGGCCTAGGAGTTGGAGGTGGAGATGGGCAGGCAGAAAGCCCAGGCTGTTACAGTGGTGGAGGATATGGAGGACTCACAAGAGTCAGAGGAGGATATTTTCAGTGGGGAGGAGGAAGTGGAGAAAAACATGGATTTGGCCACAAGAGCCATACTAACAGTTAAGGGGATGGCTGGACTGGAGAAAAAGCTGCAGGACTTACAAAAGAAGCAACGTATGGTGTCCACTCTGTATAAGCTGGCTCCAGAGGAGCAAAAGAAAAAGTATAAGAAATACAGCAATACCTTCAGCGGCAGGTGGAAAATTGTGTAACAGAAATGGCTGTTATCACTAAAGATGTGTCTAACCCAATGGCTGAAGTGTATCAGAACAGAGAGAGAATGGCAGGGCTGCAGGGACACCAGGGGAAAGTACAAACAGCAGTTTCTACAGAAGAACTCTGTGCAGGAAACTCCCACAGCAGTGGAAGAAAAAGCTACCACAGAGGCTATTGGAGAAAAGTTGGGAGACAGCCTGAATTGGTACAGCTGGGGAAAGAGTGCAGTCACAGCAGAAACCAGAGTGGAGGAGGGGCGGATAAAGAAGCGCAGGAAGAAGAAAGCTACACAAAGAGTGAACTACCTGGAACAAGCAGGGACTGAGAAAACTTCATACAAAGTTTGAGCAAGTACTAGCAGAGACTGAGAAACCACAAACAGAAATTGAGCTACCACAAACTTTAATAAAAGCACCTGAGGGAGTGCTGGAACAGCAGGTAGCTGAGAATAGTTTGCCCAGTAAGTTGCTACAATTCTTGGAGGAGGAGGAGGAATGTGGTTTGAAAATGATTGAACAGCAGCAGGGATTGGAAACACCTGAGCTCCATCTGCAAGGAATATCTCAGAATGCAGCTCAGGGGAGGCGTTCCCAAGAACTGGTGGGTGAAATCGTTTGTGTGACTGAGAAAGGGATGGAGTCTTCTCTGAGCTGTGCTGAAAGAACTCAGCCTAATTCAAAGTGCAGAGTACAGCAAAGAGGTGTTTCCAGTGTGTTGGAAGGAGAGGAGTGGAGTCAGGAGCTGGAACCTGAGAATCTACAGAGAGAAGTACAGCAGGAAGTGGCTGCAGGTGATGAAGCTGTGCTGCCACAACGGCAGCAATGGACAAAGCAAGTTTTGCCTTGTTCTAAAAACTGCAGTTGAAAGAACTGAATACAGGGCAGTTTGAAGTAGGTCAGATACCTATGGATGTGAATGGGGGTGTTGGGGAGGGGGAGGGGATGGGAGAGGGTGGCGGATCTGGTGGTGGTGGGCATGGTGCCAGGAAAGGGGTTAAAAGGGGAATGTCTTTTGCAGATGTGGTGGCTGGGGGATTGGGGCAGGGGGGTAGGAATTGGGGGAGGGGGAATGCACAAGGGGAGAGTGGGGGAGGAGGGAGGATGGTGGAGGGAATGTAATAGTAGTGGGAGGTGGGGCTTTGGGGAGGGGGAGAGGGTGGTATTTTCAAGAGAAGAAATGTGGTTCAGTTGAAGTGGGTGGGGGTTGGGAATATGCCAACAAGGGACAGGGTGTTGAGAATGGTTCAGGGGTTGGGCTTCATCCCTGAGGACCTGTATGCCTGTATTCACCCGGTAATGGTTCTGGAGTATGATATCAGTTTCCAAAGACAGAGGGGTTTAGAGTTATTTTGGGAAAAATATGAGGGGGCGAGGGGGAGGGAGCAGGGGGTAGAATTTAAAGCCATACCTGTGAGTAAACCTGACGTTGTGCAAGTGACAGTGTTGAGAAAGGAGTCCATCCCTGACATATTGGTTGAATCGATATGGGGTGCTTCGGACTCCATTAGTGAAGATCATGGACCCGACTAGGGTCTGGGCTGGTGGATGGACAGCCAGCATGAAGCTAAGTCAAGTGGGTAATGTGATACAGCATGTTCCACCAGTGGCATACATTGGGAGAGAGCGCATGTAATGTTTTTACAAGGGGCAGCCCAGGGTATGTTTTCGATGTGGATCGTTTAGGCATCTAAGTATGGTGTGTCCTACCTTGATGTGTGTAAAATGTGGAGGGAAGGGGCGAGATCAGAAGGCTTTGAGCATGCGCAATGCTCAAAACCCAGTCCAGCCCAGCACAGGCAACAGGGAGGATCTCCTTTGACGCACCGCCCAGCCCAGAAGAGGGAGGATCTTCGGGCACCGGCACTGGCATGTCCTATGCATTGGTGCTGGTGCCAGTGCCCAATCGGGGTAAGGGATTTCATTTCGGTGCTCGGGGGAGGGGGATGTAGAATTGCGGGGGGTGGGACGCGAGCGGGGGGGGGGGGTGATGCCAGATCGCTGGGGGAGGGGGATACCGGATCGCGGGGGATGCAACTCGTAAATCGAGTCAAACTCGGTTTCCGAGGCGCCGATTTTGCAAATGTTTTGCTCGTCTTGCAAAACACTCACAAACCGGTGCACTCGTAAACCTTGGTTTGACTGTAATTCAATAAATGAGGGAAGGACATAATAAGAAATTAGAGGTTATGAAGAGGATAGCTAGCTTTACATTTTAAATAGCTTTACGTGTTGAAGAAAAGCCAGGTTTTCAGATGCTTTCGGAATAATTGGAATGAGCCTAGGTTCCGCAGCGGGGCAGGGACTTTGAAGCTCAGTGAATTTGAAGAAAAGGGATTTCACTAAGTTACCTGCATACATGACCCCTTTAAACGAGGGGAAAGATAGTTTGAGTTTGTGGGCAGATCTGGTAGTGTCAAGTATTGAAGAATTCCAGGATAGTGGGATTAGGGGAGGAAGAATGCCATGTAGGATCTTGAAAATTAGGCAGGTACATATAAAGTGAATCCTAGAAATCACCGGAAGCCAGTGAAGTTTTGACAGAAGCGGGGAAACATGATCGAATTTGCTTTTTGCGAAGATCAACCCAGTCGCAGTGTTCTGGATCCGCTGAAGTCTTTGAAGATTTTTCTTGGTTAGACTTAGGTAGATGGAATTACAATAGTCCAGTCTGGAAAGAATGATCGATTGTACAAGGACAGCAAAATGTTGTTGGCGGAAGCAGGATCTCACTTTCCTCAGCATTGAAGGCTAAAAAAACATTTTTTTACCAGAGAGTTGAGATGATCATTAAAGGAAAGTGTAGAGTCTAGTCTAGCCTAGAGAAAACTCAGGGACAAATTTTTCCCTTCCCTGCAGGAACTCAGTTTCCCTGTCGCTGTCTCTGTCCCATTCCTGTAACCTCTGCATTAACTGCACAAACCTTGAACACTTATGATTTTAAAGCTTTTGAGGCTTGTGCAGATGAGGACGGAGCCTGCAGGAATGGGGCAGGGGCAGGAAAAGAACTTGCCAGGATGGGACAGGAAAATTAGTTCCCATGGGGACAGGGAAAAATTTGTCCCTATGTCATTCTCTATTCTAGAGTTTGCTCTTTTCTCCAGATTCTTTCTGTTCTTCTTACTTCTTTTCTCATGGCTTTTAACTGTTCTGTGAGCCATGGATTATTTTGCCTATCTAGAATGGTATTTGTTAGATTTTGCCAGGCTGTAATGCCATCACCTAGATCAGTGTTCTTTAACCGCCAGTCCGCGGACCGGTGCCAGTCCACAGAAATTTCCTGCCGGTCCATCGGGCCCGAGACAGTGTTCTTCAGCCACCGGTCTGAGGTGCAATCAATGCGGCGTTATCTTCGGGCTGGCTCCCGCTTCCTTAGTGCTGCAGTGCGCAAAGCTGCGGGCAGCGGCTCGTATGCGCATCCTGCACCTGAACCGGAAGCCTTCTCTCTGATGTCGCAACATCAGAGGGAAGGCTTCCAGATGAGGCAAGGGAGGCATGAGGAGCCACTGCCCGCAAACTTTGTGCACTGCAGCAGTGAGGAAGAGGGAACCGGCCTGAAGATAACACTGGGGTGGCATAAAATGGCCAGGCGGGAGCAGGCCAGAAGGTAAAGCACAGCATGGAGGGAGGGAGACAACAAAGGTGGGGGGAATGATTTTATTTTTTAATTTAGTGATTGAATTGTGTCCGTTTTGAGAATTTACATCTGCTGTTTGTATTTTGCACTGTTCAGGAAGAAATGCATTTGTTTCTTTTTCTCTGAGGTTGTACTGCTTGCAGAGTCTTGCATCTTAGGGTTTGTTTGTATATATTAGTACTTTTAGTTTTTGGTCCCATATTTGCATGGGGTTATCTGTTTTCTGGCAGGAAGGAATGTTGAGAAACATACAGTATGCTTTGTGTCGTTTAATTTTGTGGTTAACCATTATGTGTTGTTAATACGATTATATTGTGTGTATATATGAAAAAATGAATAGAAAAAATGGTATCACAATGAGTACTATTATGGGGGCAGGGTCTGGCCCACGACTTAGCCCAGTGTTCTTCAACCGCCGGTCCACAGCCCAATGCTGGTCCACAAAATAATTATTTTCTTTCCGCCGGTCCATAGGTGTCAAAAGGTTGAAGAACACTGATCCAGATCTCCATTCGTTGGCTCTAGTTTTTCATTAATTTCCATCCAGAATTCTTCTGTAGGTATTTTACCACGTTTTGTAATTTGTCTTGCTTTTTTTTTTGTTTTTGTTTTTGTTTGTATCATTGTTTGGGTATTTGTAGGAAGAAGTTCGGAAGATGATGATCTGACCATATAACTGGCTCCCACACTACAAAGTCTATCAGCGTGCAAACTGGTCTATTTGCTGAGTGAGAGATGGAATCTAGATGGTGTCCACCTTTGTGAGTAGGGACCTGTGGGGAAAGTGGTGAGTTCTAGTTGTTCTATTACGCTTTGGAAGTTTCATACATTTGGATCGTCATGTACTTCGACATGTAGATTTAGGTCCCCTATGACTACCAAATTGGCACAGTGTGAGATCATTCCAGTTACCTGGTGGTCTGTATATTAAGAGCAGTTTTACACCTTTCCCGCCTTCTTGGTTTTTTAGGTTGCAGACCATGTATTCCAGTCCTTTGTCCTTACAGCTGTCTTGTTTTCACAGAGTGAGGAATAGTTTATACATTAGAAGGAGGCCCCTGCCTCTTCTGGTTTTTTTTTCTTGGTGAATGAATTATTTTGTACCCGGGTGGGCAAAGATCAGTTAGCATTAGGGAGTCGTCATACTTTATTCACGTTTCTACGATGCGTATTATCCCTGCCTGGCTATTTGTTAGCAGGTCATGTATTATTAAGGTTTTATTGCAGACTGAGCATGCGTTTACGTATATGCACTCTACTGGCATATAAACATCTCTTGGTGGTGATTCTGCAGTGTATATTATTTATTTTAGGTTCTTATAATCCATGTTTTTGTATTGGTGGGATATTGTGAGTTTTGACTTTCTAGTTCCTACAATTATACCTGGGATCTTTGGATTATCATTGTTAACAGTATCTGGTCTAATTTAGGTTCTTGGCTCAAGTGGGAGCTATGTTTGATTTTCAATCTGCGTGCTTTATTGAAATGTATCCTGATGTCTGTCTGAGTCGAATTGCATTGGGATGTTCCTTCCATCAACCCTATTTTAATCAAGATTATGCTTACTAATGCCAGGCTTGCTATCGATTTCCAGTTCATCTTGAAACTTTCTCCGTGGATTGTAGTTGCAGGGTTGTAGGCTTTAAGTGAGCACCCTTCTTTCACTCCTTTCTGGCAAGCACTGTACTTGTGGGGTAAAACCTTAGGTCAATATACTACTGGTAAACTTTCTAACAATTATCTAATATAATAAAACGCTAGGCCGCACATGCGCACTTCCTATGCGTGCGCTGGTTTTCCGTGAGCTGTAGCAACCCATAGGAAGTGCGCATGCGCGGCTTACGGTCTGGTCTGCTCCCTGTTGAAAGATGCAGCTCCCTTCCTGTAAGTTGGCTGCCCCCCCCCCCCCGCCGCCGTCGTCGTCGTTCCCTTGCGCACTGTACTCTCTCCGCTCTCTCTCTTCCTTCCTCCCCCCCCCCCCCGAGGCAGATGTCGGCTGCGGCGGCCCGAGTCAGATGTCGGCCGCGGCGGCCCGAGTCGGATGTCGGCCGCAGTGGCTGCTGGCCACGGTAGCTGTCGGCAGCTGCAGGCCGCGGCAGCCAAACCCGGAAAGCATTTTAACATGGAGTTCAGGAGGAAGGTATGGGGGGAGCAAAATACTGCACAGGGAAGTGGGGTGGGAGGGAAATGCTGCAACACACGGAAATGGAGGGGCAGAAAAGGGGTTGATGGACAGGGGAAGAGGTGCTGATGAACAGGGAAGGGGTCAGAAAAATGAAGACAGGCCTACTGCTGGACAGGGGGAACAGGAAGGAGGTGATGATGGACAGGGGAAGGTAAAACAAAGGGAGAAGGGCTTCGGCTGGATAAGGTGAGCAGTGATGTGGTGGTGGAGGACACAGGGGACGTAAAAGGAAGGGAGAATGGACAGGAGGAGCAGGTGGTAGTGGACAGCCAAGGAAAAAAAAAATGACAGACAGAAATACAGAAAGCGGCTAAGGAGAGAGAAAAAAAAATAAAGGCAGACACACACACATATATTCTAGCACCCGTTAATGTAACGGGCTATAAGACTAGTTATTGTATAATATCTTTATCAAGGATTGTGTTTTTGTTCTAAGTATGAGAAAATGAATGCTGACATGATGGGGAATAATCATTTATTCAGATTAGTTTGGGGTCCATTAACGACTTTTGTTACTTCGGTATAGTTGTCTTTTACCTTTAATTTCCTTTAGATTTATACACACATCCAGGGAAGAGGGGAGGGGGGTCATCTCTTTTGTTTTATTCCTTGATTGAATGTACTGGAAGGGAGGGTGGGGGGGTAATTCATGCTGTATTGTTGTTGATTGATTGTAAGATTGTAACCCAAGGGTTCTGAAGGAACTAAGACAAGAAATAGCAGGCACAATCCAGCATGTTTGCAACCTATCCTTGAAAACTGGTGAGGTACCAGAGGACTTGAAATTGGCGAATGTCACACCTATCTTCAAGAAGGGATCGAGGGGTGACCCCGGGAACTACAGGCCGGTGAGTCTGACTTCAATTATAGGGAAGATGGTGGAAGCTATGATCAAGGAAGGCATTTGCGAGCACATCGAAAAGAATGACCTATTGAGAACAAGCCAGCACGGATTCTGTAAGGGAAGGTCGTGCCTAACGAACCTTCTGTACTTCTTTGAGGGAATAAGTAGTCGGGTGGACAATGGGGAACCCATAGACATCATTTACCTCGATTTTCAAAAGGCTTTTGACAAGGTGCCACATGAAAGGCTGCTTAAGAAGCTGTGGAACCACGGGGTGGGAGGGGATGTGCACAGATGGATCAAGCACTGGTTGTCGGGCAGACTGCAGAGGGTCGGAGTAAAGGGTCAATATTCTGACTGGCGGGGAGTCACAAGCGGTGTACCACAGGGGTCGGTGCTGGGGCCGTTACTCTTTAACATATTTATCAATGACCTGGGAAAGGAGGCAAAGTGCGAGGTTATAAAATTTGCAGACGATACCAAACTGTGCGGCAGAGTTAGGACCAGGGAGGAGTGTGAGGACCTACAAAGAGACCTGGACAAGCTTGAAGACTGGGCAAACAAATGGCAAATGCGCTTTAACGCGGACAAATGCAAGGTCATGCATATAGGGAAAAAGAACCCGTTGTTCAACTACAAATTGGGGGGGGTATTGTTGGGAGACAGCAGACTTGAGAGAGACTTGGGTGTGCTGGTGGATGCATCACTGAAGCCATCTGCTCAGTGCGCAGCAGCCTCGAAAAAAGCCAACAGGATGCTTGGCATCATAAAGAAGGGCATAACAACCAGAACACGGGAAGTCATCATGCCATTGTATCGAGCGATGGTGCGTCCGCATCTGGAATACTGCGTTCAGTATTGGTCGCCGCACCTCAAGAAGGACATGGCGGTACTTGAGAGAGTCCAAAGGAGAGCAACGAAAATGGTAAAAGGGCTGGAACACTGCCCATACGCCGAGAGGTTGGATAGGCTGGGGCTCTTCTCTCTGGAAAAGAGGAGGCTCAGGGGAGATATGATAGAGACCTTCAAGATCATGAGGGGCATAGAGAGGGTGGATAGGGACAGATTCTTCAGACTGAAGGGGACAACAGGTACGAGGGGGCATTCGGAGAAACTGAAGGGAGATAGGTTCAAAACAAACGCAAGGAAGTTTTTTTTCACCCAAAGGGTCGTGGACACTTGGAATGCGCTACCGGAGGAAGTGATCAGGCAGAGTACGGTACAGGGATTCAAACAGGGATTGGACGGATTCCTGAAGGATAAAGGGATCATAGGATACTGAGGGAGGAACTGGGATGTAACACAAGTATAGAAAGCTAACCAGGTAATGAGTATAGAAACCAGGTCGTGCATGTGCAAGACCGGAGGATTAGGACTTCGATAGGAAGACAGGACTTAAATGAGAAACCAAGGTGGCAAGGGAGCCCCCTCTGGTGATACAGACAGGTCGTGACCTGTTTGGGCCGCCGCGGGAGCGGACTGCTGGGCGGGATCGACCTGTGGTCTGACCCGGCAGAGGCACTGCTTATGTTCTTATGTTTATGTTCTTATTATTTTTTTGCACTTTGTATTAGCCTTGAAAATGTAATAAAGATTTTTTATTTTTTTTTTTAAGGCTTGTGTTTCTGAGGTTAAGGGCTCCTTTTACAAAAGTGAACTAGTGGTTTTAGCGTGCGCTAAAATGCCGTGTGCGCTAGCCGCTACCGCCTCCTTTTAAGCAGGCGGTAATTTTTCAGCTAGCGCACGCTATAGCACGCGCTAATCTTGTGCGTGCGCTAAAAACGCTAGCGCACCTTTGTAAAAGGAGCCCTAAGTTTTTCAGTTAGCACAATTTCAGTAAATGTTCTGGTACTTCTATTACTACAATACAGTATTACAGATTTTCGAACAGTTTATTTCTAGCGGCCATTTCTAGCACATTCTGCTCTAGTTCTCTAGCTATAAGTCCACTCTTAAAGCAGGGAATTCTAAGGAGCTATACCATGGCTTTTAGTTTTAGGTTTCATTAGTTGTGGTCCATTTGCATGGAGGCTATTTTGCTTGGAGGTAAAATACTGTCTTTCATTAATTAAGTCTTGGATACTGTGGCTTTGGTGACAGGTCAAAAGCGCGCGACGACAAAGGCGCGACGACAACCCAGCGCAGACAACTGAGCGCAAGGCGGAAGCGCGCCGAAGAAATACAGTATTTTAAAAGGCTTCCCCCACTTTACTTAACAGAGATCGCGCCGGCATTGTGGGGGGTTTGTGGGGTTGTAACCCCCCACATTATACTGAAAACTTCACTTTTTCCCTAAAAAAGAGGGAAAAAGTTAAGTTTCCAGTAAATGAGGGGGGTTACAACCCCCAAAACCCCCCACAACGCCGGCGCGATCTCTGTTAAGTAAAGTGGGGGGGGGTTCCCCACCAACACCCCCAGTCGGAGCCCCTTAAAATACTGTTTTTCTTCGGCGCGCTTCCGTCTTGCGCTCAGTTGTCTGCGTTGGGTTGTCGGCGCGTTTTTGTCTATGAACCGTGGCTTTAGCAGAAGGACGCAGACTGCAAGCTCTGATAAGCTCCATTGGCCCTCACTGGTTCACATTTACACAACCCAATTTGAGTTTTTTTGGTTTTGGCTTCAGCTGGAACCAAGTGAGTTTTGGCTGCAGCTTCGGTTTCGGCGGAAAGTCTTCAGACAGTTTTGGCTGAAACTGAAAAAAATCTGTTTTGGTCAGCCTCTAAGTGGAGCATGGGTGGAGTTCCCATTTAAATGCATAATTTACAGAATACAGTAAAACCTTGGATTGCAAGTGTTTTGCAAGACAAGCAAAGCATTTTATTAAATTTTAACTTCATATACAAGCAAAGTCTTGCAAAACAAGTACATACAGTATACACGCGTCACATTATCATAACTGAGCCGATGGTTCTTCTCTCTCCGATGCTGCAGGAGTGTAGTGACTGTTTTAAATGAGCGAGGTCTTGCAATACAAGTACGTATAGTATTTTGTATTAAAGTTTTTGGGTTGTGGAACGAATCGTCTGAGTTTCCATTATTTCCTATGGGGAAATTCGCTTTGATATACGAGTGCTTTGGATTACAAGCATGCTTCTGGACCAAATTATGCTCGCAAACCAAGGTTTAATGTACTATAATTTATGTATGTCCCTGATGCATTTAGGCACCCATAGTTACACCAGGTAAGTAGGTATATTGATATCAAGTTATGCAAGGCACCCATTAAGCAGCACTGGGGCACCTGAAAGAAGGCACCCACTTATAAAATTGCTTACAAAAAAACCTTTCTTGACCTTGTAAATTCTACAGACTTGTTGTATGTGAAGGAAGGAGGAGAGTTGCATTTCATTTATTTTTCATTTCTTATGGGTGTAGAGGGGAAAGCATTGTTTCATTTTGGTTATTTTATCATTTTTGCTGAAGACTTGACATCTCAGTTTTTATTATGACAAATAACTAACTTATCTGAATCCAAAAGTTCAAAGAAAGAACCTGAAGCTAGTGTTGTAGCAACCAAAATGCCTGTTTCAAGGGATTGTTTGGCTAAAGTTTTACCTTACTGTAACTCAGGAGACACGCCAACAACTGTTATTAGTTTACAGAGAAAGTCTACAGTACATGTTTACAAAGTACCGTATTTTCACGCATATAACGCGCGCGTTATACGCGTTTTTACCTACCGCGCATACCCCTCGCGCGTTATATGCGTGAGCGCGGTATACGAAAGTTTTCAAACATAGTTCCCACCCCGCCCGACTCACCCCCCCAGCAGGACCACTCGCACCCCCACCCCGAACGACCACTCGCACGCGCTCCCACCCGCACCCGCATCCACGATCGGAGCAAGAGGGAGCCCAAGCCCTCTTGCCCGGCCGACTCCCCGACGTCCGATACATCCCCCCCCCCGGCAGGACCACTCACACCCCCACCCCGAAGGACCGCCGACTTCCCGACAATATCGGGCCAGAAGGGAGCCCAAACCCTCCTGGCCACGGCGACCCCCTAACCCCACCCCGCACTACATTACGGGCAGGAGGGATCCCAGGCCCTCCTGCCCTCGACGCAAACCCCCCTCCCCCCCAACGACCGTCCCCCCCCCAAGAACCTCCGACCGCCCCCCCAGCCGACCCGCGACCCCCCTGGCCGACCCCCACGACCCCCCCACCCCCCTTCCCCGTACCTTTGGAAGTTGGCCGGACAGACGGGAGCCAAACCCGCCTGTCCGGCAGGCAGCCAACGAAGGAATGAGGCCGGATTGGCCCATCCGTCCTAAAGCTCCGCCTACTGGTGGGGCCTAAGGCGCGTGGGCCAATCAGAATAGGCCCTGGAGCCTTAGGTCCCACCTGGGGGCGCGGCCTGAGGCACATGGGCCCAACCCGACCATGTGCCTCAGGCCGCGCCCCCAGGTGGGACCTAAGGCTCCAGGGCCTATTCTGATTGGCCCACGCGCCTTAGGCCCCACCAGTAGGCGGAGCTTTAGGACGGATGGGCCAATCCGGCCTCATTCCTTCGTTGGCTGCCTGCCGGACAGGCGGGTTTGGCTCCCGTCTGTCCGGCCAACTACCAAAGGTACGGGGGAGGGGGGGTGGGGGGGTCGTGGGGGTCGCCAGGGGGGTCGCGGGTCGGCTGGGGGAGCGGTCGGAGGTTCTTGGGGGGGGGCGGGCGTTGGGGGGGAGGGGGGTTTGCGTCGAGGGCAGGAGGGCCTGGGATCCCTCCTGCCCGTAATGTAGTGCGGGGTGGGGTTAGGGGGTCGCCGTGGCCAGGAGGGTTTGGGCTCCCTTCTGGCCCAACTACCAAAGGTACGGGGAAGGGGGGCGGGGGGGTCGTGGGGGTCGCCAGGGGGGGTCGCGGGTCGGCTGGGGGGGCGGTCGGAGGTTCTTGGGGGGGGGGCGGGCGTGGGGGGGAGGGGGGTTTGCGTCGAGGGCAGGAGGGCCTGGGATCCCTCCTGCCCGTAATGTAGTGCGGGGTGGGGTTAGGGGGGTCGCCGTGGCCAGGAGGATTTGGGCTCCCTCCTGGCCCGATATTGTTGGGGAGTCGGCGGTCCTTCGGGGGGAGGGATGTATCGGACGTCGGGGGGGGGGGCATCAGGCTTTCAGGATGGGGACAGACCTTCAAGGGGGGACAGTGCACGGAAGTCAGGGGGGGGTGAACGGAGAGTCGGGACAGCGCACGGAGAGGCGGGGCAGTGCACGGAAGTCAGGGGGGGTGAACGGAGAGTCGGGACAGCGCACGGAGAGGCGGGGCAGTGCACGGAAGTCAGGGGGGTGAACGGAGAGTCGGGACAGCGCACGGAAATTCAGGGCAGTGCACGGAAGTCAGGGGGTGGTGAACGGAGAGTCGGGACAGCGCACGGAAAGTCGGGGCAGTGCACGGAAGTCAGGGGGGTGAACGGAGAGTCGGGCAGCATGCGCGGTATAATCGTGAGCGCATTATACCAAAGTTTTTGTGCTTATCATCGTGATTTCTGCGCGCTATACACGTGTGCGCGTTTTATACGGGTGCGTGTTATTTGCGTGAAAATACGGTACTTGATCTTAGAAAACACAATTGGAAGTATTACCTTCCCATGCCAGCTACCTTCCCTCCCTCCCCCCACCCCAAAAGCCAAGGCAAATTGCAATATGTCCATATGGAGCTTCTAAAAAATCTGGAATCTTAGTCAAAGAGGTCAGCAGCACACTGATCAATCAATCTCATTGTCATCAAGACTGTTAGGAAGGAGGGGGAGGGGATACTGTTTGATGCACAGGTGAAGGAGAAATCAAATGCAAAAACCACACATTGAATATATAGGGGTGTCTTCTGTGGCCTGCTCCTGCAGGACCACTGCAGGCACTATAGTCTCTTGGCTCTGTATAACCCCCCCCCCCCTAGTGGTGACATGATACAATTACATTACAATTTAATTATTGCAATTAAATGTATGAGATGTTATAATCACTGTCTTATGTTTCAATAGGTTTCCCTTTCAAGTCATAGAGGTTAAACATTTAAATATTTGTATTTGTACATATGATATTTGAGTGCCCTTTGCTGAAAGGCTTTTGGGTCCCGATTTGGTCTCATATTACCTCTTTGGTAGGTAGTAGCATTCCATTCACATATACATGCTTGATCTCTATCATGCACTCCACTCAGGAACCAACTATGCATGAGATGAGCCACTTAATACAATTACTTTTACTAATTGCAATTCGAATTATTTTAGCCAATTGGAAATATTTTTCTAATGTTTCATATAATGAGTGGTGGAACACTGTTTGTTTGCATGCCCGCTATGAAAGAGTTGCTGCTGAACGCAATAACTCGCTCCAGAAGTTCACAAACATGTGGGCACCACTGTCCAGTGAAGCAGCATTTGAGTTACCTCATGACGTCCTGGTGAGCCAGAATCCTGAGTCCCGAACAAAAGACGTGTCTTATTGTATCATCTTTTTGAAGTATATGACTGTATGAGCCACCTTATAATTTTACGTGACACACTTTAATGTTATTATATCCTCTTATACCTGTGTGTTCATCTAAGATCTGTACACACGACTGATGAGCTTGTTAGTTGGGTTATGTTCTTATTTCTTTGTTCTGTTTTTCCTGATATGTCATGGACTCTGTAAAGACTTATTACAAATATGAGGTCTATGTTTGTATTTATATGACAAAATGCTAATAAAACTGATTGAAATTAAATATTTGTATTTATTTGTTGCAACTAAAAAAAAACCAATAACAATTGAGGGTGAAAAAAAACTTATTAAGTATGTGACATCATCTGTGCATGCTTGTTGAAGGCCATCCAGACGCAGCCAGAGCTCAGGGCTTTCCAAAACCCCAACAAATTGCCGGGTTTTGGAAAGTCCATCTGAGAACCTGGACAGTCCTCTACAAAGAGGATATGTCCAGATTTTCCTGGACGTCTGGTAACCCTAGAAAGGGAGACAATAAGGAGAGGGCTAATGTGAGCATAACAACACTGGCAGAACATAAGTCATGCAACAGAAATTTGAATAGATTGAAGAGGTACAGGGAAAGATGGTAGAGTCACTGATAAAGGACAGCATCATTAATCACCTTGATGGACACGGGCTGATGAGGACCAGTCGGCACGGTTTTAGCAAAGGCAGATCGTGTTTGACAAACTTGCTGCACTTCTTTGAGGGAGTAAACGGACAGATAGACAAGGGCGATCCGGTCGACATTGTATATCTGGATTTTCTGAAGGTGTTCGACAAGGTTCCGCATGAACGACTACTTCGGAAAATTGCGAGCAATGGAATCGAGGGTGAAATACTCACGTGGATTAAAAACTGGCTGGAGCATAGGAAACAGAGAGTGGGGGTAAATGGACAATACTCGGACTGGAAGAGCGTCACCAGTGTGGTGCCGCAGGGCTCGGTGCTTGGACCCGTGCTCTTTAACATCTTTATAAACGATCTGGACATAGGTACGATGAGCGAGGTGATTAAATTTGCAGACGATACAAAGTTATTCAGAGTAGTGAAGACGCAGGGGGATTGCGAAGATCTGCAACATGACATAATCAGGCTCGAGGAATGGGCATCGACATGGCAGATGAGGTTCAACGTGGATAAGTGTAAAGTGATGCATGTCAGTAACAAAAATCTCATGCACGAATACAGGATGTCCAGAGTGGTACTTGGAGAGACCTCCCAGGAAAGGGACTTGGAAGTTCTGATCGACAAGTCGATGAAGCCATTCATGCAATGTGCGGCAGCAGCAAAAATGGCAAGCAGAATGCTAGGAATGATAAAGAAGGGGATCACAAACAGATCAGAGAAGGTTATCATTCCGCTGTACCAGGCCATGGTGCACCCTCACCTGGAGTACTGCGTCCAGCACTGGTTGCCGTACATGAAGAAAGACACGGTACAACTCGAAAGGGTCCAGAGAAGAGCGACTAAGATGGTTAAGGGGTTGGAGGAGCAGCTGTACAGCGAAAGATTAGAGAAACTGGGCCTCTTCTCCCTCAAACAGAGGAGATTGAGAGGGGACATGATCGAAACATTGGAGGTACTGAAGGGAATAGACTTAGTAGAGAAAGACAGACTGTTCACCCTCTCCAAGGTAGGGAGAACGAGAGGACACTCTCTAAAGTTGAAAGGGGATAGATTCCGTACAAACGTAAGGAAGTTCTTCTTCACCCAGAGAGTGGTAGAAAGCTGGAACGCCCTTCCAGAGGTTGTTATAGGGGAAAACACCCTCCAAGGATTCAAGACAAAGTTAGACAAGTTCCTGCTGAACAAGAACATGCGCTGGTAGGGCTAGTCTCGGTTAGGGTGCTGGCCTTTGACCAGAGGGCCGCCGTGTGGCATGATGTACCACTGGTCTGACCCAGCAGCAGCAATTCTTATGTTCTTATGTTTAGTTGGAGACCTGTGATAAGCAAGTTGAAGCAATCTAAACATGAGATGATAAGGGTGTGGATAACAGCTTTGCTAGTGTGCTCAGAAAGGAAGAGACAAGTTTGGTGATATAGAGAAAGAAATGACAGATTTTAGCAGTCTTGGATTTGTGCAGAAAAAGAGAGAGAGAGGAGTCAAAGGTGACTCTCAAGGTTGTGAGCTGACGAGACAGGGAAGATGAGAGTGAATGAAATGCACTTATTCCTTCTTTTTACATTCAATATATTAATTCCATCAATTTTTGTATCCTCCATGCTTACCTATATTTTAAAGATGAAAGAGTTGTTTTTCTTGATTTACTTTTCATTGGTTCTTTACCAACAACTAGCAATAAAGAATGATTATTCTTTTGCCGATATTAAAATCAAGCATGCTGAATTTTATGTGGATAGTGTAAAACCGTTTATAAAATCTTGGGGTTCTGCTTCTCCTCATAAAACACTTTTCTGGTTTATGAAGTGAACACAACCCCCTCAATTGAATTACAGTTCAGAATTCAGTGCGGTACCATGTTTTATTCTGTATTTATAACACTATACCATTTATCCACACCACTGAAGTGCAAATTCTATGAATAAATTTATTATGTTTGAAACTGCATGAATGACAAAAAAACTTGCATGTGCTTTGGAAAGTTATATTCAGAGTATCTGTGCAATTCTCATTATTACATATGGGATGGCAATGCTTATCTCAGTTTTAATTTTAGACATAACATTTGAGGACAGTCCGCATCATTTTAAGGCAATGTTTAAGGACTATATTGAGCAACAAAAAGGAAGGAGGAGGTCCAACCTTATCTGCAGAAAAAAACCAACCAGGAGCAACAAAAACAAACTGCAGATGTGTACAAGATGCAGGCGAAATTTATTGTGACAAATATAAATATATAAAAACCTTTTTACCAAACAATGGACCCGACACGGTCCGTGTTTCGGACAAACCTTCGTCGGGGGTCCAAAATGAAAAAGGTTTGAAAAATATGCCACAAAAAATTGTAGAGTAAAATGTCATAAACCAAAAGGTCCGATGCGTGAGACGATTGGCGATTCTCGGCGCATCGGACCTTTTGGTTTATGAAATTTTACTCTACAATTTTTTGTGGCATATTTTTCAAACCTTTTTCATTTTGGACCCCCGAAGAAGGTTTGTCCGAAACACGGACCGTGTCGGGTCCATTGTTTGGTAAAAAGGTTTTTATATATTTATATTTGTCACAATAAATTTCGCCTGCATCTTGTACACATCTGCACTAAGGACTATATTGAAGCATAACTATATAGAAATTCAAAATAGTCACCTGTGCATTGGGCTACTGCGTGGTCATGTTCCTAGGGGTCTCTATAAACATTTAGCCATCATAGGAATGCTAACGCACAAATTCATTTTAATGAGGCATAAAAATAAATCAATGAAGAACGTTACTCCCATAAATGATTAAATAATTACCTCCAAATTAATGCAGCTACACTGAGGTTCTGTTTCTCTCGTTACTGCTTAAAATGCTTTTCAGATTGAAAATATTAGTGCTTGAAACATATTAGAGGAATTAACATCAGGACCCTCTTACTAAAGCCATGGCAAAAGTGGCCTTTAGTGTCCCCCGTAGGCGGGTCTTTCCCGCACGCTAAGGCTACTTCTGCTGTGGCTTGAAAATGTCACATTTTCCTATTTTACATATTAATGGCTATGTGCTAATTTTGCCATTAGTAGGCAGCCATTATAAAAACTTACCGTGAGCTCCGAATGCTATCTATTTTGTAAGATTTCTGCTGCCGATATAAGCTGTAAGGGCCCCCCCACTACCTTCATGCTAATCAACGAGCATGTGGCAAAGCCTCACTTGCTAACTGATTAGCGCTGCCATGCCCACTCTCCACCCCCAAACATGCCCCCTTAAAGATACCTATGTCCATCCTATCATTCTCTCTGCAAGAAACTCCCCAACCCCTATATGTCCTGTCTGTCCAAATTAGATTGCAAGCTCTTCTGAGCAGGGACCGTTTATTGCACGTTTCATATGCAGCGCTGCGTGTGCCTCTCATCGCTATAGAAATGATAAATAGTAGTAATAAATCCTTATTAAATAGGTCCTAAATTCTTATTCACTGACCAGTCAATTTTCAAAGTGATTTAACCAGGCAGGAGAGTTTCCTGCCTGCTTAAATTGGGTGTTCTGCCTAACCGCTGATATTCAGCTCTACACATTTCCTAAGAAGAAACTCTTTGGACTCCACCCATGAAGAACTATGCTTTTAATGGAACGGGCTTTTCACTTTCTGTTGACGATATAAGTTGAAGAAATGGCCAAATGAATCTATCCAGAAATGATCGCTTTTGAAGCCAGCCAGCCTCGGCGGCTAGTACCTACTGGAACAAAGAGATGATCCAACAGTCAAAACTTATTCATCACTTCCAGGTAACAAACCAGCACTCTGCAAACATCCAGAAATTTCAGATTCTTGGACCCTGAGAGCTTGAAGGCCGACAACTGTACTTCCTGGTTGACGTGAAAACTAGAGACTACTTTCAGCCAGAAAGAGGGGACCGTCCTCAGTGATACTCCCATTTCCGAAACTCTGAGAAAAGAGTCTCTGCAGGATGAGGCCTGTAGCTCAGACACCGTTCCCTTTAATTGTATCCATGACATCCTGTCTTGGCTGTTTAGATTGTAAGCTCTTTTGAGCAGGGACTGTCTTCTTTGTGACTCTGTACAGCGCTGCGTATGTCTGGTAGCGCTATTGAAATAATTAATAGTAATAGTAGCAGTAAGAGCCCGCAAGCAAGATTAATATTCCACATTGGAAATGGTTTACATACTGGAGGATACAGACATAATGTTCCCCTCAAAACTCTGGACACACCTGGGTGAGAGGCCAAAGTCTGAGATCTAAAACACAGGAGACCCGCTATCTGTACTTTGATGGAGCCTACCATCAGTCCTTTCTTAAGCCCTTCTTGAACGAAAGCTGGGACCGCCGATACTGGTGTTGTGATCGGGTCCTTACTCTGGGAATGCCAGCCCTGGAAGCTCCTCCATGCCTTTGCATAGGCGGCCAAGGCTAACTGTTTCTTGGATTTTAGGAGGGTGACAATCGCCATCTAAGGATAGCATTTTTGCACTAAGGCTGCATGCTCAAGAGCCATACTGTAAGACCAAAGTGCTCTGGATTCTCCATGGCAATTGGACCCTATGATAGAAACCCCAGATGACAGGAGAGTTTAAGGACCTGGGCCTTCTTTAAACGGACCAGCTCTGTATATCACAGACACCTCGGCCAATCTGAGGTGATGAGAACTACCAACCCTGCATGCGACATTATTCTTCGCATGCCTCTGCCTATCATGGGCCATGGCAAGAACACATAGAGCAGTCCTGACAGTGGCCACAGCTGAACCAAGGTGTCCAGGCCTGCACTTCCTGGCTTGAATCTTCGACTGAAAAACAGAGCCATTTTATTGTTCTCCATTGATACTATGAGGTCAAATGGTGTTGAACATTTCCTGAGAAAAAGCCCATTCTTCAGAATCCAGAGTCTACCAGCTGAGGAAATCCACTTGCATATTGTCTACTTCTGCTGCATGTTCCACCAAGAGGGCTAACAGGTGGATCTCTACCTACTGAAATAACATTTGGGCCTCCAACCGTAGTGGAGCACCCTTGGTACCTCCCTGCCAATTGACATAGGCCATCACTATTGCATTGTCCAACAAGACTCATACGGCTTTGCCCTGCAGCAAGCTTCTGAGCAGCACTAGGTGGAAGGATTGACCACTTCCTCTATGCAGGGCACCAAAGTCCATGCACTGGGTGACCCTTGCAATGAGCTCCACAGCCATAAAAGCTGGCATCCATCGTCAGCATCATCCACATGGAAATATGAAGTGGCACTCCCGAGGATAGAGACTGTGGCTCCAGCCACCAGTTTAGACCGTGAAACGCTTCTGTTGTCCAAGGTAGGGGCATCTGCAATGCATCCATTTGTGGGGACCAGTGAGATAACCAGGGCAGGATTAATCAATAGGCCAAGTAGGCACATGCCTAAGGCCCGAAATAGTCAGGAGGGCCCGATGAAGGAGGGCATCAACATTGTTTTTTCCAAACGGCAGTGGGCCTCTCCAGCATCGATCGGCAATGCCACCCCCCCCTTCCCCCCCTATCGACAGAAAGTAAGACAAGCAAGCAGCGTGGGTAAGAAAGGCAATGGGAACTGTAATTTTGTAAGCGGTGCTGCTTGCCCAAAGCTTCCCTCTGACACAGATTCCTGTTTCCGCCTGGATGCATGGTGGGGTGGGGCGGGGCGGGGCAGGGAGCCCAGTGTATTTGTGTGCCTAAGGACCCTCGACAAATTAATCCTACCCTGGAGATAACAGTGCATCCTGGAGAGGGTGTAAATGGGTCCTCACCCAAAGTACCACGTCTATCATTGACACCATTGATCCAGAACCTGCAAGTAATGCCAGGCTATCGGTACTGGTCTGTCCCGAGACTCCCTGATCTGACGCATGAGCTTCGCTGTGTGCTTTTCTGGGAGAAAGACTTCATTGTCCTTCATGTTGAAATGGACTCCCAGATATTCAAGAACTGTGTCACCTCTAGGTGACTTTTTCAGAAGTTTATGACCTACTGGCAGGCCAGGTTTTCAGGATATCCACAATGAATATGCATGAGAGAGAGATTTGCATACCAAGGAGGCAGTGCAGGCAAATCTCTCTCCTGCATATTCATTGCAGATATCCTGAAAACCTGGCCTGCCAGTAGATCTCGAGGACCGGACTTGGGCAGCCCTGGTCTAGTTATAGGCCTATTTTGGTGGTTCCCTTTTTTGGGAAAGTGATTGAAAAATTGGCACTGCAAGAATTAGAAGGAAAAAGTGCAGAATCTTGACTGTCTAGTCTCTTTCCAGTTTGGTTTCCATAAGGCACATAGGGGAAAATTCTATAACCAGCACCTAAATTTAGACGTTGGTAGGTGCCTGCCGATGCAAAAATGCAGTCAGAAATGGCAGGGTTGAAGCACCTATTGATGCCTACATGAAAGGTGGCTGAAATGACCACTGGATTCACAGCTAGGTAGCCGCTTTACACCATGGAAATGCCAAAGTAGGTGTGGCCAATGCCCAAAGTGTGTTAGACGATCTTAAGCGGCTATCCAGCCGTGAGTCACACCAAGATAGGTGGTTGAAATGTAGAACTGGAAATGCCTGGCTTACATTTCAGCCACCTATGTTTGCCTACACCGCAGCAGTCGATCGCAGTAGAGGAATTCCCCCCTCTCCCATCAGCTGAGGTGCCGGGATTCCCCATAGCCGCTATTTTGCAGGCTATACAATTGTGGCTTTGGGGAGACTCTGCCACTTAGCTGATGGGAGGGGGGGGAATTCTCCTGCCACGATCGGCTGAGAGCAGCCACAGCAGGGAACCCCTGAACCTCATCGTATGTCAGGGAGGGGCTTAAGGTAGCTGGGCCAACCGGAGTCTTAGGCCTCATTCCCAGTACATTCTGGGATGCACTGGGTGTGGCCTAAGACTCCAATTAGCCAGATCCCTAAGGCCCTTCTCATGGGAGGGGCCGTAGGTGCCTGAGCCAATCAGAGCCTTAGGCCCCTCCCCAGTGTATTGGGATGCACTGGGAAGGGGAAGGCCCACCATTCTGAAGAGGCAGGCCTGCCGGCCAAAGGGAATGGGCATCCTTCAGGTCGGCCTTTCACAAAAAGTTACGGGGAAAGTTCTGGGTAGGTTTGGGGCGGGACGTTTGGTGTGTGTTGGGGGGGGGCAAAGAAGGCATTGATTCCAAAGGGAAACCTGGAAGTGGAGGTGGAGTCCCTTCAGTGGAGCTAAAAGATACTCCAATGAGGGGGAAAGTCAGAGGAACTGCTGAAGCGGAAACAGAACTAAGAACCACATGTTTGTCCATGAGACCGAAGGAATGCTGGAAATGGGCACATCCTGGCTCTTAACCTTCCTCTTGCCCATAATAATGAAAAGTGGAAAAATCGCTAACAAACCCTTTAGTCGCTCCTACAGCATACCACCGGGGTTCTTCCAAAGCTCTTCTGGTTCTTCTAAGGGGCGTGCTCTTTTGGACACACCCTTTCAGGCACATGCCTGTGCTACAAGTGAGGGTGGAAGCCAAAGCCTCAAAGGGCACCTTCAGATATCCTCCCTTTTGGTCTACGCTGGTGTTGTTAACAGACAGTAGTAGCTCGAAAGGGATCAAATGTCACTCCAGAGCTTGTCTTCATTACACTGACACCACCAGAACACCTCCTATCTTCGAACATGTCATGTACTGAATATCCATTAATTCATTAGGAAGCCCATTTTAATAATTAGGCTCCACATAGGAAAAGGAACATTTTATTGTTTCCAGTAGCTTTATCTCTGATGGTAATTGCAATGCTATCCTTTGTGATGATTAAAGAGTCCGTGGTGGCTGGTATCAACTTATATATGCAGCAACATTTTAAGTGCTAATTCATGTAAAAGGTTAAAAACTAAGAACAGGATTTTAAATTGAATACATCATTCTCCTGGCAACCGGTGCAGAGATGCTAATATTAGCTGGATGTGATTATACAGTCTTGTGCCTGTAGTAATCCTAACAGATGTATTCTGTTTTAAGGCGGTGTAGCTGTGTTTTCTTGTGCCAACAAACGAGTTTCCAAGTTTATTAGTCATTTTACTGTATCAACGGAGGTTGTCTAAGAGGTTTTTACATTCAGGAACTCTAGCATTTTTCTCTATCTGTCCCAGCAGGCTCACAATCTACCTAGTGCATCTGGGGTAACGGAGGTTTAGATGACTTGTCCAGGGTCCCAGGAGACAGCGCTGGGCTTGAAACCGCAACCTCAGGGTGCTGAAGCTGTAGCCCCAACCGCTAGGCAGCTAATCTAAATGACTTGTTAATACTGCAAGAACTACTATAGCAAACTCCCTGAACTGAGACAGAAATGCAAAAAAGAGGATATTCCAATGCGTTTGAGATTTAGAGAATGACACAGGGACAAATTTTTCCTTGTCCCCGTGGAAGCTAATTTTCCCGTCCTGCCCCTGCGATTTCTTTTCCTGTCCCTGACCCATTCCTGCAAGCTCGGTCCTCATCTACACAAGCATCAAACATTTTAAAATCATAAGTAGCAACATTCTAGAGCTCAGATTGTGATGTCATAATGCCTCATTCCACCAATGCCTAAACTCTGTCCTCATCTGCAGAAGCCTCAAACACTTTGAAATCATAAGTAGCAACATTCTAGAGCTCAGATTGTGATGTCATAATGCCTCATTCCACCAATGCCTAAGCTCCGTCCTCATCTGCAGAAGCCTCAAACACTTTGAAATCATAAGTAGCAACATTCTAGAGCTCAGATTGTGATGTCATAATACCTCATTCCACCAATGCCTAAGCTCCGTCCTCATCTGCACAAGCCTCAAACACTTTGAAATCATAAGTAGCAACATTCTAGAGCTCAGATTGTGATGTCATAATGCCTCATTCCACCAATGCCTAAACTCTGTCCTCATCTGCAGAAGCCTCAAACACTTTGAAATCATAAGTAGCAACATTCTAGAGCTCAGATTGTGATGTCATAATGCCTCATTCCACCAATGCCTAAGCTCCGTCCTCATCTGCAGAAGCCTCAAACACTTTGAAATCATAAGTAGCAACATTCTAGAGCTCAGATTGTGATGTCATAATACCTCATTCCACCAATGCCTAAGCTCCGTCCTCATCTGCACAAGCCTCAAACACTTTGAAATCATAAGTAGCAACATTCTAGAGCTCAGATTGTGATGTCATAATGCCTCATTCCACCAATGCCTAAGCTCCGTCCTCATCTGCACAAGCCTCAAACACTTTGAAATCATAAGTAGCAACATTCTAGAGCTCAGATTGTGATGTCATAATGCCTCATTCCACCAATGCCCAAGCTCCGTCCTCATCTGCCCAAGCCTCAAACACTGTAAAATCATAAGTGTTCGAGGCTTGTGCGGTTAAGGCAGAGCTTACAGGAATGGGATGGTGAAAAAATTGTCTTTGTGTCATTCTCTAATTTAGATAACAGGGTTCATTTATGTCTTTTCCTTTACCATATCGTTCTGTCCATTACCTCCTTATTTTATTTTGAAAATTGTAACCCCTTCCAGTTCCCTTTTATGCATGTTTTGTCAACTGAATTATTGTATCTATATGTCCTTTCCTTGGGGGAAGAGTGTGGCACAGTAGTTAGAGCTACAGCCTCAGTGCCCTGATTTTGTGGGTTCAAACCTCACACTGCTTCCTTTGACTCTGTGCAAGTCAATCCTCCACTGCCCCTGGTATATTAGCTAGATTGTGAGCCCACCGGGACAAATATGGAAAATGCTTGAAGTACCTGTCTGTAAACTGCTTTAAGTGTGGTTGTAAAACTATAAAAAAGCTGTATACAAGTCCCAATCCCTTTCCTTGATGTCATAATGCCCCATTCCACCACAGCATATGCAATATGCTGTATATACAATATCAGCTGTATATACAATATGCTGTATTGTATATACAGCATATTGAATATTCTATAGGTGAACCATTTAGGTATTGTATATAGAGCAAAGTTTTCAAGGCTTTATGAAATTGTTGTAGCTGACCTATCACTCTAATAAAGTCAGGAAGTCCATTCCAAATCTCTACAAGCTTGAAAACAAAGGATTGTCTAAGATTCCCTTAAAGGAGGGGAATGGTGCAAATGTTAATCTCGGAACTGTAGGGTCTCAGAATCATGTCTTTCAGATCATGAAGGGAAGGGGACACAATCCTAGTGAGTGTGTGTGTGTGTTTTGGGAGGAGAGGGGGGTTCCAAAGTAATGATTAATGGTAGTTTATGATACCAATCATGGGAAGAATTATGGCAATTCATTTTGGACCTGAGATGATGATCAGATTTTGGGTTTTAGAATAACAAAACCTAATTTAATGGAAATTGGGGAGGTGTGGAAGTGTTATCTTCAAGGCGATGTTTATTCAGTGATAGCATTGTTTAAAACCCAGGATCTGCCTGCATCTGCCACTGCAGCTGGCCTTGGATCCACCTCCCCAGGCTTTATCTAGTTGCATATTATAGCAGTAACATTTCATTATAGCTGTGTTTGGAAGAAGTCATACTCCATTGGTTTTATGTAAGCGCGCTTCCAGTTTACTCCCATTTCAGAGAGAAGGACAGCTGTTTTATATGTACTTGGTGGAACACCTAAAGGGTTTTACTGTTAATTAAGTTGGGAGGAAATGTTTTTAACAGGCACCTTTTTGTAAATGTCCAGCTGTTCAGCCATGTTTCAGCGTCATTATTAAAGTATGAAATTAACTGGACAAGTGGCCCTTTTAAGTCAATAGTCTAACACCCATCTTAACACAACAGGTTTCTGCAGTGTTGCAAGATACATTTGTTCAGAAAACTGTGCACAGTCAACAGCCACACCACATACCTTGCACTGCAGTGACTGCTGCAAGCAGCATGGTCAAGCAGTACTGCTAGCAAACATTTTTTTATCAAGCAATTCAATTTGCTCTTTAATCAGATAAAATCATTGATATCCCACTTCGGTCATTCTAATTTTCACCCGAACTGGTTTACAAAGCAAATGGATGGCCCTTCTTTCTCGCTCTTATTGCTATTTTTTTTGACATCTTACTACTGCATAACATAAAATATGGACTTTCTACGCCTGCTTATTCCTACAAAATCAAAATGAACTTTGGGGTCATTTTATTAAACTAAACTAAACGTAGAGCTCGGCACGGTTTACAGGGTTAGGATGAAAAGGAGCTACAATGAAGGGTTATAGGAAAGGAGCTAGGAAGATAAAGAGGAACAGGGAACCAAAAAGCGGGAAGTGTTAGATTTTTGAAAAGAGCCAAGTTTTAAGGTGTTTGCGGAAGGATTGGAGGGAACTTGAAACTCTGAGCGGGGATGTGAGATTATTCCAGAGTTCTGTGGTTCTAAAGGGGAGGGATGTTCCTAATTTTCCTACGCGGGATATACCTTTTGTAGAGGGGAATGATAGTTTCAGTTTTGGGGAGGATCTAGTGGAATTAGGGTTAGAGGAATTCCAGAAGAGTGGGATAACGGGAGGGAGGATGCCATGTAGGATCTTGAAGGCTAAACAAGCACATTTAAAGAGGACTCTGGAGTGAACTGGGAGCCAGTGAAGTTTGGACAGGAGTGGGGAGACGTGGTCGAACTTGCCTTTTGCGAAAATAAGCTTGGCCGCGGCGTTCTGGATTAGCTGAAGTCTATGGAGTTTTTATTTTGGTTAGGCTTAAATAGATGGAGTTGCAATAATCCAGTCTAGAGAGGATGGTGGATTGAACAAGGACGGTGAAGTGAGAATGATGAAAGTACGATCTCACTTTCCTCAGCATATGAAGACTAAAGAAGCATTTTTTTACCAAGAAGTTGAGGTGGTCATTAAGGCACCTTAACCGATTTAGCGCACGCTAAATGCAAAGGCATCCATTATATTTTACTAGGGGCTCATAATCAAAAGAGAAATACGTCCAAAAACCGGCCTAAGTCGGCACTTGGACGAACATTTCTCAAATACGTCCAAGTGCCGATACTAAAAACGGGTTTTGGACATATTTCTGAACGACCTAGGCCTTCATAGTGCCGTTGAACAACCAAAGCTAAACGGGGCACTTTGGGAGAAGTGTCAAGAGTGGGAGTTGGGCGGGATGTGGGCCAGCTTAGACTTAGTTGTACAGCATGTACAACCGAAAGTTATACAGCCCACGATCGACGGAACTTTGTCTAAGTCACAAAAACATGGTCTAAGTCACAAAAACCCACCTAAATTCACCAGATAAGCACTGCAAACACATAACACAGACCCCCACACACTACCCCAGTGATCACCAACCCCCTCCCCCCACCCCATAAAAATATTAATCACACCTTTAAAATTCAGCCTCCAGACCATCACCTGGCCGCCTGGCATAGGAAACCTTAGTCGTCCAGCACAGAGGCAGCTTAAGTCATCTTGGGGGTGGGTTAGGGACCCATAGAGAGGAGGACCCATGCCCATAAGCCCCTGTAATCACTGCATTGATACTTAAACATGTACACTCCCTTATACACCCCCAAAACCCTTTTGTACTGGCATATAAGTGGCTCCTGCAGCCAAAAAGGCTATTGGGGTGGTAGATAGGTGGGTCTAGGGGATTTTAGAGGTAGTTTGGGGGGCTCATCATTATCTATAAGGGAGCTGTAGTGAGATGAAGACATGGCACCCTTTTTGTGAAGTTCACAGCAGTGGCCTGTAAGGTACCCCACTATTTAGGTGGCATGTCTGGGTGTTTAGTCCATCCTCTGAAGACCCCTCCCATGTCCAACAGGTCTTGTTCTAGGCATTTTGGACTTGAAAGGAAATGTGGTATAAAGATGGACGATTTAGCGACTTGGACGATCAGATCGGCAGGATGTATAATTAGACGATTTTCGAAACCAAAAAAAATTTGGACATATTTTTCGAAAATGTATCTTAAGCTGTTTTTTACATTGGACGACTTGCGAGTTGGATGTAAACGGACTTAGATGTCCCTTTCGATTATGCCCCTCCATGAGTTTAAGCCCGTTACATTAACGGGTGCTTGAATAGATGTGTCTGTCTGTCTTTCTTTCTGTCTCTCTCTCTCTCTCTCTCTCTGGACGCTGTCTGTCTGTCTTTCTTTCTTTCTGTGTCTCTCTTTGGCATCTGTCTGTCTTTCTTTCTTTCTGTGTCTCTCCTTGGCCGTTGTTTGTCTTTCTTTCTTTCTGTCTATCTGTATCTCTCCTTGGCCACTGTCTGTTTTTCTGTCTGTCTCTCTCCTTGGCCGCTGTCTGTGTGTCTATCTGTCTCCCTCCCTTCCAAATTAATTTGGAGACAAAAGGACCAATCTGATTTATTTTCCCGTGGTCTGCCTGTCTCCCTCCCTTCCAGATTCATTCAAAGACAAAAGGACCGATCTGATTGATATTCCCGTGATCTGCCATCTCTCTTCCATTTTCCACATTCCAGCACATCTCCCCTCTGTTCCCTATCTACGATCTGGCTCCTCACCTCACCTCACCCTCATACATGGTCACCTACCAGCAGCCTGCAGCTTCCTTGTCTGATTACACTGCACAACAAAGTTTTTGCTTCCTGAACACTGCTGGGTGTTTCTTATAGAATTTTGGGTGCTGATCATGAATATTACATCAAAAATTACCCATCACGTACCATTTCAGAGAAATCTTCAATTTTGTCGTGATTTTTTCTTATATTTGGATGCAAACAATTTTTTCTCCCATAAGTGTCTTATCAACAACGGTTTGTGCCACCTGGGTATGTCCATGCATAAAATCTAGCCAGGTTGGAAGCTGTTTTATGGAAGATGACATCCTGGGCATGTCTGGGCAGGTCTGAACGAGCTTGCGCTGTCTCACCATGCTATAATGGTGGCTTCCATACATCGATCCTGCTCATTTGGTTAATATAGATAGTCCGTGTGTGTATATAGTATCAGTATAGTAAAGTATAGTAGTATAGTAGCTGTAGCAATATAACAGTAAGTAAGCTTGATGCTATAGACGTTTTGGTGTCGGGCAATATGTCTCGTCGGTGTCGTAACAGCCGCGACACATTCTGCTATATCTGTGGGGAATATACACTTACGCCTCAGAGACGTTCGATGACTGCCCTTGTAAAGAAAGCCTATCATCTGTATTTTGGCTGCAAAATAGGTGATCAAGACAAGCAATGGGCGCCTCACATTTGCTGTGCGACATGTGCTGTTAGTCTGAGAGCCTGGCTCAGAGGTACTCGAAAGACGATGCCATTTGCTGTTCCGATGATATGGCGAGAACAGAAAGACCATGTGACGGACTGTTATTTCTGTTTGACTAATGTGTCTGGTTTCTCTGCCAAAAACAAGAAGTCAATTGAATATCCTAATCTGCCTTCAGCAATGAGACCCATGCCACATGATGACAGTCTTCCAGTTCCGAAACCACCAGAGGATTGGACCTTAGACGAACCAGATGAAGAAACTGCAGTGCAGGGTTCTAACAGTGACATTGACCCGGATTTTGAACCATCCTCATCAGGCGATCCACATCTGATAACACAGTCCGAATTGAACGATTTGGTCAGAGATTTGGGTCTGTCAAAAGCAAAAGCTGAGCTGCTAGGTTCGAGACTGCAGGAATGGTGTTTGCTATCACCAGGTACGAAAATTTCTGTGTTTCGAGACCGGCATCATGATATAACCAAATTTTTTGCACAAGTCGACAGTCTCTGTTTCTGTTGTGACATTGAAGGATTGTTCTCGGTCTTTGGTTGTGATCACAACCCGGAAGAGTGGCGTCTTTTCATTGATTCGTCAATGTTAAGCCTGAAAGCTGTTCTGTTGCACAATGGCAACGTTTATCCTTCAGTACCTGTTGGCTATGCAGCACATATGAAAGAAACATATGAGAATATGGAAATGTTACTAAAGTATGTCCAGTATACCAGGTATAACTGGAATATCTGTGGAGACCTCAAAGTCGTTGCTCTGTTACTAGGACTGCAGCTTGGCTATACAAAGTACTGCTGTTTCATCTGCGAATGGGACAGCCGAGACAGAGAGTCGCACTATTCTAGAAAGAACTGGCCACTCCGTAAAAAGTTAGTTCCAGGACAGAAAAATGTAGCACATGAATCGCTTGTTGACCCGACAAAGATATTTTTGCCTCCTCTTCACATTAAACTGGGACTCATGAAGAATTTTGTGAAAGCAATGAACAAGGAAGGGGAAGGTTTTCGTTATTTAAGACAGATGTTCCCAAGAATAACTGATGCCAAGATCAAAGAGGGTATTTTTGTTGGCCCCCAGATCAGACATGTTATGAGTGACAAGCGATTTGAAGATCTGTTAGTTGGGCCGGAAAAAAATTGGCTGGAAAGCCTTGAAAGACGTTGTTGACAATTTTCTGGGCAATTACAGAGCCCCAAACTACATTCAGCTGGTAGACAAACTTCTCAAAGCATACAAGAGAATGAAGTGCAATATGTCACTCAAGATTCATTTCCTCCATTCACACTTGGACTTCTTCCCCGCAAATCTCGGTGCTGTGAGTGACGAGCACGGTGAAAGGTTTCATCAAGACATAGCTACGATGGAGAAACGATACCAGGGCAATTGGAATCCGTCAATGCTTGCCGACTATTGTTGGATGCTACAACGTGATGCACCAGACACTGAATATAAAAGAAACTCGGGAGCAAAACACTTTTAATTCTGTTTCATTTAGTCGCTTGTGCGAAACGTAAACTTGACTATATATTTTATTGTCAGTAAACATAAAAATGTCTATTTCTCATAGTTCTTACGTGATGCAGTAAAACCAAAACCATATTTGAGCATACCAAGTTGGTACCTGTCATAATCACCAAAAACTTTTCAGGAATCAAGACTTAACCAAAAAATTGTTGTGCAGTGTTACCGGTTCCCTTTCACACAACTCTCTGATGCATCCCACCTTTACGGAAGTAGGAAGTTGTGTCAGAAGAGGGTGGGGCCCCGGAAAAGGGACACTGTTGGTGATTTTAAAAAATTGGTTTAAATTGTATGGGAACGGGCTAAATGGACCCAACCCCCCCTCCATAGGGCCAGCTGTAGGTGGGGAAGGGTTAACAGATGGTTCCTAAAGCTCCCCCCCTCCTCTCCACCGGTTGGCTGGCATATTTTCCCCTATCTAACTGTGTAGGTCCCACGTCACCTTCCCCTTCACTCTTAGTCCCACAGTCTTCCTTTTGAAGCTGGAGGAAACCACTGCACGCACTGCAAACTGCCACAGGCTCCACCACTGCACGCATCACAAACCTCTACTGCGCATGCGGGGCAAAGAAGCTACGGATCATGGCTGCAAGGATCACGGAGTTTGAAGTGTGCGCTAAGGGTTTTATTATGATAGATGGACACCTTAGTATTTAGCATGTGCTAATTTTTAGCACGCGCTAAATCAATTAGCGCACCTTAATAAAAGGATCCCTTTATAATCTAGTTTTATTTAGCATTTTAACACAAATGTGTGAATTTTTTTCATCTGCTAGCCTAGTTTTTTTGTTCTCTTTTATCCAAGTTTTATTAAGGTTTGCTATCCTGCCTATCAAAAATTCTAAGAGGCTTACCATAAAATAATAAACTTATCCCCCTTTTACAATACCTTAGCATAGATTTTAGCGTTGGCCGCGGTGGTAACAGCTCCAACACTCATAGAATTCCTATGAGTGTCAGAGCTGTAACCGCCGTGGCTGGCACTAAAAACCATGCTACGGTTTTGTAAAAAGGGATGATAAATGAAATAAAATATTAAAGTGAAAACAAAACTAGAAAGTGGGGGGGGGGGAAAGGGGAAGAACTAACCCGTCCCCTCCCTAACCTCTCTCTTACTTACTTCTATAAATCCACTGGAGTTCCGTTGCTTCCCTAACCATGTAAACCGTGTCGAGCTCCACCTGTGGAGATGATGCGGTATATAAACCCAAGATTTAGTTTAGTTTAGTTTAGTTTAGAAAAGCGGGGAGGGAATACACAAAAGGAAGCTCTCATAGTTCAACTGCTATGCAAAACTACTGTAAGAAAATTTAACCATATGCATCAGTAAACAAAAAAGATTTGAGATCCTTTTAAAAAAGGTTTACCCCTCCTTTTACAAAACCGTAGCACAGTTTTTAGCACCTCCTGTGAGCGCTGGAGCTGTTACCGCTACAACTGATGCTAAAAACCACGCTACAGTTTTATAAAAGGGGGGGGGGGTAGTGAAGTTTGAAATCTAAGATGATTTGGAAGCACGTTCCAAAGTTCTGGCCCCTATACAGAAAAAATAAAACCATGTAGAAAGTCCAAAAACATTTCTCGAAATGTAGGAACTATTGAACGATTTTGGTTGATGGATCTTAGAATTTGTGTAGGAGTAGAAGATGTCAAGTGCCGATGTAGTTTGGTTGCTTCTTATTATCTAATCTAATCTTCTATTTGTACATTGCTCATACCTATACAGGCTAACGGCGACTGTAAAGAGAGGTAAGAGGGGAGAGAAAGAAGAGGGAGAGAGAGGAGGTGAATAGGTAAGAGGGAGAGGAAGGAGAGAGAAAAAGAGAGGAGAGAGGAGGAAGGGAAGAAGGGAATGGGAGAGAAGAGAGGGTAAAGGAGATTAAGTATCGAACAGATAGGTTTTCAGTTTTCTTCAGAAAATGATTTGGCAAGGTTCAATTCTGGTCTTTTCTGTAAGGCCATTCCAAGTTTTGACTCCTAGGAAGGTAAGCATGGAATGAAAAACTCGTTTATAGTGAAGATCTTTAGTGGATGGGAGATTTAGTAGCATCCGGTTGAGGGTTCTACAGGAAGTAGACCATGCTATTGAGAAGAGTTGATTGAGTGGGTCTGCAGAGTTTCCATAAAGTATGCGGTAAATGATGCAAGATATTTTGAATGTTATTCATGATGGGATGGGTAGCCAGTGCATTTGTATGATGAAGGTTGTGACTGAGTCGTATTTTCTCAGGTTGAAGATAAGTCTTACGACAGTGTTTTGGATGAGTTGCAGTTTGTGAATTAGAGCAGTGTTGATTCCCATGTAGATGGAGTTACACTAGTCCAGTTGTGATAGGATTATCAGTTGTACGATTAAGGCAAAGTGGTATTGGTGAAAGTAAGATCTGATTAGTCTTAATTGTCTCAGGGTGTAGAGGGATTTCTTTCAAAGACTAGATATTTGGGGTTCCATGGTTAGAGTGGAGTCCAGTATGCAACATAGGATTTTGGAGGACTGATCTATGGAGAGGGTTTCGCCTGATTGAAGGGTGATGCTTGTAGGTGCCGTATGCTGGGCCGTGTGGAAGTATAGAACTTTGATTTTAGTTGTGTTTAGCTTCAGTTTGTTGGTTGTTGCCCAATTTTGGATTTTTTTTTATCTTGTGTGAGATTTTGTTGGGTAAGTCTGATTGATTTTTGGTTATGGGAATAAGGAGAAAAATGTCATCTGCATATCACATTATGCTTTCATCTTCGATTTGATGTTACCTAGAGAGCTCATGAAGAGATTGAATAGGATGGGGGAGAGTGGGAGCCTTGTGGCACGCCACAGAAGGCTTTCCAGGGGTTGTAGGTCTTTCCGCTCTTATTGATGATATATTCTCTGTTTTTTAGGCAATCTGAGAACCATTTTAGCACTGTGCCTGTTATGCATATCTCATATTATCTCATATTGGGGTCCTTTAACCAAACTGCAGTAAGTATTAGCACATGCTTACTGCACATTAAAAAGGCCTACCATGGGACATGCACCAGTGTCCCACGGTAAATTTGCCAAATATTTCCTATTTTTCTTGAAGGAGCATGTCTGTGGGGTAGAGATTGGACATGACAGCGTTAAACAGCGCATAAGGCATTGCTGTGAACTAAGGCCCAGATTCTCTAACCGGTGCCGTTGTTGGCATCTGCCTTAAAAGTGGCCGCTGATTGCATGTCAATCGTGTGACGGCTCCGGTTAGAGAATTGTGCCTCCAGTAAAGTTAGGTGTCAGAAATTTAGGCCAAGGTATTAAGGGCCTACATTTCTGGTACTTACCTTTGATGTGAATCATGTCTTTGTAGGTGCTTTATACCACCTAATGCCACTTCCGGCATTAACCATGTCCAAAGTGGCTGTAAAACACCTACAGATGCACAATTCCAGCGCTGATTTTATAGATGCCAGTAGGCGCCTTGAAAATCAATGAAAACCGGCATTCAAATGGTGTTTTTTCACTGAGCTTAGGTGCTCTACCAGCGCCTAAATAAACAGCGCCGTTTAGAGAACCCAGGCCTAATTGAAGAGCATAGGGTTGGCGCACAAACCCTGACTGCCAAAAAATAGATGTTAGTAGGGGCTCATGTAATAATTTTTATCATGGCTGCATGCCAAATGGCAAAATTAGCACGTGGCTTGTAATTTGGAAAATAAGAAAATATGCCGTTTTCCGGCTGCAACAAAAATTGCTTTAGTGTGAGGGACAGACATGTGTAAGTGGTAAACCATCTTGAACTGAAAGGTATGCAGGGATTATAAATAAAACTATTATTATTATTATTACTCTAAGGCCATTTTTACTGTGGCTTTAATAAAAGGAGCCTATTATTTCCAAATGAACAAAAAAAAAGCATTATTAAAATTGATAAAAGGATTTATGGAGTCTGAATTCAACTCAGTATATAAAAATTACCAGGTCTAAGAAAGAATTAGTACAGCTATAAGAATTCTGACATCCAATGAGATTGCACTCCAGAACTGTAAAATACAAATTGAGAGACCGCATTTATCTCCAGTTAATCAAAAGAACACACTGATTTCTGCGATAAGCCCTTGATATTACTCAATGAAAGGTACAAGGTTTATGACGGGTTGCAGGATGTAAATTAAAATCTTATAACACATTGATGTTTAGGGTCTGGAAGGACTGAAGACTGCAAAAATATTAGAGAAGGGAGACACTGTAGAGTGTTAGTAACAGCTGAAGGCTGTTATTGAGGGGAAAGAACTGACTGGAAAAGATATAAGATTTATATCTGTAATGGTACCATGAGTGATATATAGACTGAGCATTTCGAGATTACATCAACCCCCCCTGGCTTCCAAAAGTAACTTCTAATGGGATTTGGACATTCAAAATATACTGTTGTTCAACACTGTAAGTTACAGGAGACGGGGGGAGGGGGGTCCTATATTTTCTCACTATAGCACTGAGGACAAGGCTAAATTTCCCATATCCTATGCCAATGCAACACCTTTCCTAAGAACACTGTAGTGTATTACTTCTTTTTTCTTTTTTTTTAATCTTTATTCATTTTTAAACTTATAATAAGTGTGATAACATATCCATACAAATAATCATAAATATATCACTTAATAATCAACAATGATACATATAATATTCTCTTATCTCCCCCCTCCCCACCCTTATCTATCATATAATCAATACTTATACAACATGTAACAATAAAAATACCCTCCCTCCCACCCCATAATTGAACTTGTAATTTAAGGGAAACAAGATTTTTCTAATCATTACAATACTTTGTTAATGGCTCCCAAATATCTTGAAATTTCCTGAAACAACCCTGTTGTATTGCAATAAGTCTCTCCATTTTATAAATATGACATAAGGAGTTCCACCAAAAATTATAATTTAATCTATTCCAATTTTTCCAATTATATGTAATTTGTTGAATGGCAACCCCAGTCATTATAAGTAATAATTTGTTATTATTTGTAGATATCTGACTTTTTGCTCTCATTGCCATACCAAACAGCACAGTATCATATGATAATGCCACTGGGTTATCTAATAAACAGTTAATTTGGTCCCAAATTGATTTCCAAAAATTCATAATGAATGGACAATAGAATAATAAATGATCTAAAGTCCCTGCTTTTACTTCTATAAAGCAGTCGTGTCAGATTAAAAATAACCTGGTCGATATTCGAAATGATTTAACCAGCCCGAAACAGACATTGACCAATTAACTCACTTGCTTGGTGCCATCCTCTAATTTTCAGCGGCATTTAACCAGTTGTTGCTGCTGAAATGTAGACGTTAGCTCCTATGTGAAAACCCGGCTATTTTGGGGGTGTTCCGGGGCAGATATTAAGTGCACGGTCCTGTCTTTATGCAGCACCCAATGGTTGGTTAAATTAAGAGCATTAGAATTGCCATATTGGGACAGACCAAAGGTCCGTCAAGCCCAGTATGGCTGTTTCTAACAGTGGCCAACTCAGATCCCAAATGCCTACCTAGATTCCAAGTCGTAAAACAGATTTGATGCTTCTTACCCTTAGGAACAAGCAGTGGATTTCCAAAGCCATCTTTTGGGAAATTATCCAAGCCCTTTTTTTTAAACCCGCAAAGCTAACTGATTTCACCACAGTCTCCGGTAATGAATTCCAGAGTTCAATTGCACGTCATGTGAAGAAATATTTTCTCTGGTTTGTTTTAAATCTGCTGCTTAGTAGCTTCATTGCATGCCCGCTAGTATTAGTATTTTTTGGAAAGAGTAAACAAGCGATTCACATCTACCCTTTCCACTCCACTCAGTATTTTATAGGCCCTGCGCTATCTCTTCTCCAAGCTGAAGAGCTCTAGCCGCTTTAGCCTTTCCTTAGTCATATGGTAACCCTAATGAAAGGAAATGATAGGTTTTCTGTCTCTGTCCATGCTGGAAGTAATCAAATGTAGAATGTTGGGTGTTTACTCTCTTAATGGTTTGGGAAGAGGTCATTTAATTTATGTTAACTAGGTTAGTTGTCTGAGACATGAAGGCTCAACCCCCCACAGCTCTTAACACCTTTAAGATTTAAACAATGAAGTACATATCCTGCTCACGCACCCCCTCCCCTCTCTTGTCCATCCCCTTTTCCTGTGATGGTTACCACTGACCCATGTGAAAGGATATATAACTGAATGTATTCTGGAAATAAAACAGGTAATTTCTTGGGCCTTCTGTGAATCCTTCTTACCTAAGGAAATTGCCTCCGGACGTCTGTAATAGATGACAGAATGTTTTGCAGAACGATTTCGGGACCAAGAAACGGATCTTTTTCGTTTCACCTAAGTTAAACCATGCAGTCCTATTTTGGCAGTTAAGGACCGACTACTGGTACCTATCCAAAGTGCTGGCTCAGCCCCTACTTCACCCCTGGACTGCTTACGCAATAGCTGGTTTCGGCTTGAGCAGTCAGAAAGGTTATCCAGTGGCCCTATCAGGGTAAGTACAAACTAAATTTTACCTCAGGGCCTCCTCAGCACCAGTTAACCAGCCAAAAAAGACTGTCTTTGAATATTGACCTCCTACAATTTCTTCAGGTAAATAACCATGAAATCATGCAAAAAAAGTACATAAGAATAGCCATACTAGGCCAGACCAATGGTCCATCCAGCCCAGTATTCTGTTTCCACAATGGCTAATCTAGGTTACAAGCAGTGGCATAGTGAGAGGTGGGAGAGGGTCAGACCGCCCCGGGTACTATCTTGATGGCAGCACCAGCACATCTCCTCCACGCCACCTCCCTCGTACCCCTTTAACTCTTTGCCAGCATAAGCTGGCTTCAACTCTCCCTCTGAAGTCACTTCCTGGTTGCAGGACCATGAAGTAATGTCAGAGGGAGAGTCAAGGCCGGCGCGGGTAGCAGGTTAGAGATGCTGCTCATGTTGGTGAAGAGTTAAAGAGATACAGGGGGGAGAAAAGGTGTGCGCATGGTGGGTGGGCAGGGAAAGAGAAGGGGTGGAGAAGAGGGCGGGGCATCATGGCCCCGGGCGCCTCCTACCCTCCCCATACTCCTCCTCATACTCCTCCAGTGGTCACTGACCCCCCTTCCTCCACCCCCAAAGATGTAAATGAAACAGTACATACCTGCCTTCAGATGTTATGCTCAGTTAGGGTTACCAGATTTTCCTTCATAAAAATCTGGACCCATGGCCACGCCCCCCCAGGACCACCCAGCTCCACCTCTGTCGCACCCTGTTCCGCTCCCAGCCCCAGATGGCACCAGCACATGCGCAAACATGATGCAATGCTATCATGTGCGCGTGTCACCGCATCTTGTCCGTACACATGCAGATGCCCCTTCCCGACACGATTTTGTCAGGAGGCTTTTCAAAACCTGGACAAAGAGCCGGGTTTTGAAAAGCCATCCAGATCCCCAGACATGTCCGGGGAAATCAGGACATCTATGCCCAGACTTAGTAGAGCGGCAAGCCTGGTGGTCAGCGCAGTGGACTGCAGAGAAGGGCCCAGGCCCATATCCAACTTGTGGTGGAAGGTATGAGCCCACCAAAACTCTACTGTACCATCATATAGGCGATATCTGCAGTCATAAGTCTATTAGTGTGGTATACAGTTGAGTCTAGGAGGCATTTGGTGGGTTTTGGTGAGATGTGTACCTGGGTCTTTTAATGTGAAGTTCACTGCAGTACCCTCTAAGGTGCGCCACTGCTCTGCCAAGGCATCTGTGTAGCCAGTCTACTAAAAATGCTGGCTCCTGCTACATCCCAACGGCTTGTTTTGTTGTGTTGTTCGTTTTTGGTTTTTTTTTTTTTTATAGATTTAGATAATTACAATATCAAATAATACAAAAGAAAAAAAGGTCCTCCTTGGAAATTAACATTATATTATCATTCATACAAAATTCCATTAATGGAGAGACATGATACACTTTCGACAAAACAAATTATAAAGAAAAAAGAAAAGGAAATAATTCACGATTCACCCTCGCAAATCCTAAACCATTCCTTATTCTTATACGGATTCTTAATTTCCCTCCTCTTATGTCTCAGTAGTGAAACTTAACTCTTAAATACTAACTCATTTCTGTTCTCGAGCAATTAGGAATTGTTGCAGTTGTATGGGATCCTAAAAAACATATTCAATATCTTGCAACTATGAGTTCCCCATTGCATGCAATTTCAACATTCTTTTGCAGATTTACGCTGGGGCATCATAGAACAGGCTCCCGAGAACTTTGAGGGAGATAAACTGCTTTATCTACAACGGAGAGAACAATACTGGATATTTGAGCTTCAATCTTTACAGCCATTAGGTCTCAATGAATACATCGAATGGCATTGCGCCATTTAAATCCTCTGTATGAGCTTTTCACATATTTCAGTAAACTTCTCATGGACTTTTTGAATTTGCATCACGTGGTTATCACATTGTTGTAACGTCAAAGTTCTGCATTTAAATACATGGAGGCATTACCCTCTGGTTAGCGCCTTTCTCATTCCGGACTTTCTACCTTTTGGCTGGCAGTTGAGAGCACAATTGCACTATTCAGCTAGTTCCTGAAGAAGAGGGGTGGTCTCCCCTCGAAACGGAGCCCTGTTGGACGGGTTGATTTATAGCTGGTTCTTCTGCCCTCCAGATTTCATCGGAAGAAGCTAAGTTTTTTTGCTTTTGGATTGTTTAGTCTTTGAGCCAGCCCGGGTGACTGTGGATGCTTCTCACCTCGGAAGAGGGATAGAGTCAGCCGAACCTATTTACAGTTCTATGATTTTTCACTTATTATTTTACTTATTTTTTTACTTTTAGCATGTTTGTGCACTAGTAAATTTAGTTTGGACACCCAATGATATTTCACAAGTAATACCCTTATTGGGTTTTGATTGTGGCAGCTGGTGCTTTAGGGATTTGTTCCCATAGCAATTGTGAGACTAAGGGATTCCATTCACATCACTAATTATTAGTTTTGAGCTGTTTTTAGGTTCAGAGTCTCTACCCTTCTCCCTAATTTGGGGGTTAGGGGAGACTTTTTTCGTGTTTGCAACTTGACAAGACATTTACATGGAAATTTAGGTAAAAGGATGCCTCTAGAGCTAAAACTCTAACTTTTAATTTCAAAAATTCTTTTCTCCTTAATTGAGTAGCTCTAGAGACATCTGGAAAAATTCTAACCAAATCTCCACAAAATTTTGGTGACTTATTTTTAAAATAAAGTTTCATTATTAACATCTTATCTATCTCACTCATGCATGTTATCACCAGGGTGGACCGACTCTGGATCACATCTTGACTATCTACTAGAAACTCTGTCAAATTAATTTCAGTTGTGACCAAATGGTCCACCTCCTGGGCGGATTCTTTTTTCTTTTGAGGAACATAATGTGTGTTGTTCTTTTGGATGTGTTTTGTTTTTTTGTAACAGTTCAAAAAGTTAAATGCACATCTGAAAAATGGCCGTTTTTAAAAAAAAAACCCAGGATAGACGTTTTGCAGTTTTGAAAATGGGCGTGTTCTCTACTAGATTTCTGTGCACCTTCCTCAAAACGTCCAAACTCGGATTTGGACGTCGTATCGAAAATGGCCCGCCACATTTTTTTTTTTTTTAGATACAGCGACTAGAATTGAACACAATACTCACAGTGAGATTAGACGGCCCCATGGAATGATAAAGAGACATTATAATATCTTTGGTCTTATTTAAAATCCTTTTCCTAATAGTTCTTAGCATCCTGTTTACTTTTTTGGCTGCTGATGCATTTTGGACAGAAGGTTTCAGTACATTGTCTATGACATCACCAAGAAAATATTCATGTCTTTGTTAGATTGCTAAAAGAGTTATGAACATCGTTTTACCTGTAATACTCCTTTAACGAGACTATTTTTTTTCACGATGGAATGAAAGCCTGAAGTCCTCTATTCATGCACAAAGAAGCTACATTGAGGTGCTACCTTAGAAAGTGCTTGAAGTGTGTTCTGCAAGGATCACTGCTAGGGGTGAAAGCTTAATTTGGTTTCCATTCTGATTCATCCACTAACCTCTCTGCTGAGACTGTCAGTAATGGCTCCAATTACAGGTGACATGATGATGGCTCTAGCAGATTTGAAATCTGTCACTTGTGAACTGAGTTGAGACCACCAATTCATCTCACATAGGTTACTGAGTAGCTTTTAGCAAACAATGACTTTTGGACAGAACAGCCATTTGCTCAATTTGAACTAGTAAATTTGATATCTATCAGGTAGCAAGATTCTGAGAGAAAAAAAATATAAAGGCTATCAATGATTATGGCTGAAAAATTCTGTACATAGTCTGTGCATTTATAAGCAGTCTGCTGTTATGAGACTCCCCTCCTCCCAGTTTTCTGTGGATCTTAACATTTTTGGTTCTGGTCACATTCCAATAAATTCCATTTGTTGATATCTACCTGGATTGTGGGCAGGATGGATGATTTTATATGTGGACTATGACCGCATGCCCCAACTTTAATTCAAACTCTTATGTTTAAATCAAGTCCGCCAACATGCTCCTCAACAAAAAACTTAACCCATATGTTTTGAGGAGGCAAAGAAACAATGGGGCTCATTTTCAAAAGAGGAAAAAAAAAAGGCATAAAATGGCATTTGAATGTTTTGTTTACTAAAATATCCAAATTGCCATTTTCAAAACGCATTTTGTAGATGGTTTTCTATACTGTTTGTCTGCAGTGAATATAAATCTCAATGGGGCATGTTGGGGGTATGTTTGGGGTGAGATTAGGACAGACGTGATTTGGATGTTTTTTTTTTGCTACAATAGAAAACTGCAAAAAACAGCAAATAAGTGCCCAAAAGGTGTCCAAACTGACCAGGTGACCACTGGAGGCATGAAGGCATGGCACCATTGCACCCCCAAAGTCACTGACCCCTCTCTCGCCCACCAAAGATGTGGTAGAAACAGTACATACCAGCCTGCATGACAGTTTCAGATGTTATGGCCCTTCCTACATATTACAGCAGCCAGAAGGTTTCTGGAATAGCCTAGTTGGTGCAATGGACTGCAGAGAAGGGGGCCAAGGTACATATCCCACTCTAGGGTTACCAGACAGCCGGGTACATATACCACTCTTGGGCCAAGGTACATATCCCACTCTAGGGTTACCAGACAGCCGGGTACATATACCACTCTTGGGCCAAGGTACATATCCCACTCTAGGGTTACCAGAAAGCCGGGTACATATACCACTCTTGGGCCAAGGTACATATCCCACTCTAGGGTTACCAGTCAGCCGGGTACATATACCATTCTTGGGCCAAGGTACATATCCCACTCTAGGATTACCAGACAGCCGGGTACATATACCACTCTTGGGCCAAGGTACATATCCCACTCTAGGGTTACCAGACAGCCGGGTACATATACCATTCTTGGGCCAAGGTACATATCCCACTCTAGGGTTACCAGACAGCCGGGTACATATACCATTCTTGGGCCAAGGTACATATCCCACTCTAGGGTTACCAGACAGCCGGGTACATATACCACTCTTGGGCCAAGGTACATATCCCACTCTAGGGTTACCAGACAGCGGGGTACATATACCACTCTTGGGCCAAGGTACATATCCCACTCTAGGGTTACCAAACGGCTGGGTTTTGGAAAACCTCCTCAAATCGGACAGGGAGGAAATTGCGTACTATAAAATCATACCTTGAGTTTTCTGGCCTTTAAACTTTTAGTCCAGTCGCTATTGCTGAGTCTTCTCAATTATTGTAACATAGTCTATTTGACAATATACCAAGAAAGAGATGGTTAGGCTTAGACTAATTCAGAATATGGGGGTCAAACTGATTTATGGCTTAAAGAAATATGATCATGTGACTCCCTTTTATCGTGCATTGCATTGGTTACCAGTGGAGGCTCGTGTTTTGTTTAAGTTGGGTTGTCTTTGTTACAAAGTTGTGTATGGTATTGCTCCCAGCTACATGACTCATAGATTCCTTATAGCATCCCATAAATATAGGTGAGAATCACATGCTTTGTTTAATTTTCCATCTGCTGAAGGAAGTAAGAGCAAGAAATATCTGGAACATACATTAGCATTTTGGGCTGCTCTTTATAACAGGGAATTTAGACCACTGTTGCGTAGTGCTTGTTCTTTAGAACTCAATTAAAAACTTATCTTTTTTCAAAATACTTGGCGAATTAAGTTAAACGATCCCTAGGTTATGCTATTTTAAATCTTTTGTTAACTGCGTTGAACTTATAGTTATGTGGTTTATAAGTACGATGTTAGGTTATGTTAGGAATTCCGCACATGCGTGGACGCCACACGATGATGTGTGCACATGACATTATCACGTGGCATCCATACGTGCGCGGACTTCCTCCCTGACCAACAAAAGCAGGCAGCAGGGGGTGGGGCTAAGGCAGGACTGGGGGCGGGGATGGGCAGAACCGAGTGGGCCTAGGGGTCCGGATTTTCTGACTAGAAAATCTGGCAACCTTATTCAACTCTAACTAGAACACTTGTGATGGAAAGTGTGAGCTCTCCAAAACCCACCTGTACTGACATATAGGTGACACTTGCGACCATAAGGACTATTGGGATGGTATACAGTTGGGTGCAGTAAGTGTTGGGTGAGTTTTGGAGGGCTCGTCATACAATATAAGGGGGTTATGGTGAGAAGTACAGCTGGAACCTTTTATGTGACGTTCACTGTTGTGCCTCCTAGGGTGCACCACTGCTCTGCTGGGATGTCTGTGTGACCAGTCTGCTAAGAATGCTGACCCTCTCCTATGTCCCAATGCCTGGTTTTTGTATGTTTTCTAACTGGTCATGTTCAAAACAAAAAGACATTTTCCGGTTTTGAAAATGGTCATGTTCGCTACTGGATTTTTGAACGTTTTCCACAAAATGTCTAAACTCGTTCTCCAACCCTAGTGCTGGCAGTAGACATGGAGAAGGCCTTTGGCAGGATCTCTTGGCCTTTTATGATGACTACGTTGCTATAATTTGGATTTATGGGGGACTTTTGCAATGGTTATCATTGATTTATAAAGATCCTATAACCTGCCTTCACATCAATGAAATGTATACTGGACAATTTCCTTTGGGTAGAGGCAGTCGTCAGGAGCCACTGGCTCAGGTAGTTCATGATCATCGGGCTATCCAGGGTATATTTGGTGGGGGAGGGGGGTGCCAAGACCATAAAATGTTGCTTTACACAGATGACCCCCTATTTATACTGACTGGCTTTCCCTGCCAGAGGTCTTGGACACAATGTAGGAGTATGGTCACAATTTGGGATTTAAGCTTAATGTTACTAAGTCCAAATTGCTCCCTATAAATGTCCCAGCCTCACTGTTAACCATCTTGAAAGGCCGTTACCATTTTAAGTGGGCAACCCAGTGTATAAAATATTTAGGAGTCTCTGTACCAGCAGATTTGGGAAAATTGTTTTTAACGATCCTCTTCTGCAGCCCCAAGATTTTGATGAGTTGGGTCACTGGGAGAGCTGTAATGTGTCCTAGGTGGGCAGGATCAGTGCGATTAAACTGGCTGTTTTGCCTTGTTTCCTTTACCTTTTTTGACTGAATTCTTCGACCTCCTTTCAAGACTTATTTGAACAAGCTTCAATGGAGTGTTGTTGCTTACATCTGGAGGCACAGACCCCCAAGGGTGTGGAGGGCCCTGTGGTATCTGGCCCCAGAGCAGGGCATTAAGAGAGTACCTGACCAGGTTGAAGGGCCTGTTTGAATGGGTTGCTTATCCTGGGAAGAGACGGGTGCAATTGGAGCAGGCGTTGCTGGGTCCTTTGAGCGACTACTTAGAAAGCTGCGTAACCACGGGGTGGAAGGGGACATATACAGATGGATTAAACACTGGTTGGCAGGCAGAAAACAAAGGGTTGGGGTGAAGGGCCAATACTCAGGCTGGCGGAGGGTCACGAGCGGTGTTCCGCAGGGGTCGGTGCTCGGACCACTGCTGTTCAATGTATTTATAAATGACATGGAAACGGGGACGAAGTGTGAAGTTATAAAATTTGCGGATGACACAAAACTGTGCAGCAGGGTTAGAACTGCTGAGGAATGCGAAGATCTACAAAGGGACCTAAACAAACTGGAAGAGTGGGCAAATAAATGGCAAATGAGATTTAATATAGAGAAATCTAAGGTCATGCATATAGGGAAAAAGAACCCCATGTTCAGCTACAAAATGGGGGCATCGGTGCTAGGGGAAAGCAACCTTGAAAAGGACTTGGGTGTGCTAGTGGATAGAACAATGAAATCAACGGCACAATGTGCAGCAGCATCAAAGAAAGCAAATAGAATGTTGGGTATTATTAAGAAGGGTATCACAACCAGGACGAAGGAAGTCATCATGCCGCTGTATCAGGCGATGGTGCGCCTGCACCTGGAGTACTGTGTCCAGTATTGGTCGCCGTACCTCAAGAAGGACATGGCGATGCTTGAGAGGGTCCAGAGAAGAGCGACGAAATTGATAAAAGGTATGGAAAACCTTCCATACGAAGACAGGTTAGAAAGGCTGGGGCTCTTCTCCCTGGAAAAGCGGAGACTCAGAGGAGACATGATAGTGACTTTCAAGATCATGAAAGGCATCGAGAAGATAGACAGGGACAGATTCTTCAGACTATTGGGGACCACAAGTACAAGGGGGCACTCGGAGAAGCTGAAAGGGGACAGGTTTAGAACCAATGCTAGGAAATTCTTTTTCACTCAGAGGGTGGTGGACACGTGGAACGCGCTGCCGGAGGTTGTGATAGGACAGAGTACACTACGGGGTTTTAAAGAAAGATTGGATAAATTCCTGAAAGATAGGGGGATTGAGGGATACAGATAGAGGTAGAGATGGGATATAGAGAGAGTATAGATAGAGACCAAGGGGGATTTAAGGGTTCAGACAAAGATCATTGTACAGGTCATGGGCCTGATGGGCCGCCGCGGGTGCGGACTGCTGGGCGCGATGGACCTCTGGTCTGACCCAGCAGAGGCAACTTCTTATGTTCTCTGTCTTTACGGGTTTTTTTTAACCATTGATGCTTCTATCAGACCTGTGACACATAGGGCTCCTTTTACAAAGGCCTTAACACGCGGAATAGCATGCGCTAAATAGCTGCTCACGCTTGTCGCTACCACCTCCTTTTAAGCAGGTGGTAATTTTTGGGCTAGCACGCACTAATCCAGTGCGTGCGCTAAAAATACTAGCACACCTTTGTAAAAGGAGCCCATTATGCTTACTTTTACATAATATGGAGGTAGCTTTAGCAAGTATTGTCTGTATATAAAATATGATCAAGCAAAAAAAAAGAGTATAAAATTACTTTTTGTTTAAATCTTTATTGATTTTCAAACTTTGATAGTGTAATACAATTGGTAAATCATAAATACTGCATAAAACGCACGAATAACTAAAATTTGATTATCAAAATACCAGCATATATCTTCAAATATTCAATAGTGTCCATAAATATAACGCTAACATTTTTAAAAAAAATTTATAATGTGAAAAGTGCTCAGTGTCCTTTGTCTCCTGCACAGACGGTGCCGCTAAGAGAACAAGTTTGGGACAATCATAACACACTTCCATCCTAATACAAACATAGACGCTGAAAGACGAAGGCTAACGGACACAGACGCCAGCGTGGGTGTATTTAAATTTCAGTGCTGGCGTCTGTGTCCGTTAGCCTTCGTCTTTCAGCGTCTGTGCTGCCTGAGCTGTTTAGCTTGCTCTGCCTCAATTAATCTCCTCCTGAGGAAGCCCTCTTGGGTGAAACTCAGGTCTGAGTAGAGGAGCAGTCGTTTTATGCTCAAATTTGTGAGCACAATAGCAAAGAAAAAATCCTGCCGGGCCGCTATGTGATTATGATGAAGGAACAAGATCAGTTACCACCAATATAAGATAAGTGCTGCCTTTTCCATTTCCATAAGTAGCCGTTGTAATAACTTATTTGTATTGGGATGGAAGAGTGTTACGACGGTCCCAAACGTGTTCTCTTAGCGGCACCGTCTGTGCAGGTGACAAAGGACCCTGAGCACTTTTCACATTATAAATTTTAAAAATTTTTTTTAATGTTATATTTATGGACACTATTGAATATTTGAAGATATATGCTGGTATAAAATATGACCCACTAGATTTAGTAGCCCTTTTACTAAGGTTTGCTAACAAATTTAGCATGCCCTAACAAATTAATAATAATAATAACTTTATTCTTCTATACCGCCATAGTCGTGAGACTTCTAGGTGGTTCACACCGAAGAGAGCTGGACAGTCAGCGAGTTACAATATGTAGAAATCCGGGATACAGTATTTAGAAAACTTACAAAAAAGCACATAGAATCTTACAAAAGGTCCGAGATACAGCATATAGAATCTTACAAAATGCAGTGAAATATAGCAAACAGAATCTTAAAAAGACAGCAAAATTAATGTTGGGCATTTCAGACTTAAAAACTGGAGAGGATATATGTAGTGTTAGGTGTAGATACTTTATTAGGTGGTGATTTTGTCGAATAAGGCAGTTTTTATGGCTTTTCTAAAGGCATTATATGTCGGTCTTGCTCCATTTATGTAGCTGTCCAACCAGTGTTGTTGTTTGTTAGCTTGGTACATGAAAGTTCTATCCAGGAAGGTTTTGTTTCTGCAGCCGGTAATGCTTGGGTATGCAAATAGGTTGCTGTTTCTGGTTTGTCTTGTAGGGCTGTATAGAGTGAAGTGAGGTAGCAGGTAGGCAGGAGCTAGTCCCCAAACCAGTTTGAAACATATACAAGAGAACTTGAAAATTATTTGTGCCTCCATTGGCAGCCAGTGTGCATTAAGGGCCTGATTCTCGAAACACGCATCCCGATTGCAGGTGGCAGTAGGCGTCTTACCGCCCGTCTGGCAGTCAATCAGGATGCACGTTTTTAGAAAAAAATTGAGCAAGGATGGACACCTATATTTTAGGTGTCTATAGCACATCTATGAAGACGCTTAGGGACATTGAAGCATGCCCAAGGTGGGGCGTAGGCATGGTTTTGCCCAGAAGTAGCTTCGGGCATGCATAAGCATCCTAGCCAGGGGTGGATCAGGGCAGATTGGGGTGATCCTAAAAGTTATACGCATTGTTATAGAATATGCCTGAGCCATTCGTTTACGCCTGGAATGGACTGGCCTTAAATGGGTACACCTAAGTATTGTATTACACAGGCCCTAAATCCATTAGTTCACCTTAGCAAAAGGATCCCTTAATCCATTGTATCGCAAACTGTGTGCCGTGTCACACTAGTGTGCCCTGGCAGATTCCAGGTGCGCCATGAGATGCCGGTGAGGAGGAGCGGTGCCAGCGCCGACTGAATGCCTACAGAACGTCACGGCGAGAGGCACATCCTGTAGTCAATCAGCCGGCACCTGTGCCTCTCCTCCTCACCGGTGCCTCTACTCGTTCTCCTCACCTCTCCTTCTGCAGCACCCTCCCCCTCCCCCTCCCACAACGGCAGTAATAGGAGGCTCAGGGCCCCAGCTGGAGGACATCGATGTGATGACATCATGCATGCATGTGATGTCATCATGATGACATCTGCACATTTCTGGGTGCCCTCCAGCTGCAAGATTAGTGTGCCGCACCTTGAAAAGTTTGTGACCCGCTGCCTTAATCATTCAATTGAAAAGCAAGGCTGAATATTCACCTAAAGATAATGAGCTAAGATTAGCCACTCAGCAGGTTTTAAATATTGACTGCATGCGTTTGAAAATGTTTGGGAAATAGAAGTAGCAAACCCGTAATAACATGAGTGAACAGTTAGAGTCCTGGTGGGAATGCATTACCAGAAAGGTTTACTGTTGCTTGTTTGCTATGAAACGACCTTGGTTTTGTGTCATCATTTTTATCATCACATAAACTAGAGTGATATAAGGCTTGTCCCACTCACTAAGCACAGCTTATCGACCATCCCAGCCCGTCTTCCTTTACCATGAAGCTACAATGATTAATTTTACTTATAATGAAGAGTTTTCTAAGAAACTTACAAACCAAGCTGCTTTATCAGGTCTATTATCAAATATTTCTTGGTCTCCTCAAAGGAGTTGTGCAGTATAAATCTCCTGTGTATAAAAAAAACAAATCATAGCATTGAAAGAGCAGCAAAGTTGCAAGTGGTAGGACAAATAAAGTCATCTTATAGATAAACAGGGAGATTTCACTCTAGAACTTATTTCCTGGGATGAGGCATTTCTTGCATTGGAGATAGGGATTATCCATTGCCGTCAATTACCAAATGACAGATCAAGTTTCAAGTTTATTAGGAGACTTGATTAATCGCTTAATCAGGATTTCTAAGCGATGTACACTTTAAAATTCACATTTGTTTAGGGGACAATACAATACGTACAAATACTTAAATAGGGCTAATTTACATTAAATTAACATTACTAAACAATGGGTAAGGAGGGAAGAAATACAATTCTTAAAGTAAAGAGAAGACATTAAGGGAAAATACAAAGGGGTAATAATTAACAAAAGTATAGCAAAGTTAAATAAGACAATAAAGTAGTAAAATTAAGTTGCGAAGGCATCTCTGAAAAGGAAGGTTTTTAACTCATTTTTAAATTTCCCAAACTCCTTCTCCTCCCGTAAAAAAATAGGGAGGGCGTTCCAAGTCTGCGGTGCAGTACAAGAAAAGATAAATTGTCGTCTCGTATTAATAATTTTTAGTGAGGGAATAGATAATAAATTTTGTTCACTAGATCGTAAAATTCTCTTTGCAGTATATGGAATTAAAAACCTAAATAAAAATGCAGGGGTCTTGTTATATAGGGTTTTAAAAATAATTATACATAATTTATAAGTAATTCTGTGAATGACTGGTAGCAAATGAGCATTTTTGAGAAGTGGTGTTACATGATCAAATTTTTTAGACTTGGTTATTAATTTAATTGATGCATTTTGTATAATTTGTAATCGTTTTATTTTGTGTAACGCAATTCCTTTAAATAAAGAATTGCAGTAGTCGATTTTAGACATCACCAAAGAGTGAATCAGTATATTAAGTGCTTTGGGACAAAGAAATGTAGAGATGGAGCGAATTTTGCGTAACCTATAAAAGGTAGTTTTCACAATGTTACTGATGTGATCATGATAATTAAGTTTATTATCGAAGATTACCCCTAAAATTTTTGTATTTTTGACTGATTGTAGGGGAACGTTTTGAATTGAAATAGGAGTAACAAGAGGAAAACTATCCTTCCATGGAAAGAGCATAACGTTAGTCAGAATAAATTCTGCTCTAGGCACTGTAATGTACATAGCCCTAAATTTTAATTCTAAGAACAGTAAAGGAAAGCTAGCAGAAGACAGGGTAGTGGTGTTTATTTGATTGACTCCTGCATTTTCAATTGGGTGAACATCCTGGGTTTACCTAATTGAACTTTCAGCAATTAAAAAAAAAAAATTTAAGTTCACTGTTATAAATTTTAATTATATGGAAAATTCTAAGCTAGCCAAATTTGAAGAGTAGGATATTATTATTTAAGGGCAGAGTTTGAGCAGAGCATTGACGCATAGGCGCTAGCTCTGTGGGTGCTGGGATGCCTGAGCACCCTCGATATTGCCCAATGAGGGGTAACTTGTGATAGGTTCAGCATCCCTTATCATTCTCAAAAGTTGGCTCCTTTGTGTTGGCAAATTCACAATCCACGTACTGTAGAAATACAAAGCTCAATATTCAAAATGGTTTAACTGGGCAGGAATGTCAGGAAATACTTTTTCACAGAGAGGGTGGTGGATGCCCGGAATGTCCTTCCAAGAGAGGTTGTAGTGTCAAAAAAATGGTGAGCAAATTCAAAAATGCATGGGATAGACACAGGGGATGCCTAAATAGAAAGATGATGGAAACACATCATGCCAGTTGAGGTATTATCTTGGGCAAGAGAGGTGGGAACTGAGGCTAATGCTGGATAGACTTCTACAGTCTGTGTCCTGCAAATGGTATGAGCAGGTGAAATTTCGACAACTCCAGTGTGTTAGATCATTTTATTGTCACATACTGTGAGTAGAGGTGCTGTGTAGCTTAGGGGGGAGGGGAGGGCATTATGACTGATGAGTTGAATACTATCAGCAATACTTGAAGTCTTGGTTATAACCACGTATCATCCTCATCATGGTTGACAAGGTGGTGACTTCACAACCAACATTTAAACATGAGTGACCGGGACCTGCAGAGTGGCGGATGCAGCTCTGGCCATCTTGTTGGACAGGCTGGATGGACTGCAAGGGTCTTTTCGAGAGGTGAGGAGTGGTCTAGTGATAGAGCTGCTGCCTCAGTACCCTGAGGTTGTGCGATCAGTCCCAGTGACCCTGGGCAAGTCACTTAGTAGATAAGGGAATAGACTTAGTAGATAAAGGCAGGTTGTTCACCCTCTCCAAGGTAGGGAGAACGAGAGGGCACTCTCTAAAGTTAAAAGGGGATTGATTCCGTACAAATGTAAGGAAGTTCTTTTTCACCCAGAGAGTGATAGAAAACTGGAACGCTCTTCCCGAGGCTGTTATAGGGGAAAACACCCTCCAGGGATTCAAGACAAGGTTGGATAAGTTCCTGATGAACCAGAATGAACACAGGTAGGGCTGGTCTCGGTTATGGCACAGGTCTTTGACCTGGGGGCCGCCGCATGAGCGGACTGCTGGCCGCGATGGACCACTGGTCTGACCCAGCAGGGGCAATTCTTATGTTCATATGTTCTATTGCCCCAGGTGTTCGACCTAGCCTTACTCTGCTACAAGCCAGTGCAAAACACATTTGATAACTCCCCAATTTCTATATAGAGAACTGAACAGCACACACAAACTTCTAAGAATTAGAATAGTATTTATTTACAGGAAAAAAAGAAATAATACTTCACCATGGGTGCCCGTGTCTGCATCCTCTACCTCTCACAAACTGGGTAGTCCTTTTACGGTCAGATGGGGAGCTTCTACCATGGGAGGGTTTTCTGGGCAATGTACGTGTTCACTCCGCAAATGAGCTACAATCATAACGCCATTGAGGGCTTCCTTTTATACTAACATCCGCATGCAATGTTTACCTTTCAGGATCACACAGGATAGCACATATCCAAACACAAGTCATTTGCCTGCTGTTGTCAGTATACAAAGATTCAAATACCATCAGAGAGGACATCTGTTCTCTCTGCATAACAACCAACAAGACACTACCAGGCAATACTGACAAGAACTCAGGTGGGGCTGGCTAGAACTATGAGTCAACTACAGCAATGGTCATAAGAAAATATTATCAGATGTAGCCTGCTTTACTCTTTAAGTCATTGTACGAGAAGTATACTGCTATACTCTTTAATTCATTGTACGTAAAGTTTCTCTTCATTGTATTGAGATGTACACTGCTAAACTCCTTAATTCATTGTACGTAAAGCCTCTCTTTATTGTATTTACATTTTCTTTATTGTATTCACAATCTCTTTTATTGTAAACCGCCTAGAAGTCGCAAGATAGCTGGCGGTATATAAAAATAAAGTTATTATTATTATTATTATTATTACCAGCTAGATTAGGGGTGGGCCAGGCATGGAGTTAGGACACATATCAGCGATATTCAATCCACTAACCAGATAAGTGAGCACATAAATTTAGGACAGCAAAAAAAATAAAAAATGTCCTAGTTGTATGTGTTGAGTTAGCCAGGTGCTGGTCTGAACATTGACCTTCATGCTACTTACCTTCTGGGTCAGAAGATATACCCAGATATTCAATACTGGGAGCCATGCATGCCTCGGCATTAGATATCCAGGGTTAAGTCAGCCCATGGCTGGAAGCAACTTATAAGCTGCTCACTGCCCTGGGCTGAATATTTGCCTCATAAAAAAAATAAAAGCAGATAAAGACAGTATGGTCTTTCTGTTTTGACCATCCATACCAAATACTACGCTCTACAATACCTTCTTCTCCTTCAAAGATCTCTGTGATTCTCTCATGCTTCTTTGAATTCAGATTCAGTTATTGCCACCATCTCAACTAGGAGAATCACATAATGCTCGTGGAGGACCGTGATTATATCAGCATCTAGCATCCTTTCCATAAATAAATATTTCCTTAGATTACTCCTGAGTCTATCCCCTTTCACTTTAATACTATGACCCATCATTCCAATATTTTTTTCTAATGAAAGAGACTCTCTTATAGTTTATACACTAAAAGCTAGCCTCTTTTTCCTTATCTTCTGTACTTCTGGAAAAATGTGATTCTTGTGCTTGTGATCTGCCCAATATTCAAAAGGATTTAATTGGGCAGGAGAGGGTCCTGCCCAGTTAAATCCACCCTGGCTGCCTAACCACTGATATTCAGCAACACTTAGCAAGTGAGTGCTGCTGAATATTACCACAGACAACTCCTGCCCTTTCTGGGTAATGTTGAAATGGTACATGAGTGAAACTGAGCAGGGCCTGGGAGAAGCCAGCACTGAATCTGGGGCTAATTCTACCTGCAGTAAAAAAAAAAAATGTTGACCACCATGGCTTAAATATCAACCGATGTGAAAACTCCTGAACTTTTTAATATAAACTTCTCCCTCCATATTTGCGGTTTCAGCAATCGCGGTTTCGATTATTTGCGTTTTTTAGCTTACTGACTCCTCCCCCCAAAATTACATCAGCTTGCATAGAGAAATTGCTGATTCCAAGCATTTACAGAGAAAACTGCCGATTCCCAGCACTTTCTTCACCGTGTTTTGCCTCTCCTTCAGGAACAGGCCAGGTCTCCCACCATGTGATTCGCGGTTTCACCATATTCACAATGGTTTTATAGAAAACAGCGATTAACATATGAAAAAGTTATTCACAGTTTTTCTGTATTCGCAGGTCTGTTAATCCCCTATCACAGTGAATAGAGTACATTAAGAGGCCATTTTCCCTCACATTATTTAGAGGTAAAGAACCGAACAACATGCGTTGTTGCAGGTGGAAAATTTAGCTGGGCAATTTTTGAGGGGGCAGTCATAAAAACTGAATTATCTAGACTCTGCTTACTGTCACTTGAGGATCAATGCACAGAGAAAGATGCATTAATTCCCAAAATTTGTTGGGCTTCTTATTTTTAATCTGATCACAAACACAAACATTATTGGTGACTCAATGTTTTTTGATCACAAATTGCAAGAGTTTGATGGGTAAAATAGTTTGGATTGCATGCAAACTTCATCTGAATTAGATGGAATGGAATTTGATAAGTACCAAACTGGGGCAGGTCATAGATCTGTGAATGAAGAGAGGGCCTCGAGCTACGAGGACTTCCTCTAGAACGAACATTGTAGTAATAGAGTAAGATGCATTTTCAACATACCATAGCATTTGTATACTGCAAAACTGTACGGATCCCTGTGGTTAACAATTAATTAAAAAGCTGGACATCGGGCAGCGAATTACACAAGAAAATATGTGAGGGTAATTAAGAAAATTGATCATACAAGTAAGTTTTTACTGTTTTCTAAAATTCATATACGATGTAGAAATAAAGAATAGTCGGCGGAAAATGGAGTCCCGAATAGCTGCTTGATATGAGAGCAATCTATTACGAAATCTTTTATGACGACATGCTCAACCGATGGGAAATCAAACACTGTTGGAATACGCGGGGAATGTCGAAAACTAGAAAAATGGTCCACTAGGTACCCTGGGGCCATACCATGCACCACCTTATAGCATAAACATCTAAACTTAAAACTCTTGCCTCGATAGGGAGCCAATGCAGCTCTCTGTAATATAAAGTTAAATGATCTGCCTTTTTGAAATGCTAAGCTTTAGTGCAGGGCTGCCCAAGTCCGGTCCTCGAGATCTAATGGCAGGCCGGGTTTTCAGGATATCCACAATGAATATGCAGAAGAGAGATTTGCCTGCACTGCCTTCTTGGTATGCAAATCTCTTTCTCATGCATATTCATTGGAATTTCGAGATTACACCCAGCAGCGTCTACTGCGAACTATCAAGACTTAAAGTGAACAAAGCCATGGGACCGGACAATCTACACCCCAGGGTGCTTAGAGAGCTGTGTGATGTCCTGGCGGAGCCATTGTCTGTGCTCTTCAATCTTTCCTTGAGGGCGGGAAGAGTCCCCTTGGACTGGAAAACAGCCAATGTAATCCCACTCCACAAAAAGGGCTGCAGGACGGAGGCTGAGAATTACAGACCGGTGAGTCTCACATCCATAGTGAGTAAACTCATGGAAACGCTAATTAAGCATAAATTAGATACGATCCTGGACGAGAAGAATCTAAGGGATCCCCGCCAACATGGATTTACCAAGGGCAGGTCCTGCCAATCCAATCTAATTAGTTTCTTTGACTGGATAACAAGGAAACTGGATGTGGGTGAGTCCCTAGACGTCGTTTACTTGGACTTTAGTAAAACTTTTGATAGTGTCCCGCACCGCAGACTATTGAACAAGATGAAATCAATGGGACTGGCAGAGACATTAACTACATGGGTCAGTGATTGGCTAAACGGTAGACTTCAGAGAGTGGTGGTGAATGGTGCCCCTTCCAAAATGTCAGAGGTGATCAGTGGAGTGCCGCAGGGCTCGGTCTTGGGCCTGATTCTCTTCAACATATTTGTGGGAGATCTGACTCAGGGGCTTCAGGGTAAAATCACATTATTTGCCGATGACGCCAAACTATGCAACATTGTATGTGAGAACACTTTACCAGATAGTATGACGCAGGACCTACTTCTATTGGAACACTGGTCCTCAACTTGGCAGCTAAACTTTAACGCTAGAAAATGTAAGGTCATGCACCTCGGCAGCAGGAATCCATGCAAAACTTATACACTTAATGGTGAAACCTTAGTTAGGACCAAGGCGGAACGTGATTTGGGGGTGATCATTAGCGAAGACATGAAGACTGCCAATCAAGTGGAGAAGGCTTCTTCAAAGGCAAGACAAATGATGGGTTGTATCCGAAGAAGCTTTATCAGCCGGAAGCGCGAAGTTATTATGCCGTTGTACAGATCCATGGTGAGGCCTCATATGGAATATTGTGTACAATTCTGGAGGCCACATTACCAAAAAGATGTACTGAGAGTTGAGTCGGTTCAGAGAATGGCCACCAGGATGGTCTCGGGACTCAAAGACCTCCCGTATGAGGGAAGGCTGAATAAATTGCAGCTATACTCACTCGAAGAACGTAGAGAGAGAGGAGACATGATAGAGACGTTTAAATATATCACCGGCCGTATTGAGGTGGAGGATGATATCTTCTTTTTTAAAGGTCCCTCGGCCACAAGAGGACATCCGCTGAAAATCAGGGGTGGGAAATTTCATGGTGACACCAGGAAGTTCTTCTTCACCGAAAGAGTGGTCGATCGTTGGAATGAACTTCCGCTTCAGGTGATTCAGGCCAGCAGCGTGCCAGATTTTAAAAGGAAATGGGATACACATGTGGGATCTCTAGGGAGGTAATAAAATGTAGAGGGGATACACATGTGGTATCTCTAGGGGGGTAAATTCAGGGGGTGGGATTGTTAAAGTGGGCAGACTAGATGGGCTATAGCCCTTTTCTGCCGTCATCTTCTATGTTTCTATGTTTCTATTGTGGATATCCTGAAAACCTGGCCTGCCAGTAGAACTCGAGGACCGGACTTGGGCAGCCCTGCTTTTGTAGGTATCTCCTGAAGGTACACATGGCTGGCTGCTGTTGCGGAAGCAGGATGCAGAGAGGTTTTTGTGCACTGGACTCAACAAGTTACTATGCAGTCGAGACCTTCTTTTATTGGCCTCGTTTTTTCTCCTTTTCTTTTCTCCCTTTTTGCTGTCAGTTGTAAGGTAAAACGAAGTTAACCGTTCAACAAGAGGCACCACCCATGATGCTCGTGGAGGACCGTGATTATATCAGTTAATAGAACAATTTCAAGTGTTTCAAAAATCTAATGGCATGTTTAAAAAATATTTCTTTGAAGTGAAAAAGGATCCCGTTTTCTATTAAAAGCAAAGCTGCCCAACAGCTGCCTCCATAGAGTTAAGACAAGCCAAAGGCTTTCAGTTCCCTGGAAAAAAATAAAAGAACATGTGTGATAATTTGATTAGTTCATTCGTCTAGCAAAAGGATGAAACAGACACCCTGATGTAGATTAAGCACATATTCTAGGGGTGAAAATAATTTAAATGATTTAGTCATGGTAGTCATTATTTTGAGTTATCCATCAATATGTCAAGCTAAAGACTATTAAAAGAAAGCATAAAACAGAACAGATGGAAGAAGTTTGAAAAGAAAAATAGAAAGAAAGACTGAGTAGAAGAAAGAAAGAAAAAAAAAAGAAAACCGGAAAAGAAAAGTTCTTTCATTTTTGTTTCTTCCTGTCTGACACAGAAATCAGAATAGTGATCAAGTATTCGTGATTTTTTTTCCTAAAAAAACAAAACTCTGCATCGGACCTTCCCCAGACCTTACCTGGTGGTGCAACGGCGACGTGGGGCAGGATCGATTGTCCTACACTCCTGTCCCGTGCAGAACCGTCATCAAAATGGCTACCATGAGTTCCCGTTGTAGTCTCGAGACTACAACGGGAACTTGTGGCAGCCATTTTGATGACTGCTTTTCACAGGGCAGGAATGTAGGACGATCGATCCTGCCCTGCGTCGCCGCTAGACCACCAAGTAAGGTCTGGGGAAGGTCCGGGACACAGGAGGGAGGCGGGGGTGGGTCAGAGCCAGCCCTAAAAATTATCCGTGATTTTTCAATATTCGCGAGCCGGCTCTGCCCCTAACCCCCACGAATATTGAGGTTCTGCTATACAAAGACGAGAAATACTTTTTCAGATTGAAATACACAAGCCGACCCTCTCTTCCCAAACCCAAGAACCAGAATTTGTTCACCAACAGACAGCAGTATAACAGACAAAAAAGCAGTGAGTTACACATTAAGCAAATGACTACGAGCTGTAGGCTTTAACGAGCTCCAAAAAGGTTCCCACGTGGAGCGAAACGTTACATGTATTTTATGCATGTTTACATGGTGAGCCACTTTGGGCAAAGCGGGTTATAAATAAAACAAAACAAACATAAAAGTATGGTGATAAACACTTGTACTGGTTTGTGATTTGGGTGTGAGTTTCAAGGCATAGTCTGGGAGAAGCATAGGTGAAATCATGATTTACAGCCCACCTAAATCCTGTGGTTGGCAGGGAACCTGGATATTCAATGCTGGGCTTATTTTTGGCGATTGGCATTTGGATATCCAGGGGGTGTTTTTTTTTTTTTTTACTGGCTATAATTTAACCTGTTAAGGTATAATGGGCAAAGATAGGGCTGAAATTTAGGTGGTCTAATTTGCATGCTAAACTTAGCCGGTCAGCACTGAATATCACTAGCACCTTTCTAGCTTTCACTGTTGCCTTTTCAATCTAGTTGGCCACCTTAAGATCATACTATCATACACAAGCTTCCACCCCCTCCACCCCAACCCTGTAGACTTCCCCCAACCCTACTTTACTATCCCTGGTAGTCCAGGGGGCTCCTGACAGCAGGAATGGTTCCCACTCACATGTGGTTCAGCATCAAAATAGAAAATACTATGAGACGGCTGCTAGAGATCATGATAAGCATTTGGAGACCAGAGTTGCAATGGATGGGAGCAAAAAGGCACCGCTCCTGACCTAGGACCTCCTAGACCATCAGAGATATCATAAGTAGGCCTGGGGTAGCCTACAGGTGGTATAGACCTGCTTGTGATCTCTACTTGTCGTCATGGGGAAAGGAGATAGATCAGGATTAGGGGTGGGAGGAAGCACCAGAGCTCCGTCATGCTGCTCCTTAGAAGCTAACTGGGCACCAGCCAATATTTAGACCGGTTTCCGGTTAGCTCAGTGGCTAAAGACAGTCTTTTTGCTATCATAACGGTAGCTGTTTACTTAATTAGTACTCCAAATATCGCCACTAATCAGCTACGAGACCATTAATTTTAGATATGACCTTCCCTAAACGTTTCATGTTATAATTTGTCTATTGTTAAGTCTTTTGTCTACTAAAACATATTGTTTGTCATATTCTATTTTGATTTTTTAATTTGTACATCGCTTTGAAATCTTTTGATGATGTGATAAAATCAAGCTTTTAATAAACTTGAAACTAAGTACCCAGGTTTTGCACAAGCTCTGCCCACAGACTGCTCGGACACCTGGGGGTCCTTTCACTGAGGCGCGCTAATGTATCTTAGCGCGCGCTAAATGCTAACATGTGCTAACACGTCCATTATATCCTATGGATGCATTGCCACGCCCTAGCATTTAGCGTGCGCTAAGACGCACTAGCGCGCCTTAGTAAATGGTCCCCTAACTGCAGAGACGAATATTGTTGATATGACAGTGCCACTTTTCAGTTTGTTAAAATGGATGTTCATACTAGACATAATCAGCATATGGACATCCATTTCTCATGGATTTTAGAACAGGATGTATGTTGGCAGCTCCTGCTCTAAAATTCTAGCACCACCAACGGCATACCAACTTGGACATCCTTATTCTATATCAATTGTATATCAATTGTATTTCTCCCCCCTTTCCAACTTGTGTCCATTGCTAGTGTCCATTGCTTGTTTGTCTATATTAACCTAGTAAGTATTGTTGTCAGCCTTGTAGTTCATAGAAAGTATGTTTTAACTGTTACATTGTCCGTTGAAATGTTATTTTATACTTTGTACAACGCTTTGTAGAACCGAGAAAGCGTTTAATCAAAAACTAAATAAACAATACACAAACAATAATTCTAAATTTGACATCCTTTCTAAAATGCTGTTTCACATGTGGTTGGCCTGAGGCCAATTTCCAACTAGTGTTTAATTATGAATGACTGCAACCTGCATGAAGGGGCAGGTGCGGCTCTGGCATCCTGCGAAGGTCTTTATCTACCATCATGTACTATGGCCCTCTTTTACTAAGGTGCGCTAACTGATTAGCGTGCGCTAAACGCTTAACGTGTGCATGTTAGTCTATGGACGCGTTAGCGCGTGCGAATTGGTTAGCGCACCTTAGTAAAAGAGAGGGTACGTTACTGTGTTGTTAAGTAATGCGTCAACTGTAAAAGCCCCTTGATTTAGTTCTTTCTCCACTCATGACGACTTCATTTGAATCTCTAAATATAACATCTTTAAGAGTTCCTATTAGTGATCAGTTTGGCTAGGATAAGAGGACCATTAAAAAAACAAACAACCCCCCCCCCCCAAAAAAAAAAAAAAAATAATAATCTAAAGGCATTCCCCACACCAAGAAAAAGGAACTCGGGAGAGTCATATCGAGGGACCCATCATGAGGACAAAGCAAGAATCCAAAGTCATAAAGCTGCATTATGATCAAGAAGTAATCATGAGGCAACTTACAACTGGAAAGGAATTTCTCCTTCTGAGGAATCCTTTCTGGAACAATCCAACATGTTTTGCAGAAAGAGATAGGCTAGCATCATCAACATTGCTAATGCTGCACAAAGAAGAAAGGAATTGTTTCCTTCTCATGACTGTCAGCGGTGGAAACTTGCAGCAACTCAGCATAAGCCAGGTGCAAAAGAGCAATAGTATCATAGTATTACCACTAGGGGGTCAGCCTTCCATATAAGGGCAATATGTCCTTATATAGAAGGTTGACCTTAGCAACAGTAACCAAAATTCAGTGCTGTCACTCACATAGCTAAGTGACTAGACATAGGGCAGCCTTTTTCACACTGAATATGACCTGTGCCAGTGTAAGTGTTAGCTTCTCACTGACTCCCTCTTCTGACCATTCCTCCATGTCATGGTTGTTGCCTGGTTAAGTGCTACCACTCAACATACTTTTACCAGGTAGGAGCCTTTTCTGCCTGGTTAAACCCTTTTGAACATCGGGCCTTTAGTCACAATGCATTAAGTATTGATACACATCAAATAAATTCGACAATATACTGAAAAACATTAATAAATTGTTTAAAAATGTTAAAAAAAATTATTGGAGAGCTTTGCCACCTGTCCACTCAGCAAAATGGAAGAAACAAAACTGAGACGTTGAGGAGTCCATTGCACGCTTGAAGGGATATACGAGGGCTTTTCAAAAAGTTTCCGCACTTTCCCATTTTTGCGGGACATGGTTGGGGCGGGAGGAGTGTAAGAGAGCATGTGACTAGTCAGTCAGGCAGAGCAGGGTGATTATGTGGAAAAGTGATGTAATTTGCTTTTGAGATATTTAATAGTGTTTAAAAAAAAAAAAAAACTTTTTGAAGATCCCTCATACATGCTCAGACCTTTACACTAGTTTCAAGTTTCTTTAAAATTTGATAAAAACGCTCATAAAAATTTCTAAGCAATGTACATAATAATAAAAAATAGGGGATATGAGACAGTTGAAAAATACAAACAAGACAAACTTTGGACCACAACATGAACAGGAACAAAGGGGAAAAGGGGATAGAACTTCAGTGGAAGGAAAAAAAATGGTAGGAAAGAGGCATGAGAAGAGCAAAATTTCTTATGAAAAATAGATGAGCATTAAAGATTAGTGTTCTGATGTTTAAATAAGCCAAGCTAATGATTTTAAGTTTCAAATGCATTCTTATAGAGAGAGAGGTTTTCAGGGAACTCTTGAATCTATCTAATATGGATTCTTCTCTAAGATGGGTTGGGAGCGAGTTCCATAGCTGGGCTGCAGTGATTGAAAAGATCTCATTACGCCTGGAGTCGATGATTTTTAGTGAGGGTACTGAAAGGAGATTTTGGTTACTCAAACGTAAGGCTCCAGGAAGGGAATGGTGTATTAATAACCTGTCTAAAAAGTTAGGAAGGTTTGTTTGACAAATCTTAAATGATAGGAGGGCAATTTTATAGGAGATGCGGTGAGGAATTGGCAGCCAATGAGCATTTTTAAAGAGTGGTGTTACATATTTTTTTAGAAGTCGTTATGATTTTTATTGCAATATTTTGCGTTAAATGTAGTCGCCTTAATTGTTTCTGAGTAACGTCTTTAAATAATGAATTACAGTAGTCCAGTTTTGATATATTGAGTGAATGAATAAGAATATTGAGAGCGGATGGTTCAAGAACCTCTGCCAGAGATCTAATCATATGTAATTTGTAGAAACAGTTTTTTTACCACATGGCTAATATGGTCCTGATAAGATAGTTTTTGGGCTAGAACGACTCCAAGGATATTAATGCTCGAGACCTGTTGGAAAGGAATATTGTTTATCTGAATAGGTGCAGTTAGAGATAGGCTGTCTTTCCAGTGGGAAAAGAATAGTTTGAGATTTATTGATATTCAGGGATAACATGTTGTTTCTAAGCCACTGGTTAATTATTTCAATTTTCTCGTTTACATCTTTTAATTCGTTTGGATGCTCTGTATTAAGTTCTGAGCTCTGGGTGAGCAATTCCATCCCAGTGCTGTCAGACAACATCACCCATTTATGTGTCTGCCTCAGTCCTGCTTTTATATGGAAAATTTCCTGTTTTCATAGGGATCAGTCATTTTATATGATGAAAAGACTAACTGGAACAACCAGAACTAACTTTATACTTGCATCTCAGTTATTGACTGGACTATTTGAATTTCACAATAAATCCATAGGCAAAGTAAGATTTTGATTAGCGCCGCAATTTATCTAAATTGCTATAGGCTATTTAACTCGGTATTATTAAAAGGCAAGTGGATCTACATCCAACCTTTGCAATTAATAAGCAGCCTAGGAATACGCCAAATGAAATGGCTTGCTTCTTAGAAATGCAGATAATTCCATTCCTCAGCCTTATCACTGCACTTCAGATACAATTAAATGTAACCCGGCCATAGTGCAGCATAAAACTTTACACATTACATGCCAAAAATTTGATTAAAATAAAGCCTTATGCTTTAGAAACCAAACTTGTCTGTATGCAGGCTGCAAAACATCACTAGCAAATTAGATTTAGCAATCCACAAAGAATTACAGTGAACCTAGCAAAGGGTGGGATCACCCTATTTCTTCATAAAAGCAATAAATGTCATTTTAGAATGTTGGGTGGTTATGGCATCATCTTCATTTTCTTATTAACTATACCAGTGTATCTCAAACATTTTTTGGCTCCAGGATACTGAACGGAGCAAATGTTTTTCGCGGCACATTATCATTTTATTTATTTTTCTATACTGTTCTCCCAGGACAGCTCAGAATGATTTACATGAATTTATTCAGGCACTCAAGCATTTTTCCCTACTGTCTCTGTGGGCTCACAATCTATCTAATGTACCTGGGGCAGTAGTGGGGGGGGGGGAGCAGAGGGGCCGTGGCTTCCCCAAAAATTGCCACTTACTTTTATCCCTGGTGGTCCAGAGGTGCAGCGGATAGAAACAAGCTTTCCTTGCTCCTGCCCCGCTGCTAACCCGGTTGGTCACGGTTGGTTTCTTCTGTGGGGTCTGAGGTGGAGCTTGCGGGCCCCCCCCCCAAAACAAAAAAGTGTTCCGCTGCCCATGGAGCCAAGTATAGGGCAATCAAACCATTGTGATATCACTCATGAGGTTGGCTCTTAGGCACTGGTGGAATGAAGCATTATGATGTCACAATACAAGCTCTGGTTATCAGAGGCTGAAATTTTTCACACTATTTATGTATTCAGTTTTCTATACTGTTCTCCAAGGTGGGCTCAGAGTGGTTTACATGAATTTATTCAGGCACTCAAGCATTTTTCCCTACTGTCTCTGTGGGCTCACAATCTATCTAATGTACCTGGGGCAGTAGTGGGGGGAGGAGGGGGGGAGGGGCCGTGGCCTCCCCCAAAATTGCCACTTACTTTTATCCCTGGTGGTCCAGAGGTGCAGCGGATAGAAGCAAGCTTTCCTTGCTCCTGCCCTGCTGCTAATCCGGTTGGTCACGACTGGTTTCTTCTGCCGCTGAGCGGCAATGACCGGGGACTCACTTTGGTGCTCCTGCTTGGCCCTCAGCAGCTTCTTTGACTGGCTCCCGTGAATTCTGGGATGGAGCTTGGGCGGGGTCTGAGGTGGAGCTTGCGGGCCCCCCCCCAAACAAAAAAGTGTTCCGCTGCCCATGGAGCCAAGTATAGGACAATCAAACCATTGTGATATCACTCATGAGGTTGGCTCTTAGGCACTGGTGGAATGAAGCATTATGATGTCACAATACAAACTCTGGTTATCAGAGACTGAAATTTTTCACACTATTTATGTATTCAGTTTTCTATACTGCTCTCCAAGGTGGGCTCAGAGTGGTTTACATGAATTTATTCAGGCACTCAAGCATTTTTCCCTGTCTGTCCTGGTCGGCTCACAATCTATCGAATGTACTTGGGGCAGTGGGAGGATTAAGTGACTTGTCCAGGGTCCAGGAGCAGTGTGGATTTGAACCCACAACCCCAGAGTGCTGAGGTTGTAGCTTTAACCACTGTGCTACACTCTCCCCTAATTGAAATTATAAAATTGCAAAACCAGCAAAAATAAATTTGAGAGTTATTTATTTAAAGTTTTTTAAGCTATATATAGGTAATTGTTTTAACAACAGTGAAACTAAAGTAGATAGAGTAGAATTGCTAATCAATGCAATGGATGTGCTTGTTTTTGAGTGCAATTTAACTCAAAACGCAGCTCGATAGTCGATAAGCAAACACACATTTCATCATCCACCATCTGCAGTTATTCTCTTTTTTTTGTTTTATTTAATTTCTGTCAGAGCTGAAAATCCAAGTTTGCAAAGATAAGAAGATCTAAATGGTAGCTCAGGTTAGGATAACTACTGCATAAAAAAAATTAAAATACAAGAAATAAAATGACTTGCCATTAGTTTTTAAGGACCAATCGCACCGAAGAATGATGCTTGTCTGTGCGGTTGTATCTTTACGCACACAGATGCTCACAACATACGTGTTATCTACTTGTTTTCTAGCGTATACTTATGAAGGGATTTTTTTTAAATAAAGTAAAATTCTGAAATCTCATGGCACACCCAGAATCTCTTTGGAGCACACCGCTATGCTGTGGCACACAGTTTGAGAGACACTGAACTATATCATCATTGAAACTACATGGAATTTCTAGCCTGAATGAGTTCACTGCAAATGGTGAATTATGTTATTGCATCCTATTTGAATAATACTACTAAAATATTTTCATCATTTTATGAATTACTTGCATCTTATATAAACTTCCACTAGCTTGGATAATGATAAAATGACCTTACAACCACAATGTTGAGTGGCTGATGAATTTATATCCACTTTCTTGAGTTGTAATTTTTATATTTCCCTCTTGTTGACTGAGTTCATTACCATGATCAAGCATCTGGCCAAAGATCTATTATCCACCCAAATAAGGTCTCAATTTCAAAAAAGAGAAACATCCCAAAAGTGTCATAAAGGGGCAGATGGACGTTTTTCTTGCCAAACCCTTCCAGTTCATTATTTTTGAAACCTATTCTCTAGATGTATTTCTAAGCTGTTCATCCACAATTCATCTAAATGTTAGAGGTGTGGTGTGGACTAACCTAGGATGGACTTATGTTCTGAACATTTTGGCCTCATTTGTTATTCATGTGCATTTTAACCATTTTGGAAGCAATGTAACAGTTCATAAGAACATAAGAAATGCCTCTACTGGGTCAGACCCGAGGTCCATCGTGCCCAGCAGTCCGCTCACACGGTGGCCCAGCAGGTCCAGGACCTGTGCAGTAATCTTCTATCTATACCCCTCTATCCTCTTTTCCAGTAGGAAATTGTCCAATCCTTTCTTGAACCCCAGTACCGTACTCTGCCCTATTACGCTCTCTGGAAGCGCATTCCAGGTGTCCACCACACGTTGGGTAAAAAAGAACTTCCTAGTATTTGTTTTGAATCTGTCTCCTATCAACTTTTCCGAGTGCCCTCTTGTTCTTTTATTATTCGAAAGTTTGAAGAATCTGTCCCTCTCTACTTTCTCTATGCCCTTCATGATCTTGTAAGTCTCTATCATATCCCCTCTAAGTCTCCTCTTCTCCAGGGAAAAGAGACCCAGTTTCTCCAATCTTTCTCTATCTATCTCTCTCTCTCTTTCTCTCTGTCTCTCTTTCTCTCTTTCTGTCCCTCTCTACTCCCTCTATGCCCTTCATGATCTTGTAAGTCTCTATCATATCCCCTCTAAGTCTCCTCTTCTCCAGGGAAAAGAGACCCAGTTTCTCCAATCTTTCTCTATCTATCTCTCTCTCTTTCTGTCCCTCTCTACTCTCTCTATGCCCTTCATGATCTTATAAGTCCTATCATATCCCCTCTAAGTCTCCTCTTCTCCAGGGAAAAGAGACCCAGCTTCTCCAATCTCTCAGCATATGACAGGTTTTCCATACCTTTTATCAGACGCGTCGCTCTCCTCTGAACTCTCTCGACTAACGCCATATCCTTCTTAAGGTAGGGCGACCAATATTGGACGCAGTACTCCAAATGCGGGCGCACCATTGCCCGATACAACGGCAGGATAACCTCTTTCGTTCTGGCTGTAATACCCTTTTTGATTATACCAAGCATTCTATTTGCTCTCTTAGCGGCCGCTGCACACTGTGCCGTCGGCTTCATTGTCATGTCCACCAATACCCCCAAGTCCCTTTCCTGGGTACTCTTATTCAATAATATCCCTCCCATTGTATAGTTGTACCTCGAGTTTCTGCTCCCCACATGTAATACCTTACATTTCTCAACGTTGAACTTCATCTGCCATCTCGTCGCCCAATATTCTAGTTTGTTCAAGTCCCTTTGCAATTCTTCACATTCCTCTGTAGTCCGTGCTCCATTAAATAGTTTAGTATCGTCCGCAAATTTTATTATCTCGCACTTCGTCCCTGTTTCTAGATCATTTATGAAGATAGTTTTTAGCACATTCTAAAGTTTGTCATACTGGGTTATATTTTTATGCATTATTCTGGTACACTAACAGAAGCGCACCAGACAAAAGCGCGCTGACAATCCCGCGTATGACTTATGTGTGTCAGCTTAAAACAGTTTCTGTTAGCGCTGGGGGGGGGGAACCCCCAGTAAACTTACAAGTGTTCGTGCTTCCGCTTGGGGAAACCCACCCCCTACAATGAAAACTAATGTTTCCTTAGTTTTTTGGGTATTCGGCAGTTTTTAATGTAGTGGGGGGGGGGTTTCCCCCACACCCCCCCCCCAACAGGAGCGCAAACGCTTGTAAGTTTAGTGAGGGGTTCCCCCACAGACACCCCTCACAGCAGTAACAGTAACAGTAGCAGTAACAGTGTTTTAAGCTGGCACGCATAAGTCTTGTGCGGGATTGTCAGCGCACTTTTGTCTGGTGCACTTTTGTCCAGCGCACGAATGACAGGTCACATTATTCTTTATGATGTTATACAATTCTCCCTCCGAATCTGTGGTTTCAGTACCTGCGGATTCGGTTATTCCCAATTTGGGGGGGGAAAAGAAGCGCTGCATCCCGGACCTTCCCCAGACCTTAACTGGTTGTCTAGTGGTGATACGAGGCAGGATTGATTATCCTACGCTCCTGCCACGTGCAGAGCCATCATCAAAATGGCTGCCATGAGTTCCTGTTGTAGTCTACAATGGGAACTCACGACAGCCATTTTGATTATGGATCTGCACGGGGCAGGAGCGTAGGATGATCGATCCTGCCCCATGTCGCCGCTAGACCACCAGATAAGGCCTGGGGAAGGTCCGGGACGCAGGAGGGAGGCGGGGGTGGGTCAGAGCCTGTGATTTTCAATATTCGCAGGCCGGCTGTGCTTCTAACCCCCACAAATATGGAGGGAGGTGTGTATATGTTATTTACATGGCATGTATTTTATGCTATGTTCATATGGTATTTATGTTTTATGATTATTTTATCACTTATGTTCTTTATGATGCTGATTGTTATGTTTTATTTACCCGATGCATTTAATTTTTCATGGTTTATGGCTTATATACTTTTGATTTTAATGTTCCCAACTATTTTTATTTATGATTGATGAGTTATATCATTATTTTTATTTTAATGTTTTCAAGTATATATATTTACATTTATGTTCTTTTATTTTAGTTTACTTGTTTAGTTCCCTGAGGAACGCATTCCAGATAGCTGAAACTGGGATCCTAGTTGGGACATTGATTCTGTGATATCATCAAGTAAATGTACTATGACTTTTTGTGCTAACAAATGAACCCTTTGGTTGTTTTATGACATATCGCTTGCCTTTCTTTGTTTTTTTGTTTTGTTTTTTTTACATATATTTGAGGCAATTTTTCTTCCCTTTTCCTGTCTGTGTTTTTCTGAACATTTTTCTGCCATAATTGAACATTTTAGAACATGTCATAGAAACATAGAAATAGACGGCAGATAAGGGCCACGGCCCATCTAGTCTTCCCACCCCAATGACCCTCCCCTACCTTTCTCTGTGAATAGATCCCACGTGTCTATCCCATTTGACCTTAAAATCAGGCACGCTGCTGGCCTCAATAACCTAAAATGGAAGACTATTCCAGCGATCAACCACCCTTTCAGTGAAAAATAATTTCCTGGTGTCCCCGTGCAGTTTCCCGCCCCTGATTTTCCACGGATGCCCCCTTGTTGCCGCGGGACCCTTGAAAAAGAAGATATCTTCTTCCACCTCAATCACTGCCTGGCTGGCCCAGAACGTCCTCTCCGATGTCAGAATTGATGTCGGGAAGAAGGCTTCCGGGTGCGAGTAGTGGCAGCAGATGAGCAGCAGCGGTGGACCGAGGAGGAAGTTTAAATCGGGCCTGGAGGGAAGCTTTTGTTTTCCGTGGGGGGGGGGGGAAGGAGGTAGGCAGGCAGGCTGGCTGGCTCTGGGGGAGGGGGGGTAGGTAAGCAGGCTTTGGGGGAGGTAGGCAGGCAGGCTCTGGGGGAGGTAGGTAGGTAGGCAGGCTGGCTGGCTGGCTGGCTTTGGGGGAGGTAGGCAGGCAGGCTCTGGGGGAGGCAGGCAGGCTGGCTGTCTCTGGGGGAGGTAGGGAGGCAGACTGGCTGGCTTTGGGGGAGGTGGGCAGGTAGGCTCTGGGGGAGGTAGGCAGGCTGGCTGGCTGGCTCTGGGGGAGGTAGGCAGGCAGGCTCTGGGGGAGGTAGGCAGGCAGACTGGATGACTTTGGGGGAGACAGGGAGGCTGGTTTTGAGGGAGGTAGGCCAGCAGGCTTTTTGGGAGGGGGTGGGACAAAGGCTAGAAGGCAGTGAGGGGACATAGGAAGGAGTGATGAAGGAAGGAGAGAAAACGGCAGAGAAGATGGGGGGTTGTAAGTAGAAGAAAGACTAGAGAGATAAAGGCCTGGACCAAAGGGGAAAGACAGGAGGCAGAAGCAGGACTTTGTGAGGTGCAGACAGAGAGGGAGAGCCTCTGAGCAAGAACAGAGAGAGGCAAGATCATAACAGAGGAGGGAGAGAGGGAGACCTGGTACAAAGGAAAACTGACACTGGATCTGGGGGCACTAAGGACATAGGAAGGAGGCGCTGGGGACACTAAGGACATAGGAAGGCAGGAGGGAGGGAATAGAAAGGAACAATTGTTGGGCCTGAGTGCAGAAAGAAATGAAAGATAGGATGCACAGTCAGAAGGAAATGCAACCAGAGACTCATGAAATCACCAGACAGCAAAGGTAGGAAAAATGATTTTATTTTCAATTTAGTGCTAAAAATGTGTCAGTTTTGAGAATTGATATTTGCTGTCTATATTTTGCACTATATTTGTCTATTTTTCTATAATTACTGAGGTGACATCGTTGAAAACACCCCAAATATAAATGATAATTAACATTTTCTCTGCGTATAGGGTGCTTTGTGTTTTTTTTTTTATTTTATGGTTACCATTATGAAATAATAAGATATTGTGTGTACATGAAAAATGAGTGGAAGAAATTGGGGGTGGGACTAGGGTGGGATTGGGGCGGGACTGAATATTAATAGATGTCCTGTTTTGATGAAAAAAATCAAAGGTCACATTAGGAATGATAGAATATAAACTCTCAGTTTATATTTGAGTTACCCTTTTTCCCCTAAGAAAGGAGGGTAAAAACTATTTCAATTTATACTCGGATGGGTTTATATTTAAGTATATACGGTAGATGCATATCTGATAAATGGCCATTTTTGAAAACCAAAAACAAACCAAGATAGACATTTTGCAGTTTTGAAAATGAGATGCAAAAGAAGAAAGGACTGTGGAATATAATGATTAATAGACGCCTTGTCAAGATCATTGCATTCCACAGTCCTTTCTTCTTCTGTGTCTGGACGTCTGTTTTTTGACTGTGGAATACCTGGGCCTTTCTTTTGTTTATTGCAGTTTTGAAAATGGGCAAGTCTTCCTCAAAACGTCCAAACTCATATTTGGATGTCATATTGCAAATGGCCTTCCACGTCTACCGTTGCTGTTTCATAATTTCTAGGGATGGGCTGTCATTTGCAACAACATGGGAATCCCATGTCATTGATGATAATCTTGTTTTGAAACTGTATGTATTACATGAAAAAAGTGCACACTCTCTCGCCAAAGTACACACTCTTTTACTGATACTGCACCCATGCATGTACTCTCATATGAGAATTTGTAAGAGTGTCGAGCATTTACTTGCCGGCCCGCAATAGAAATCTCTACCGTGGCTTTGTAAAAGGAGCCCTTCGTTCTTCTTCTCTAAACAGAGGTAGGTTACATTTGGCTAGTGCATAGGGTGTTTATGTAAAGTTTTTATTCTTGAGATCTGATTATTAACTCCAAAACAACCTAAGGTTTTTGTGTAAGCCAAAGTAGGCCATTGGGTAAGGTTTCCAGATGTCCGAATTTCCCAGGGCATGTCCTCCTTTTCAAAGACATGTCTGGAGGTCCAGACAGCTTTTCAAAACCTTTGTCCGGGTTTTGAAAAGCTTCCAGCTAGCAGCGACGTCAGGACAGTGTCTGCACATGCACGAATGCAATGTGGTGATGCCATGTGCAGGCGCGCCTGTGTGTGGCGTCATCATGTCACCCCAGCACATGCGCAGATGTCCTCCCGACAAGTGTCCAGGTTGAGGGGGGTGGGGGAGGGGCTGGGGGTGGAATGGGGTGTGACTCAGGCGGAACGGGGGGCCGGGGTCATGGGTCCAGATTTTCGTTCCTGAAAATCTGGCAACTCTATGAACTCAGAATACTGTCGAACTAGAGTTCAAAATGATTTCTGCCATCCAGTGTTGATGCTAAAATTGTAAGTAGAAATTCCTATCTATTAGGAACAGAGAAAATAAACTGTAGCACACTAATGGTACATTTGTTATGACAAGAGTTATTTTGAGTAGGTCATAAAATTGTGGAACAATTTTAAACTATTAGCTTGGAAATTTCCCTAATTACATGCAGTCTGCCAAGAGTAACATCCACCAGTTGGCATGCCGTTGTCATAGGTGAATAGGTGATCGCCACTGCCCACTACCGCTGGGTTTCCTTTCGTTTTTTTTTTAGGCACTACAGTTCCAGCACATAAGAACATAAGAACATAAGCAATGCCTCTGCTGGGTCAGACCTGAGGTCCATCATGCCCAGCAGTCCGCTCACGCGGCGGCCCAACAGGTCCAGGACCTGTGCAGTAATCCTCTATTTATACCCCTCTATCCCCTTTTCCAGCAGGAAATTGTCCAATCCTGTGAATCTTTAGATTTGCCAGGAAATTTCCATTATTGTGTGATCATATGTTTTAATATAACCTCTGAACCTCCCTTTATTATCATCTGTCTGTCTGAACTGCATTCCGTATGATTTGTGTCTGGCTTGTTGTGCCTTCAGTCTTCATGTGCTATGCATTTTATCACGGGGGAGCTGGATTAGATTGCCTGCATAACAGACTGTCAGTCTTTCGGAGGAGTGTTGGAGCATGAAAAATGGCAACTGACTTGAAAGGTATTGAAATAGTTCATGCTCCTACACACCGAACTGGAGGAATGGTGGCATTTGCTGGGAAACCTTGAAATGAAGTTGCAGTGGGCTTCAACGCATAAAGAGGAACCTGCAGAATTGTTAAAGCACATTTCTCAGAATCTCTTTGCTAGTTTGTATAGTTGGTGGTATACAACACTTACGCCATTTACACGCTGCAGAAATTCAGAAGGCTATCTCGTTGCCAATGCAAAGAGAAGACCTGTGCAAATAACACATTTTAAAGTGCTCACAATGAGAGTAATTTTAGGATTAGATGACCTAGATTGGGAGGTTAAGCGGGTATCTATTTTATCCTATTTTATTGAGACAAAGTATGATGTCACCATATGTATTCAAAATATAAACCGATCTGAATATAAACTGAGGTGATCTTTTTTCCTCCCAAAAAAGGTTGGCCCGAATAGAAACCAGAGGTTTCTATTCGAATGCACTGCCAGGCTCTGCACCCAACCTCTTTTCCTCCCTCCTTCCCTACCACCTCTACCCTGCCAAGCTTTGTACCCAGCTCTCCTCCCTCTATCCCCTGCCAGGCTCTGAACTATCCCCCTCTTTCCCTGAGCCTGCTGTAAGCCATGGTGATCCAGCGGTGGACCGGGACAGGAGGGATACCTCCCACCTCCTATCCCAGCTGACTGACCCATCCCATCTCCCTCCTGCCTCCCCAGACTTTTAAAAAACTTACCTTTAAAGCCCTGGTGGTCCAGCGGTGAACCAGGGCAGGAGCGATCTTCCAGTGGCATGCACGCTTACAACAAGTCACGCCCGGGCGCAGCTGCTTCAGTTGAATCCTCCTCTGATGCACCCAGAAACAGGAAGTTGCATCAGAGGAGAAGATTCAACTGAAGCAGCTGCACGTGACTTGTTGAAAGCGTGTGTGCTGCTGGGAGAACAACAGTTAAATTTGCCACATAAGGTGAGGGGGAGGGAGGGAAATGGCAGGATGCAGCGATCGGGCGGGAGGGGGCTCCTGGACTGCCCGATCTGTGACCGCACGTCGTGTTCCCTTCACTGCGGAGACAAGACCATTCACTGCTCCATGAGGCGATGAATGGCCTTGTCCCCGTCCCCGTGGCGACTACTATTTTCTCGCTCTCCTTTTAACCTTGGGTATCAGCTACCGTGTCATTCTCTAACATGTAGTTCATAATGTTGCTACCAGATGAGAGATGAATGCAGCAATCTCTGGTAGGGGGGGGAAGCAAAAAACATACCTTTTGAAATCATTGTTTTATTATGACATGGAGTGAACAACATGAGCAACAAAGAACAAGTACGAACTGTTTAACTGTTAACATCCTTCAAAGTAGTCTCCCAGGTTGTCTTGTGTGTCATCCAGTTCGTGAGGGACACACCGTGAATGCACGGTGTCACAAGTCATTTCCACAGTACCACCTATGTCGTACAGTACGGGAGAAATGTCCAGAACTGTTGTACAACGCCATAATCCTACATGCCAACACTTTAAAAGATGCTAACAGTTAAACATATTCACTCTCAAGCGGATTGTGTGCTTGGTTTATTGAAATAGCTAGCATTTATTACTTGTTTGGTAATAAAACGATGATTTTAAATGTTTTTTGCTTCTCCCCTGTCTCTCTTATGGTAGCATTTCCCTTTTTTGTCCCCGCTTGGATGGTAGATTGTGGTCGCATCTGCACCCTCGGATGAGAGGCAGAGACATTTTATATACCTGTGGTATTTTCTTTTGCACTTTTAGCACAAAGATTATTGGTGCACTAGTACACATTGATTCACTCTTCGGGTTAGCCTGAGGATGTTCCACAGTTTATGCTCATATGGGCACAATATTGTGACAGCTAGCGCTTTAGGGGACCTGTACTCACCCCGGAGCGAGCTGCGTGACTGAGGGCTTCCCGTTCACCATTTATTATTATTATTTCTGGTTTTGAGCGTTTGCCACAGATATAGCTGTCTCTCCCTCTCACCCTCGTTTTTGGGGTCAGGGAAGATTTGTTCTTTATTGTTTTGGGGTTTCTTCCCTATTTTTGAGTTTTTGAACTTTCATTCTCTTATGGTAGCAACATTAAGAAGTACATGTCACACATTTTCAAAAGTATATACAGTAAAACCTTGGATTGCAAGTAACTTGATATACAAGCAGTATCTTGGAATACAAGTACATACAGTATACACACATCACAACTGAGCTGATGGTTCTTCTCTCTCTGACGCTGCAGGAGTATAGTGACTGTTCTAAACGAGCGAGGTCTTGCAATACAAGTATA